>NC_092151.1:36295978-36921147 GCF_045791955.1 Oncorhynchus clarkii lewisi | reverse complement strand
TGAATAGGATATCTATGACGGTAACTACGGTAACTACTTGGTAGGGAATTGAATGTAATGTTGCTTGTTTTAATACAAAAGTGACATCATTACTGTAGGTAAGATTTATGGCATTACCATTTTGCTGTGTAATTGAACAACAAGTAAATAGGGATATCAAAAAAAGGATCAGTCAAAATTGAGTAGGTTCTTTGAGGGAACTTTTTGGTAACCTGCCTCAAGGTATAGACACCTCAAAGTTAAATTGTTAGTTTTCATTTGACAAGGGCCATGAGTGTTATTTTCTCTAGCTCAGTTTGTTTTGCTTCTCTGAGATAAAAATATATTGTTCAGAGGCCAACAGCCATGATGTAGCTTGTTTATCTCACTTTGTTGGCTGGTGTATGAACCCTACATTAAGTGTGTGTGTGTGTGTGTGTGTGTGTGTGTGTGTGTGTGTGTGTGTGGGTGTGGGTGCTTCCTTGCGTGCGTGCGTATGTGTGTTTTCGTCGTCTCTATCTAGCTGTAGCATATAAGCAGCTGTTTTCCCCTCTTTTCCTGCAATGGTGCAGCTCTTCCATCCCAGCCTTTCTCTCAGGTTATGTCAGTCGTAATGGAGGTGTAATGGAAAATCCCCACCTGCCATATACTTTCCACTGAAATTCCTCTTGTGACCTTCTCTGTGAATCCATGTGAAATCCATGGGAGGGAGGGGGGCATCTCTCGGTGGTGAATCCTTGGAGGGAGAGAAGAGAGAGATAGGGGTCTCAACCAGAGGGGATTACGGAACAGGGCAGGCTCTAACAAATGCCCTGACAGATTTGTGTGTGACCCCTGCAGTTGATCTCCACAGCCTCGCCTCCCATCACTACCATGTCACACAGCTCACACTCAGTCTCATCAGTTTTGCATGGCAGCATGCTGGACATTAGGGCCTTGTAAAGTCTCTCAATGCCTCTCCTCCTCTTATGGATCGTGGCTAATGAGTGTGTAGGAGACTCCACGTGCTTTATGAAACTATCCCAGCACATTCAATGAATTGAGGCATATTGATGCAACACAGACAGTGTCTATACTATGAGTTATTGAGACGTTCAGCAATATAAAGTCTCCAGTTCATTCCGGGAAATGATTGTGTCAATAGCTGAGGCAACGAAACATCAACAGTCAGTGACCTTGACCAGTGTGTGTGTCACAAAGCGGCAGCATTAAGTTGCAGACGGCACACTCATCGTTAGGTCTCAGGATGCTCAGAAAGCACCAAGGCTTTTTCAGAACAAAAACTGTTCAATAACTCCTTATGTCTACTGCTGGGTCGTGTGGCACCGTGGAATCCCAGGGTACTTCAGTTTATAGGACTGGAATACACTACACATTATACAGATGTGTTTGTCCGTGTGTCTCCATGGAGGAACCATCGTCCTTTGTCACACAGGGGGAAAAAAACCAAATATTTAAGTCATGAATGCACAATGTGGCGGACATAATATGCCCATTTGACACAGATATTAGAGACAACAAAACTGCCACAAGGATTTAAAGGATTTCTCTAGTACTGTTTGTGTTAGTGTTTCCGTGGGGATGCTCATATGCGACCAAGGGTCAGGCTGGACATTCAACTAGTATTCTTGTCACATCCCTTGAGGGGACCGTTAACCACTGAGAGTGACACAGTGGTAGGTTGTCTCTGTCGAGTCACTGAACGCCTGTGTGTGACAGTCCGTCATGGTAAGAGACACAGCAGACCGGCAGATGCTTGATGGGTGCTGACACTAAATACGCTGTCATTGGGCCAGGAAAGAGAGTCAAGCTCAATTAACCAGCCTCGCCAAAGAGTCAGAGCCAAGTTCACTTCTCCTTGGTTCCTGCCTCTTTGTTTTCTGATAGACTGGAGGAATACTCTGAGTACATTAAGAACACCTGCTCATTCCATGACATAGACTGACCAGGTTAATTCAGGTGAAAGCTAGGATCCCTTATTGATGTCACTTGTTAAACCCAATTCAATCAGTGTAGGTGACGGGGAGGAGACAGGTTAGAAGAAGGATTTTTAAGCTTTGAGACATTTGAGACATGGATTGTGTATGTGTGCCATTCCGAGGGTGAATGGGCAAGACAAAAGATTTCAGTGCCTTTGAAAGGGGTATGGTAGTAGATGCCAGGTGCCAAGAACTGCAACGCTGCTGGGTTTTTTACACTCAACAGTTTCCAACAGTGATTCAAGAATGGTCCACCACCCAAAGGACATCCAGCCAACTTCACACAACAGTGAGAAGCATTGGAGTCAACATGGGCCAACATCCCTGTTGATCCATGCTCTGACGAATTGAGACTGTTCTGAAGGCGAGGGGGGTGTGTTCCTAGTGTTTGGTATACTCACTGTATGTGCCTGGAGTGTTAGCTACTAACTAAATTGCCTCCAGTGGGTTATATTCCCTGTGTGTTATGTTGTTTATCACAACTTTTCACATTTTCAAGTGTTTTAATGAGTTAGAGAAGGAAAAGTTGTCACAACTTGAGGTGTTTGGCGAAGCACACTGAATAACTTAAAACAGAAACTCCTGCACACTGGCTGGCATCACTTCAAAACAATATTTTGGTCAGTAGACCTTCATAAGGGTTTACAAGCGTTAGCTTTTCAAGTTTAAGAGAACATGCAGAACTGTGGGCCAAATTCAATTAATCTTGTAGTAGGCTATGTCCTGTATAAATCATTTAGTGCTTGTTGCACATTTCGATGAATGTACTCACCAAAACCATGTCTACAAGGTGAAACAAATAAAGCATGAACAGCAGGACAATATAAACTTGAATTCTCGTAACACAGGGAGAACAGTCATTGACTTATAACGTTACAGGTTACAGTTTTAATTGAAGAGGGCCCTGGGTTAGTGAGAGTGTTGTCCTCTGACAGATGTTACTCTACACAAGGTCATGGATAATGGCTTTACCTTTTTTACCTTTTGATCTGCATATTGGGACATCTTGACATGAACATCCTCATAAGAATGTTGCTTCCTGCGCAAAAAAAAGTGATATTGTGGATAAACCGTTAGCCCTTGGGGATCTTGTCTGCCACTAAAGTCAATTATGTAGCAGTAATGCAACATGTATGGTTGCATTCCCCAGGCAATCAGTCATTGTCCGCAAGAACCGGTTGCACTGTCGGCCTCATTCCACACATCTACCATCCCATTACATCCCAGCCTAGGTGGATATATGCGTAGGGACCATCCCCGCTTCTCCGCTTCCTCCAAGGTCACCCTGTGGAGACGTAGCCAAGGCAACAAGACAGTCCCGTGTTTATTTTTACGATTACACAACTCGATATTATTGATGGAAGCTGAGTCCAAGCACTCATGTGGGATTTCCTGAAGCCAGCATACCTTCGCAGGGGTATAATTGTCTGCATGTGTCCAACTCGTGTAATCCCATGTCCACTCAAATTAGCATTACAGTTGTTATGTTCTTCCTCGAAAATATCAGTTTGTTTCAATGGACGAATATTAAATCATGCCATGTCTGCTGCTCCAACACCATCACGATAGCAGACAGGACATTCTGCTTCCGATATTTGACTTTCAATCTTCATCCATTGCTCACGACTGAGAGAATTTGCACAATACCAGCGCAAAATATTTCAGATTGTTGTGTACGGGACAGTTGGGCTATGTGAGATCCATCCTAGATGAATGCAGACAGATATTCTAATAATGGCGCCGGAAAAGATGGTGTTAGTTTTATGGGCTCCGAACCAGTTGTGCTATTGTGTGTATTTTCTTTTGCATTATTTGTAACTTATTTTTGTACGTAATGTTTCCAGCACATCTCTTATGACTGAAAAGAGCTTCTGGATATCAGAACAGCGATTACTCACCCCGTACTGGACGAAGATTTTTTCTTTAACAAGTCGGACGCAAAGGATTTAGTTCAGACACCCGACAAGGCCCTCATCCCTGTCATTCGCAGGAGAAAGAGACGGAGATATCGGGGACGTAGGTCGGGGTGCCTTGTAAGGATACGACGGCTTGTGGGTAAGCTACCTCTACCATCAGTCCTATTAGCCAACGTACAATCGTTGGATAACAAAATAGGCAAGCTATGATCACAAATATCCTACCAACGGAACATTAAAAACTGTAATATCTTATGTTTCACCGAGTTGTGGCTGAACGACAACACGGATAACATACAGATGGCGGGGTTTACGCTGCATTGGCAAGATAGAACAGCCGCCTCCAGTAAGACAAGGGGTGGCGGTCTGTGTATATTTGCAAACAACAGCTGGTGCAAGAAATCTGATATTAAGCAAGTCTCAAGGTTTTACTCACCTGAGGTAGAGTATCTCATGATAAGCTGTAGACCGCACTATTTACCAAAATATTTTTCATCTATATTTTTCGTAGCTGTCTATTTACCACCACAAACCGATGCTGGCACTAAGACCATACTCAATGAGCTATATAAGGCCATAAGCAAACAGGAAAATGCTCATCCAGAGGCGGCGCTCTTGGAGGCTGGGGACTTAAACCAGCATGTTAAATGTGCAATCAGAGGGGGAAAAAAAACTCTAGACCACCTTTACTCCACACATAGAGAAGCTTACAAAGCTCTCCCTCACCTCCATTTGGCAAATCTGACCACAATTCTATCCCCCTGATTCCAGCTTACACACAAAAACTAAAGCAGGAAGCACCAGTGACTCGGTCAATAAAGAATTGGTCAGATGACACAGATGCTAAGCTACAGGACTGTTTAGCTTGCACAGACTGGAATATGTTCCGGGATTCTTCCGCGTGGCATTGAGGAGTACACCACATCAGTCACTGGCTTCATCAATGAGTGCATTGATGATGTCATCCCCACATTGACCGTACGTACATATCCCAACCAGAAGCCATGGATTACAGGCAACATCCGCACTGAGCTAAAGGGTAGAGCTTCAAGGAGTGGGACTCTAACCCGGACGCTGATAAGACATCCCGCTGTGCCCTCTGACAAGCCATCAAACAGGCAAAGCATCAATACAGGACTAAGATCGAATGCAGTCCACACTGCCCTTTCCCACCTGGACAAAAGGTAAACTTACGTGAGAATGCTATTCATTGACTACAGCTCAGCGTTCAATACCAGAGTGACCTCAAAGCTCATCAATAAGCTAAGGACCCTGGGACTAAACACTTCCCTCTGCAACTGGATCCTGGACTTCCTGATGGGCTGCCCCCAGGTAGTAAGGCTAGGTAACAACACATCTGCCACGCTGATCCTCAACACTGGTCCCCTCAGTGTTGCATGCTCAGTCCCCTCCTCTACTCCCTGTTCACCCATGACTGCATGACCAGGCACAACTCCAACACCATCATTAAGTTTCCTGATGACACGACAGTGGTATGCCTGATCACGGACAACAATGAGACAGCCTATAGGGAGGAGGTCAGAGACCTTGCCGTTTGGATACAGGATAACAACCTCTCCCTCAACATGATCAATACAAAGGAGATGATTTTGGACTACGGTAAAAAGAGGACTGAGCATGCCCCCATTCTCATCGACGGGGTTGTAGTGGAGCAGGTTGAGAGCTCAAGTTCCTTGGTGTCCACATCAGCATCAAACTATCATGGTCCAAACACACCAAGACGGTCGTGAAGAGGGCACAACAAAGCCTATTCCCCTTCAAGGAGACTGAAAAGATTTACAATGGGTCCTCAGATCCTCAAAATGATCTACAGCTGCACCATCGAGAGCATCCTGACTGGTTGCATCACTGCCTGCCATAAGACTCCTGAACAGCTAATCACATGGCTGCCCAGACTATTTGCTTTGCCCCCCCCCCCCACCCCCTCTTTTACGCTGCTGCTTCTCTCTGTTTATTATCTGTGCATAGTCACTTTAACTCTACCTACATGTATATATTACCACAAATACCTGTGCCCCTCCACATTGACTCTGTACCGGATCCCCCTGTATATATAGCCTTGTTACTGCTATTTTACCGCTTCTCTTTAATGATTAGTTATTTATTATTTTATTTTTTACTTATCACTCATTTTTCTTAAAACCACATTGTTGGTTAAGGGCTTGTGATGCAGTGAGGGTCTGGAGTCTTGGTTCAGAGAACAGCAGCAGGATAGCACAGAGGAACTATCACACAGAGATGTTTGAGAGTCTGGTCACAACTGTGCTGCTTTGAGTGGCTGGATCAATACCATTTTTGAGACCAATTTTACAGTTCTGTGGGTAGTCAGCCTCTCAAGTAATGAAGCTGTTCACTTCTATGCGGGCTCAACCTCCACTATAGAGAGGAAACAGCATTAATGGCAAAATATTACACAACACTGATCTTTAAGATACAGTTGAAGTCGGACGTTTACATACACTTAGGGTGGAGTCATTAAAACTTGTTTTTCAACCACTCCACAAATTTCTTGTTAACAAACTATAGCTTTGACAAGTCTGTTAGGACATCTACTGTGTGCATGACACAATTAATCTTTCCAACAATTGTTTACAGACAGATTATTTCACTTATAATTCACTGTATCACAATTACAGTTGGTCAGAAGTTTACATACACTAAATTGACTGCCTTTCAACAGCTTAGAAAATTCCAGAAAATGAGGTCTTGGCTTTAGAAGCTTCTGACAGGCTAATTGACATCATTTGAGTCAATTGGAGGTGAACCTGTAGATTATATTTGAAAGGCCTACCTTTAAACTCAGTGCCTCTTTGCTTGACATCATGGGAAAATCAAAATAAATCAGCCAAGACCTCAGAAAAATAATTGTAGCCCTCCACTGGTTCATCCTTGGGAGAAATGTCCAAACTCCTGAAGGTACCACGTTCATCTGTACAAACAATAGTACGCAAGTATAAACACCATGGGACCACGCAGATGTCATACCGCTCAGGAAGGAGACGCGTTCTGTCTCCTAGAGATGAACGTACTTTGGTGTGAAAAGTGCAAATCAATCCCAGAACAACAGCAATTAACCTTGTGAAGATGAGGAAGGAAGCAGGTGCAAAAGTATCAATATCCACAGTAAAACGAGTCCTATATCGACATAACCTGAAAGGCCGCTCAGCAAGGAATAAGCCACTGCTCCAAAACCGCCATAAAAAAAGCCAGACTGCGGTTTGCAACTGCACATGGGGACAAAGATCATACTTTTTGAAGAAATGTCCTCTGGTCTGATGAAACAAAAATAGAACTGTTCGGCCATAATGACCATCGTTATGTTTGGATGAAAAAGGGGGAGGCTTGCAAAGCCAAAGAACTCCATCCCAACAGTGAAGCACGGGGGCGGCAGCATCATGTTGTCGGGGTGCTTTGCTGCAGGAGGGACTGGTGCACTTCACAAAATAGATGGCATCATGAGGAGGTAGGAAATTATGTGGATATATTGAAGCAACATCTCAAGACATCAGTCAGGAAGTTAAAGCTTGATCGCAAATGGGTCTTCCAAATGGACATTGACCCCAAGCATACTTCCAAAGTTATGGCTTAAGGACAACAAATTCAAGGTATTGGAGTTGCCATCACAAAGCCCTGACCTCAATCCTATAGAAGAGTTGTGAGCTGAACTGAAAAAGCGTGTGCGAGCAAGGAGGTTTACAAACCTGACTCAGTTACACCAGCTCTGTCAGGAGGAATGGGCCAAAATTCACCCAACTTATTGTGGGAAGCTTGTGGAAGACTACCTGAAATGTTTGACCAAAGTTAAACAGTTTAAAGGCAATGCTACCAAATACTAATTGGGTGTATGTAAACTTCTGACCCAGTGGGACTGTGATGAAAAAAATAAAAGCAAAAATAAATCATTATCTCTACTTTTATTCTGACATTTCACATTCTTAAAATAAAGTGGTTATCCAAACTGACCATAGACAGGGAATTTTTACTATGATTAAATGTCAGTAAATGTGAAAAACTGAGTTTAAATGTATTTGGCTGTTTTATGTAAACTTCCGACTTCAACTGTATATTCATATTTCGATCAAGTTTGCATTTCATGAATTGTATCATTAACTTACTTTGTGTGTATGAATGAGCAACATAAAAAGTGGGTGTGGGTTAGGGGTTGGGTACTAGAGCTAGAGGTTAGTGATAGAAAATGAAGTTAACAGTGAAATGGTTTTAGGTTGGAATTTAAGGTCAAAGCTTTACTCAAAGCCATTAAATCATCAGACAAAACCAGTGAGTTGGAAGAGCTAAGGGCACATTGCCAGCCCGAAGTATTGATTTCAGTAATGATGACTGGGAGTCAGGCTGGGAGTCACAGAGCAAACTTTTTCTTGCAGCCAAGCAGCCGCTGTAGCAAATCTCAGCCAGTCAAGATTTCAAGAGCAGAAATGAACCAGATGATCACACTAATGTCAGAGCAGATTTAAAAGCCACTGTCGATGAAGTTCTGCTCCGTAGCTCGTGGTTGCTGAATATTGTTTTGAAGTGCAAACTTCATTGCTTGAAGACTGTATGATTATAATTTTGGTTTGTTTTGCCCTGAACATGTTTACCAACTTCGTTTCCCAAAAGCATCTTAAGGCTAAGTTTATCGTTAGAACAATAGGGTCCTATGGTTCTCAGATTAACTTAGCCTTAAGAGGCTTTTGGGGAAACCCGGCCCTCGTCTGATTTAATTAACGTGAAGTCACATAACCCTGAATAAAGTTTGAATTCCCTCTGGGTCAGGGAATTTGGTCTGTTAGGTCATGTCCTGTCCTTGTCATTGTGTATTCCTGGGAGCGTGTCTAGTGTCTACATCCAACCTGGTCTCAGAGCATTTTGTATTGTTCTGTAAGTAAATCCAAGACACTCCATTTAGTTCATTACGATTAAGGTTAGGAGTTAGGTGAAAGGGTTAAGGTTAGGTTTAGGGGAAGAGTTAGCTAAAAGGGTTAAGGTTATGGTTAAGGTTAGGGTTAGCTAACATGCTAAGTAGTTGCAAAGTAGATAAAAGTAGTAAGTAGTTTCAAAATTGTCCATGATGACATTCGAACACGCAACCTTCGGTTGCTAGACGTTCCTGTTATACGCCTTCCCATCCACCTCAACCAACTACCCTCCTTTTGTTTTTTGCCTTAAGTAAACTTCTATCTTATGTTACCATACCAAATGTAACATATAATTTTAACTTGAGTGTCCTGGATGTACATATACTATGTTACATTTAGTCTGTGAGACCAGGCTGCAACATCATGTCACCTGGATGTCCATCAGAGTGTAATAGGAAGTGACATGGCCTTGACATTGTCTGTCCTAGGGCTATGGAGATGAGAGGCCATGTCATGGGACACTGAACATTGCAGCTACTTTACAAACGGTCAATAAAGGATTAGTTTCAGCTGGTAAGATTCCAGTGTATGGGGTTTTCGCGATCTAAAACGAATTAAAAATATAGAGGAATGTACCAGCACATACATGCACTGAAAAGATGTACAGTATTGGAGAATTGCAAAATCCTCATCACCAGACATCACATGCATGGGTCACCAAAATATACAGGGGTTTAGAATATGACGTTTTTAAATAACATGAGTCAGGTAAGCTATTCGGATATGGATATGATTTGAAAGCTAACAATTACTTAAGAGGGAAGTTATCCACCACAGCAATCTTTCTGATGATTTCCCATGTGTAATGTCCCCCGAGTGAAAATCATATTGGACCTATTTTCTTGTTCCATGTATCCAACTCTCTCTCTAATACACACCCAATTTCATGGAAATTAAAGGGCTGGGTGCCTTTTGAAATGTAAATTGGGTATGCAGATTTGGACTGAATCAAAGTCTATCTCCCCTGTTGACACCGAGTGGAATAAGCTTTTCATGACCCATTATGCCTGTGCCAGTTGCAGACTCCGCACTAATTAACGATGGGTTACAACTCCAGGACATTTTTTTTAGGGAGGAGGTAGCATAGTTGACAGTTATGGCCAAACAGAAAATCAAACCAAGTTCCCCGTTTTGAATACTAATGTTGACCCAACTTTTCCATTAGCTGTAGAGAGGTTTATGAAAGGGCAAAACCTCCTGCTGGAAAGCCAAACTCAATGGGGTAAACCTAATCTGACATAGTGTTAATAAAAAGAGTGGCTTTGTTTTGCAGACCTGTTGTGCTCCCAACAGGTTACGTGACAGGCATCATAAAGCCATGCCATTTGAAAATTGATGTGTCTCCTAATTTGTATGCACACATGCATGTATTCTATTTGTGTCATGTCAATGACGAGCGCGATAATGAGATGCTGACATTTGATGTTGAATTTAATAAGGAGTGACACTAATATTCATGGAACATAATCGCTTCATGAAGTTCATCCTCATCAATGTTCATTTTTCAATATACCACATAATAGAAACTCATTAACATTCAAGACCAGGTTAGTCTCGTGGGGATGTTTGGACACTATGGTGAAAGGGCAAGAGAAGTTGCCCTGTCCCTCATGTCAGACAGGAGCAGAGTGTTGGGGGGCGTGTTATTGAAGCTAGCCGCCACACCAGAGTCACACATAAACCTCCAACCTGCCCTTTGCAGTCAAACATGAAGTGGAAACAAACAGCCAAACACAAGGTCAATGTCAATCCAGTTAACATTGTCAGTGTGAAAGAATGCAGCCGTAAATCTTATCCTGTTAATGAAATCTCCATCTTACGTGACTTGTTAAGATGTTTGATTTGTTAAGATGTTTCCTAATGAATGGTCTGTGATTCATTTAGCAGAGTGTAGTGGTTGCGATAGTCACTGAGAGTGCCGGCGGTATGTCAGTTTGACACTTGATATTCCACTCACGCCACTCTGTTTCCTTCCCCTAAGTGGAGAGAGTTGGCTCCGAGGCGCAGAGATATCCAAACTACACAACTCAATGCTTCCCTGCATCTATCAGCAGATATGGCCTGGCCGTGGTCTCTGTGTGTTCGCGTGAGCTTATTGGCACAACACAACAGTAAAATCCAGCTCAATTACAGTTCTTCCACTCATTTTCCTTAGGAGGGAGAAATCAGTAGGCCAATATAGGCATAGGGAGGTACCGCAAGTTAATTACTAAGGCCAGTCGCCTCCTCTGCATTTCAAACATAAATGAGCTAGACAGCTCATTGTTCAGAGAAGAAAAGGCAACTTTACTTTAAGACTGTCTCCCCCTCCAGTCTGGTCTCATAGACTAGACGTAAAATAATAAATGTAAATCTGGGACACTAAATATATTATGTTTGGTAAATAAATATATATATATATATATATATATTATGTTTGGTATGGTTACATAAGACCGGTGGTTACTTAAGGCAAAAACAAACAACATTATGTGTGTATCACCTCATGACAGAGTAGAGTAATTGAGGATCGTTGCTATGTGTGTGTGAACTACGACTGAATCGCTTTTAAAAAGGCTGTTCTCTGTCAACATCTTACACCATGCTCATAAAACCTCACCTGCCTCAATAGTGAAATAAAATTCCTCTCTAATTAGATTATAATATTGTCTTCTTTTATTAAAGACCTAGGCCAGATTACTTTCAAATTGAACACTTGTGAACTGTTCTTGAAATAATTCCCTTTTTTTCCACCTTTAAACAATGATTCCATGAATGCATTATTCATCTGTTGTTATTAAATGTTTTGTTTAGTTTAGCTACTCCTCTAGGTCTGGTCTGGACATTATACAAACACAAACATTACACGTCAATGATTTTACTCCTTGCTTGAACTAACTCATTTTTAGCTCTTTTGTCTAACTGTTTTGTCTTCCTAGACAAGTCCTGCCCTGCCCTCAGTGGAAGTGTTGAGCTCTTCTCCAACACCATCCATCCATGATGAGCCTGTCCTGCACTGAAATCAATTCTCTGAACACCTCAACGCATGCCTCATACCCTCATTCAATCACTGCTGTGATCCCTTGTGAACACTTTGTAAGTAGACCTCTCATTCCCATTCTCCATAATATTGTAACATAAATGTCTTTATTAAATGCTTTAGGTTAAAATAATGCGTCTTTGATTACCGCCTCCATGCGGTCCGCGCCTATACCGTGAGTCTCCCATCCTCCTCAATTAAGTCACCAGCCTCCACTGGTCTGGACATTACTCCTCTAGGTCTGAACATTACTCCTCTAGGTCTGAACATTACCCCTCTAGGTCTGAACATTACCCCTCTAGGTCTGAACATTACTCCTCTAGGTCTGGACATTACTCCTCCAGGTCTGAACATTACTCCTCTAGGTCTGGACATTACTCCTCTAGGTCTGAACATTACTCCTCTAGTTCTGGACATTACTCCTCCAGGTCTGAACATTACTCCTCTAGGTCTGGACATTACTCCTCTAGGTCTGGACATTACTCCTCTAGGTCTGGACATTACACCTCTAGGTCTGAACATTACACCTCTAGGTCTGGACATTACACCTCTAGGTCTGAACATTACTCCTCTAGGTCTGGACATTACTCCTCTAGGTCTTAACATTACACCTCTAGGTCTGGACATTACACCTCTAGGTCTGAACATTACACCTCTAGGTCTGGACATTACTCCTCTAGGTCTGGACATTACTCCTCTAGGTCTGAACATTACTCCTCTAGGTCTGGACATTATTCCTCTAGGTCTGAACATTACTACTCTAGGTCTGAACATTACCCCTCTAGGTCTGAACATTACTCCTCTAGGTCTGGACATTACTCCTCTAGGTCTGGACATTACTCCTCTAGGTCTGAACATTACTCCTCTAGGTCTGAACAAAACTCCTCTAAGTCTGAACATTACTCCTCTAGGTCTGGACATTATCCAACGAGGGAGAATGAGGACTCTTGAGGGACTTAACTATCATGGTACAGAATCGATCAGCCACTCCCTTATTTCCAAATGGCTTCCAGAACGCTCCAATAAGTCTGTACCATGGAAGGTATACCAGAAGTAGGTCAGGTAAAATCTCTCCTCTGTACCAATGAATTCCCCCAGCATTGAGTTACTGTTACTGTTTTAGACCCGAACAATTTAAATTACTGGGTAAAGCAGGATGGGAATTCCCAACTGCCGCCTGTCGCACCACTGCTCCAGCTGGGGAGACAGAGTATCACTCTGGGAGACGGAGGACGAGAGATTACCTTAAGAGAGGCGTTCTAAGAAACTAATCTGCCTCCGCATGCCAAACAAGCCTTGCGATGCCAGGCACAGAGGGATGAATGTGCAAAGAGGAGATTAATATGGCAGTCCCAAGGAAAGACCAGAGCAGTATTTTAATAGCCCACATATATCTAATTCAGGCAGCTGCTGTCCAGTAATAAATCTTCATCCTTGGCTTAAACAATGTCACATCTTAATTGGAAGGGCATTATGGGGAGAATGTAAACATCTGCAAGTCCGAAAATCCCTCTGCTGCACAGTGCTAAATAGCATTGTGGGTATATGACTGAGAAATATGTACAGTGCCTTGCGAAAGTATTCGGCCCCCTTGAACTTTGCAACCTTTTGCCACATTTCAGGCTTCAAACATAAAGATATAAAACTGTATTTTTTTGTGAAGAATCAACAACAAGTGGGACACAATCATGAAGTTGGACGACATTTATTGGATATTTCAAACTTTTTTAACAATTCAAAAACTGAAAAATTGGGCGTGCAAAATTATTCAGCCACCTTTACTTTCAGTGCAGCAAACTCTCTCCAGAAGTTCAGTGAGGATCTCTGAATGATCCAATGTTGACCTAAATGACTAATGATGATAAATACAATCCACCTGTGTGTAATCAAGTCTCTGTATAAATGCACCTGCACTGTGATAGTCTCAGAGGTCCGTTAAAAGCGCAGAGAGCATCATGAAGAACAAGGAACACACCAAGCAGGTCCGAGATACTGTTGTGAAGAAGTTTAAAGCTGGATTTGGATACAAAAAGATTTCCCAAGCTTTAAACATCCCAAGGAGCACTGTGCAAGCGATAATATTGAAATGGAAGGAGTATCAGACCACTGCAAATCTACCAAGACCTGGCCATCCCTCTAAACTTTCAGCTCATACAAGGAGAAGACTGATCAGAGATGCAGCCAAGAGGCCCATGATCACTCTGGATGAACTGCAGAGATCTACAGCTGAGGTGGGAGACTCTGTCCATAGGACAACAATCAGTTGTATATTGCACAAATCTGGCCTTTATGGAAGAGTGGCAAGAAGAAAGCCATTTCTTAAAGATATCCATAAAAAGTGTTGTTTAAAGTTTGCCACAAGCCACCTGGGAGACACACCAAACATGTGGAAGAAGGTGCTCTGGTCAGATGAAACCAAAATTGAACTTTTTGGCAACAATGCAAAACGTTATGTTTGGCGTAAAAGCAACACAGCTCATCACCCTGAACACACCATCCCCACTGTCAAACATGGTGGTGGCAGCATCATGGTTTGGGCCTGCTTTTCTTCAGCAGGGACAGGGAAGGTGGTTAAAATTGATGGGAAGATGGATGGAGCCAAATACAGGACCATTCTGGAAGAAAACCTGATGGAGTCTGCAAAAGACCTGAGACTGGGATGGAGATTTGTCTTCCAACAAGACAATGATCCAAAACATAAAGCAAAATCTACAATGGAATGGTTCAAAAATAAACATATCCAGGTGTTAGAATGGCCAAGTCAAAGTCCAGACCTGAATCCAATCGAGAATCTGTGGAAAGAACTGAAAACTGCTGTTCACAAATGCTCTCCATCCAACCTCACTGAGCTCGAGCTGTTTTGCAAGGAGGAATGGGAAAAAAATTCAGTCTCTCGATGTGCAAAACTGATAGAGACATACCCCAAGCGATTTACAGCTGTAATCGCAGCAAAAGGTGGCGCTACAAAGTATTAACTTAAGGGGGCTGAATAATTTTGCACGCCCAATTTTTCAGTTTTTGATTTGTTAAAAAAGTTTGAAATATCCAATAAATGTTGTCCCACTTGTTGTTGATTCTTCACAAAAAAATACAGTTTTATATCTTTATGTTTGAAGCCTGAAATGTGGCAAAAGGTCGCAAAGTTCAAGGGGGCCGAATACTTTCGCAAGGCACTGTATATGTGACTTAAATGCAACATATCTGGTACAAAGAAAGAAAGAAAAAAATCAGAAAGCAGAAGAACAATTGGTCCCAATTTATTTGGATAATCCGGATTTAAATGCGCTACAGATGGTCATACTACACTATAAGAACCAAAGTATGTGGACACGCCTTCAAATTATTGGATGTGGCTATTTCCACCACACCTGATTCTGACATGTGTATAAAATTGAGCACACAGCATGCAATCTCCATAGACAAACATTGGCAGTAGAGTGGCCTTACTGAAGTTACTGAAGTGCTCAGTGACTTTCAATGTGGCACTGTTTGTCAGTTTGTAAAATTTCTGCCTTGTTAGAGCTGCCCGGTCAACTGTAAGTGCTGTTATTGTGAAGTAGAAACATCTAGGAGCAACAATGGCTCAGACGCAAAATGGTAGGCCTCACAAACTCACCGAACGGGACCACCGAGTGCTGAATCACATAAAAATCGTCTGTCCTCGGGTTGCAACACTCTCTACCGAGTTCCAAACTGCCTCTGGAAGCAATGTTAGCACCTGTTCGTTGGGAGCTTCATAAAATGGGTTTCCATGGCCAAGCATCCACACATAAGCCTAAGACCACCATGTGCAATGCCAAGCATCGGCTGGAGTGGTGTAAAGCTCGCCGCCATTGGACTCTGGAGCAGTGGAAATGCGCTCTCTGAAGTAATGAATCACGCTTCACCATCTGGCAGTCCGATGAAGGAATCTGAGTTTGGCGGATGCCAGGAGAACGCTACCTGCCCGAATACATAGTGCCAACTTTAAAGTTTGGTCGAGGAGGAATAATGTTCTGGGGCTGTTTTTCATGGTTCGGGCTAGCCCCATTTAGTACCAGTGAAGGGAAATCTTAACGCTAAAGCATACAATGAAATTCCAGAAAATTCTAACTTTGTGGCAACAGTTTGGGGGAGGCCATTTCCTGTTTAGGTATGACAATGCCCCTGTGCACAAAGCGAGGTAGATGCAGAAATTATTTGCATTTGGCCTGCATATAGCCCTGACCTCAATCCCATAAAACACCTTTGGGATGAATTAGAATTGCGACTGCGAGCCAGTCCTAATCACCAAACATCAGTGCCCGACTTCACTAATGCTCTTGTGGCTGAATAGAAGCAAGTCCCTGCAACAATGTTCCAACATTTAGTGGAAAGCCTCCCCAGAAGAGTGGAGGCTGTTACAGCAACAAAGGGGGGGACAAACTTCATATTAATGCCTATGATTTTGGAATGATATGTTCGACAAGCAGGTGTCCACATACTTGTGTCATGTAGTGTATCAACAAACTATCTGTTCATAAGCAACTGCTTACTAAGGTTACGGATAGGTCAAGGGTTAGGTTTCCAATAAGGGTTAGGGTTAGTGTAGAGGTTAAGGTTAAGGTTGGGGCTAGGGTTAGGGTTAGGTTAAGGGTTAAGGTTAGGATTAGAGCTAGTTAGTAGATTGTCAGTTGAAATGGTTAGGATAAGGGTTAAGGTTAGGATTAGAGCTAGTTAGTAGATTGTCAGTTGAAATGTTTCTGAAAGTCGGTAGATAGTCTGTATGGCATCTAGAGATGGACTATCCAAATAAGGTGTCATCGAACAATTTGTAAGCTGGTCCAGAGAAAGACAGATCGAGAAAGAGAAAGAGAGAGACGAGTATTCTAATAGGACAGCCATGATGGTGGTTCCAGCCTCCAGCATTGTTATTCATGGTCTGGAGTGATTGAGGTACAGGGAGGCATCTCACCAAGACCACATGCCCACGTCCTGAACCTGAAATTGCCATTTGATTCAATGACAGTGGAACGAGATGAGAGTGTAATTAGAAACAACAACGGGAGCACAGCTTGGCAAGGAGATGGGATGGCACAGGCACAGGGACGTCTGCACTCTGCAGAGGTTTGCCACAGGAATGGAATGTGTGTACTCTATCAAATTGCAGATGATTGTATATACCGGCATGTGGCTGAGAGGCTGATGAGGAATTCCATTCAATTCTATCTAAAATCCCCTTCAATGTAATCAGACTACAACACTCACAGGTCCTGAGTAACCAACGTGAATTGTCAGAGAAAACCTTATGCAGTAGCCAATGTCTTATTTCTTACCTAAAGGTAATCATTTGGTGATATTTTACTCTCATCACATAAAATCATCTTGCCGTCTACTAACCAAATGTCCACTACTGTAGAAGAAGTATACTGGAACTAGTATAAGTTGAAGCAATGTACTTATTGAGCCATGAAATGGTCACTGGGATTTTCTCCCACACTCCTTCTCACCTAGTGCTGCTGCACCATAATGAGCAGTAAACTATAATCTGGATTTCACAGGTGGTCTACAGTACACAGCGAGAGACAAGGAACATGGTGACTTGCAGACAGTGACCTGTCAGGGACTTGCATGTTGGGGAGATAAAGACCTAACACAGAGAGTAAAGTAGCAGAGGAGCAGAGAGATGCTGTGATGCTGTTAGAGCCGATTTAGACATATTTGTATAAAAGACAGAAAATATAGCTCCATGTATGAGTGTGCATATACATGAAATAGGAATGTATGTAATTAAATATTAGGTACGTACCTTTATGATTTATATTTACCAGATGTATTCCTTTGTTATTAGTGTACTTTAGTTTGTCTCCCCCTCTTTCCCATTCATTGTACTGTGGTAAGTGTGTTAGTGATAGGAAAAAGGCAGGAAGTTGGGCCTTCGGGGAGAGGGAAGTCCTAGCTAGATGCGGGAGCGGTATAGTCTTTTGAGCATTCATACATATACATACATACATAGAGTACCAGTCAAAAGCCACACCTGTTCATAAAAAAAAAGCCACACCTGATCATTCAATGGTTTTTCTTTATTTTCACTATATTCTACATTGTAGAATAATAGTGAAGATATCAAAACTATGAAATAACACATATGAATCATGTTGTAACCAAAAACGTGATAAAGTATTTATTACTTGACAAGAAAAATACATACTATGGCCTCTTTGTATGTACAGTACCAGTCAAAGTTTGGACACACCTACTCATTCAAGGGTTTTTATTTTATTTGTACTATTTTCTACATTGCATAATAATAGTGAAGACATCAAACCAATGAAATAACACATATGGAATCATGTAGTAACCAAACAAGTGCAAAAGAAATCACCACATTTTTTTATATTTGAGATTCTTCCAAGTAGCCACCCTTTGCCTTGATGACAGTTTTGCACACTCTTGGTATTCTCTCAACCAGCTTCATGATGTAGTCACCTGGAATGTATTTCAATGAACAGCTGTGCCAAGTTAAAAGTTAATTTATGGAATTTCTTTACTTCTTAATGCATTTGAACCAATCAGTTGTGTTGTGACAAGGTAGGGGTGGCATACAGAAGACCTCCCTATTTGGTAAAAGACAAAGTCCATATTATGGCAAGAACACCTCAAATAAGCGAAGACAAACAACAGTCCATCATTACTTTAAGACAATGAAGGTCAGTCAATGCAGAACATTTCAAGAACTTTGAAAGTTTCTTCAAGTGTAGTTGCAAAAATCATCAATCGCTATGAATCGAAACTGGCTGAATCGAAACTGGCTCTCATGAGGACCGCCAAGGAAAGGAAGACCCAGAGTTACATCTGCTGCAAAGAATAAGTTCATTAGACTTACCAGCCTCAGAATTTGCAGCCCAAATAAATGCTTCACAGAGTTCAAGTAACAGACACATCTCAACATCAACTGTTCAGAGGCGACTGTGTGAATCAGGCCTTCATGGTCGAATTGCTGCAAAGAAACCATTCGTAAAGGACACCAATAATAAGAAGAGACTTGCTTGGGCCAAGAAGCAAGAGCAATGGACATTAGACCGGTGGAAATCTGTCCTTTTGTTTGATGAGAAAATTGAAAATAAGCGTCCGATCCTTATGAGATTAACTTCTTTGGGACTGGGGGGCAGTATTGAGTAGCTTGGATGAATAAGGTGCCCAGAGTAAACTGCCTGCTACTCAGGCCCAGTTGCTAATATATGCATAGTATTAGTATATTTGGATAGAAAACACTCTGAAGTTTCTAAAACTGTTTGAATGATGTCTGTGAGTATAACAGAAGTCATATGGCAGGCAAAATAATGAGAAAAAAATCCAACCAGGAAGTGGGAAATCTGAGGTTTGTAGTTTTCAAGTCATTGCCTATCGGATATACAGTGTCTATGGGGTCATATTGCACTTCCTAAGGCTTCCACTAGATGCCAACAGTCTTTAGAACCTTGTTTGTGGCTTCTACTGAGATTTTTGGATATAAATATGAACTTTATCGAACAAAACATACATGTATTGTGTAACATGAAGTCCTATGAGTGTCATCTAATGAAGATCATCAAAGGTTAATGATTAATTTTATCTCTATTTCTGCTTTTTGTGACTCCTCTCTTTGGCTGGAAAAATGGCTGTTTTTCTGTGACTAGGTACTGACCTAACAATCATTTGGTGTGCTTTCGTCGGTAAAAGCCTTTTTGAAATCTGACACGTTGGCTGGATTCACAACAAGTGTAGCTTTAATTTGGTGTATTGCATGTGTGATTTTAATATTTTAATATTCACAGTAATTGCATGTGTGATTTTAATATTTTAATATTCATAGTAATTTATTTGAATTTGGCGCTCTGCATTTTCACTGGATGTTGGCCAGGTGGGACGCTAGCGTCCCTCATATCCCAGAGAAGTTAAGTTGATTGGAGAATAAAGTTTGTCAGAAATAAGAAGAATACACTTTTTTTTCTCCACCATATCCCTGGATCTCATTGAATGTTTTTGCCGTTTGGGAACATTGAATGTGGACTGTATGCATCTGAAACAACCCCGCTTCAGGCTTGGGCAGTGGCTATGGTCAATTGATAAGGAAGCCACTAGAGGACTCAGAGGACCAGCCTACTAGAGAATCCTCCCTGGAAACCCCAGGAGATACTAATGGTTAGTTTACTACTTTGTTCACACTAACTTCTCTCTCCATTTCTGTGTGTGTATCTCTGTTTAACTGTGTGTGTCTCAACACCTACAGTATGTATTCTCATAAATATAGTCTTTCTATGAATGAAAGTAATATTTCATGAAGAACCACATAACATTTCCTTCGTTCCTCTGACTCAATCTATAAAGCCATACAAAAAGCGACATTCTATTTTAAGCTTTCTTTGATTTTGCAGTGAGAAGGTTTGCTCTTTCCTCGAGGCAGCCCTTCAGGCTGGCTTACTCTTAGAGCCCATTTGAGAAGTGATTACCTTTTTACAGCTCTGCCCTGGTGGGAGAGTGGAGCTGGGATACAGCAGGGTGAATATCGTGTAGGCAGGGGCTCAGTGGTGTAAAGTACTTAGGTAAAAATACTTTAAAGTACTACTTAAGTAGTTTTGGGGGTGTATCTGTACTTTACTATTTACATGTTTTCTAACTTGTACTTTTAAGCCACTACATTCCTAAAGAAAATAGTGTACTTTTTACTCCATACATTTTCCCTGACACCCAAAAGTGCTCATTACATTTCAAATGCTTGGCAAAACAGGAATGGTCCAATTCAAGTACTTATCAAGAGAACATCCTTGGTCATCCCTGCTGCCTCTGATCTGGCAGACTCACTAAACACAATGCTTGGTTAGTAAATGATGTCTGAGTGTTGGAGTGTGGCCCTGGTTATCCCTAAAAAAATGTTAAAATTGTGCGGTCTGGTTTGCCACACAATAAAGAATGTGAAATGATTTATACTTTTACTTTTGATACTTAAAGGTGTAATATGCATAATTTGCCTAATTTCAGTTGTCACAAAACAAGCAGTCGTTTTGTAGAGAGAATCATTGTGCCATCTAAACGAATGTGAAATACAAAATATTGTTTGTATTTTCAGCAGTTTGAAGCTAGTGTACAAAAGTAAGACATAAAAACGTAACTTAAGAACTGAAAGTATAGAAATAGAGCACCTAGAACAGATCTACCACTTCTTAGACTTGCTTTCAATGAGAATGAAAGATCTATAAACACACATGTATATGTGAATTTGGTCAGGTTGACCAAAAAGTTACATATTGCAGCTTTTTAAGTATATTTTAGGAATTACATTTACTTTTGATACTTATGTATATTTAAAACCAAAAACCTGTAGTATTTTTCTGGGTGACTTTCACTTTTACTTCAGTCATTTTCTATTAAGATATCTTTACTTTTTCTCAAGGTACTTTTTCCACCACCACAGGGGAGTGGTGACAGGTTGGAGCTGGAGCCCTGACACTCTGTAGAGGGCTTTCACTCCTCCATAATTACCCCAAACTCCATTACAGGTGTCTGCAGGAAGGGCAGCAGGAAGCCCCCTAACTCATCTCCTCTCAGGTCACCTGTGAGTGTGGGGAAAGTATCTGGCTGCATTAGTAGGGCTGAGAGGCAGAATCAGAACAGGGAGCACGACTTGCACATTACACAACACCAGAAGCAGCTGCAGTCACCCCTACTGATTTTCAGTGCTTACTTTAATACGCACTGAGGAGAACATGCTTTTTAGCTGAATATTTCCTTCCCAAAGCTATTTATGTGGCCGGAAATGTCACGTCTTTAATTTGCACAGTTGGGTTCTGGTGGAGTTGAGATTAGGAGTTTCATTCACATTGCTACAACAACAGTAGCTATGCTTCGACTAAGGCTATGAGTCAGAAACTCTCATCAAATAGCAGAAGGTATATAGAGAACTCGTATCATCTGCACAGCATTCCCATGTCAGACACAAAAGAATGGTCCTCATTCCTCTCCCCACTCTGTCCCGTTGTCTCTTTTGCGTTGACAGGCTGTCACTGTCTGACAGCTTCCCAACAAGCAGCTCTCTCTGTGTGCTATCAGGGGGTTGTGGTGCATCTAGGGAAGGCTGCTGAGGAGGCAATGGTGTGTGAGCATCTGATTTGGGTGTATACCATGGAAACGCAGTGACGTCTGTGGCTAAGTATACAGGTGTTGAAAGTCTCCTCTCCTACCTTCTCCTGCCAGACAGGAGCTCTTATTGGCTCAACAGGAAGGAAGTGATTGGACTTTTTCAGTCTTGTATCTGCTGTCAGCAACAGGCAGAGGTGCTTCTTTGACTGAAAGGCAATGTGTGTGTGCGTGTCTGTGTAATTGTGGGTATGCCTGTGAGTGAAAGTTTGAGTATATCAATTCATTATCCATCAGTAGGGCCAGCTCAGAACAGTGCATCACCATTGTAACGTCTCATAGCTGTCTACCACCCATGTTCCTGCCAGTTATAATAAATGAATTATACATTAGGCAATAATACAAGTGAACAGGGCATGAATATTTGACGATGTTCATCCCTGCTGTGCTGCTATTTAGTGGCATAATGTCGGCAGTTTCATGTGCGGTAAACATTTTCATCTTGCCCCATGCTGGTTATGCACCCCCCATGCTGTTGATAATTGCAGACAATGTGTGATGCCTCTGCACCCACAGCTCAGGAGAGAGGCTGGATACCAGTGCTTGATACTCATTCCCAGTCTCTTTGCTTTGATCTCTTGCTTTCAAGTAGTCAGTACAATAGAGCCCCACAGTGGAGGTGCCATAATACCCATAAAAACTAGTGATCAAACAGGGAAATGGTTTCAATCATTTTTTCCACCATACATTTTTCCCTTTGTGAATTTTTAGAAACAGTTCAAATAAGGGCTGTGTTTCGTGTTGGCTTACCTTGGCGTGACGTTTTGATAACCATGTAAATCTCTCTTGGACAAGGTGACATTCATCAATATATTCGTCTCTATTTACTCTTAGATTTGAAAATGTTAATTAGCATCAAAGTACACCTCATGCAAGACTACAAATCCCTGCAAGCTCCTGCATGTCACCTCTAGCTGACACCTTTGCTAACAGGTATTGTGTCAATTCACAGAATTGCCCATTTAAACATTACTAAATTTAGCTAACATTAGATAGTTAATACACTTCTTGCTCCTACTTGAGACGCAGACGTCTCAAGTAGGCACCTGGAAATGAAAATGCGCTACGCTAAATGCTAAATGTACTCGTTAAAACTCAAACGTTCATTAAAATATACATGTAGGGTATTGAATTAAAGCTACACTCGTTGTGAATCTAGCCAACAAGTCAGATTTTTAAAATGCTTTTCAGCGAAAGCATGAGAAGCTATTATCTGATAGCATGCAACACCCCAAAATGCCTGAAGGCGACGTAAACAAAATAATTAGCGTAGCCGGCGCTACACAAAAACGCAGAAATAAAATATAAAACATTCATTACTTTTGATGATATTCTTTGTTGGCACTCCTATATGTCCCATAAACATCACAAATTGGTCTTTTTCCCGATTAAATCCGTCCATGAATGCCCAAAATATCCATTTGTATAGCCTGTCTGCATCACGAAAAAAGCTCTCTTCCAACACGCAACGAACGTCATGTTTAAAAATTATATAAGTTGCCTATATTCTTTGACAAAACACTTCAACCTACTTTTATAACCCAACTTTAGGTATTTGTAAACGTTAATAAGCGATCAAATTGATCACTGGGCGATCTGTATTCAATAGCAGCTACAAAAGAAAACAGTGTCCATTTTTCAATCTTCCAAAATCGATTGAGGTAGGCTGGATGGTATCACGGATCTATTGATAATGTCTCAATGGATTTTTGTCAATGAAAATGATGGCGACATCGTGTGGAAGCTGTAGGAATTGCATCCGTCTCCATATTAAATTTGGTTTCCTTTAAATAATCCATGAAAGGGGCGCATGGATACTTTTTTCAGATTTCAGTGACCAGATTTCAGTGTTCTAGTCACAGCCGTGATTTAACCAGTTTTAAAAACTTCAGAGTGTTTTCTATCCACACATACTAATCATATGCATATACTATATTCCTGGCATGAGTAGCAGGACGCTGAAAAGTTGCGCGATTTTTAACAGAATGTTCGAAAAAGGAGGGGGTAGAAGTAAGAGGTTAACAGAATGTTCAAAAAAGGAGGGGGTAGGATAAAGAGGTTAATACAGAGATTCTTACCTTTCCCTTGATTCGGCAGTCTCGTCCAGATCATCATGGCATTTGTAGTTCTTTATGATAGCCACATTAGAAGCTAAGTAGCATTTAATTTTGGGGGGTAAATACAGGTGAATATATTGATACAAATGGAGCGAGGTTTTTTGGTTTGGTATATTGTTACCCAGCGCTGTGGCGCATTCTGTTGTTTATTTTCCTGAATAAAAGTTCTGGTTAATTTTCTTGGAGAAAGGTCCATCTTGGTCTAAACTTTCGTCACTTGTGGGCCATTGGAGTCCCCCTGTGGTAAATTAAATTGATTGGACATGACTTGGAAAGGCACACACACGTGTCTATATAAGGTCCATTAGTTGACAGTGCATGTCAGAGCAAAAACCAAGCCATGAGGTTGAAGGAGGCACAGATCTGGGGGAGGGTGCCAAAACATTTCTGCAGCATTGAATGTCCCTAAGAACACAGTGGCCTCCATCATTCTTAAATGAAAGAAGTTTGGAACCACCAAGACTCTTCCTAGAGCTGGCCGCCGAGCCAAACTGAGCAATCGGGTGAGAAGGTCATTGGTCAGGGACGTGACCAATAACCCCATGGTCACTCTGACAGAGCTCTAGAGTTCCTCTGTGGAGATGAGAGAACCTTCCAGAAGGACAACCATCTCCACAGCACTCCACCAATTAGGCCTTTATGGTAGAGTTGCCAGATGGAAGCCACACCTCAGTAAAAAGCACATGACAGCCCGCTTGGAGTTTGCCAAAAGACTCTCAGACCATGAGAAACAAGATTCTCTGGACTGACGAATCCAAGATCGAACTCTCTGGCCTGAAGGCCAAGCGTCACGTCTGGAAGAAACCTGGCACTATCCCTATGTTGAAGCATGAGGGTGGCAGCATCATGCTGTGGGGATGTTTTTCAGCGGCAGGGACTGGGAGACTAGTCAGGATCGAAGCAAAGATGAATGGAGAAAAGTACAGAGATTCTTGATGAAAACCTGCTCCAGATTACTTAGGACCTCAGGCTGGAGCGAAGGTTCACCTTCCAACCAGACATCTACCCTTAAGCACACAGCTAAGATGCAGGAGTGGCTTCAAGACAAGTCTCTGAATGTCCTTGAGTGGCCCAGGCAGAGCCCGGAATTGAACACGATCAAACATCTCTGGAGAGACCTGAAAATAGCTGTGCAGCAACGCTCCCCATCCAACCTGATTGAGTTTGAGAGGATCTGCAGAAAATAATGGGAGAAACTCCCCAAATACAGGTGTGCCAAGTTTGTACAGTCATACCTAAGAAGACTCAAGGCTGTAATTGTTGCAAAAGGTACTTCAGCAAAGTACTGAGTAAAGGGTCTGAATACTTATGTAAATGTGATATTTAAGTTGTTGTTTTTTATACATTAAAATACAAAAATGTCTAAAAACCTGGTTTTGCTTTGTCATTTAATCAATTTTAGAATAAGGCTGTAACGTAACAAAATGTAGAAAAAGTCAAGGGGTCTGAATACTTTCTGAAGGCATCGTACATGTATACACAAATGTGAGTATTCAAAAAGTAAACTACAACAGTGAATATGGGGTATTTATTGTTGCAGTGTGAACATCCCTTATGCATTCGCTATGACTGAAATAAAAAGATTGACAGTCAATTTAAACTGTCCTTGAGCCAAATTCAGTCAGTGGCATCTACATAGGGAGCTAAACGTACACTTCGTTGTTTCTAGTTCATGATATTATTGAAATCCTTGACTTGATTATTTAGGAGAAAAACACCTGTTAAACAGCATCACGGTATGGACATTCATTAAAAACATACTGTATACAGTGCATCTGTGTAGTATTACACCTATTTGCTTGAATTTACACTTTTCATTTCTAAATACAAACAAAGTTGCCTTGTTATAATATTTCACTTGCAATACTCAAAAGTCTGTTTTGCTATCTATTACACTAGTTTTGGGAGGCGGCCAAGGGAATTGGCAGCTGTTGGTGCTGCGGATTATGGACATAATGTAAAGTACAGACTTAACAGGTGGATATGAAAACGGCACGTTTGTGGCAAGAATCATTTTGAAGGCTAAAGATACGATTCATTTTAAATGAGAGGACGCAGACTCTCACCTACTGACATTACAAATGGCTGCTTCAAATCCTGAGTAATGGGTCTGCAGCGGTAAGCACAGACATGGAGTCGGGGGAGAGTAAGGAACAGGCGGTGTATATTGTGGGCACCTGCCTTCTGTCGGTTTTGATTTGATAAGGGCTTGACAGTGGCCTACCCATGGGGCTTGAAGTCAGGGCTGTAGAGGGGAAGAGGTGAAGGCTACAGACGGACCCAGCAGGGTTCATCGGCCATCTGTACCTTTCCTCCATCACAGGAGTGACAGATCTAGAGGAAGAAGGCAGGTGTAAATCTATGGAAGGGTGAGAGGCCAGGGTAGAGGAAAGAGACACAAAATAAACAGGGAGAAGATCTGGGAAATAGAAGGTTAAAGGTTGTAAGTTAAAAGTGTATATGTTCCTTAGTAACTTGTGCTGCAGTGCTATTTTAGCAAAGAACAATCGTATCTTCCCCTATCTTTCACTTCAAGCATGTTTTACTGTCATTTATCATCACTTGCCGTACAAAAGCGGTGCAAAACATTTAATCAGTGCTACTGAATACATTGACATGATTAAATCATAGTTGATGATAGTATTTTTCATTAACTGGGAGTGTTTCCAGGAGCTTGAAATGTGATACGGGCCTCAAAAACCAGCATCATGATAAATAGATAATAGTTCCTCAGCAATGCACCATGCTTCAACGCATCAATGATGAAAATGACGATTACTAACTTCTTGACCCACTTTTTATTTAATGCTTGAACATTCTTCAGATTTATTTTGCTGTTATGTGAAAGATGAGTTGCTATCGATGAGAATCCACTAACTCTATTCTTCCCCAGAGTTAGACTCCCTAATTATAATGTCCTGTCAGTAATATAGCTGATGCTACAGTAAAACACTCACAGAAGACCACTATTAAGTTTCAACAATAGCCACACTTCAAGTGCAACTGCAATATAACATTTTAGTACACAGACGATGGAGTGTAATGGCCAGACTGAATATGTGAATGTGACATATCCCCAATGTGTCTGTTTATGGAGATAAATTATGCCATTCTCACTGCTTTCATGTTTCCATTGGCAGCATTCTAGGAAGAAAATCCCTTCCTGCACAGGTTGGATTAGCCTGAGCAACAAAACGTTTCTAACTCAAATGAAAAATGAGTTTCTAATTGTTTTCCCACATCACGCTTCTCCAGGTCTGCCTTGCCCTATAAGAATTCAATTCCTTTCTGTATAAAATGGGAAATGAACAATGACGCATGGAATGAAATATGCCAGTTACATACCAGGAAGGTTTAATCCGTCTGTACATTACTGCACAGAGGTACACAAGCCACCATGAGTCATATTTTACACACTGTGGGTTCCCTCTGCACATCATTGAGGACATTCTCACAAACCCGCCATTCTTAAAATGCAGCTATTTAATCCCATTGTTAGGAGACCTTTGCTGACAGCCTAATGGAATCTCTTTCTCTCCCTTTGTGACACTGAGCAACGAGCTGTAGAACCATGCAAATGCATCTGTATACCACAAACAGCCTTTGGATTGAGTCATTTTCATTTTCCCTCTTTGATGTGACGGAGCAGGGAAATCAACCCCTTGCTGCCTACATATAGTACATTAGGTTGTGAAGGTCATGCCTATACATTATATTGCTTACTGACTAAGCCAAGCATACTGTACTTCAGCGCTATTGTACAACACTATGGCTAATACAGCATGAAAATAGTAGGCTATGTAAATAATGAACCTTCTATGAATGCATTTCCAAGCAATCAAATGAATCATTGTTTATCCCCCAACCAGTCCCCCCTCGGATATTGTTGTCGAGGTGAATTAATTTGGCATGGAGAAAACACTAGTTTGTCAGGCAGAGCTCATCTGGGTACCATGGGGGAAAACTGCAGTTTGTAGAACAAGATCAATGCCATTGTGTGTGTGCATACGTGTGTGCGTGTGTGTTTGAGTTAACTGCTTTCACCCCGGAAACCCTGGAATAGTCAAACCTGATATTTTCCTGCTATTTCAATCACAGGGAAGAGGGTCAGAGAGGGTCTGCTGCTGTCTTACTCTCATTTGTCTATCTTTCATCTCACCCTCCCTTGCCCTCTCTCCCTCACTCTCTTTTCCTCCCTCTTTAGTAAGGAATAGAGTTTAACTGGGCAAACTATTTGCATTGAAAAATTCCAGTGATAACCTTAGGAAGACTTAATTTAAGATAATTAAACACAAATCTGGATATACCTATGTAATCATATTCATGTACTATTAATGTACTATTAATGTTAAATCTGTATTATGTTTGAGTTGTCATTGAGATAATCACATTCGGAGATGTTTTTGAGCTGTCAAATGTCCTGTATGGCCATGTCTAGACTTGACAATTAAGTATTCTGTTCATTGAGATCTGATAAAGGAATTCCGAACCAGTTATGCATCTACACCTACGTTTAAATGTGTCTACCGTGTCAACAGCGTGTCCGGATTCCCTTTTACAGCTCTATATTCAAATACCAGTATGCATTCTACAAACAGTAGCTAACCTCTGCAGCTAGCCAGCAAGCTAGCAAGCAATGCTAAAGGGATTACAAACGGGTTAGCATAACTTTAGCCAAAGAAAAAAGATGTTATTCTAAATATTAGCTAGGTGGCTTGCATTTATGAGGCCAGCAAATGCGTTCCTCACAGGCTAGGGACATACAGTGCCTTGCGAAAGTATTCGGCCCCCTTGAACTTTGCGACCTTTTGCCACATTTCAGGCTTCAAACATAAAGATATAAAACTGTATTTTTTTGTGAAGAATCAACAACAAGTGGGACACAATCATGAAGTGGAACGACATTTATTGGATATTTCAAACTTTTTTAACAAATCAAAAACTGAAAAATTGGGCGTGCAAAATTATTCAGCCCCCTTAAGTTAATACTTTGTAGCGCCACCTTTTGCTGCGATTACAGCTGTAAGTCGCTTGGGGTATGTCTCTATCAGTTTTGCATATCGAGAGACTGAAATTTTTTCCCATTCCTCCTTGCAAAACAGCTCAAGCGCAATGAGGTTGGATGGAGAGCATTTGTGAACAGCAGTTTTCAGTTCTTTCCACAGATTCTCGATTGGATTCAGGTCTGGACTTTGACTTGGCCATTCTAACACCTGGATATGTTTATTTTTTAACCATTCCATTGTAGATTTTGCTTTATGTTTTGGATCATTGTCTTGTTGGAAGACAAATCTCCGTCCCAGTCTCAGGTCTTTTGCAGACTCCATCAGGTTTTCTTCCAGAATGGTCCTGTATTTGGCTCCATCCATCTTCCCATCAATTTTAACCATCTTCCCTGTCCCTGCTGAAGAAAAGCAGGCCCAAACCATGATGCTGCCACCACCATGTTTGACAGTGGGGATGGTGTGTTCAGCTGTGTTGCTTTTACGCCAAACATAACGTTTTGCATTGTTGCCAAAAAGTTCAATTTTGGTTTCATCTGACCAGAGCACCTTCTTCCACATGTTTGGTGTGTCTCCCAGGTGGCTTGTGGCAAACTTTAAACAACACTTTTTATGGATATCTTTAAGAAATGGCTTTCTTCTTGCCACTCTTCCATAAAGGCCAGATTTGTGCAATATACAACTGATTGTTGTCCTATGGACAGAGTCTCCCACCTCAGCTGTAGATCTCTGCAGTTCATCCAGAGTGATCATGGGCCTCTTGGCTGCATCTCTGATCAGTCTTCTCTTTGTATGAGCTGAAAGTTTAGAGGGATGGCCAGGTCTTGGTAGATTTGCAGTGGTCTGATACTCCTTCCATTTCAATATTATCGCTTGCACAATGCTCCTTGGGATGTTTAAAGCTTGGGAAATCTTTTTGTATCCAAATCCGGCTTTAAACTTCTTCACAACAGTATCTCGGACCTGCCTGGTGTGTTCCTTGTTCTTCATGATGCTCTCTGCGCTTTTAACGGACCTCTGAGACTATCACAGTGCAGGTGCATTTATACGGAGACTTGATTACACACAGGTGGATTGTATTTATCATCATTAGTCATTTAGGTCAACATTGGATCATTCAGAGATCCTCACTGAACTTCTGGAGAGAGTTTGCTGCACTGAAAGTAAAGGGGCTGAATAATTTTGCACGCCCAATTTTTCAGTTTTTGATTTGTTAAAAAAGTTTGAAATATCCAATAAATGTCGTTCCACTTCATGATTGTGTCCCACTTGTTGTTGATTCTTCACAAAAAATACAGTTTTATATATTTATGTTTGAAGCCTGAAATGTGGCAAAATGTTGCAAAGTTCAAGGGGGCCGAATACTTTCGCAAGGCACTGTATTTCCTCCAATGTTATCATGAAAAGGTGCCTATCGGTTCCAAAACACACATCTTCTGGAGACTTGTGCTGATGATGTCGCCCACTGTATGTGCTTTCAGTAGCCTGCTAGCATCCAGACTGAGGAGAAATCCACACACAATTCATCCCTGACCACCTCCTGAAGTGGTCAGCCAGATCTGAATAAAAAGCGACTTTTGTGCATCTAAACATGTCTTTTCAATGCAACATTCGTATTGAAGTGTCAAGTGTAGACACAACCTATGTGAGTAATTAAAAAAAAAAAAAAACTTTATTTAACTAGACAAGTCAGTTAAGAACAAATTCTTATTTATAATGATGGCTTACCCCGGCCAAACCCAGACAACGCTGGGCCAATTGTGCATCGCCCTATGGGAGTCCCAATCACAGCCGGATGTGATAGAGCCTGGATTTGAACCAGGGACTGTAGTGATGCCTCTTGCACTGAGATGCAGTGCCTTAGATCGCTGCGACACTCGGGAGCCCAGCTTACATTAGATGATTGATAGTCATGCACATTGTGTAGTAAGCACTGACACCGTGATTGCAAACACTGTCCAATCATGTTCTAGAGAGGGTGACTGGAAGGTTAAAGTCATTAATAACTGTAACGTTACCCATCCCCTACTCCCAACTCATTCAGTTACTAGTCATGGCTCAGTGCTCTGGTCACTACTTTGAGGAGAGGCCAGTGTGATCAGGTAATTTAACACCCCAGGCTTCACCCTTTAATGAGTTTTCAATCTGATCTCCCAGGCTGGTTAGAGGGAAAGTCATTTTGTAACTTTTAAGTTCCAGTACAGCTCTTGACATTTTTCTATCACGTCAGGATCTCTAAGATATTAATAGGCTTTACACAGTCAGCTTAAATTCTGAGATGAATAAATTGTGTTAGCTGAGATGCTTACATTGCAATTGCAGCTTTACTCGTATTACATTTGCAAGCCTAAAACCCCTATCAATATCACAACACAGTAGAGTTTTTTTCAGTGAGCATTGCATATACTTACTTCTAATCCCCACTGATGCATATTACAGTAGTGTAGTGGAGATATACGCCGAATCAATTAATAAGGCTCATGGAACAGATCAGAATGTTTAGCTGAAAATGTTGATACAATATTATTTCTTCACATTTTAAGTTCAGCTATGTGCACACGGCGGAAGGTCTACCCGTGAATGTTCCAAAATGCAATTTGCAGAAAAACACAGTTCTAAAATGTGCACCACACATGTGAGTGGGTATGGAAATATCTGTTAGAAATGTAGAAAACCAATACAAAAGAAGAGCACATATGAGGAAGTATTTAAAAAAGATTTCCCTTAACAATTATACTGTACTACAGCGCTATTGCATAACCTGGTTGGATTTTGTCTTTGCTATTTTAAAGTAAGGTAAGACGTGGCTCATAATATGAAGTAAAACGTCCAGGTATCAAACAATTAAGCAACAGAAAAAATATAGTGATGCTAATAATAGGCCTAACTGTCTTTTGGTAGATGGAAAGGCTTTCCCAAAATCTTCTCAATTAAATGTCAACTAGCTACAAAGTAGCCTACGCCTACCTGGCAGAATGATACAATTATTATTTGTATCAATCCAGTGGCCATTTGTTTTGCAAACTCCATCTCATGTTCACTACAGTCCTAGATTTTTCCCACTTTATGGGGGGAATAAAATCTGAAACCTATGAATTTCTGACTCAGTTGAAAGCCTCATCCATCTTTTTCTATAGTAGACCTACCATAAGCCCACGTGGAGAGTGCAGCTTGGGTTGGCATGACTGTGAAAGACTAATATGGGATTTACCATTTTAGGTCATTCAGAGTATCCCACTGTTCTCATACAACTTTTCACACAGGCAGCCTTTACTTCGCTAGGTGGGCCATTTGGAAAATTATACCTTCATTAAATTTCTCCAAGACATTTATTTCCCAACTATGAACAACAAACAAAGGATTTGACCTCAATTATAAAAAACAATCTGCTCAACCTGCCTCATTTTGGGTGTTCACAACTGGCCATCGGTCAACTTTCCATGCGTCTCACACCACACCTGTTCCTGTATGGGATGAAGTGAGAAGGAGAGAGGGAGAGACAGAAAAGGACAGAGAGATAGACACAGATAACGAGAGAGATGTTCTGTTCCTCGGCACCCCCAGGATGTCCTCTCTCTCTGAGCAGATGTTGTCTGAGAGCTAGAGGCAGGGCTGCGGCGCCCTGTCAACTTATTTTCCTGTGAAAGCCTTGTGCATGCAAAACAGTTACACACTGCCCCCCCCCCCCCCTCTCTCTCTCTCTCTTGCATGATGTCACATTCTCTCATTATACACACAAGCAAAACATAGGACATTATTTAGTGCATGAGCCAGACACAAAAGCAAATAGGTGAAACCACTCATTTATCAGAACAAATTGACTATGTATTAAATAGGCAGCACCTCTAAGACATTTCCCGAAAAATAAGAAAATGAATGAACATGTTCAAAATTGATTGATCTGTGCAGCTTGTAATGTTCTCTGCTCCCCTCAGCTGTCAGAAGACATTTGCAAGAGGAGAATTAAACCATGTCAAACTATTCTCCGGGCTTCAAGGTACCAATTTAAATGGAGTCTCTCATTGGTACGAACTACACCAGTCATGCATATGTATGAAGTTAAAATACAAGGCACCAGATATTGACTATAACCACTATTGTGTCCATTTCACCATTTGTTTTACACGTTTGGGGACTTTTCCGTTTTTGTTTTGTTTTTACGAACAGGTGGTGTGTTTAGTGTGTATATCCATACGAGTGATAGGTTACTGCATAGAATTTGTTAGGAGTGCTTTATAAAGGCACTGTGAGCAACAAGTGGTGTAGTTGCAGTAGAATATGAACTCGTGATTTCACGAGGTTGGATCTGTTCAGAGCTCATACACTGTGTGAAAAGCTGAGTTTCTGGGTGAAATCGGATCTGCTATATTCCTATGAAATTTGAGGTGCACGGTCGTATGTGGAAATTTCCTACCCATTCCTGCAAACTCCCGCGTATCCCCAAACACTTGCGTGATACGGGAATTTCGGGGATAATTTCCAATTATGCATTAACAAATTTCCGAAAATTTCCAGACTTTGCAAGTCACGTAAATGTTCAACGGCTACAGGCGCGTGACTCCCTATTTCGTCATGTGTTGGAAGAGAAGCCAACTCTCAGTATCTGCATATTTATCCTGTTTTCAGGTTTGTAACATTTATAAGCATAGTTTAGTTCTCAAAATCAAACGGTTATGAGTATTCTAGACATTTTGATGTATAATTTAAGTGTTTTGACCAAGTGAAAAACGAGTGAGCTAGCTAAGCTAGCTAACTTTGTATGTAGTTAAGTTAATGAGAACAAGATGGCGTCTCGGGTGATTTTTATTTCTGTTATAAATATTTTGGTTCTTAAAATGTTTTATTTCTTACAAAGAATGGCTCAAATTAAGTGTAATGACATGTGTACATATGAACCATGCAAATTCTATGTATTTTAAAAGTTTACTTTTCATATATTTTTTTCATCTTAGTCACATGCTAATTGCTAAACACAAACGTTAGCTAGCTCAGCGCCAGGTGCTAGTTAACCTACATTTTCCCCTATTAGCTAGCTTGTGTTGTTACTAGCTAGCTGTTCATATTTTTATATTACATTTAATACACAACACTCATATAATTTGCTTGTACAATTAGTACTGTATAAATAGAGTGAATGAGATGTACTGTTTTTGCCCACAATGCATGGGTGTGATAGCTGCATACACATCTACTTAGACAAGGCTGTGTTTATGCATGAGAAAAAGAGTGAAACTCTCAAAGTTATGTTAAATGGCCTTTTTACATTCGATAGCAACAACATAAAATGTACCTTTTGCTTATACCCATTGCACTGTCTTGTGCCACTTATTATGAATATATGAGGTGGGCATATGTCTCAGGCTTACATGAGAACATAGGGGACACAATATTGGAGAAACATGCAAAGAAGTGTTGCAAGAGGAAAAAGCAGGTAAGCCTTTTTGTACATTTACATTTAATTAATTTAGCAGATGCTCTTATCCAGAGCGATTTACAGTAGTGAATGCATTCATTTTTTGTACTATGTCTTACTGGTCCCGCCGTGGGAAACTAACCCAAAACCCTGGTTTTGCAAGCGCCATACTCTACCAACTGAGCAAGTAGCTTCTGTGCACCTCTAGGTCTATTACGCCTGGTCTTAGGAATGCAAAGTGCACACATGGCCCTATTACATTTTTTGAAGTTATATATTTGAGTCTCAAGAGAAGAATGAAAACAGACGTTGCTATTGCCCCCCGTTCCATTAATAATCATTGATTGGTGTACTTGTTGGAACACTAATTGCCTCTGTATCAAAACTATATTGACGGTTTTACTGAAAATAGCAGAAATCATAAGCTAGGTACAAGTTTTGGAAAAAATTATGTTTACTACTCTAGTCTACATGCCTGTAGCTCTGTGCACTGCCAGTATCATATGCATAACTTTTTGCATATCTTGTTTGATTATAATGACCTTTTGGTAGGTGTTTGTGGGGGATACATCCAGTGCAGAGCCAAAGGCATGTGGAGCCCCTTTCAGCTTTTGTTTTCAAAATAGTCCAATAATCTCAGTAGTTCCACAAGATATCAAAAGTTGTTTGGGTGAACTACCATCAAAGCCAGAGTGATATATGTCAAAGGTTGGAATTCCTCATTATTATCTCTCAATCTGGGGTTGGTGGGGCTTTAAAGTTCAGACTTGAATTTTATGAACATGCATGACTTGAGACTGATGCATTTGTTTACTATGTTCTGTTGTTTTCTCCATTTTTTGCTTCTAGAGGCACGGTTGAGAGCGCTTGCAGAGGATGAGAGAGACATTTGGACGGGAGTTAATGTTGACCTGATGAGTGATGAGGAGGATGGCCTGCAAAACGGCAAACCGGTGTGGTTCATCAAGCCCCCCTACTTCACGGCAACTGGTTTGATACATTCACCTCTGAAGGAAAATAACGTACTTACATTCAGTAATCTTGCTCTGATTTGTCATCCTGAGGGTTCCAGAGATTAAATGTAGCATAGTTTTGTTTGATAAAATCAATTTTTAAATTCAAATGTAGGAACTGGATTCTAGTTTGAACCTCTGCTGTCCCCGCCCGGCCATCTAGATGTGTGAAAGTTAGTGTATAAGCTAATGATCCATCATGTATGAGATTCTTGGGAGTGTTTAAACTTAAATGTTGTATTACCATATCATTTTTGTATGTTCTCTATAGTTATGTACTTATCAATTGACCTATTTGGGAAACATTTGGGCAGACTTGATACAAAATATTGTCCAGTACTGCCATGCTTCACTGGATTAATCTGAAACTTTCACACACTGCTGCCGTCTAGTGGCCAAAATCTAAATTGCGCCTAATCTGCAATATTACTGGATGGCCTTTCTCTTGCACTTCAAAGATGGAACAAAAAGGAAATATACATTAATTTACACACACTTCAAAGTTTTTCCTTTCAAATGGTATCAAGAATATGCTTCAGGTTCTGAGCTACAGGCAGTTTTAGGTGAAAATGTATTTATGAGTGGGCTGGAGAGATGAGTTCAGATTGGTCTGCCATGTAGCACGCTTCTGTCTATTTGAGCTGCTCAGTATGTGTAGGTAATCCTGTCTAATGTGGCTATAACATATATATTGCATAGTAGAACTGCGTAAGTGTTGCTCTCCAATTTCTAGAGGACCGAGTATGATCGCTACGGAGATGGAGAAAAGACCTGTCTCCCGATTACATCTTCAAATTAAGGCCAACCATGGCATCTGTGACAGAGATGGAGATACGTCCATCCATGTATATGGTTAAGATAATCTAGCTAGCTACATTTTCAGATATTACATGTTTCTAATGTTGTCAGGAAGTTGTTTTCATTTCAAGTTAAAGTGTACTGTTAGCTAGCTAGCTAAGCTTAGCTGGCTGGATCACTAGCTAACGTTACGTGTATGATCTGTGTAGTAATATTATTCGTATCTCAGAGCCATTTGCATTGCTCGTTACAGCCTAATGTTAGCTAGCTAACATTGAACCTAGTTGGTTAGCTACCTGCAGATTCATGCATGGTAGTAATGTCATGAGTTGGGATTATGGTTCATTGTTTAGCTAGCAAGCTACATGTCTTCACAAAAAAGACTCCACTATGCATGTAACCATTTCAATAGAATGTTAATGATGTCACTACAACAACTGTTCATATGTGTAGCTGGTAAATTCGCTTTGGCAATCCAGACCAATTTCAGAGCACTCCCATCTGAGTGTGCCAGAGCGCAGAATAACTGACGAATTTATGAACAGTCAACACCCATTGAATATGGCCGGTGTCAGTAAGCATTGGCAAAAAAAACGTAAATTGTAGCCAGTAGCACAATTGCAGTCACAATGCTCTGGAAAACATAAAAACAGCTTAACCAGCTCTGCTAGGGTGAGTAAAATGGTCAGAGTGAGCTATTCACTCATTTGTGTCTGGAAGTAGCTAGCAAGCTAGCCATCGTTAGCCAGTTAGCTTCGGTGCTTGACTGCTGTTGTTAGGACAGAACGCTTGGATCAACCCTTAATTTGGGCTAGACGTGGCGCTAGCGACCCACCTCGACAACATCCGGTGAAATTGCAGAGCGCGAAATTCAAATTACAGAAATGGTCATATTTAACATTCATGAAAATACAAGTGTCATACATCAGAAAAAAGCTTAACTTCTTGTTAATACAGAAATAGTGATAAAATAAATGCCTTACCTTTGAAGATCTTCTTCTGTTGGCACTCCAAAAGGTCCCAGCTACATCACAAATGGTCATTTTGTGCGATAAAGTCATTTTTTATATCCCCAAAAACTGAGTTTAGCTGGCGCCCTTCATTCAATAATACACCGGTCTCCCTCCTTCAAAATGCATACAAAATGAATACCAAACGTTACCAATAAACTTCTCCAAACAAGTCAAACAACATTTATAATCAAACCTCAGGTACCCTAACATGTAAATAACAATCCAATTTAAGACGGAGATTCGTAATTGTCTTTACCGGAGATAAACAACAAAGTATGTGCGTGAAAACACTACAGCCAAAATGGGAGCCACTTAGAAAAACTACAAATTCTATCTAATTTTTCCAAAAACAAGCCTGAAACTCTTTCTAAAGACTGTTGACATCTAGTGGAACTGCAACCGGAGAGGTTTTCCCTTCATATTAAACATGATAGCCATTGGAATCAGTGGTGGGCTGAAACTTTTTTTTCTGGATGGTTCGTCCAGGTTTTCGCCTGCCATATCAGATGTTATACTCACAGACAAACTTTAGAGTGTTTTCTATCCAAATCTACCAATTATATGCATATCCTAGCTTCTGGGCCCGAGTAACAGACAGTTTACTTTGGGCATGCTTTTCATCCAGACGTCAAAATACTGCCCCCTAGCCCAAAGAGGTTAAAGAGATGGGTGGGACTAAAGCTTAAGACGGTGTACACAATTCCGAATGGGTGTAGACAAAGGAGAGCTCTCAAGTAGTTGTACCAAAACATTCAAAAGCCATTTTTTCAAAAGTGAGGTGACAAGTTTATCAACTTTCAAAGCAGAATGACTTTCCCATTATTCCTCAACTGTAGTGTATGATATACAATTTTCTAGCTCTGAGTGTCTACTTTTATCCAATGTAAAAAAACACCATTTACAATTTTGCCTGTCAGTCACCCTATGTGTTTGAATAAAATCAACTATATGCATTGAACTTGTCTGATGCTTAAAGCTTACGGTTTGATGAAATAAAGCAAACGCATCACGAGGGCACCAGAGATCTAGATAACAAGAAGAAAAAAACCTTAACCTGACCCAACTACTCTCCTCCAGCTCCTGCTAGCTTTCACAGATTCTGCCATTACTCTCCTGAAGTTGCCGTGGCAACCTGTCTCATGCTGAATGCCAATTTATCTTACCATTTATACCAATCTGCGTGCCAGTTATGGTTTATGCACATTTTCTTGAAAATCTCAAAATCATTGTCATGTGGTTAATCAAAATCTAAATGAAAATCTTAAAAGTAACTTTTATTGCCGTTGCCAATAAATAAATAAAAATCCTACATAAAGCCAACAAAAAAAACATTACAGCCTGCAGGTAGAAAATGTGCTTTGGCAAAGTGGGTGGGGTTATATCCTGCCTTTTTGGCCCTGTAAGGGGGATATCATCGGATGGGGCCAGTAGTTTATGTGTCGGGGGGCTAGGGTCAATCTGTTATATCTGGAGTATTTCTCCTGTCTTATCCGGTGTCCTGTATGAATTTAAGTATGCCATCTCTAATTTTCTCGTTCCTTTCTTTCTCTCTCTCAGTGGACCTGAGCACTAGGACAATGCCTCAGGACTACCTGACATGATCACTCCTTGCTGTCCCCAGTCCACCTGGACGTGCTGCTGCTCCCATTTCAACTGTTCTGCCTGCGGCTATGGAATCCTGACCTGTTCACCGAACGTGCTACCTGTCCCAGACCTGCTGTTTTCAACTCTCTAGAGACAGCAGGAGCGGTAGAGGTGCTGACCTGTTGCACCCTCGACAACTACTGTGATTATTATTAATTGACCATGCTGGTCATTTATGAACATTTGAACATCTTAGCCATGTTCTGTTATAATCTCCACCCGGCACAGCCAGAAGAGGACTGGTCACCCCTCATAGCCTGGTTCCTCTCTAGGTTTCTTCCAAGGTTTTGGGCTTTCTAGGGAGTTTTTCCTAGCCACCGGGCTTCTACACCTGTTTGGGGTTTTAGGCTGGGTTTCTGTACAGCACTTAGATGTCAGCTGATCTAAGAAGGGCTATATAAATCAATTTGATTTGATTTGAAAAAAATGTACATCCTATAAATCACATTGGCTACACATGTCCTGTCGGCAACAAACTTGAAACATTGTATCAACTATTAAGTTGGGTCCAACCCTGAGCTAGCGAACTTGCAACATTGTATAAAAAAAAATTGTGCCCTGTTCTACTGCTTGAGCTCCTGAATATTAGCTCAAAAGTATTGTGGAGCTCCTGCACCTAAATATAAACAGTATCTGCACCGCAAATGAGTACCGGAACATATTTCCGTCCAAGTCAAGCACTGATAAGAAGTAATCAGGTAGGCCTATTTTACGACGTTTCCACTGGATCAGAGCATGACATTTTTCGCTTTCACGCTGAGTTGTTATCAAAAGTCAAAAAGCTGGAAAGATTTCTCAGGTAGCCAATAGGCCTATTTCTATGCGTTCTTACTCAACATTGACAGGAACGCTCAAAACAAAAGAAAATGACTAAATTCACAAAACTTTTAAACGGAATGAAATAAACCAAAACGTGTTTCTCACAAGTGTAGCATAGGTTGTGCACAATGTGTCCACTCAGACAATGAGAACGGGAAGACTGGAATAATAATATTGAATGCATTAAAATAATTACAGTAACCAATTTAACAAACATTGTAGATTAGAAATGATAAGAATTAACGGTAAATGTACTACTGGTGATATCTGTAATACACTAACTATCAAACGCAAACAATTCACAGAAGTTGTGAAACAATGAATGTGAACAAATTGGTGGGAGCTGTTATATAAATATTCATACACATAGCTCATATAAACAAAGACATTCCGTCGCAAGAACACATACACCCAGCCACAAGACTGACCCCCTCTATTGGTCGGATGCTCAGGATAAGGCTCTGCTGTGCACCAATGGGGCTTCTGCTCTGGCTAGAGCAAGGCCCGCCTCCAACCCTCCGACCAGTCAAGAAGACCGAAACGACAAGACTCCACCTACTTTATTCTATGTATAAAAATGAATGTAACCGTTGTATAAGGCCTCTTTTTCACCTGACTCCTTGCCGAGTTATGTGAACTAGGTCCGTGCACGTAAAACTGCGGGACAAGATATCTTTGACTCATTAAAACTGTCTTTTGTTACAACTGAAATCCACTCAGTCCAGCATCCGTGATTTGGTCTCAACTCTCCAGTATTTAAACACTAACAGAACAGTGGTGATTTTAGCATCTAAAATGTTTTTTAGATGCATGCCAGCAAACCCACTACACAACGCAACACTAAACAATACATGAATTGCACTTTAACGGTGAAAAAAGGTGCCCACACTTTTAGGGCCTACATAAAGCTGTCGACCAGTCAACTAATTGGGGTCAGTCCTAAAGCAGAGTACTGGCAGAAGTCGTCCAGCTTGGCCCAGGTCATTCTCCATGTTGGATAATTTAGTTTCAGGCCCTGCTTAGCCTAAATTATCATCCTTCAAGAAGTGATTAAGTGGATTTGTATGTTTTATTCAAGGAAATAAGAGATGTTTAGCGATAGCATAGTATAGCGATGTCGTGAGATGCTGGGAAAACCTTGATAGTGGTGGGGAAAAAAATCTGAAAAGGTGTAGGAACCCTGATATGGGATTTTAATAATACTAAAATAAAATAACAATTATTCCTTTATCCATAATTCACTGTAATTAATGCATTCAATAATTCATTGTGTATTTAATATACCAGTGACAGCCACTAAGGCAAGCTAGCAGTGACTAGCATTCAGTGGGGGTGAATAAGCATGCGCAGCCTTGAGCAATCAAACAGTAATTGACTGACATTTATTGGAGAGATGTGGGCGGAGATGTAATGCAAATGACTTTAAAACGTGCACTGGAATTTCAAGATATGTCCTGGCAGTGGGTGGACATGTGTGGTCTTTTCAGGGATTTACTCAACTTCTTATGGATAGGGGGCAGTATTTGGAAGTTCAGATGACTGAGGTGCCCAAAGTAAACTGCCTGTTACTCAGGCCCAGAAGCTAGGATATGCATATAATTGGTAGTATTGGATATAAAACACTGAAGTTTCTAAAACTGTTAAAATAATGTCTGTAACAGAACTGATATGGCAGGCGAAAACCCGAGGAGAATCCATCCTAAAAGTTTTTTTTATTTTTAGGTGACCACCCATTGAAATGGCTGTCTATGGGAAATTCAAACGAAATCCTCCCAGATTGCAGTTCCTATGGCTTCCACTAGATGTCAGCAGTCTTTAGAAAGGGTTTCAGGCTTGTTTTTTGAAAAATTAGCTAGAATTTGTTGTTTTTCTAGGTGGCTCTCATTTTGACTCTAGTCTTGTGGCGCGCGTGGATGAGGGTGCGAACTTCGTTATTTATCTCCGGTATTGAACACACTATTCTCCGTCTTAAATTTGATCGTTTATTTACATATTAGGGTACCTGAGGATTGATTAGAAACATTGTTTGACTTGTTTGGACGAAGTTTATTGGTAAGTTTTGGGAGTCCTTTGTATGAATTTTGAACGAGAGGAACAGGTGGATTACTGAATGAAGAGCGCCCACTAAACTGGCTTTTTTTTAGTAATAAAGAAGGACTTTATCGAACAAAACAACCATTTGTTATGTAGCTGGAACCCTTGGGATTGCAAACAGAGGAAGATCTTCAAAGGTAAGTGATTTATTTTATCGTTATTTCTGACTTTTGTGATGCCTCTGCTGGTTTGGAAAATGTTTTTAATGCTTTTGTATGCAGGGTGCTGTCCTCAGATAATCGCATGGTATGCTTTCGCCGTAAAGCCTTTTTGAAATCGGACAAAGCGGCTGGATTAACAAGTTAAGCTTTTAAATGATGTAAGACAATTGTATTTTCATGAATGTTTAATATTACCATTTTTGTATTTTGAATTTCGCGCTCTGCAATTTCACCAGATATTGTCGAGGTGGGGCGCTAGCGGCACGTCTAGCCCAAAAACTGTTTACAGGTATATACACGCCCATGCAGGTCCTCGCACAAAAGTGGTCCGTTATCGGAGACATACATATGTTTCCGATGCCTTACACGGCTGGACACTTGCCACAAATTTTCAGAAATTGCATGTTTTTGGAAAAGTGCACCGGATTGTTCGACCCGTAAATGTGCCTTTTCATGCAGTGATACTCTCCACTCTTTGACCTGCCCCCTCTAATGTGTTCTCTGTTCCACTGAGAGTATAGGCTAATTTAAAAAGCCATTTGCCAACAGGGGGGCATCCATAAATGACTGAGGAATATAATAAAGAACCTGTTCAAACGGACATAGGAGCTAAATATTTAAACGGTAACCCACTGTAAAATTCATATGTGCTTGCATACAGAATTACTATTGCTTACATTCTCCTGCATAACATACTGTGCTATGATTGGTTAAGACCAATCATGAGGTCATTGCAGTTCTTCATGGCCTGAGACAGGAACATGCCTGAGTCTAGCTAATAAAGTATAGCGAGCTTATAAAGATCCTGTCATCCTGCATTTTATTATTATGTACCATGTTGCAATAACAAGACATCCACCTCTGTCTCAGAATGAGATGGGAGATGGTGAAAATATGGATTTGTAAACTTTCTGTTATTAAGCAACCAAGGAGGTGTCAGTGTTGGGTGCCTGTCGGCTGAGGGGATTGCAGTCTTGAGCCAGGCTGTAATCTCAGAACCATGACATTGTGTAATAGCTCCCACTATTGAGCTTTCAGATTTTTCAGATTGGCTTTTTAATTTCAAGTAAATAAATGTGAGATTCTAGATAGCGAGCAGGCAGAGTTATCTTGTCAGAAGCACAACATTTACAATGCACTCACGCTGTCTGTGGCAGGTTTGGATTGGTTATTTGCTGTTTGTACAACATTTCCCCATCTACATTCAACATGCACACAACAGCAATGGATATGTATTTTTTTTTTAAGTTCAAAATCTCCTTCATACAGAATTACAATCTTACCTTTCCCTGTGGGCAAACTGTTGCCAAATAAGCTAGACACAACATGGCACTTAGTGTGCACCTGTTCCTTAGTTAAGTGGCAGCTAGACTCATTCATTTAATATTTGTTAATGTGCATAAGAAAAAAGTGTCTGTTTAAACTGCCATGAATGATCATAGATGCGTCAGTGACTAAAACCATCAGCATCAGTAGCCATTATGTAAAACCCACACACTGATTTCTATTTGACACTAACATAGAGGCATGTTACAACAGTGTAACAATAGCTCACAACATGCTTATAACGCAACATACTGTATGTATAGTGCTCTTGTATAATAAACAATGTCTTTATAAAGGTATAAAATACATACACAAAACCTGGTGTGCCTCTGTGAAAATGGCTGAGGGTCCAACAATGCCATCTACTGTACATGTAATTACTTTTCAGTCATTTGGTGAGATGGGTTCCAGAAAATGCTTTCTATAGTTAAATAACTGCTGCCACCATGTGGTATCTCTCAATAAGTACATGTTGAAACAGAGAATACAGAGAAAAGTGTGGTATATTTTTGCTCTCCCTATTACTAAAGAATAAAAAAAAATAAAAACATGTGAAACACTTCACATCTATTGTAAATACTTCTAAAATAAAATATTATGTTATAAGGGGGTTAATGGTTTATTTTATAAACTATCCTACAAGTGCATCTTGTATCTGTTCCAAAGATGATGCATTATGAATGATGACTGCAGCATGTCAAGGTCACCACAGTTCCCTCATTCACTGTGACAGTGCATTTTGTGGCGTAAGCTTGAGTAATAGAAAACATTGTGGTTTCACTGAAAAAAAATAACTCATCAGATTTTGTTCAATAGTGGTAACATACGTTTATGTAGGCTATAGGCCATAATGGCTACCTCATATTTCACCCCAAATAGTCAAGTAACAAGTAATCTGTCAGTCCAAGTCTCAACCACCCCAATAGCCTACTCTGTCTAGATAACAATGTGAAGAAGTGTTTTACTCACCAATCCTTCAACTGGGGCCTACTTATGTTGTCTTTACTCATGACGTTATTTTGGGCAATTATTTGGCAATTAAAAAAAGGCTGTAACTTTATTAGTACTTCCTCTGTAATCCCCCATGGTCCTCTTTTTCTTCTATTTTCAGTTTCTTAATTTTTTCTGCTTTCTATTTTCCTGGTTTCAACCTGGTCTCAGAGCATTTTGTATTATTCTGTATGTAAATCTGAGATACTTCATATAGTATGTTATGTTATTAATTTGTGGATGTCCATGACCTATTACGTATTATATGTTACGTATTACAACTCGTAATACAGTACCAGTCAAAGGTTTGGACACACCTACTCATTCAAGGGTTTTTCTGTATTTTACTATTTTCTACATTGCAGAATAATAGTGAAGACATCACAACTAAGAAATAACACATATGGAATCATGTAGTAACCCAAAAAGTGTTAAACAAATCAAAATATATTTTATATTTGAGATTCTTCAAAGTAGCTACCCTTTACCTTGATGGCAGCTTTGCCCCACTCTTGGCATTCTCTCAACCAGCTTCATGAGGTAGGCACCTCCAATGCATTTCAATTAACAGGTGGGCCTTCTTAAAAGTTAATTTGTGGAATTTCTTTCCTTCTTAATGCATTTGAGCCAATCAGTTGTATTGTGACAAGGTATACAGAAGATACTGTAGCCTATTTGGTAAAATGCCAAGTCCATATTATGGAAAGAACAGCTCAAATAAGCAAAGAGAAATGACAGTCCATCATTACTTTAAGACATTAAGGTCAGTCAATCTGGAACATTTCAAGAACTTTTAAAGTTTCTTCAAGTACAGTCGCAAAAACCATCAAGCGCCATGATGAAACTGGCTCTCATGAGGACCGCCACAGGAAAGGAAGACCCAAAGTTACCTCCGCTGCAGAGGATATGTTCATTAGAATAACTGCACCTTAGATTGCAGCCCACATAAATGCTTCACTGAGTTCAAGTAACAGACACATCTCAACATCAACTGTTCAAAGGGGACTGCGTCAATCAGGCCTTCATGGTCGACTTGCTGCAAATAAACTACTGCTAATGGACACAAATAAGAAGAAGAGACTTGCTTGGGCCAAGAAACACGGCCAATGGAAATTAGACTGTTGGAAATCTGTCCTTTGGTCTGTTGAGTCCAAATTTGGCATTTTTGGTTCCTAACGCCGTGTCTTTGTGAGACGCTGAGTAGGTGAACAGATCTCTGCATGTGTGGTTCCCAGCGTGAAGCATGGTTTGATGGTGCTTTGCTGTTGACACTGTCAGTGATTTATTTAGAATTCAAGGCACACTTAACCAGCATGGCTACCACAGAATTCTGCAGCGATACGCCATCCCATCTGGTTTCACTTTTTCAACAGGACAATTTAACCAAAGAGAGTGCTGCATCAGATGGCCTGGCCTCCACAATCACCTGACCTCAACCCAATTGAGATGATTTGGGATGAGTTGGACCACAGAGTGAAGAATAAGTAGCCAACAAGTGCTCATCATATGTGGGAACTCCTTCAAGACTGTTGGAAAATCATTCCAGATGAAACTGGTTGAGAGAATGCCGAGATTGTGCAAAGCTGTCATAAAGGCAAAGGGTGGCTACTTTGATTTGTTAACACTTTTTTGGTTACTACATGATTCCATGTGTTATTTCATTGTTTTAATGTCTTCAATTTTATTCTACAATGTAGAAAATAGTAGAATAAAGAAAACCCCTTGAATGAGTAGGTGTGTCCACATTTTTGATTGGTACTGTATATGTTACGAATTTGCTAAATGTGCAATATAATAAGAATTTGCTAAATGTACAATATGTTACGAATTTGCAAATCGTACAATATGTCGAATTCTAGCTAGGTGGCTAACATTAGCTAGCTCGCTAACTAGGCTAGGGGTTACAGTTAAGTTTAGGAGTTAGGTTAAGGTGACCAGATTTCTGAAATTAAAACCGGGGACATTTCCAGTTCGGTGGTCAATATATCATTAAAATATCCAATGTTATTATCTATGAAATAAAAAAAGGGAGACAATTCCGGTTTCATGTATTTAGTCTAACAGGCACACTGTGATAGAAAAAAACACTATATTACAGAAACATTACAGACAAGACAGAACTGTCCAATCTGAACAGCCATTCAGTGGTCCTGGTAGTCTGGGTAGAATAAGAGCAGAAGAGAACATGAGCAAAATTGAAAGAAAAAAAACAGACAATAGTATATGTGAAATACTTAACAAAATAAAGAAATAAGATGAGATTGGTAACTACATAATATACTTATACCAACCTAATCTGAATATTTCTCAGCAGAATGTATCTTCTTCAGGATTGCTATGTCTTTGGCCAGCTTCTCCATGAACTCCTGGCAGAGGAGGTTGAAGTTTATCTTCACAATAAGCATGGCCTTGATGGTAGGAACAGTGAACCTATTTCTTGCTGCTGTCCATAGATCATTCATTTGGGAGAACACTCTCTCGACTGGTGCACAACTTCCAGGTAAGCACATGACAACAGACGCTAATCTAGGCAGGTTAGTGTGTGGGATGTTGTTCTCTTTAAAGTGGGTAACCACCGTGCTCCATCTCTGACTAAGCTATGTCTCAGATGTTTTCCATTCTTCAAGCGATCCTGCCTTTAGGAACTTTTGCTGGCCAGTAATCTCATCAAACAATGCATCCTCATTGATGGTCACATTGGGGCATTTTCCCTGCAGTGTGCCTGCTGCCTTCTGGAGCTCTTCACGCTGAGGTTGCCTTTTTAAAAAGGAGACAATGTAAATCTTTTAGATTATCGGTGTGCTTTCACCATGCTTGCAAGTAGTTCACAGCCGTAGTGAAGAATGATTGGGATGTTTTGAGAAAGCTCTCTTTAGACATTGCTCCAGTTTCCTCTAGCTCTCTCAGAAGTCCTCTGACCAAAACTGGAATGAAGTTGTCATCACGTCTTGCAGTCAATTTTGCCTTAATGTTTCTCAGAATTTCAGCTGACTCCACAGCACAGCGGTCCTGGCCTTCAAGCATCTTGATTGTGTCACTGAATATGGTCAGGTTTCCATGGACAAAGGCCAGCCACAGTTCAGTCAGTGGATCTTTGAACATTGTTCGCAGGACAACAGGGCATTTGTCTTCAGAAAGAAAAAAGGATTTCAATGGCACATACATTTTCAGCACTCTTTCTAGAGCCGGGAACATGGACAGCCAGCGAACATTTCTGTGTCCTAAAAAAAGCTATTCAGTTCTACTCCAAGGTACTCACCATCAAGGGGAATCATATCCAAAGCTGTTCTGGCCGTGTTATGAATGATGCGGTCAGGATAACCTAAGCCAATCACCTCCCACTTCAGAGCATTTTTAACTTTGGTATAGACATTGACCCTCCCCAGCCTATTCAGTCCTCCAAAGTTGGTATTTGTGTTGTCGGCAGAGAATGCCACGACTTTGTTTTCCAGGTTACATTTTTGGATGACCACCAGGACCTCAGCTGCAATTTCCTCTGCTATTTCTCCTTTCAATTCAACAAAATCAAGCAGGTTTGTTTCCACAGATGTGTTGCCATCATATATCTTACAATATCTGACTAGTATTGGCAGCAGCTTTACATGTCCATGATTGGACGCATCAATGGACAGGGACACAAATTCAACCTGGTCTAGGTCCTGTGTTACCAAAGTAGTTAGCCATGGTGTAAACACGTTACTCGCTATGGCTTCACATTTTGTCCTAGCACATGTAAACTTCGGCTCATAAAGCTTCCGTGTCAGTTGTGCTGTGCAGCCCAGAGATCTGTAACTATGATTGTGTTGCATAGTGTGGTATGCAAAGACATCCCTCCTGCACAGTTAAATCATACTCTTCTTGGGAAGGCTCTACCTTCTTGAAGAATGTGGTGACAGAGAGCATACCAACACGGGCAATCAGAGAGGCTTTATGCTTTTTTGTCTGTTGATGTTCTACCACTGCCGTTCTTCCCCCGCTGCCAATTGAAAAAGAGGAATTACAAAGGGTGCAGTTAACCATTCTATCGTCTTGACCTGAGCATATAAATGGACATTCTCTCATGTTGTCATTAAAATGGCATTTCAGTTTCTTGGAACGAGCCATTGTACCTCTGTCTGCTCTTCTTCACTCTCCTTGTGTCACTCTTCTTACTCTCTTAACTTTTTCTTCTCCTCCAATCTTTCTCCTCTTTTCTTCACTCCTCTTCCTGCTCTTTTTTCCTTACCTTCTCTTTACCTTTCCACATCACTCTTCCATACTCTCCTCACTTCACTCTTTTTACTCCCTTAATCTTTCCTTCTCCAATCTTTAATAATAAATTGTACACTATTAGATAAAATACTTTGGTTAACAGATTCCCATTGCATGCCTCATTTTTGTATTTTATCTCAAAAACATTGGTTGGAATAATACATTGGCAGTCTCTGTAATCATATCTTATCTTTCCTCTAACTCTTTCACGCTTCTTCCTATCCAGTCTTTGTCCTCTCCACTCTCTAACAGTAAATATTATGCTAATGTTAACCATGAAAATTTCAAAATATATTTTCACACTACTTATTATAATGCCAAACCATTAAATTGTAATCTACAAACGTTTTTTAACCTAGCTACTATGACAGTAGCTAGCTAACCTAACTAGATAACTTAGTCGACATAGCTAATGTTAGCTAACATAACCTATTTAAAACCTTATAAAGCAGATCATCTATCTATATAATAAATTGTGACATTATAACCTCATTAGCTAGTATCTCAAATGATTGTAACATACCTGGCTTGAAAAGACGTTTGTGGTGATGTTGTCGATTCACTTGACACTTGCTAGCTTCTGGCTGAGTTTTCCACATCAGTTTTCTCTAAAACTAGCGCGAGCAAGTAGTTAGTAGAAGAAGAGGGAATGAAGATGATATGGTGAGCAGCCCCCTCTGCTGGACAAAATAAGCATAACGCGATTGAGACGTCAACCGACAGACTCCGGTCTTTCTTGCCAAGTAAAATATTATTTCACTTTGCAGTCTGTTTTTAGCACAGCTCCAGTCGGGGACAGGCCACCAAAAACGGGGAAGTCTGGTCACCCTAAATTAGGTTAAAGGGTTAAGGTTGGAGTTGGGGGAAGGATTAGCTAACATGCTGAGTAGTTGCAAAGTAGCTAAATAGTAGTAAGTAGTTGAAAAGTGGCTAATTAGCTAAAATTCTAAAGTTGTCAGTGATGAGATTCGAACTCGCAAAATTTGAGTTGCTAGACGTTCGCATTATATGCCTACCCATCCACCCTGACCAACCACCCTACTTTCATTTTTGCCTTAAGTAACCATCTGCCTTATATTCTGTTAGTGTTCAAATACTGGAGAGTTGAGACCAAATCACGGACGCTGGACAGAGTGGATTTCAGTTGTAACAAAAGACAGTTTTAATGAGTCAGAGATATCTTGTCCCGCAGTTTTACGTGCACGGACCTAGTTCGCATGACTCGGCAAGGAGCCAGGTGAAAAAGAGGCCTATACAATGGTTACATTCATTTTTATACATAGAATAAAGTAGGTGGAGTCTTGTCGTTTCGGTCTTCTTGACTGGTCGGAGGGTTGGAGGCGGGCCTTGCTCTAGCCAGAGCGGGCCCCATTGGTGCACAGCAAAAGTTCTTTGCTCTTGGGACCGGCCAGTTAGAGGGAGATGAGATGTGTGTTTATATAAGGAAGAGGGGGTCAGTCTTATGGCTGGGTGTATGTGTTCTTACGACGGAATGTCTTTGTTTATATGAGCTATGTGTATGAATATTTATATAACAAATCCCCCTCTTCACGTCTATTAGACGTGAAAACTATAGCAGAAAGGTGGCGGTTGCAATCGTGGGTATACATAAGGTGGTGCTCCTAACCTTGTCTGGTTTGCATGGTGGGTCTGTAGGTGTAGTGCTACGTTTGGGACGAGAGTGATTGGAGGGAGTGATATCAGGAAAGGAGTTAGGGACATGTGTAGGGGTTGGTGTATGTGATGGGGCAGGGTGAAATAGTTGTTCAATTAACCATGTGAAAGTCCTAGGGTTACTCCAAATATCAGTAGGAATATCACAAATAAGGGACCAGATATCCCCAGCCTCACCCAGAGAGGGAGAAATTTCCCTCTAACTGGGCGAGGTTCCCTTCTCAGGGGAGGCGGAGTTCGATGCCGCATCACCTGAGGAAGGAGTGTCTTCATTTGGAATCGAATTTAGGCCGCTCAAATCAGCTCTGACTTCAGTCAGTGTTCTAGAAGGAATTGGGGCTGGGGTGCAATGTGTAAGGCGGTGCCAAGGTGTGCCTGATTTACCTTTGACCTGGACTGAGTGTGAAGTAACCTCCTTCACTTCGTACGGTCCAGTCCACCTGGGTTCCAGCCACTTTCTCTTGTGGACTGTAACCCTCACCCCGTCACCAACCTTTACCTTCAGTAGTGGCGTGTCCCCCGGCAGCTCCCCCTCCTGGACCTTGTGAACCTGGGTAGAGAGTGCTGCAGAGAGAACCGTCAGTTTTTTCACATAATTAGACATTACAATTTGTTGTACATCAAGGGCGGGCATATGACCTCCCTCCCTTGGTGGACCATGCATGACTCTACCAGTCATTATCCCATGAGGCACATACTTTAGCTATCTTAGCTTTTGCTTTTGGTTTGACGTTCCACCAGATTTTGGGATTGGGGCCTGTACACAGATCCAAATCTGTGGGTTATGCCAAATCTTTCTTCCACCTGTCTCAGGTGTTTGTTAAATGTGAGCCATTTGTCAAATTTGATTTGTCTTGGGATGCCATACCTGGGTATTAGTTTGGTTTGTAGCCACTCAAAGACTGACCTAATACCCTCCCCTTTTGTTAGTATTGCCTCTACCCATTTGGAGAACCTATCTACTATGACTAGGAGATAGAGTTTGCCTTTAGATAAATTTTCGGGGCCCATGTCGGTGTAGTCTATACTAATATCCTGAAAACATGCATTAGGTATTACGTATGAGCCCATTGGTGTTTGATATGGTTTCTTTGGGTTGTGTCTGTCACAACCATTGCATTCGTCACAAAATAAATCATCGTCATAAAATAAGTCAGTCATATTTTTTATGTGAGGGTGCCACCAGATGTGCGAGGCCTTTTTGGAGGGTCTTTAGTTTGCCTTCGTGTGTGGGGCCATGTGTTTCTCATAAAAGTTCTGGGTCCATCAGTGTGGCCTGCTTCATGGGCATGGGCTGAGTCTGTATAGATATTCAGTCTTTCCTTTTCCTCTGATGAGGACCTGCGTCAATACGATGATTTCAGCTAATTTGGCCGATGCTGGTTGAGGGATGATGGCTGATTGAAGGGTGACATCACGAGGTGAGCTGTTTTTTTCAATAGCTTTTGCTACTGCAGCAACGTATCTGGAGCATGTTGACTGTCCTACCTCAATGTGGTCAAGTTTGAAGAGTAGTACATCAAGACCCTTCTCTCCCCCTCTTGTTTCTGGAATAGGACGGATGAGGTGAATCCTTCCCTTCCAGAAACATCCAAATGGAACTTGTTCTTGTAGTCAGGTGCAGTCAGAGCTGCTGCCGCTGATAGATCCGTTTTCAGGAGTGCTATGGCTGTTGATGCTTCAGCCGTCCAGGCCAGGGGTGCATGGAGGTTCCTTGATCGTAGGATGACCGGTGCTGCCACCCCCTCTGGGCCACACCCAATGGTACAACACCTGATAGGTGGGGTCAGGTGCATCATGTCTTCGTTCCAGTCTGCAGTGTAGAGGCAGTCATCAGTTTCTGTTGCATTGAGTGTGCAATGGATCTCAGCTTGGGGAGTCTTATATGGGTGCAGAGTGTAGATTTGAGCTTTCAGTTGGTTGAACTTAAACTGGATGTGAGGGGTGGCAGGCCCTGTGGGTAGGCATTTTAGCCAGTACACTTCTTGGGCTTCAGACAGTGTGGTCATCGGCAGGAGTGGCATCCTCATCATTCTTACTGGGTGATCAGGTGTTGAAGTGGGAGGGTTGGTTGTAATCTTGCTGCTCCTGCTGCATGTGGCTAGATTCTGGGTGGTTGTATGCTGGCTGTTGCTGATGCATGGGTGTGGGTCCTGGTTGCTGATGTTGCAGAGGTGGGTTTCCCCCACTTCCTCTTGCTCTCCATTGCTGTTGCTGCGGGGAGAGTGGTTTCATGCAATCTCTGGCAAAATGACCGGTAATTCCGCAGTTAAAACACTGGTAGTTTCCCCCTCTGTGTTGTCCAGTGTAGGGACCCCGTCGAGCCCATACTGGGTGTTGTTGTTGCAAGATATACTGCTGTGGGGGAGGGTATTGGGGTGGTTGGGCCCCCCTAGTGGCCGTGAGTGAGGCTGCCTGCTGTTGGATCATCTGAGCGACAGTCTGGGCCACTATTTGGGAGATGTCTGTTTTGGTTCCCGGCTCCTTCGTTTCTTCCGCCACCATCTGTTTCTTAGGTTTTTCTCCTTGTTGTGCTTCCTTCAATTGGAGTTTCAGGAGTTGTACCTGGAGGGACTGCACCTGGCTCTCAGCACCCCCTCTTTCCTTGTTGTGCTGGGTCACATGGTGGTGCACATGCGTATTGAATTAGGTCAGAGGAAGTGCAATCAACCCTACCGTTCCTCTGAGTTTGGTTTTAACATCTCCAGGACACCCGTTGACCACCATTTCCTTCCACATGCTGAGTGTGGTATCAGTGTGATCGAATGGTTCTTCGTGGACCGATCTCCATGTGGTCTTAGCCCTGTCCAGGTATGCTGCAGGTTGCTCACCTGGGTTGATTGTGAAGGAGGATAAGGTGGCATGGTTTCTTTCTGTAGGGTATGCTCTCCGTAGAACTTCCCATAATCTGGTACGGAAGTGGTCTATGGGCAGTGTTGGGGCCCGCCATCCAAGGTCAGCTGCTGTCATGAGGGCCTCCATGGTTCCGTGGTCGGTGGCTCTTGCTAGAAGTGCTTTCATGTCTCCTAGGCAGAGTTGCAGGCCTGACGTAAGTGTCTGCAGTTGAAGTAGCCACGCTGAAGCTCCTCCATGTAGGCTAGGCATCTGTCCCATCAGTGTTGTTAAATCAGTCATTTTCCAGGGCTGGTACTCCACAGTGTGTGCATCACCTGGTGTCGGTCGCAGGGGGTACTGTCCTGCCATCTCCTGCTCTCGCTCTCTTCTATCAGCAATTCTGGAGGATCGACGGAGTGTTTCGGACCCCATTGATTCGGTAACTTTGGTTACTGTTCCTCTCATTATGCCTTCCACACGGTAGGCTCCCTCTCTGTTGTTATCTTGGTTAGCTATTAGCTCCCTGAGTTCCTTAGCTCGAGCTATTGATGATTTCAGCAGCTCCTGCATCTTAGTCACGTTTGGAGCTCCCATCGGAGCTGGGGTGAGCACCATGTCAATTTCTTCTTCGTTTTCGATATCCATGTTCTGATGACAGTCCTCCCTATCCGTCTGATAGAAGTGGTTTGAATCTAATCTTGTTTGTAAGTGTCCTCTGGTTTCAGAGGTGAGAGAGTTCACAGAGGAGCATTGCGGCCTCCGTTCCTGGGGGAGGTCTCCTGCTCCTGGAATCCCAGTTTCGAACTGTTCACATACCATATGGCCAACCGTTATCCCCAGGGTAATTTCCCCTTTTAACTCCCCTTGGTCTATTCTCAGAACTGGAGCCTGTATTGTGGGAGGTGCCCTGGGCAGGAATGGGTTGTGTGACGGGCTCCGGTGATTTTGTCCCTTTGAGTATGGCTGGGGCTGAACTGCCTCCATTGTCAATTGTGGATATAGTGAGGGAGAAACGGCCACAGGGGGAGCCGTGGGCAAGTTCTCAGGCGGAGCTTTAACATCCCCCGACGCCACAATAGCCACGCCCATCATGTCTGGTGTGTTTTTGGGTAGCACCCTCCTACTCTCCTGTATGGCCCATGTACCTATCTTGAGCTCCCCCTCTGCTCTCTCTCTCTCTCTTGTACCTACTTTTTTGAACCTGTGTATCTTGTTTCTCTCCGCCTCACTCGCTTTTGCATGCTCTACCGCGTCCTCTAATTCTGTCTGCATATCTTGGAGTTTCCCCCCTGTAGGTGGTCCTCCGCTAAAATAACCTGCTTGTGTCCATCTTATCCGTAATCCTTTCCACACTTTCTCCACTTTCCCATACTGTTTTTTACCTCCCGCTCTATCAATCATACTCTGATCTAAATATTCATTGAATTTTAGTTTGGGCGTGGTAGCTGCAGACATTTTATCTAGTTCGTCTGATAATGTGTATAATGCGTTATTTAGGTATATTCAATCCTTACTATGTGGTGTTTATTTCTATCGTTGTATGCTTAGCCTGTCCCTGGTCGAGACAAAGGGGGTTATCAGTATGTGACGCCCGCCACGTGTGTATTTCACCGGTATTTTATTTGAATTTGTTCAGCGATTCGTTTAGGTATTTTCTATAAATGATTCTGCGATTTCCTTTTAGAACAATATATCAGTGAATATATGCGGTTCTATAACAATTTTCAGAGTAATTCTAGCTCTTTAGGAAATATAGATAGAATTTCTAGACAACTAAGAGTTGTTCAGTGAATTATTTAAATACTTTCTGTAAACAATTCAGTAAATTCCTTTATGAACTTATATCAGTAAATTCGAGCGATTCTATAGCAATTGTCAGAATAATTATATATCTTTAGGAAATATGGATAGAATAGAAAAACCCAAAAATCAGTGTGTAGCTTTTAGCGTCTGTCAAACAAAGTCTGTACTAAGCTCGGCGGCTTATTTAAATACTTTCTAGAAACAATTCAGTAAGTTCCTTTATGAACTTATATCAGTAAATTCCAGCGATTCTATAGCAATTGTCAGAATAATTTTAAACTTTAGGCAATATCAACAGGAATGAAAAAAAACGAAAATCAGTATTCCAGCCCGGCTGCTGTCAATCAAAGTTGCCCGGCCATTCGATACTAAGGTGGCTTTGTCTATCAGCACGTGTGCCTAATAGCCCAGTTACGTATCCCAACCTACTCCGCGACAAACGTTTCTTTCAATTTAATTTCCCCCATCTCCAAATCATGGAATGTCAACTCTGGTTCATATTATGTTTATTGTTTGATGTGCAATAGCCACCTCATTCCCGATCTCTGTCTTGTGGAACGCCAAACTTACATATCCTGTATCTACTCGACTACACCTCTTACAAAACCTATTAAATAATACACAGCTTTTTTAATAGGGCATTTTTCATGCAGATTCATTCAATCCAACCACACCTCCACAAGACCTATTCGATGTTATATGTATCAACAGGAGATTTTACTTGCAGATCCGGTTCATCCATAATTCAACTATAACCACACCTCCACAAGACCTTATTCGATAGTATAGAACGTATCAAAAATAGGACATTTTTACTTGCAGATTCGGTTCATCTATAACCACACCTCCACAAGACCTTATTCGATAGTACAGAACATATCAAAATAGGACATTTTTACTTGCAGATTCGGTTCATCTATAATTCATTCATTCGTATGAAATTCTCATTGAATTTCCAACATCCATAATTGTGTCCATTACGTGTTAAAACACAGCCACTATTTAACGTCACCTCTATACACAACCCAATACATATATAATTAGGACAGTTTTCTATGCAGATTTCAGAACAAATAGGGTCCCTGGAGGAATTTAACACATTGGTCAATCACAATTCACACATTCCTATTAAAATAACTGAGTATAGGCCCATTAATAAGAATATATATATATTTTTTTTTACAAAACAAGATATCTTTAATCAATGTCTTAGGTTCTTATGTAAAAAATTTGGGCACCGATTCATACTCACGCCCAGTACTTTCTGATCAAAATTTGGTTTAGGCTATAATACAATATGCAGATTTCGATATAACGGGCTCTGCTCACCTTTATATAGAGCGCTCCGATCAGATTTCCTGAGGCAAGATGAATGGCTGGGGAAGTCACTCTTCCGTCTGATTATTTAGCCGTGATCAGTCTCGTCCTCTCACACTAACTTATAATAGATCGAATTCAAGAACAACCAAACTCTGCTACCAATTCTGTTAGTGTTCAAATACTGGAGAGTTGAGACCAAATCACGGACGCTGGACAGAGTGGATTTCAGTTGTAACAAAAGACAGTTTTAATGAGTCAGAGATATCTTGTCCCGCAGTTTTACGTGCACTGACCTAGTTCGCATGACTCGGCAAGGAGCCAGGTGAAAAAGAGGCCTATACAATGGTTACATTCATTTTTATACATAGAATAAAGTAGGTGGAGTCTTGTCGTTTCGGTCTTCTTGACTGGTCGGAGGGTTGGAGGCGGGCCTTGCTCTAGCCAGAGCGGGCCCCATTGGTGCACAGCAAAAGTTCTTTGCTCTTGGGACCGGCCAGTTAGAGGGAGATGAGATGTGTGTTTATATAAGGAAGAGGGGGTCAGTCTTATGGCTGGGTGTATGTGTTCTTACGACGGAATGTCTTTGTTTATATGAGCTATGTGTATGAATATTTATATAACAGTAACTACACAAAACATAACATATCATACATACTAAATGTAATGTCTCAAATTTACACACAGAATAATACAAAATGCTCTGAGTCTTCTCCCCAAGAAAACAGAACTGCTATATATTTGTTTTAGGAAGGTTTGGCTTAAAGGTAGACTTTAGAAGCACAACATTGGTCAATTTCAACAAACGTTTGGAATATGGAAAAATATGGAATATTGCAGGGTATTTTATATGACTGGGTTACATTACAGAGGACTGCAGGGCAAGTGATATGAATGCAGCTCATGTAATAAAGCGTTAAACATTGAATGTCGTACTGTACTACAATGTAGCCTAAGTAGGACACTGCTGACTGTAGTATGAGAACTAGATCACAGGAATCTAAATAATGCACTGTTGAAGAAAGTGTTGTGTCGTTGGATAGCCAAGTTGCGGAAGTGCGCGCTCAGCAGAGGCTGGCAGCTTGAAATAATTTACATTAGGACCTTGCGCAGCCTACAGTACATATCGACCTGTAACATGATTTGTTGTTGGGCATATGATAATAAAAGAATATCTATTCCACTGAACTGACACCGTTTCGAGTTCAGTAGCCTACCTGCGTTGTCCTGCGAGAGACCAATCGTTATTTTCATGCGTCTGGATTGGTCGGCTGGCGCGTTTACAGAGTTATGGGTGCATTACAGTCGTTACCTGATGAACCCGAATACAGAGATCTCTCAGAAAAGACCGGCTGTGAGTATTACGTTGTTTTCCTGTAGGATACGATTATAATTGTTGAGAATAATCATATTTCTGGGCTTATGTAATCCTGCGCTAAAGTGTTTCATTATTGTGAAATGAAACGCCCCACAGTACAGGATCCCCATAACAACGTCATCTTGTGTGGTAGGTGTTCTGGGGGCTATTTACAGAGCAAAACAGCATGAGTTATAGATTGCTGTAGGCGACAGCACTACTGGATGAGAATCTTTACAAGTAGCCTATTACAGTGTTTTCCCGAATGCCTTGCAAGGAGAAGAGCTACTGTTATACCCATGAAAGGGGGTGAATATAGAAATGAATCACACAGAGGTTGCTTCAACTTCACGTCATTGTAATTCATATTTTGCATAAAATCATCAACAATTTACAATTTACATGCATTTCTCAAGTGCACAACTAAATATATTCTTTACATTTGTATAGCTTTTACTATTGTTCAGTAAACCAGCATGCTACATTTATGCTACATATGTATTCTTATTTATTATCCCTTTTTAAAATGACATTATCAAATGCAATGGCAAACCTTTTAACATTTTTAAATGCATGACACATGCCTTTATGAATTATCACTATTAACTATCCTTGTACCGTTTCTATTTTTATACCATTGTTATCAATTTTATCCCTATATAAACTCACTTCAATAAACAAAGACAACATGCATGAGCATGTATATATTCATCTTAGTGCTCTACTTTGCAATAACAACATAATTCATCTTCACATTTCCCAAAAGTTCTCTCACTCACCCATTCACTAACACACACACACACAGGAGATGAGCATGGAAACTAGAAACTTCAGCGAGAATTTGAAACTTGGCTACCATAATTGGGACTTGGGAGAGTGTTCAGAATCATTCCGTAATTCTTCAACTAAAATGTAGACGTTAATGCCTTAGTTGTACATTTTCAGTGAAAATCACTGCAATAAATGTGCTTTAGCTGTCACCCAGGCCTTATATTGGCTACTCTATCTAGCTACTTCCCTCTCTTTACTGCTGGACAGCAGTTCTTGAACAAGTAAGTGGAAGTGAAGAACACTGTGCCCTGTGTTGTTGCGGTGCCGGCTTGCAGCACAAACTCTCCCCATTGTAGTTGTGACATCGAGATGGTTACAAATTATTTATTGTGTAGGCTGCTATCCTATTCTAAATCAAATCAGTGGGATGGACAAATTGGCCACGTTAGCTACTGCCGGCGACATGTGATACAGTTGCCCAGTGGGAAGCAGCTCACGTTGGCAAGTACCTTGATACACCGTTGCACTGGTCATTCTCATCGGCTTGTTGTTACATTAGCTAATTGGCAGGTCAAGGTGACAAATACTACAAGTTATTTCTCCCATTGAAATAAGCATAATTTTTATTTTAACTAGTGCCATGCTGCTGTTCTTGCCAGCATAAACTATACTGAACAAAAATATAAACGCAACATGGAACAATTTCTAATATTTTATTGAGTTGCAGTACATATGAGAAAATCAGTCAATTGAAATAAATGAATTTGGCCCAAATCTATGGATTTCACATGACTGGGAATACTGATATGCATCTATAGGTCACAGATACCTTAAAAAAAAGGTAGGGGCGTAGATTAGACAACCAGTCAGTATCTGGTGTGACCACAATTTGCCTCATGCAGCGCACCACATCTAATTTGCTTAGAGGTGATCAGGCTGTTGATTGTGGCCTGTGGAATGTTGTCCCACTCCTCTTCAGTGGCTGTGCGAAGTTCCTGGATATTGGCGGGAATTGGAATACACTGTCGTACACATCGATTCAGAGTCAATGGGTGACATGTCTGGTTAGTATGCAGACCATGGAAAAACTGGGACATTTTCAGCTTCCAGGAATTGTGTACAGATCCTTGTGACATGGGGCCGTGCATTATCATGCTGAAACATGAGGTGATGGCGGCAAATGAATGGCACGACAATGGGCCTCAAGATCTCGTCACGGTATCTCTGTGCATTGCAATTCCCATCGATAAAATGTAATTGTGTTCGTTGTCCATAGCTTATGCCTGCCCATACCATAACCCCACCGCCACCATGGAGCACTCTGTTCACCATGTTGACATCAGCAAACCACTTGCCCACACAATGCGATACACATGATCTGTGGTTGTGAGGCTGGTTGAATGTACTGCCAAATTCTCTAAAACTGTGCTGTGTCACGACTTCCACCAAAGTCGGTTCCTCTCCTTGTGATTGATTAGCATATTGCTTGCTGGTACACATTATGATACTATATTATTATTTTCGTTACGGCACTAAGGCACATTTCATTCTATCACACTATCATGTCTAAATAAAAAGCAGAACAAGGAGAAGACTGTTTGTGTCACGACTTCCACCAAAGTCGTTTCCTCTCCTTGTTCGGGCGGCGTTCGGCAGTCGGCGTCACCGGTCTTCTAGACATCGTCAATCCACTTTTCATTTTTCATTTGTTTTGTCTTGTTTTCCTACACACCTGGTTTTCATTTCCCTCATTATTTGTTGTGTATTTAACCCTCTGTTCCCCCCATGTTTTTGTGTGGAATTGTTAGTTGTAAGTGCTTGTGCACTTGTTTACTGGTGCGCGGCGGGTTTTTTGTACCCATATTCTGTTGTATTTTTATGCTGTTGGTTTTTGGATTAAACTGCTCCGGCTATTACCTAGTTCTGCTCTCCTGCGTCTGACTTCCCTGCCACCAGTTATGCACCCCTTTACAGTTTGAGCAACTATGGAATGTCCTTGTGACTAAAGTCAGATGAAAGAAATGAAACTTGGTAATGGTATTAGACCAGATGAATCTCCTATATTTATTTAAGGGCTGTATTCTGACATGATGATAGAAAGACACTAGTGTAGGCCAGATACTGTATCTCCATGCATAAAATATTCAAACTGCAAATTGCATGTGTAGTAGCAACGTTTTTCTCCGGGTATCTTATGTACGTTTACAGTGTAGGCTTGATTGAACCACCATGAATAATAGATTAGATATTGTGTTTACAGCTTCAGAAAAACCTTGCAAGCAATGAGGCCATGAACAAAGAGGCTTTTTTTTCTCTGTTTCTAACATTGTCTGAAATCCCCACCCTCAGTGAGTTTCCTCATACCACTGGTAATCCAATATTAGCTCATACTAGTTTGCCCATACAATAACCTGAGGAATGTATTGTTTGTACACACTGAAAAACACTCACTCACTCACTTTGTCTCAATCACTCGCTCACTCATAAACACTCACTCGCTCTCAACTCAAATATTGTGGCGATTGTTAGACATCAGTCCTTGTTTGAATTAATTTAAATACTTTGAGCTTATCCCTACTGTTCAGCCAGAACAGTTTTTTTTCTCTCAGACTACATGTAATATATAGTTTATTTAAGTTAAATTAGAAATACACATTTAATAACAATGTATTTCTCTATACTCTATGCACTCACATAGACAATGACTGTCACGTTCTGACCTTAGTTCCTTTGTTATGTCTTTGTTTTAGTTGGGTCAGGGCTTGAGTTGGGGTGGGTAGTCTGTTCTTTTTTCTATGTTGTGTTTATGTGTTTGGCCTGGTATGGTTCTCAATCAGAGGCAGGTGTCGCTCGTTGTCTCTGATTGAGAATCATACTAGGTAGTCTTTTCACACCTGTGTTTTGTGGGTGATTGTTTTCTGTTTAGGTTGTTTTCCCTGACAGAACTGTGCGTGTTCATTTTCTCCGTTTTGTCCTTTTGTTTGAGTGATTTTTTGTGAACATTAAATATGAACAATTTCCACGCAGCGCTTTGGTCTCATTCCAACGACGATCGTTACAATGACAATGGGAGAATGCAAAGTGAAATAGTTTTTACATCTGAATATATACTTTTCACATGAGGAAAGATGGCATCAACTGAAAATAGAAGCTGAATAGACATTCAGCACTGGACTCTGCTTACACCGTGTGTATAATGTGTTAGGCCTGAGGATGTCAAATCAGGCAGCCTGAATGATACATTAGAGATCAGAACAGGACACAAACATAAATTGTATTTGCAAAGATTATAAAACAATTGTGTTCCATTAACAGCATTACTGTGCAGTTTGTCATGGTTTCCTGCCCATTCAGTGGTAACTGATGTGCTGCCTGGCATTTTGCTAATTGGAGATGCCTCTTGAAGATGCACATAATTTCCGCTTCATCCATCTAGGCCTCTAACCTGCTGTGGTAGGTTGGCAGGATGTACCTCTCTGTCTTGGACTCACGACAGTCCCTTTTTTTCCTCAGTTTCCTTCGAGCAGATTGGAATCCTGCATAAAAGATTCAAGCAGTTGAGCCACAATGAAGACACGCTGAGGTAGGACTCTCTAATCATTTTTGGCATACATACACATCCTAACACACTTTATTTTTTAACTTGTGCTGTTGTTACTTTTGGGTTTTTAGACACACATGGGTGTAATCCTGGCATAATGCATTTCTGATTAAGTGGTTCTTCCCATCTCTTTAGCATAAACCAGCCTAACAGGTTTTGTTTTGCCTTTTGTTGAGCGGGTGTTATAATTGACCCGCTTCCTGCTGCAAACCTAATTATCTTCTTGTCTTTTCACTTGTAGACGTGATGACCTCAACACAATTCCAGACCTGTCATGCAACCCGATCCGAACCCAAATTATAGAGGCCTTCTTTGACAAAAGGTTGGTGTTTATCATGTTTATGTTAAGTACCTCATCAAGAACAAGACTTAAGGTTAACTGCTCTCAATATGCCCCCAGCTTTAACCTACATAGTATGATTTTCATTATACAGTAAGTTTGGTGGTTCCTCACAGGATTAGTCAAATGTGAGCCTGGTCCAGAAACAACCCCTAGCTACCCCTACCCACTAGCATTTGTGTAGATCGGAAAGGATGGAATATATATCATCTATATGGCAGTCATACAACCTAAGATATCAATATGCAAGTTGGAGCTATTACCATATTGTATACGGTATCCATTTCTTTCACATTTATGTGACGTGCCTAGGACGTAGTGCCTGTGGGTTGTTTCTAGAATGACACATGGTTACTTTCTAATGAGCATTACAGAAAATACATGTTTACCCAATGAAGATATTTATGTTCCTTGCTCGTATGCCTCTATAGAAACTTCCATCAGAATGGTGAGGGGACTGTCCAGGAGATCAGCTTTGAGGAGTTCCTGGTGGTCATGTCCCACTTCAGACCTCCAGCACTGGACATGACAGAGGAACAGAGAGAGATTATCAGGAGGGAAAAACTCCGCTGTGAGTGCCATCATTAAAATGTTACTGTATGGTGGTGTTAAGATAGATGTATTGCAGTTCAGTATCATTGGAAAATGTTACACTACATTGAAATGGATACCCAACATTATTGTTAGCGTGTGTACTTACTACAATGACATTGAAATCATTGGTTGTACAAGATACTGTACACGTTTGAGGTGTACTATGGCTCACACTGTGACTGGAATCAATAATGGGCACAATAATCTGTCAACTTTCTGACCTTTACAAAATGGATTCAGCAACTTCTCATGGAACAATAGGGACTGTGAGGGCATACACACACACAGATACACTCGAACGCGCACATTATTTTATAGTTGTATTGTTGGTGTCATTTTGTTGTTGTATTGTTTGTATAGCGTTGTATTTTACATTTGTGTGACTCTCCTTGTCTATTAGTTGTCGTGGAAATTCAACACAGGGACACTCAAAGTCAATATTAAATGAATCACTCTTTATTGTCAGCGAGCTGGGCGTTCTGCCAAAAGGTCTGAGGAGGGGGTCATGACTGTCTCCCCCTCTTATCTCTACCCAGCACCTATAGGAACCAATGATTGAGTGAGACAAGATGTACATTTCAAGGCTGTCCCCCCCCAGTCTATACATTTTTCCTCCACATTCCCTACTTTTATCACTTCTATGATAATAATTGTTAAACATGTAATGAGAGACACTTTCTAACCCTTCATTCTGGGTTATGCAATCTAATTAGTATGGTCATACTATCATCATAATAACGGTTATATTTTTATTAACAGGATTGAATTTATAAAAAATACACACACATGCACACCATGTTAATAACACAATTATGCAAACTTTTTAGCAATTTGGGATCCTCAACTCCTGAACAGGGATTCCAACCAAGTTGCAAGCTACCATTCTGGTTTTGGGGAATTATTCTTAGCTACAGTGGCAATGTATTCGGTGAGGTCAGTCATATTAGAAGAGTGATCTGGGACAAAAGTACAGCATTCATCGCAAATGATTGGACGAGTGCCCCCTTGACCTGCCAAAAGATAGTCAAGAGCCTCTCTGTTTTTCAGAGCCAATTTACGCAATTCTTTTAGTTCCCCATTCAATTGTTCCAGGGCAATTTGGTCATCCCTATATCCATCACGACTGGTCTGCCGACGTAATCGTCCGAGATGGTTTCAACAGGCTCTTCCATTGCGACGTCTCCGGCCCGCTAGCTGTCTGAATCGCTGTGTCTCCAGCTCGCCTAGCATAGTAGCGACTACTAAACAGCTCCCTGACTCGCCTATTGCTACTCTTTGGACCCTATGATCACTTGGCTACACATGCCTCTCCCTAATGTCAGTATGCCTTGTCTATTGCTGTTTTGGTTAGTGATTATTGTCTTATTTCCCTGTAGAGCCCCCAGCCCTGCCAAATATGCCTTAGATAGCCCTTTTGTTCTACCCCCCCACACATGCGGTGACGTCACCTGGCTTAACTGATGCCTCTAGAGACAAAACCTCTCTCATCGTCACTCAATGCCTAGGTTTACCTCCACTGTACTCACATCCTACCATACCCTTGTCTGTACATTATGCCTTGAATCTATTCTTCCACACCCAGAAATCTGCTCCTTTTACTCTCTGTTCCGAACGCACTAGACGACCAGTTCTTATAGCCTTTAGCTGTACCCTTATCCTACTCCTACTCTGTTCCTCTGGTGATGTAGAGGTTAACCCGGGCCCTGCAGCCCCCAGCACCACTCCCATTCCCCAGGCACTCTCATTTGTTTACTTCTGTAACTGTAAAAGCGTTGGTTTCATGCATGTTAACATTAGAAGCCTCCTCCCTAAGTTTGTTTTATTCACTGCTTTAGCACACTCCACCAATAAAGGTTTCCATCCCCAACTACAACATTTTCCTTCAAGATAGAACTGCCAAAGGGGGAGGAGTTGCAATTTACTGCAGAGATAGCCTGCAGAGTTCTGTCATACTATCCAGGTCTGTGCCCCAAAAAATATAACTTCTACTTTTAAAAATCCACCTTTCTAGAAACAAGTCTCTCACCGTTGCTGCTTGTTATGGACCCCACTCAGCCCCAAGCTGTGCCCTGGACACCATAGATGAATTGATTGCTCCCCATCTATCTTCAGAGTTCGTACTGTTAGGTGACCTAAACTGGGATATGCTTAACACCCTGGCCGTCCTACAATCTAAGCCCTCATTCTCACACAAATTATCAAGGAACCTACCACTTACAACCCTAAATCCGTAACCATAGGCACCCTCTTAGATATCATCCTGACCAACTTGCCCTCTAAATACACCTCTGCTGTCTTCAACAAGGCTCTCAGCAACCACTGCCTCATTGCCTGCGTCCGTAATGGTTCTACGATCAAACGACCACCCCTCATTACTGTCAAACGCCCCCCGCTTCTCCTTCACCCAAATTCAGACAGCTGATGTTCTGAAAGAGCTGCAAAATCTGGATCCCTACAAATCAGCTGGGCTAGACAATCTGGACCCTCTCTTTCTAAAATTATCCGCCAAAATTGTTGCAACCCCTATTACTAGCCTGTTCAACCTGTTCGACCTCAGGCAGTCTCAATGGGGGTGCCACAGTGTTCAATTCTTGGGCCGACTCTTTTCTCTGCAATTATCAATGATGTCGCTCTTGCTGCTGGTGATTCTCTGATCCACCTCTATGCAGATGACACCATTCTGTGTACATCTGGCCCTTCTTTGGAAACTTTGTTAACAGACCTTCGAACAAGCTTCAATGCCATACAACGCTCCTTCCGTGGCCTCCAACTGCTTTGAAATGCTAGTAAAACTAAATGCATGCTCTTCAACCGATTGCTGTATCTAGTATCACTACTCTGGACGGTTGAATATGAATATATGAATATTGAATATGTGGACAACTGCAAATACCTAGGTGACTGTAATCTCTCCTTCCAGACTCACATTAAGCATCTCCAATCCAAAATTAAATCTAGAATCGGCTTCCTATTTCGCAAACAAAGCCTCCTTCACTCATGCTGCCAAACATACCCTCGTAAAACTGACTATCCTACTGATCCTTGACTTCGGCGATGTCATTTACAAAATAGCCTCCAACACTCTACTCAGCAAACTGGATGTAGTCTATCACAGTGCCATTTGTTTTGTCACCAAAGCCCCATATACTACCCTCCAATGCGACCTGTATGCTCTCGTTGGCTGGCCCTCGCTACAGATTTGTCGCCAAACCCACTGGCTCCAGGTCATCTATAAGTCATTGCTAGATAAAGCCCTGCCTTATCTCAGCCCACTGGTCACCATAGCAACACCCACCCATAGCACTCGCTCCAGCAGGTATATTTCACTGGTCATCCCCAAAGCCAACACTTCCTTTGGCCGCCTTTCCTTCCAATTCTCTGCTGCCAATGACGGGAACCAATTGCAAAAATCACTGAAGCTGGAGACTTATATCTCCCTCTCTAACTTTAAGCATCAGCTGTCAGAGCAGCTTACCCATCACTGTACCTGTACACAGCCAATCTGTAAATAGCACACCCAACTACCTCATCCCCATATTGTTATTTATCTTCTTTCACTTTTGCACCCCAGTATCTCTACTTGCACATCATCACCATCTGCATGTCTATCACTCCAGTGTTAATGCTAAATTGTAATTATTTCACCTCTATGGCGTATTTATTGCCTTACCTCTCTACTCTTCTACACACACTGTACGTATATTTTTTCTATTGACTGTGCGTTTGTTTATGTGTATCTCTGTGTTGTTGTTTTTGTCGCACTGCTTTGCTTTATTTTGGCCAGGTCGCAGTTGTAAATGAGAACTTGTTCTCAACTGGCCTACCTGGTTAAATAAATGTGAAATAAATAAATAAAAATTCCAGGAGGTTTGTAGTCTTAAATAAAGCCTTCAGAAGTTCTCATTATTTGGAACGGTTATCATAGCTGTCACCACAAACCCAACAGGGCAAGCATTTGATCCATTAAGATTCATAGTACATTATTGGTCATAATCTTAAAAGTCATTTTTCTTACCAATAACTTTTGGAGCACTCAAGGCCTGCGTTGGTCCCTTTGGCTCAGGACTCCTTCTACAATTACCATCTTCTGGGCCACTACTCCAGGCCTGCGTTGGTCCCTTTGGCTCGGGACTTATCTCAGCCTTATAGAAACATTCTGTCTCAGAGACAGGCCCATACCGACACTGTATGTACGTTTATATTGACATACAGTACACAGTGCATTCGGAAAGTATTCAGAGCCCTTGACTTTCCCACATTCTGATACGTTACAGCCTTATTCTAAAATTAATTGGATCGTTTTTACCCCCCTCAACAATCTACCCACAATAATGACAAGGCAAACAGATTTGTAGACTTGTCCCTCCTGCGTTGTCTTGGCTGTGTGCTTAAGTTCGTTGTCCTGTTGGAAGGTGAACCTTCGCCCCAGTCAGAGGTCCGGAGTGCTCTGGAGCAGATTTTCAACAATGATCTCTCTGTGCATTGCTCTGTTCATCTTTCTCTTCGATCCTGACTAGTTTCCCAGTAACAGCTGCCGAAAAGAAATCCCACGTGATGCTTGCCATTCAGGCCAAAGAGTTCATTCTTGGTTTCATCAGACCAGAGAATCTTGTTTCTCATGGTCTGATAGTCTTTAGGTGCCTTTTGGCAAACTCCAAGAGAGCTGTCATGTGCCTTTTTCTGAGAAGTGACTTCCATCTGGCAACTCTATCATAAAGGCCTAATTGGTGGAGTGCTGATTGGTGAAGATTCTCCCATCTCCACAGAGGAACTCTGGAGCTCTGTCAGAGTGACCATCGGCTTCTTGGTCACCTCTCTGACCAAGGCCCTTCTCCCCCGATTGATCAGTTTGGCCGGGTGGCCAGCTCTAGGAAGAGTCTTGGTGGTTCCAAACATCTTCAACCTCATAGCTTGGTTTTTGCTCTGACATGCACTGTCAACTGTTGGACCTTTATATAGGCAGGTGTGTGCCTTTCCAAATCATGTCCAATCAATTGAATTTATCAAGTTATCAATCAAGTTGTAGAAACATCTCAAGGACATTTGAACATCTTGGCATCTTGGCCATGTTCTGTTATAATCTCCACCCAGCTCAGCCAGAAGAGGACTGGCCACCCCTCATAGCCTGGTTCCTCTCTAGGTTTCTTCCTAGGTTTCAGCCTTTCTAGGGAGTTTTTCCTAGCCACCATGCTTCTACACCTGCATTGCTTGCTGTTTGGGGTTTTAGGCTGGGTTTCTGTACAGCACTTTGTGACATCAGCTGATGTAAGAAGGGCTTTACAAATAAATGTAATTGATTGATTGATGATCAATGGAAACAGGATCCACCTGAGCTCAATCAAGTCTCATAGCAAAGGGTCTGAATACATATGTAAATAAGGTATTTCTGTTTTCTATTTTAAAATACATTTGCTAAATTTCTAAAAAACGTTTTTTGCTTTGTCATCATAGGGTATTGTGTGTAGAGTGATGAGGAAAACATTCTATTTAATACATTTTAGGATAAGGCTGTAAGTAACAATGTGGAAAAAGTCAAGGGGTCTGAATACTTTCTGAATGCACTGTATTACTTCTACCAATATTCTTAATGCAAATGTCAAGACAAATGTCAATGGGAATAACAGCACACAGTTGAATCCATTTTTGCAAATTGGCTTATACTCCCATATCATCTTACCGATCTCACTGCAGAGTTACATTGTCAACGAGGACAATCCTTAGGGAGAAGTCCCGACCATCCAGCAGACCCAATGTGGTGAGATTTGTGTTGACAACACAAACAACAATGCACACAAAACAAACAAAACAACAACAACAATACACTTCTACCCTTTTGAAACGACTCACATCATGATTCATGCATCTCAAAAAAACAACAACAATGCCGGTTAAATCAAAATAACAAATACAATTTGAATTACAACCCTTGGTTACTCCATCTTAAAATAATTGTATCCCATAAGGTAATTCAAGGAATAGTAAAATAGACTAGAGAAAGGTTTCCCTCGTTCAGGGGCAGTGCTCTCGCCCTATCTCTCTCTCTTTATCGTGGTCCGAATCGCACATAAGACTATTGATAAATTAAAAACTTCTTTGTAATTACCAGTTTTTACATATTACATTTAAATCTCACCCAATGTATCTAGCCTTTCTAGTGGGGGTGATCAGGCCTCACCAGAAAGTCAGAACAGACGTCAAAGGTCATTAACCTCTCTGGGATATGTGGGGGCTAGCGTCCCACCTCGCCAACAGCCAGTGAAATTGCAGTGCGCCAAATTCAAAACAACAGAAATCCTATAATTAAAATTCCTCAAACATACAAGTATTTTACACCATTTTAAAGATAAACTTGTTGTAAATCCAGCCACAGTGTCCGATTTCAAAAAGGCTTTACGACGAAAGCACACCAAACGATTATGTTAGGTCAGTACCTAGTCACAGAAAAACACAGCCATTTTTCCAGCCAAAGAGAGGAGTCACAAAAAGCAGAAATAGAGATAAAATTAATAACTAACCTTTGATGATCTTCATCGGATGACACTCATAGGACTTCATGTTACACATACGTGTATGTTTTGTTCGATAAAGTTCATATTTATATCCAAAAATCTTAGTTTACATTGGCGCGTTATGTTCAGTAGTTCCAAAACATCCGGTGAATTTGCAGAGAGCCACATCAATTTACAGAAATATTCATAATACACATTGCTAAAAGATACAAGTGTTATGCATGGAATTTTAGATCCACTTCTCCTTAATGCAACCGCTGTGTCAGATTTCAAAAAAGATTTACGGAAAAAGCACACCATGCAATAATCTGAGTACAGCGCTGAGACAACAAAACAAGCCATACAGATATCCGCCATGTTGTGGAGTCAACAGAAGTCAGAAATAGCATTATAAATATTCACTTATCTTTGATGATCTTCATCAGAATGCACTCCCAGGAATCCCAGTTCCACAATAAATTTTGATTTGTTCATTAAGTCCATCATTTATGTCCAAATACATCCTTTTTGTTTGGGCGTTTAGTACACAATCCAAACTCACAGCGCGCAGGCAAGTCCAGGTGAAATTTCAGACGAAAAGTCATATTTCAGTTCATAGTAACATGTCAAACGAATAATAGAATCAATCTTTAGGATGTTTTTAACATTAATCTTCTATAATGTTTCAACCGGATAATTTCTTTGTCTGTCGAAATGCGATGGAACGCAGCTAACTCTCACGTGTGCGCGCATGATCAGCTCATGGCATTCTGCCAGACCCATGACTCAATCAGCTCTCATTCCCCCCTCCTTCACAGTAGAAGCATCAAACACGGTTCTAAATACTGTTGACATCTAGTGGAAGCCTTAGGAATTGCAATATGACCCCATAGACACTGTATATCATTCAAACTGTTTTAGAAACTTCAGAGTGTTTTCTACCCAAATATACTAATTATATGCATATTCTAACTTTGAGGACTGAGTAGCAGGCAGTTTACTCTGGGCACCTTTTTATCCAAGCTACTCAATATTGCCCCCCAGTCCCAAAGAAGTTAAGGTGCATCCTTTCTAACCAATTAAAAACCCACTAAAACCTAAATATAAAGACCCCACACAATAAATCAAACACAGTTTTAACGCCACTAACAAATATTCATAACAGTTGGGCTGTGTGTGGGTGCTGGTGTGTGGTAAAATGTATGGTAAAAACAAACAAAATGTCCAGGCCTTACTTAATTTGGGAACTCCTTTAACAGCCAGATCCGGGTACCTTTTATATTGTATAGTACACGGTCTCAATAACAGCTCTCCTAAGGCACCTGCCTCAGGAAGCCTTTCAAGGGGAGAGATACAGAATCATTGGTAAACATGTATATAAAAAAAACTTGTTAGCGCACATTCCTTCAGTCCTGGAAGAAAGAAAATAAACATTTACTTAGTTTTCACACATTTTAATCTGTCCTACAAATTCTTAGTCCTAATCAAGTTTACTGCATCTTGGGCAGGAAGTCTTGATAAAACCATGTGTGTACAGAATTATACTTCAGACACATCAGATGATACAGTGTCCTGTTAAGCTGAATAGACACCTTCTAAAGTAAACAATCCAAAACCCCCTTTTTTGTAGTCTTATCATTTTGACCTGTTGCATTGACATATGTCCTGTACTGACTGTCCCTGTAACATCAACTAGTCAAAATATGAAATCTGTTGTTTAAGAAATCTGCTAGGACATTCAAACTTTGGTGCTGGCTTATCAGCTCAATATTCGGTACTAAAACTCGGTAATCTCCCTTATTACTTCATTTGCATCTTGAATGATTCTTGTCATTACTTCCTATGCACCATATGTATCTTCAACATTTTTCTTGCTGCTACTTCCTATACATAAACAAATTACACCTCATGCTCAATAACACCTCGTGCTATTAGTAGTGGCTGCAGACCATGTAGACACTTCTCTTATAAATGCCTACAGACAGCTGTCAGCGGGGCTTTATCGTGGTACCGTTACTTGCCCTCACTCTAGTCTTCTCTTAAGACTAGTTCTAGCCTCAAGACTAGTGGTACCATTTTATGTTTAGTTTTATTTTATTTTTAATTTTACAAATTAATTTAAATTGACTTACTAAAATTCAGATGACATGTCCCTCAGAGGTTCACAGATCAGGTATCTTCTCCCGGGCAGCTCTCAATAAAAGTCTGGTCTGGGAGGGTCCACGTTGTCTTTGGTCAGACGGGAAATTCAGTTACGCTTTCTCACTGTCTCCCTTGTAGACCTTCACTGGGATGCTCCACAGGTGGAATCACTGATCAAATTGTCATCGAAATTCAACACAGGGACACTCAAAGTCAATTTTAAATGAATCACTATTTGCTTTGCCGGGGCAGTCCCGTTACTTCTCTTATATACTTCTTACACAGACAAGCTACATAGGCATGGTACATAGGGTTGGTTCCTGCGTGTGTCTGGCACGTCTCATATCTTAACTTATAGAACATATTCTGTGCATTCTTCCAAAAGGGCTGGGGGGGGGGGGGGGGGGGTTCGTGACAGTCTCCCCCTCATATCTCTACCCAGCACCTACAGGAACCAATGATTGTATGAGACAAGACGTACAATTCAAGGCTGTCCCTCCAGGCTATACATTTTTCCTCCACACAGTGTATCAGTGTTTTGTTACTTGTCATGTTTTGTGTTTTTTGTGGATCTCAGGAACAATGCACAATGCACACAGAAGCTGCTGCTTCTGCAAAAGATAAATCAACAAACAATAACAAATACTGTATATCCCATAATATACAGCATTACTCAGCAAATGCATTACAGCGATGCCTCGTGACACTTGCAGACCTTTGTTAAGGAAATATTTGTAAAGACAGACCAACAGAAAAGAGTTTAACACTTTCTTATTTTTCCCCCAGTCCTATTTAACATGCACGACACAGACAATGATGGAACAATCACTCTGGAGGAGTACCGACATGTAAGCCACTGCCTAAGCCTATCTCTCAAGTACAAAAATACACTATCTGCCTATCACTGTTGTAACCATGACTGCCTTGCCCCTGTATGTACTGTAGGTAGTGGAGGAGCTGCTGTCTCGGAGTGGAGCCCTGGGGAAGGAAACGGCTAAAGGCATAGCAGACGCTGCCATGCTGGAGGTAGCCAGTATCTCCATGGGTCACATGGTACGGCTGCTTTATAAACATTATATTCCTCACTCTGAGTTTTAGACCTGGAACCTATTATTCGTTTTTTTATTATTATATTAAATTAATCTCATTCTTCCTTCTCAGGAACCAGATGAGTTTTATGAGGGGATCACTTTTGAACATTTCCTAAAGGTTTGTAATACAACATTATTTTGTGTCTAAAAGAAGTCATGGCTTTAGCTTTTCTTTTTCAATGGTTTTGCAAACGAACACTGTATAGCTTCAAAATATGGTTAAAACTTTAATTTTGATATGATGGATGGTCTGTCCTTGCATCCATTGCTCTGTCTTAGAATTTTAAAGTGGTTACATTTCGCCAGCCCCATCCCTCTGCTGTTTGCCAATAGCAGCACAATTGTTGTCTTGTTATTAGAGTACACATAGTTGAAGGCATCATCAGAGTTTAGTAACTATGTAATATACTGGTAGTAAAACAATTTATTTTCAGATACTGAAAGATATTGAGATTGAGACAAGAATGAACATTCGCTTTTTGAATATGGACACGACGAACCTGTGCAAGTGAGGATCTTCCACCTTTTTTATTACTATGCAACACCAGCACTCTTTTATGGTTTTTATTTAGTGGCCAGTTAGGGCACACTTTAAGCAGTGATGTGCGGTTGGTGTCTGGGTAAGCACTGGCTGTTATCAAAGCCAGATTTACTCACAAATAAACCTTCATGAAACCCAAGTTCACCATACAACAGATAGCTCCAACAACCAGTTGTGACACAGGCTATTAACCAAAATTGACAACAATGTTCACCAAAATGTGACCAACCGGCTCGATTCGGTCTTATGTATCAACATTTTAAATGGTGTTTTTTACATTGGATAAAAGTAGAGACTCAGAGATCTAGACAATTGTATATCATACACTCCAGTTGAGGAACAATGGGAAAGTAATTCTGCTTAGAAAGTTGTTAAACTTATAACCCCACTTTTGAGAAAATGTCCCTTGAATGTTTTGGTACACCTACTGGAGAGCTCATCTTTGTCTACACCAATTCAGAATCGTTCACACCCTCTTAATCCTCAGCCCCACCCATCTCTTTAAGGATTCACATGTGAGGCCATGTGCTAAGCAGAGTGAGTAGGGTAGTGTACTAAACAACCAAAGCTTTCAAGACTTAAGGCTGGTTTACACTACGTCTAGCGTCATGCCTGTAGACAGTTGTCGCAGTGACATCATGGACATTCTATTGTCGTCCCACAACAAACTTGTCATTGTTGTTATGAAAAAGTATAAGGACAAAACTGACAGGCTGCATGATATCAGCAGCCTGGTGGTCCAAAATAGCATAACTGGTGTATTTTAACACCAATAAATCCATCCGCTTAAAAATGTATTTAGTATATGTCAATCTAGCAAACCAGACAACTAAAACCAACTTTCTAAACAATGTTGTGGTTTGTTTCTTGCTTGTTAGCCAGCTATCTATCGTTGAGTTAGCTGGCTAGCCAGTTCAAATAATGACCATATCACATTGCTGACAATGTCTTTACTTTAACTAATTTATATTCTTTATTACAGGAAAATAAACTCACAACAAGATCATTATTTGCAAGTTAATGGTGAGCAGAAAATAGCTTAAGGTTGTGAGTGTGACAAAATAAAAGCAGGGCATTCTACTGGAGAATTTTAGAACTCGAACACTGTCTCATTGGCCTAATGTTATATCCTAATTTGACTTTGGTGCAGGTCATTTTGTTCTTCACCTTACCGTCTCTTGTAAACGCACACTTTATCAAATAAAATCAAAGTTTACTTGTCACATGCACAGGATACAGAAGGTGTAAACGGTACAGTGAAATGATTACTTGCATAGTGGAGTTTTTTGTTTAGACATGTAGCTAACTAGTTAAACAATAAACCATAATCCCAACTCATAACGTTACTACCCTGCATGAATCTGCTGGTAGCTAAAAACTAGCCAACTAGGTTCAATATTAGTTAGATCGCTAACATTAGGCTATAACTAGCGATGCAAATGGCTCTTAGATACAAATAATATTACTACACAGATCATACATGTAACGTAACCTAGTGAGCCAGCCAGCTAACGTTAGCTAGCTAGCTAACAGTACACTTTAACTTGCAATGAAAATTACTTTCTGACAAAATTAGAAACAGTTCATTTCTGAAAATGTAGCTAGCTAGACTCTCTTACCCATGTACATGGATGAATGCTTCTCCCTCTCACGAATGCCATAGTTTCTCTTAGTTTGAAGATGTAATCCGGAGACTGGTGTTTTATACAACAGCCTTCTGTGTGTTCTATTTTTGACTCCCTCCGCATATTTGCTATCAAACGGCAGAATTTCCTTCTCCTTAGCTATCATACTCTGCATTCACCGGACATTCCACTGATTTCAAAACGTGGTCCTCCAGAAAGTGGAGCGCATTAGCAACACTTTTGTAGTTCTTCGTGATATCTTTAAAAAAAGTTGCGTTAGAAAGGATTACCTACACATACTGAGCAGCTTATGTTATAGACAGAAGTGTGCTACATGGCAGAACAATCTGAACTCATCTCTCGGAATGTCCAGTCCATCCATTATCTCAGCCAATCCTGGCTAGCGGGAAGGTTCCTGGCTTTTTCCGTGGCTAAACCAACTAAGCTCGTAATTTAACAATTGTATTTCGTATTTACAGATTGCATACAAGTTTGTTATTAAGGCACATGAAAGTTCACATGTCCCAGAAGGCATTTCTGCCCAAAAACACATTTTGATTAAAAAAATGTATACATTCAAATGCCACTCCTGTGAAGTAGTGACACACAACATACGCCTAGTTAACTGAAACGAGTCACAAATGTAAATACCTATGTAGCCAAGATACGATTGCGACATATTTCATATCATCTGACAAAATGATGCACTGCTCAACTCAAAAATAGACCTATCTAGCATCCACAGTTACAACTGGTAGGTGGCACTAAAAGACCAATATATGGACACATTTCATCCGATTAATTTGCAACACTAACTCCATCGCCTTTCACAATGGATTTACAATTCTTCCAATGTGCTTCTCGCACAAACACACACACACACACACAATAATATTACCATGTGAAATATTATTACACACACACACGTATATAATAAATAATAAATAACAAAATGTTCATATCAACAATCGAAATGACTGAAAAATGCATTCAAACGGTCGTGTGGGATACACATCTCCAAGGCCTCCTTCGGTTCCAATTTCACATTGACTCAAAAAGTAATTCCCATTACGTCCACAAAGCTAAAGCAAATGTCCAAGATGTCTAAAAGTCGGGGTAAAACGTCCTAATTGGTACAGCCCAGTACTCACTTTTCGCCTGCCTGACACATGACACCTGTCATGCCACGTCTTGTAGAGATCCTGTATGCTGCCTCTATATGGTCTTAACTTTCATTTTAGTTGACATTCCACTCTTTGAACCCTCTAAGCAGTGCGTTCCATTATTTCAAATTGTTTGAGGTGCAGTATAGTGTCAATTTGTCAGGTTATTTTTGCTAGTTAGCTAGCTTTGTTCAGTTCAAGCGGTGCGAGCGTCAAATTATGTAGACATGTCCAAATGCACAGTTTACCCCAGGCAATACCCACACAACATGTTTAGGCAATACGCATGCGTAAAATATGAAATCGGCTCAATACAACACATGAAGATACTTCAAGCTAGGCAAAGCAGCGATGCCTAAGCTGACCCTGTCTATTAACAGTGACTGGAGTCAGGAACGGCCGCAGTGTCAATGGCTGGAAAGGAAGGCATGAATATCCTAGCGCCTTTCCTGAGGTTTTGCATAAAAAACACCAGATTCACTGAGAAAAAACATGAACAAAAAAAAGAATGAAAATGTTTTATACAATTTGTTTTTTTGATTTGGCTTTTCATAATAGCTTTTTTTATTACATTATCACAGGGTCAACAGGGCCTACCCTGACTGCACGTCACTGACTAAGTACACTGACAAACTATTAGAAGGCTCTGTTTGTGGTTTGGTTTTGGGTTGTTATGAGCTTTTGATCGGGGGAAGATTTAAGCTTCTACTGTCTAGTAGCTTCTGACACTGTTATGTTTTTACAAATGGACTGCATTGAAAATATGAATGAGTAACTATGCAAATATACACAGATTAACAGTTGGTATGTTATGAATTTAGCATGCAGTTTTAATGACAACCTGTATCTGTCACAACATACCTTTTTATGCAAGAATATAGACAATGCACTAAATGTTATCAATCAATTATCAATTCAATAGCAAAGCAATAAACCAGTAATAATATCGCAATAAAGCAATAGCCAATCTCGCAGCGCTATGATTAAAGTGCATGCAATTCATCTCCTATTATACTGTATCTATGGCACTGTGTGGAATGAGCAAAAACAAATTGCACAAGGAAAACCAAGAGCATGCGTCTTCTGTCTATACCATCATGCACACCAAAATTGTTGTGCTGCCACTGCCATCAATTTGGAATCAAAGGTTAGATTTCCATATGCATTAACAAGTTACTGACCAATAGAAACAAAGTACTTATTGCCGTTGTGATGTTTGACTGACCAGCCTAGCATACTGGTATACAGTATAGCATACTGCAAATGTACTTGAGCTATGGCAACACCCTCCTGATATTGAAGATTGTTCTTTCAAGTCAAATGTGCATCCGACTTTTACAAAGAATGAAACTTTCGCAGACAAGCATTTGTTGACTGTTAGAAATGGGAACAATGTTATCCCCCATATATGAATGTTAGCTACGCATGTTAGCTGTCTTTGTATTTGAATATACATCCATCCATATACTGTATGTTTGTACTGTAAAATAAAATATTTTCATTCCTTTTTTGGGATGTTATTGTAGCGAGGAATAATGTAAATGACGTGACCGTCTCTTTTTATTGGGATAACATTAAAATAGAACATGTGTATGATTTTGGTATTAATTTGAATGATGATGTAGGAATTGCAGCACTTTTTTAAACTCTCGTACAGCCTTGGAGAGAGATCAAGAATGAAACTTGAATTTGCTTTCAGCTTAATCAACATCAAAGTGCATTTATGGAATTAACCTTCTCAAAAGCTGTCAACTTCCACATACCTCATATACTGTTTTTCCCAGACATCAGTTAAATCCTTACTCCCTCAGTCATAGTGTTTATGCTGTGGTGAGGGTGGTCACCCTTACCTTAGCCAAACATGACAAACACACCACAGACCTCACTGCCCATCTAAACTAGTTTCCATTCAACTCAGGTTGTACTCTCATGGTCATCATGCTCTTGCAGCGACCAGCCGCAAAGTGTTTCCCTGTCTGTGTTTGTTATTTTGTATTTGACCAGTTTTAGATCATCTGTTTTAAATCACTGAATACAATGACCTAGTAGATCAATGAAATAGAAAGAGCAGTGTTGAACTCTTCCTCTATTTCCTTTCGGGAACATGGCGTTAGCAGCGTTGTTTTTATAGTGGACGGGGTTTCACCTGGCACAAATTTTGCAAGAACTTCCCCATTCTTAATCAATGGATCCAGTACAGCAGGAAGTGTTCTTCTCCAATGGAATAATCCCCAGAATGCCAATCCTCCCTTGGATCTAATCTACCCAAACCTTGATGCATTTGATTATAATAATGGTCAATGGGATTCTACCAGCAGGCTGCTGGCGGACTACACCGCAACATGAGAAAGCAGGGGAAGAGTGGAGTCCGGGAAAGGGCAAAGCGCCAATCTGTCACGCATTCTCCTGCCTTCTATCATTCTAGAAAATGCCCAGTCTCTTCGCAAAACTGATGAACTGCAAGCCCATGTTAGTTTCCAACATGAATTCAGAAATGCCTGTATTCTGTCTCTTACAGAGACATGGTTTAAGAATATGGACTTGGACTGTGAGTTGGTGATTGACTGGTTTGGGGCACCTATACGCTTGGACCGAGAGGCCCGAGGTTACCGGTAAGACACTGGGTGGTGGAGTGTCTTTATGTGAATGAGCGCTGGTGCAAAACTGTAGCCTACTGTTTAGGGGAAAACTATGCACGAAGGATGACGAACTGCTATACGTGTGTTTGGGCCGCCACCATCTGCCCCAGGAATTTCCTTAAATATTCCTCACCGTGGTTTGCATTCACCTGAAGGCAAATGAGAGTAATGCCGCATAGTTAATACTCCAGGCGACGCAGAAATTACAAACTAAATTTCCAGATGACCCAAACATCATCCTTGGGGACTTTTCATCAGTACGTCACATGCCCATCAGAAATAACAACATCCTGGTCTTATGTTACGGTTCTTTTAAGGGAGCGTATAAATCCCCCCCTACCCCCGAAATGGGCACAGCTGACAACAACTGCATGGCCCTTATCCCGGTGTATCGCACAGCCCTGTGGAGGGGTAAAGTGCTTACATAGCGGATTAAGAACTGAACTGAGATTCCTCCCTGACCCTTCAGGGGTGTATTGAATGAGTGTACAGACTGGGACATGCTTAAAGAGTCGTGCTGATATTGACGATCTCACTGATGCTGTTAGCTCCTGGGTTTCATATTGTGAAGATGTAGTCATCCCAGATAATGTTGTGAAGGTTTACGTACCCCAATATTAAGCCCTGGATTATAAAGTCTGTTAAACAGTAAGATAAATGTTAAGATGGAAACCTTCAGGAGAGCTAAACAGGTGTACAAGGAAACAATTGAAAGAGAACTTGGTAACAATTTAGTCTCTGCCTGGGATAGTATGAAAACTATTGTGGGGATAATATTTTTTTTTTTAAAGGTGTCACTAGATGGCTTTAATTCTGACAATCAACTGGCACAGGAGTTTTACGCCGCACCAGACAATATAGGCAGCCGCCTGCTCACCTGTGCAGAGAAACTAGGCCCTATCTTTAATTATGTCTTTAAGTCGCTCAGCCAGCAGAGGGTGCCAAATCTATCTAGTCTACTGTGATACCAGTCGCCAAGAACAACCACCCAAATGTTTTTAACGACTACAGACCAGTCACCTTGACTTCCTTGGTCATTACGTCCTTTGAGAAACTGATTAAGAAAGCGCTTCTGGACAAGACATAGCACCTTCTTGATCTGTTTCAGTTTGCATATAAGGCTAAGTGGGGTGTACAGGATGCTACTGTCACCCTAACTGACCTTCCGTGCAAACATCTAGGGTAGAAAAAACGAATGGAAAGTTTTTATTTGTTGATTTCTCATCTGCTTTTAACACCATTCATCCCCATCTGTTTGTGAACCAACTCACTAATGCTTTTGGTGTAGACTCTCATGTAGTGGGTTGGACCTCAACTTTCTAACCAGCAGAACTCAGAGCGTGAGGGTGAATGGATGCCTGTCAGGGGAGCTGTCATCTTCAACAGGCTCACCCCAGGGATCTGTCTTCTCATCACTCCTCTATACCCTGTACACTGATGGTTGTCGTAGCCAGTACGAGAACTGACACGGAAGTCCCCCTACCTACAGAACATTATCATCAAAGGACAGGACAGTGTAGACAACTACAAGTATCTTGGCACAATGATAGCTAAAATAGTGAAAGTGGGCAGGGAAGTCCAGCAGAGTAGTCTGTCTGACCTGTACAAGAGAACAGATAAGTGGTGATGAAGGCAGAATCCATCCTGTCTGACTGTGCCCTTCCCCTACACCTTGAGTTCCAGGTCCTACCCTCTGCCTCCCGGTGTAGATTCCCCACTGTTAATACTAATAGGTACAAGCACTCTGTCACCACAATAGCCATTTCCCTTATGAATATAGGGAAGATAATGAGGTAGGCTAGGGGTGATTTTGAGGATGATGATGGTAAAATGTTGTTGATGATGATGAAGGTGATGTTGTCGTTGTTTTTGGGGTTTTGTCAGCACATTGATGATATGTTGTTGACAAGATGACCTAATATAGGGAATATAGAACACTTTACTTATTACACAACTTTGGCTCACTGTACTTTTGTGCTTCTGATAATGTCGGTCACTAGTAGGCCTACTGTATACATTAGTATTGATGGCTATTAGTATTGATGGACCAGCTAGACCATTGTATTCACTAGAACTGTGTGTCATTGTAATCCATGTGGATTTTATATTGTTTGTTCAATGTTGTTTTTAATTCTCCTTTGCTGCAAAACCAATTTCCCTCTGGGACAATTAAAGTTGAAACTTGAACATACTGACCTAATTGTATTGTGCGTGCATTCTTGTAAATGAACAATGATTTACCATAGTAGACTGTAATTTGCTTTTATTTGTAGTTTTCAGCACAGTACATTACATTTACATAAACAACTCCCAAAGGGGAATACTCCTGCAGACTTCCTGGTTCTCCCATAAAATTTGCCAAATTTATCTGAAGGGAGTTTTTCTCTGTCTGTTCTTTGTGAGCTGACTGACTTTTAGCTGACTGTAGCAACTTTCATCATCCTCCCATTTTCCCTGTATATATATATGACCTTTCACCTCATCTTGGATATAGAAAATAACATGATAAATAGAAAGCTTAGGTTCACCTAAAAAGGATGATTATCAAGTCTGTTTCAATCCCAAAGGGAATCTATGTTAATGACCTTTTATTCCAATGATGTTTTAGGATTTCAGATGTTGCCCAGACTTACCCACTTGTCTCTTTAAATAAAGTTCTGGGTTAAAACAGGGAACTTGATTCATGACCTAGAGTGTATCCCTCCTCAACTTCCAGTTTTGCATGAGCTCGTGATCTAAGGAAAGCCTAGAATATTTCTGATGGTATTTGTCTGTACTGCTTATTTGGATTGTTTTCGACAGATGCTCACTGTTACCAAACTGTTACATTCATTCATTCATTCATGTCAACTGCCAACACGTTTACTTAACAACCGTTATCCACCCAAGTAACACTCACAACATACTTTGGTTGTAATTGGCACCTGATCATGTAAACTGACAGTCCATTGATAATTAGTTTGACATCGAATGTTTGAATAATCATGGAACTCTTGTATTGCGCGCCAGTACAGATCTCCCTCATATGCTGTAATGCAGATTATCATTACATCTATTTGAACACATCACCCCAGAACACACAGATAATCTGACCCATACACACCCACACCTTGTGACTGGCCAGACAGAAGCCCGCCAGTTTCACAGAATCTTTCCAATCAGATGCTGTGCTGTCTTCAAGACATGCGTCATTGTGAGATGAGATCACAGACTCAGTGTCTCAATTGCTTCCTGGTTTAGAATAATCTCTCATGTTTGGACCACTGGGTTGAATTTTTGCAGTGTAAGGTTAACATCATAGACTTTACTTGAGCACATCCTGTGAAAAGCATTATGTGAAATTAGCTTACAAAACTATAAAAGTGACTCAGATTTTATCAAAAGAAATTCATTTTAAAATCTCACAGTATGTATGACCCTATTGTACAAAAATACTGCAGGGCAATATTAATGTTAATACATTCTCCACACGAACATAATATACAGTGGGGCAAAAAAGTATTTAGTCAGCCACCAATTGTGCAAGTTCTCCCACTTAAAAAGATGAGAGAGGCCTGTAATTTTCATCATAGGTACACTTCAACTATGACAGACAAAATGAGAAGAAAAAAATCCAGAAAATCACATTGTAGGATTTTTCATGAATTTGCAAATTATGGTGGAAAATAAGTATTTGGTAAATAACAAAAGTTTATCTCAATACTTTGTTATATACCCTTTTTTGGCAATGACAGAGGTCAAACGTTTTCTGTAAGTCTTCACAAGGTTTTCACACACTGTTGCTGGTATTTTGGCCCATTCCTCCATGCAGATATCCTCTAGAGCAGTGATGTTTTGGGGCTGTTGCTGGGCAACACGGACTTTCAACTCCCTCCAAAGATTTTCTATGGGGTTGAGATCTGGAGACTGGCTAGGCCACTTCAGGACCTTGAAATGCTTCTTACGAAGCCACTCCTTCGTTGCCCGGGCGGTGTGTTTGGGATCATTGTCATGCTGAAAGACCCAGCCACGTTTCATCTTCAATGCCCTTGCTGATGGAAGGAGGTTTTCACTCAAAATCTCACGATACATGGCCCCATTCTTTCTTTCCTTTACACAGATCAGTCGTCCTGGTCCCTTTGCAGAAAAACAGCCCCAAAGGATGATGTTTCCACCCCCATGCTTCACAGTAGGTATGGTGTTCTTTGGATGCAACTCAGCATTCTTTGTCCTCCAAACACGACGAGTTGAGTTTTTCCAAAAAGTTATATTTTGGTTTCATCTGACCATATGACATTCTCCCAATCTTCTTCTGGATCATCCAAATGCTCTCTAGCAAACTACAGACGGGCCTGGACATGTACTGACTTAAGCAGGGGGACACGTCTGGCACTGCAGGATTTGAGTCCCTGGCGGCGTAGTGTGTTACTGATGGTAGGCTTTGTTACTTTAGTCCCAGCTCTCTGCAGGCCCTCGCTACATATTCGTCGCCAGACCCACTGGCTCCAGCTCATCTACAAGTCCATGCTAGGTAAAGCTCCGCCTTATCTCAGTTCACTGGTTACGATGGCAACACCCATCCGTAGCACGCGCTCCAGCAGGTGTATCTCACTGATCATCCCTAAAGCCAACACCTCATTTGGCCGCCTTTCGTTCCAGTTCTCTGCTGCCTGTGATTGGAACGAATTGCAAAAATCACTGAAGTTGGAGACTTTTATCTCCCTCACCAACTTCAAACATCTGCTATCTGAGCAGCTAACCGATCGCTGCAGCTGTACATAGTCTATTGGTAAATAGCCCACCCATTTTCACCTACCTCATCCCCATACTGTTTTTATTTATTTATTTTTCTGCTCTTTTGCACACCAATATCTCTACCTTTACATAACCATCTGATCATTTATCACTCCAGTGTTAATCTGCATAATTGTAATTATTTGCCTACCTTCTCATGCCTTTTGCACACAATGTATATATAGACTCCCCTTTTTTCTACTGTGTTATTGACTTGTTAATTGTTTACTCCATGTGTAACTCTGTGTTGTCTGTTCACACTGCTATGCCTTATCTTGGCCAGGTCGCAGTTGCAAATGAGAACTTGTTCTCAACTAGCCTACCTGGTTAAATAAAGGTGAAATAAAAAAATAAAAATAAAAAATAAATTCACTAGGTCGTGTGGTTCTGGGATTTTTGCTCAACGTTCTTGTGATCATTTTGACCCCATGGGGTAAGATCTTGCGTGGAGTCCCAGATCGAGGGAGATTATCAGTTGTCTTGTATGTCTTCCATTTCCTAATAATTGCTCCCACAGTGGATTTCTTCAAACCAAGCTGCTTACCTATTGCAGGTTCAGTCTTCCCAGCCTGGTGCAGGTCTACAATTTTGTTTCTTGTGTCCTTTGACAGCTCTTTGGTCTTGGCCATAGTGGAGTTTGGAGTGTGACTGTTTGAGGTTGTGGACAGGTGTCTTTTATACTGATAACAAGTTCAAACAGGTGCCATTAATACAGGTAACGAGTGGAGGACAGAGGAGCCTCTTAAAGAAGAAGTTACAGGTCTGTGAGAGCCAGAAATCTTGCTTGTTTGTAGGTGACCAAATACTTATTTTCCACCATAATATGCAAATCAATTCATTAAAAATCGTACAATGTGATTTTCTGGATTTTTGCCCCACCCTACCTATGATGAAAATTACAGGCCTCTCTCATATTTTTAAGTGGGAGAACTTGCACAATTGGTGGCTGACTAAAAACTTTTTTGCCCCACTGTAACTGCGTACATTAATTATACTCCCAATGGAAGTTTCCTACTTGTCACAAACTGGTTGGATCAACTTTGTCCAACTTAATTTGTCAACGTATGGTGACGTGGGATCTACTTGGAAAATACATTACATTTGAGAAAAAAAATCAACATAAACTGTTGTTTTGAGGGGGAAATTTCAACTACAGGATTATGTCATCATGGTAACCAATTTTCAGCATAGGCAACCTTGTATAAAATATGTTGAATTTATACCTTTGAAACAATGTCAGATCTTCAACGTTATATCCACTATCAGAATGAAATAATACATCTGGGCAGCACATAGTAGTTAATTTATCTACAGCTATCAATCTGGTCTCCCTTCCAGGGTTTTAACTTAGGCTGTCCCTGCTTAGCTTTGATATTTGTCGCTGACTATTACCAATGTGCTATTGTGAGAATAATTATTAAGAGATCTCTTAACAACTAAATAGATTCACTGTTGCTTGAAGTCATTCCAAAGGGTAGGTTTAACAGAGCAAATTAAATGTAACCGTACTTTGTTATACACTGAGTGTACGAAATATTAGGAACACCTTCGTAATATATTGAGTTTCACCTCATTTTGCCCTCAGAACAGGCTCAATTTGTCAGGGCATGGACTCGACAAGGTGTCGAAAGCATTCCACAGGGATGCTGACCCATGTTGACTCCAATGCTTCCCACAGTTGTGTCAAGTTGGCTGGATGTCATTTGGGTGGTAGAACATTCTTGATACACACAGGAAACTGTTGAGCGTGAAAAACCCAGCAGCGTTGCAGTGCTTGACACACTCCAGCCTGGCACCTACTACCACACTCCGTTCAAAGACACCTAAATATTTTGTCTTGCCCATTCCCCCTCTGAATGGTACATATACACAATCCCTGTCTCAATTGTCTCAAGGCTTAAAAATCATTATTTAACCTGTCTCCTCCCCTTAGTCTACACTGATTGAAGTGGATTTAACAAGTGACATCAATAGGGGATCATAGCTTTAATCTGGATTCACCTGGTCAGTCTATGTCATGCGGTGTTCCTAATGTTTTTTTTTAGATTTAGTGTATATCACTAATGGCACTATATGCAAAACATTAAGAACGTTGTAGAGTCCATTCCCCCGCGACTAGAAAGTGTTCTTAATGTTGTGTACACTCAGTGTAACATGTGCGAAGTCTTCAACAGCTATTGCTTAAATTCAACCCAGGGTTCAGCTAAAAATAGACAATAGATATACACCTAGGGTTTCAAGCTTTGGCAGATTTAAAATGTAATCTTAAAGTCAATAATTCATATGTTGGATTCACGTCGCCAGCTCAACCAAAAATCTATGTTAAAGAATAGGACTTAATCAGGTCAAACTTGATTTAAAATGCATTTGAAGTTTGATTTGATTTAATCCTATTCTTTAACTTAGATTTTTGGTTATGATGGAGACGTGAATCCAACATATCATTTATTAATTTGTAGACAAACTGGATATTGAATTATGTTTAGCTGTCAGTGCCACAAAATATCAACATTTTAAGGAGATGTATCTTCTGCTTGGATAGCTCCATCTGTGTAGTTTGATGTTATTTAGTCCTATTCTTTAACTTCGATTTTTGGTTAAAATGGAGATGTGAATCCAACATACAGTGGGGAGAACAAGTATTTGATACACTGCCGATTTTGCAGGTTTTCCTACTTACAAAGCATGTAGAGGTCTGTCATTTTTATCATAGGTACACTTCAACTGTGAGAGACGGAATCTAAAACAAAAATCCAGTTTAAAGCCAGAATTTAAGGCTGTCTTACAAATGAATGTAACAGTATTTGTATTTATACAAACTTAAAATGAGCAACACATCCACTGCCACATTGAGGTTACTGTAACCATAAATGTCTTCTATAATCATCGAAAGCATTCATGTTCAAGATAGTATGCAAAGGTCCCAGGTCAGTGGAGATCTTCACAATTGCTATTTGAATCTGCACAAAATCTCAAACAGCATTGATTGCTTGCACTATGTACTTTTAATGTAATCTCAGCTGCAAAACACTTCATTTGGTTGCGCTATTAGATGAAGCACAGTGATAACACATTAAGTTGTTGCATAAATACAAAATATCTGACATTTTATTCCCATTTGAACTTTGTTGTGCTATATAATGGTTGAAAGTGCAGCGATAATACATTTACATGACAAAAAAATAATAATCTGACATTGTTTTTCAATGGAATTTGGTTGCGCCTTTAGATGGTGGAAAGCATATCGATAACACATTGGGAATACAACAGAATTCTGGCTGTCTTTTTGAGTGGAAGAATGAAGATTGAAATCTCATTGGTTAACATCTCAACCAACTTTACACAAACGACGACGTTCAAATGACGTGGTATGCACAGGGGATTATTGCTGCCACTGAAAAATATTGGCCTGCCATTTTTTCTTTCAGTGGCAGCAATAATCCTCCATACCTTCAAGTGTACAATAAATAATAAATAAAATAAATAGAAGGTCAGCCTCAGAACAGTGCATTTGTGTCTGCAAATGTTATCCTCCTAGTGCACACTTGGCTCTTTAGGGTCCTTAGTTCACGTGTGACCCGTGACAGGAAAGCCTTGAATATCTTAAGAACCACACAGCCATAGACCTTCTGCTGGAACACGTTCTGGGAGGGGGGTACTGAAGTCGGTCCGTCTGCAGGTTCAGGTGGGATGGGCAGGTTTGGAAAGAGGGTTTGGTAAATGCAGTTTATTTGGTTGGCCAGACCATTGGTGCGGTTATGGGCAGTAGAGAGTTTGCTCAGCAGTGAGCTGGATGGTGGCTGTAAGTCTGTCTGTTGCTCAGTGACCCTCTTCAGGTGTGGTAGGAAAGCCTTACAGTGGGAGTAGATGCTCAACATCCGCTCTGAGGGGTCAAGGCCAGAGATGTTTGGGTCAGGAACGTTGTTGATTGACATCTGGCAGAACAGCTCTGACATGTCTCCTTGACTGAGCTTCTGGAGATCAATGAAAAAAACATCAAATTACTGGAAGTTCTTGGAAGCCCTTTTACAAACTCCAACAGGTAGCCTATAATCCATTATAATTTGGCCATAAAATAGCTTAAAAGTAGTTTTACATTTCCCATTAGACTGTGGATGATTCCATAATATAAAGTTGAAGTTGGAAGTTTACATACACCTTAGCCAAATACATTCAACCTCAGTTTTTCACAATTCCTGACATTTGATCCAAGTAACAATTCCCTGTCTTAGGTCAGTTAGGATCACCACTTTATTTTAAGAATGTGTCAGAATGTCAGAATGATAGCAGAGAGAATGATTTATATCTGCTTTTATTTCTTTCATCACATTCCCCGTGAGTTAGAAGTTTACATACACTTGTGTCTTGCACAAAGTAGATGTCCCAAACGACTTGCCAAAACTATAGTTTGCTAACAAGAAATTTGTGGAGTGGTTGAAAAACGAGTTTTAATAACTCCAACCTAAGTGTATGTAAACTTCCAACTTCAACTGTACATGTCACCCGAGGCTATAATTAAGCCAATCAGCCAATCAGCATTCGAACTGGTTACCAACGTAATTAGTAAAAATACATGTTTTGTCATTTCCGTGGTATACAGTCTGATATACCACGGCTGTCAGCCAATCAGCATTCAAGTCTCAAACTACTCAGTTAAAATACTGAACAAATATTATGCCTTGACTTACGTATGTTTTTAAGAGGTCCACAGATTCCTTGTGTATGAGTTTGGTTAGCTTCAAACTTCTTTGTAGGGAACTCCCACACGGTTGCTTCCTACATACTACTCCAGCACTCACTGAATCAATGGCAGCAACCAGTAACAGAGAGAGCAATGCTGAGGAGCAAGGTGAGACAATTCAAATCACCACACTAACACCTATATCACAGACTTTAGCATAGTTGCATGACAATCTAAAATAGAAGTATGAAATGTATTGCGATAAGTAGCTGTGGTAACAGTTACAGTATTTAAAATGTCTATATAATGAGTAAAGGACACAATAAAAGTTGAGACGACACATACTTAGTTTGTACCTATGCATATGAGTACAATCATTCATACACACACAACAAAAAAAAATCATTATTCAACATTTGCACATCATCATTCATTTAATGTCGGCACATTGATGTTCCATAAATACATGTGACATTTCAGCAAGTACAGTACAGTATCCACATGGTTGAATAAATAGTTATTCACCGTATATGAAATATAGCAATAATGGTTTTATAATGTAATTTTACTTACTTCTTGCTGCTTGTGATATGGTCAGCTGAGGACACATATTCTTTACATGACCACTCATTTCCCATACAATCACACAGGCCAAGTGTTAGACACAGACTAGTCATGATCACTCCCCTGAAAAACGTTTTAAAAGACTGAAACCACGCATTTGTCATTGGAGGAAATGACGTGCTCAGCTCTTTCTTTGTGAAGCAACTGCATTTCCCAGATTTGTTTTTCAGACCTGAATTGCTTTATTTGATATACCAAATCTAAATGTATGTGTATGTTCACCCTTGTCTGTTCTCTGAGCTCACTCCCACATGGTTCACAGATACCATATGTATCTACAGTATATATTACAGCATTGCAGGTATATTCATTTGTATATTTGGATTTTATTATTATTTATTTATTTTTTTAACCTTTTTTTTAAACTAGGCAGGTCAGTTAAGAACAAATCCTTATTTTCAATGACGGCCTATGAACAGTGGGTTAACTGCCATACATTTACAAACAGTATAACTGTCAACGGATTACAATCTTTGAGTTGAGGTAGTGTACTGTAAAAGCTGTGCTAACAAATTCATATAATATCCAATGCATATGTGAGGTCATTTGTTTTATGCCAGTCACAAGAGGTCAACCCACTCTGACACAATTCATTGTAGTAGTGCTGTCGCCTCCTAGAGTAAGTGGTTGTGAAGTTTTAAAATAAGTTCATGCAGTGTTGCAATCTGTTCAGTTTGGGTATCATATGTCGTTTTAAAATTCCTTATGGTTTTTATAAATTGTTTATTTTACTGAGACCATGTAACGTTCGTCGTAGGTGGAAGAAGAGGAGGACCAATGCGCAGCGTGGTAAGTGTCCATATTCTTTAATAAAGTAATTGAACACTGAACCAAAACAATAAAACGACAAACGAACAGTCCTGAATGGTGCTGAAAAAACACTGAACAGAAAATATATCACCCACACCACACAGGTGGGAAAAGGCTACCTAAGTATGATTCTCAATCAGAGACAACTAACGACACCTGCCTCTGATTGAGAACCATACCAGGCCAAACACAAAAACACCACATAGAAAAAGGAACATAGACAACCCACACAACTCACGCCCTGACCATACAAAAACAAAGACATAACAAAAGAACTACGGTCAGAACGTGACAGTCCAAGGTCTCTTTTACAGATTAGCCTTGAATTAAATCAAATAGAGACATCAAAATATAGAATGAAACAAAGATATAGAATGCAAGCAGAAAGAAAAAAACGGTAATCAAAACACATTCATCAGTAATAAGGTCCTCAATGAGCTTTCTGAATTGCCTTATTGGCACCAAAGAACATCAAATTTAACAACATTTTGAAGATTGTTCCACAAATAAGGTGTAAGAAAACGAAAAGCTGATTTACCTAACTCAGTAGAGACCAAAGGAATGTCCAGAGTTAGCCATCCGTGAGACCTGGGGTGGTGACTCGAATGTCTAAAGTTTAGTAATGATGTTAGATACAGTAGGACTTTTTGTAAAAGGGCTTTATACATGAAAACATAGCAATGTATCAACCTACTTGACATCAAAGAGGGACAACCAACTTTCTGGTAGAGAATACACTGAGTACTAAAATTGTCGCCCGTAATAAAGTGCAGTGTGCTGTGATAAACTGCATCTACCGGCTTTAATGGGGTGGGAGCTGTGTTCGTATAGACGATTTCGCCATAGTCTAGCACTGATAGGAACGTCAACTGAATAATCTGCTTTCTACTATTTAGCGAGAGGCAGGACCTATTTCTATAGAAGAAGGCCATTTATATTCCCAGCTTCTTTACTAACTTATCAATATGCTTTTTAAAATACAGTTTTCATCTATCCAGATGCCCAGATATTTGTAAGCAGGGACACGATTAGTATGGACACCATCCAAAGTACATATGGTTAAATCATCAAAGTTATTTTTATGCGCTTTAGAGAACAACATCAATTTTGTTTTTTATATTATTTAACCTTTATTTAACTAGGCAAGTCAGTTAAGAACAAATTCTTATTTACAATGACGGCCTAACAGAAGGCTAAAGGCCTCCTGCGGGGATGGGGGCTGGGATTAAAAATATAGGACAAAACACACATCACGACAAGAGAGACAACACAACACTATATAAAGAGAGACCTAAGACAACAACATAGCATGGCAGCAACACATGACAACACAGGATGGTAGCAACACAACATGACAACAACATGGTAGCAACACAACATGGCAGCAGCACAACATTGTTGGACACAGACAACAGCACAAAGGGCAAGAAGGTGGAGGCAACAACACATCACGCGAAGCAGCCACAACTGTCAGTAAGAGTGTTCATGATTGAGTCTTTGAATGAAGAGATTGAGATAAAACTGTCCAGTTTGAGTGTTTGTTGCAGCTCGTTCCAGTCGCTAGCTGCAGCAACCGGAAAAGATGAGCAACCCACAGTTACACATAGTAATTGCATGGAATATATACTGAACAACAATAAAAACGCAACATGCAATAATGTCAATGAGTTCACTGAGTTATAGTTTATATAAGAAAATCAGTCAATTGAAATAAATTCATTAGGCCCTAATCTATGGATTTCACATGACTGGGCCCAACCACTGGGGAGCTAGGCCCAGCCAATCAGATTAAGTTTTCCCCCACAAAAGTGCTTTATCACATACAGAAATACTCCTCAGGTTCATCATCTGCTCGGACGATCCCGCAAAGGAAGAAGCTGGTTGTGGAGGTCCTGGGCTGGCGAGGTTACACGTGGTTTGCGGTTGTGAGGCTGGTTGGATGTACTGCCAAATTTTCTAAAACAACATTGGAGGTTGCTTATGGTCGAGAAATTAACATTAAATTCTCTGGCAAAAACTCTGGTGGACATTCCTGCAGTCAGCACGCCAATTACATGCTTTCTCAAAACTTGACACATCTGTGGCATTGTATTGTGTGACAAAACTGCACATTATAGAGTGGCCTTTTATTGTCCCCAGCACAAGGTGCACCTGTTTAATGATCATGCTGTTTAATCAACTTCTTTATATACTATACCTGTCAGTTGGATGGATTATCTTGGCAAAGGAGAAATGCTCACCACTTCTGACTTCAACTGTACATATACAGTAGGTAGAGATAAAGTGACTAGGCAAAAGGATAGATAAACAGTAGCAGCAGCGTATGTGATGAGTGTGTAAGTGTGTGTGTGTTGGAGTGTCAGGGTAAGTATGTGTGAGTGTGTGGGTAGAGTCCAGTGTGTGTGCATGGAGTCAAAAAGAGTTAGTGCAAAAAGGGTCATTGCAGATAGTCCATGGCGCTATTTGGTTAACCATTTAGCAGTCTTATGGCTTGGGGGTAGAAGCTGTTCAGAGTCCTGCTGGTGCCAGACGTCGGTGCCGCTTGTTAGCAGAGAGAACAGTCAATGACTTGGGTGGCTGGAGTCTTTGACAATTTTTAGGGCCTGCCTCTGACACCGCCTGGTATAGAGGTCCTGGATGGCAGAGAGCTCAGCCCCAGTGATGTACTGGGCAGTACGAACTGGGGACCCTCGTAGCGGACCGTCTCTGGAGGCTCCGGACTGAAGGACGTCTCTGGAGGCTCCGGACTGAAGGACGTCTCTGGAGGCTCCGGACTGAAGGATGTCTCTGGAGGCTCCGGGCTGGAGACCGTCTCTGGAGGCTCCGGGCTGAAGGACGTCTCTGGAGGCTCCGGGCTGAAGGACGTCTCTGGAGGCTCCGGGCTGAAGGACGTCTCTGGAGGCTCCGGGCTGAAGGACGTCTCTGGAGGCTCCGGGCTGGACACCGTTTCTGGAGGCTCCGGGCTGGACACCGTTTCTGGGCTGGGGACCGTCGCTGTAGGCTTCGTGCCATGGATCACCACTGTAGGCTTCGTGCCATGGATCATCACTGGATGCTTCTTGCCATGGATCATCACTGGATGCTTCTTGCCATGGATCATCACTGGATGCTTCTTGCCATGGATCATCACTGGAGGCTTCTTGCCATGGATCATCACTGGAGGAAGGAGACGTATGGGCAGTCTGGTACGTTGAGCTGCCACAGGGCTCACCAGGCTGGGGAGACATACAAGAGGCCCTGTCCTTCTGGGGACAGGCACAGGATACACTGGACCGTGGAGGCGCACTGGAGGTCTTGAGCATAGAGCCTGCACAACCCGTCCTGGCTGGATGGTTATTTTCACCCTGCAGATCCAGGGAGCAGGCACAGGACGCACAGCCGGGGTAGGATATCCCGGGCTATAGAGACGTACTGGCGGCCAGATGCACTAAGCCGGCATCCTCCGACCTGGCTGGATGCCCACTCTAGCCCAGCCGATTCGGGGAGCTGGAAGGTAGCGCACCGGGCTGTGCACGCGCACTGGAGACACCGTGCGCTCCACTGCATAACACGGTGCCTGACCAGTCACACTCCCCGTGTTCCCCTCAAAAATATGTTTTGGGAGCTGCCTCTCGGGTTTCCTTGCTAGCCGAGTCCCTTCGTAGCGCTGCCGCTCTGCTCTTCCCGTGGACGGCGATACTCCCCAGCCTGTCTCCAGGGTCCCTTACAGTCCAGGATCTCCTCCCAAGTCCATGAATCCTGGACACGCTGCTCCTCCTTACCACGCTGCTTGGTCCGTTGTTGGTGGGAAGTTCTGTCACGGCTGTTGAAGGAAGAGGACCAAGGTGCAGCTTGGTGAGCGTACTTATTCTTTATTTAAGATGACGCTGAGCAAAACAATAAACACTACAAACTGTGAAGCTAAAGGCTATGTGCCCTAAACAAAGTCAACTTCCCACACAGGTGGGAGAAAGGGCAGCCTAAGTATGGTTCTCAATCAGAGACAACGATAGACAGCTGTCCCTGATTGAGAACCCTACCCGGCCAAAACATAGAACTACACAACATAGAACATAGAATACCCACCCCAACTCACGCCCTGACCAAACCAAAATAGAGACATAAAAAGGATCTCTAATGTCAGGGCATGACAGCAAGAGCTTTTCTGTCTTAAAGAGGCAGTGTTGTATTTTGAGACAGGCTTGAATAAGCTAAATTGACAATCGGCGGAGGGTAGCATCATTTGTTTAATTCTCTGTAATAATGGTATGGGAATAATAATGCATTTTATTTTGTGAAATGGTTTCTTTCAAACAACACAAAAACATTTTCAGTCACCTCCTTGTCTGTAGGACATGTGGTTAATGTCAAGCCCTGCATGTTTTTTTCAAACGTCTCATGGAATGTAGGCCAACATTGAACACCACACATTGGCTGCTACTGGCTGAATGATAAAACAGCTATTTCCATGTTAAAGTGTTATGGGATGCACTTTCCCCATTGTTTTTGATGTTTGGCCACAGTGCTGAATTTTTAGGAAACTTTGGCGGTATGAGAATTGGAGTGGGTCCAGAATGTCTGGGATAATGGTGTTGATGTGAGCCATGATGAGCCATGATGAGCCATGATGAGCCTTTCAAAGCATTTCACTGCTACGGGGCGATAATCATTTAGACAGGTTACCTTGGCGTTCTTCGGTACAGGGACTATGGTGGTCTGCTTGAAACATGTAGGTATTACAGACTGGGTCAGGGAGAGGTTAATAATTTCAGTCAAGACACTTGCCAGCTGGTTAGAGCATTCTCTGAGTACGTGTCCTGGTAATCTGTCTGGCACCGTGGCTTTGTGAATGTTAACCACATGAGGTTGGTGCCACCTTAATTGTGGAGAACGGGCTCGTGGTAATTACTGGAGCGGAATCAGTGGAATGGTATCAAATACATCAAACACATGGTTTCCTGGTGTTTGATGCCATTCCAATTGTGCCGTTCCAGCCATTATCATGAGCCGTTCTCTCCTCACCAGCCTCCACCGATGTTAACCGGTTTTAAGGTCTTACATCACCTACGGAGAGTGAGATCACACAGTCGTCCGGAACAGCCAATACTGAAAAAAGTTATTTTTAACAGAAACATCTTGCCAACCTAAGACGTGATGTATAAGTATGTATGTTGGTCCATTTCTGCTTGTCTCAAACTTTGATGTGTGGACTTACTCCCTTGACCTCCCTGTAGGTGTCATAATCACCTACACATCATTGCTTTACTCAATATGAATAACATGAATCCTGGTTAGGTTCCTGCCTAGTCATTGTGCTCTGTGATAATACATGCACGTATATATAAAGAGTACACTCATTTCACTTTACATGATTATGACCCACATTTCCTCCTTTCAACTCAGAAGTGTTTCATGTCAGGGGGAACTCACTCGACCACATCCCTGTCAGCACAACTCAGGTGAGGGTAGACCACTCTTGCCACAACCCCTCTACCATATGAGAATGTCCTTACCCAACAGCCAGATCAAACAGATACACAGTCTGCATTGTAAGATGGTAGACCACAGGGCATCGAGGAAACAGGAAGCACTGCAGGGGTAACTTCCCTCACCACCGGTTCACACACACAGCACTGTGGGGAATATGGACTGTCACTTCTAGTGAATCTAATATGCTGTAACTATTTGTGTATTTCTTACATAATTGTCAGGGGGTATACTTTACGTAAGGCATGTATGGTAATAATACAGGAAATAAGAAAATAATTGCACATTCATTCATGGGAGCACTGACATTGGATGCAGGATGTTGATGCAGACCTCTTGTTTCAAGAGAATCTCTTTTATTTAATCTCTGTACCACACAGGAAACGCTGTGTGGCTTAGTTTAGGGAAGTCCCCTTTCTTGATAACATAAGTCCACATAAACAAGTTTGGTTCATAACAGGTTTGAACCAGTCTCAAGTTAAACCAACCCAAAGAAAATAGCATATGGATCTACACCATTCGTCAAGAAAACGCACATTCTCCAAAACCTTCCAACCTCAAAATATGCCCCATTCCATGGAGTCATTTACACCAAATAATTCCCAAACTGAAGACTACTGTATAACTTTGGCACTTGAAGTCATGCCACAAGTCATGAGTCTGGAGGTATCAATAATGCCATACTTGGTTTCTTACATTGAAAGTATTAGTTGTTTATTGATGTATTTCGAAGTTCATAGTTTTGTTGCATTTATGTGTCAGATATTTTAACATTCTTAATCTCACTTGCCCAGCCCACCAACTAGGAAGGGCGTGATTTCCATCACTTAAATTATATCAATGTGTGAGGAACCGGACTAGGGAGTGGGTTTGGAGGCAACTGTCAAAATATCAGTGTTGCATTAAAGATCTCAACTTAAAACAATCTTTCAAAACTGTTAAACCTGGACATGTTGAAATAGTTGTAACATCCATAGACAGGCATTCAATCCGGTATTCTGTCTGTGTCAAAGGCTGATGGTGATATTAGAAATCAAGCACCAAACAATTTCCTTCCCAGTCACTGTAATGGACACATTTTGCAACCGTATGTGCAATAACAACAATGAACATTGCAAAACATTGTACATCTGGTTACTAAACAGCTACGACTTGAATGCAACCCAGAACAAAGCAACCACCCACCCGCCTGGTTAACTATTACCAGACAGCTTTTTTTTTTTTTTATCGATGCATTTACAGTAATTCTGTGATACCATTTAAACTGTGTTTTTTTATACAATCTGATAAAAGTCTTCAGCGATTCGAGTTTTCAGTATGTTTGACCTACCGCATTACCAAGGAAAAAAACATATTTCTAAGTATAATGTGAAGTTCCGTCATTAGTAATCGACCAATGCTTCTGTATCTCCTATTTATGTCCTCAAATACAAATATTTATATCAAAAGTTATACAGCACAATTCTCACCATTATCCTTGACAAGACCTTTGATTGGTGAACGTTAAATGATTCCCAAATTTGGATGGAACAATCAATGGTATTGGCCGTGCTAAACAAACATGAAAGAACAACAACGACAAATCAAAACCGCTTCATAGGCACAACTTAAATAAAGGCATTTGTGACATTTTCATATCAAATATGGCGCTTGTCAATGGGGATTAAAACAAAAAATGCAATGACCACTTTTATTTACAAACGGCTAAAATCTCTGGACAGAGTCATGCATCACTTCACAACCTGAATGTGTCTTTAAAGTGCATGCAATAATAACCAGTTTGACGGAGTTGAATCATTCTGATAAAATACACAGCTTGATCAAACTGATGCCAATAAATCCTAAATACTGAACAACAACAAATAAAGTACCGGAGTTGTTTAAAAAGTGAAGGACCATATGCTTTAGCACAATATGGAATGAAGTAAAATCTCTCTTTAAAACTGTTTTACATATAAGATCTGACACTGTCCCAATACCTTCTTTTAGCTTACAGTATTCACATACAGTATTATTCACATTCTGTGAGAAAAAAAAGAAAGAAGAAGCAGCTAAACACCACGGTGTAGTCCGCAGCTCACATTCCACAATCGCAATGCCCCTCCATGTGACATACGCATTAAGCATCATATGAACATGATGGGTTAATACTTAAACATATCAAAGTGCTAATTTTTACTAAAATTTCCTGAATTTCCTGAATTCATACCAAAAGGAGGATGATGGCATGGAGGAAAGAGTCAGTTCTTATTTTTTTTATATAAGTATTCTATTCTTGTAATCTCCAACGCAAGACTTTTGAGTTACACACACTTGGTTGAACTTGTGTTGTGAATTAATCTTGTTTAATTTTCCCCTTTTTCTAAAGTTTAACAAAAGTAGTTCCCATGGCAAATGACCGCTCTATGCTGTGATGTGGTATCTAAAAGACTCTAGAGAGGAAGAGAGAAAGAGGGTTATCCAGCGTTATCACTGTAGAGATGGCCATGGTGAAGTTGACCGTGAGAATGCAGGCACATGCCTACACCATACACCAGAAGGAAAGAGTCTAGTCCTCCACAACCACATCCATTTTCATCTGTCGTCCTCCTTGGGGAAGTCCAGCGAACCTAAGCTCCCAAACCCCAGCCTAGCGCTTTCTGCATTGAAAGCGTCCATCTCCCTCTCCTGCCGTTCAAAAAGCTGCTTGATCCTTTCAGTGCGTTCCTTCTGAAGTGAGGCCAGCTCCTCTTCAATCTGAAACCACAATAGTGATAATCAAATAAGGGACGTGGTCAGTTTAAAGAGGTGAGACTGTGTTACCACATAACCAAAACATACCTTCTGTTCCAGGTGGGCCCTGCGTAAGGAGACCTTCTGCTCCAGCATCTGCAGCTCCCTCTCGTGTTGGGCTTCTGTCTGGGCCTTGGTCTTGCTCTGGTAGGCATCCAGGAGCTCCATCTCCTGCTGAAGCTGCTGCTTCAACGCCTGGCACTCCCTTTCCTGCTCCTCCTCCAGACGCATCTGGGGGACCACAGAGACAAGCGAAAGAGAGAGAGGGTTAAAAAAGACATGTAGCAGTAAGCATTGTGTGCCTGTTTGGAGGTTAAGGGTGAGTAGTGCCCTTACCGCTTGTGAGGCCATCATCTCGTTGATGCTCTGCTCGTACTGCTCGGCCAGCACAGCGAGCTTTCGTGTCTGCTCCTCCTTCAGTGACTTTAGGATGGCCTTGTGCTCGCTCTTAGGAGAGACCTCAAGCTGATGGTTTCTCAGGGCTTTGTACTGCTTGTTCTGCACCTTACACGTGTCCTGGAACTGTTTCTTGATCTGCATCTCCAACATCTCCAAATAGAAAGAAAGAAACAATCGTAAGAAACATACAGTAAGAAACAATCATTTTGCCGGTTATTACTACCGGCTGAGCTTCAGTCTGATCAGGGGTGTGACTTTAATTCAAGGGTCTTTGCCTTGATGTGCAGACACACAATGATTTATCATTGGCTCTTACTAAACCAAATGTACAGTGCAACAGCTGTAGTATAGATTCTATGCACCTTGAGGTTCCGGGGCTGCTGCCGCTGCTCCAGGGCGTGCTTCCTGTGCAGCTCTCTCTGCCGCCGGCCATTGTACTCCTCCTGGTTCTCCAACTCGGTCTGGTGCTGCAGGAAGATCAGCTCAACACGGAGCCTCTGCAGTGTCTGCAGCTGCCTGCGCTCCAGCTCCTGAGTGGACTCGTCCTGTCGGATCATCAGGGCCTGCTCCATCTCCTTCTGGGTCTTCTTCTTATTCAGCTCCTGGGATGGGACATATTCCACATCTCCTCATTTCATTTTGAATATACAGTACTTCAGATTTCTACAATGCAAATTATGCCATTTAACAAAAGAGGTTGGGGTGACAATTCTAGAGGCAATTCTATCAGCATCATTGTCATTCTAAATATCAGAGAGGAACTGTACCTCTCTCATTTGCTCCTGTTCGAACTCGTGCCTCTTGACCAGTGTCCTGCGTTTCAGAGCACGGCAGCTCCTGTCATAAACCAGCCTCTGCTGGTCCAGAAGGTGGGCCTCATCCTCAGCCTGTGAGCGCTGCACCGTCTCCTTGTGCCTGGAAAGACGCTCCTGCTTCTCCTCCTTGGGCGTACTGGGCTCCTCATTCATCTCCTGCAACATCCAGATAAGAACCAGGGCGTAATGGATATTGCATGGAATCCATGGAAAAATCAAACAGTGTAATCACAGACCAAGGGGAAAAAAATTGTAAATGATTTATGCCTTTACCTCTTTGATCTTGTCTTTACAGAGCCTGTACTCTTTTTTCTGGTTGTCTACGAAGGTGGTCAGCTCCTTCTTTTGCTGGGCAATGATCTGTTGCTGGATCCTCTTCTCCTCTGCTGTAGCTGCCTTTATCTGTACGGGAACATTCGAAATGTCCAACATTTATTTTGTTGATTTCCTCCCTTCGATGTGCTTTTTAAAAGTCTTAAATTATGCTAAAAGGACAAAATGCTACGGATGCAATCTAATCAAGGGGCTGGAACATCTTCAGTTTACATTTTCATTCACAGCAACCAAGACCTACTGTCCTACCATGCAACAACATTATTCACCTCTTTGTCTGTGTGAACGGTGTGCCGTTTAGCCAGTCTCTCCAGTTCAATGTAAGTGTTGTTGGCGTGGGTCTCTACTTCCTTCTGCAACCGGAGCCTATGCTCGTCCATCTCCGCCTTCAGCCTGTTCTCCAGGGCGATCAGCTGCTTCTGGTGCTGCCGCCGCATGCGCTTATACCCAGACATCTGCTCCCGCAGCTCAGAGTCCTGCTCATGCTCCTGGATCTACCTGGTGACCTGGACACAGGGTTCAGGGGGTCAGAGGGCACAGAGAGAACAGTCAGGTGTGAAAAGCAAGAGGGCCTGAGATACCTACTGTACAATTAAAATGTACTGAACTATATCATTAAATATGGACTTACAAAGGGAGAAACACGAGTACCCTAGTCGCACTGAGTAATAGACTGTAAAATACAGTAGAACAATATACTTCGTGAATCTGACACATAACTTGACATATTTTATTATCTTTGCAAGAATACCTTCAGTGAAATAGAGAAAAGAGACCTCACAAAGACTATATACTGTACACCTAAGGGTAACTGCAGTATTCATTTGGTTCTATGTAGTTGCGCGTACTCTAGATCACTGTCTCTGAATATCACCCTTGATGTAGTATAACTACAGTAAATTCATTCCAGAATTTACTAAATATATTCTCATTAGCCTTTTAGTCCAATGTGTAAAGTCCAATCAATTATAAGTAAAGATGGCCTCTATGGCCACCTGTCACAAATTATTTCATAACTTTCACACATACAAACATGCACACATACACACACACACAAACACACAAACAATGCACAGTTGTTAATTGGTGTACATTCTTGAGGATTATTAGGTACAGTATCTGTGGATAGTATTAGCCAGGGCAGGAAATAATGCACACTGCTCCTCTTCACTAAATTATCATGGCTGCTCAGTTCAGATTTCATGCTAGTAGCATAGCACATGCATCATCAATTATAAGAGCTACATACATGAACATAAGAAGGGTGTCTTGAATGTCAATGTGGTGTTCTTCATGCTAATACATCTGTCACGTCCATAGTGTATGTAGCCATAAATGGAGAGCTCAATAGGTATGAGCCTGTTTTGCAGGCCTACTATTCTGGGATGAAAATGCTAAAGGTACGTCCACACATAGCCTGTAAATCAATAACCAAAAACACATCACGATAAACAGATATAGAAAGAGATTTGATATCAATCCAAACAATTACACACACATGAAAGCAGAGGGGGGAACCTGAGGATGGAAAAAAACGACACTTATTAACGGGATCTGGTTGCCATGGCTACAGATGTGCTGCTGAGAGGATGGAGAGAGAGACCCTCCCAGCGGGAGAGGGAGCCTGCCTACCAAAGATGCTGATTTGATGGTGGCAAAGCGTTCACAGATCTTGCAGTCGAGGGCCCGGCTCTTGTGAGAAGAAGTAGGCCGCAGCTCTGGCCTGGCGTCCCTGTGCACAGCCTCATCCCTCACGCAAGCATGGTCCTGCAGGGGGGGAGGAAAAGGAGGAGAGAGAGGGGGTGGGCGCTTCCCAGGCCCTCCGTGCTCGCTGCTGCTGCTGCTATCGCTGCCGTGTCTCCCAGCATCCAGCACACATCCTGCTTTAAATGCATCCTTCCCCTGCGTGGTCTCTCGCTACTGCCTGCAGCTCCTCGCTAGAAATGAACAGGGCATCGCAGAGCGATCGCAGGCACCGTCAGAAAGGCAGCAGCTGAAGGCAGTCCTTGTCTCTGGCGTCTCCACTTCCTGAGGAGGAGGAACCAAATGGATCCGGTGGGAAGGGTGAATTATGCCATGCCTATCACAGACAATCAAGACAAGAAGAAGAGGAGGAAAATGTCAAAGATAGATGGTTGCACTCCTTCTCTCCTACCTCCAAATAAAATAAAATGATTAGGAGCGGTGTTCATTTTCCTATATTCCCATGAGGACATTATGAAAATATGCAAATCAAACACTGATCCATCCAAGGCATTGTTCTCCTATGACGATACTAATCAGCTAGATAATTTGTGTATATTCCAATTAATTGTTTCTGGTGTCTTCCATTAATCTCTCACACATTACAACGTTTCAAATACTGGATGGATGCTATACAATGATACCAATCCTGAACATTACATTCATTATCTGGTGTGGCCTCCTTAAATTAATCAATTTGCTCGAATCTTGTTGATTCTAGATACAGATTTGTAAAAATGTGTGAATAAACAACAAGGTCATTATAAAAGAGTCATAGAATAGTAGTATTGTAAAAACGATTCAAAATGAATACTAGTTCAGAAGACTGGCTAATAGGTAAACTACTGTAAAGATTACTTGATTACCCTTTACTATCATGTTCATGAATAAGCTTATACATGTTTTATAAATTATTACATGTGCCATAATTGCTTATGAATTGGGATTCTTATAATGTTTCTAAATTATTATGCATGTTTACAAATAATGACATTTTAGATACACAATTTATAAATATGTATAATATGTATGAATGCTTTTTCATTAAACGATTATACAGTGTTACCAAGTACTCTACATACTGCAATTTCATATTGTGTTTCTCACTGACTCCGTTTGTCTTATAAATGGCCAATTAAATTACTACCGGGAGCATGTAAAGGCCCCAAGTAACAAAACTTGTCTCAACAAACCACTGGATGGGTCAAAAGTGTAGGATAACAGTTTCGAAAAGGGGGTTTCAGTGACCCACAATCATAGCACTGATCAAAGAGAATACATTTCAAGTCAACATCCTCAGTCAACTGCAGTAGAGCTAAGAACCAAGCAAACAGTCCTCTAATTCTCTATCTAAATGGGTAACCTATTACTATGTCAGAATAAGGTATGCTCCTGAAAAAGCCCATGATAGGAACTGCAAGGAGAACAGTATGTGGTCACCTAGCTATCGTAAGGTGAATGCACTAGTTAAATGTAAGTCACTCTGGAAAAGAGCATCTGCTAAATGACTGAAATGTCAAATGTCATCCTTACCTCAAACACTATTTATTTTTACTGTCATGTTCATGTTTGTGTTCCCTTACCAGATCATTAGATCTTCTTTAAGTCAGTAATTTCCTCTTCCATGCCAATAACTTGTTACCTGACATCAGGCTTGAGCTTATTCAACCACCTCTGATGAAGCTGCCACACTGCTGGTAATACTTTCTATGACCTATATGTTTAACAGAGTCCAATACTTTAATATTGTGAAACATTCTGTATATAACATTTGCATGAATAGGCTGAGCAAGCTTAGTCAAAAATGTAGTTTTTCTTCATTTTTACTATTTTCTACATTGTGGAATAGTAGTGAAGACATCAAAACTATGAAATAACACATATGGAATCATGTAGTAACCAAAAAAGTGTTAAACAAATCAAAATATATTTAATAGTTGAGATTCTTCAAAGTAGCCACCATTTGCCTTGATGACAGCTTTGCACACTCTTTAGTGTTGTTTAAATGGTTCCAAACGGTCAGAAAATGTATATTGTAATCTGACAGCACCTGTTTGGCACACATAATGTGCACGCAGTGCTTGCTCCATAACTTGTTTTTCTTGATCTCCAGTATTTTCCACAACTAGTCAAATGTATTCCACATATCTGACTTCCCCTTTACCTCCTGAGGAACCAGTAAACATTCCCCATTTTGTTAATTTGTCACGTCCTCTGCATCCATTTTGCTGTCACGTGTTGTGGTGTTCAGAGTTTGTTATAACCAATTTGTTTATGTGATAATGATAGGCTATAGGTCAGGCCCTATTGGTCATGTGCATGTGATGCATACATGTTTCACCTAAAGAGAGCAAGGGTTGAGGGAATTGGGAATGTTTTTCCTAAACAGGGATAAACAGGGATTTTGGTAACAGAACTTTTCAGTCAAAATGGCTTTAATTATGTTGCATCTTCAGCAACACGAACAGCGCGATAAATACTGTTGATGTTCTGTGGTGGTCGCTGCAGCAAAGAGAGGTGCTAGTCACACCGTCACTCGCTGTCAATTTTTTCAGCAAGTCAAACTCCCTCTAGTCATTTGTGTGTCTTAATTATTTAATCAAACAGTGGGCTTAAAGCATCAGACATGCTCAGTGCATATAGTTTATTTGATTAAAACACATAGGATGTGTCTATATATGGAAAAAAAACACGTTTTCAAATTTCGACCAATCGATTGGTCGAAAGAACAGACGACTCTCAGTTGACCAATCGTTTTTTATGTTATGGCATGGGGTGCATTTTCTTGGGCATGGTGTAGGTCCACTTGTAGAATCTATGCCAAGGCGCATTGAAGCTGTTCTGGCAGGTTGTAGTGACCTTTCACCCTTTAATGACACTTTATGTTGGTGTTTCCTTTATTTGGCAGTTAACCTGTATGTGCTTGTGATAAAACTTAATCCACAGTTATTTTTTAGAAAATAACTGGATTAGCAGCTGGAGTAACAAAAGTTTATTACTAGCACAGGGGCAGGCAAAACGACAGGTCAAGGGCAGGCAGAGATCAGTAATCCAGATAGGATGCAAAAGGTCCAGAACGGCAGGCAGCCTCAGAGCAGGCAGGGGTCAATAATCAAGTATGGTGTGGCAAGGTACAGAACGGCAGAAAGGTTCAGGGTCAGGGCAGGCAGAATTGTCAAACCGGGAAAAACTAGAAAACAGTAACGAGAACAGACAGGACTAAAGGGAAAACGCTGGTAGGTTTCTCAAAAAGAAAACGAACTGGCAACAGACAAACAGAGAACAGGTATAAATGCACTGGGGATAATGGGGAAGATTGGTGACACCTGGAGGGAGGTGGAGGCAAGCACAAAGACAGGTGAAACAGATCAGGGTGTGACATATATAATATACACTGTATATAATTCCTTAACAGATGAAGTCGGAAGTTTACATACACTTAGGTTGGAGTCATTAAAACTTGTTTTTCTACCACTCTACAAATTTCTTGTTAACAAACTATAGTTTGGGCAAGTCTACAAACTATAGTTTAGGACATCTACTTTATGCATGACTGTAACGGTTTTCTTGAGTTGAAGGAGAGGCGGACCAAAATGCAGCGTGGTTTCTATTCATGGTTCTTTAATAAAGACTCTACACATGAACAAACTAACAAAACAAGAACCGTGCAAACCCAAAACAGCCATATCTGGTGCAAACACAGAGACAGGAACAATCACCCACGAAACACTCAAAGAATATGGCTGCCTAAATATGGTTCCCAATCAGAGACAGCGATAAACACCTGCCTCTGATTGAGAACCACTCCAGACATCCATAGACTATTCTAGATAACCCTACTAATTCACAATCACAATACCTACAAAAAAAACAAGACAAAACACACCACATAATAAACCCATGTCACACCCTGGCCTGACCAAAATAATAAAGAAAACACAAAATACTAAGACCAGGGCGTGACAATGACACAAGTCATTTTTCCAACAATTGTTTACAGACAGACTATTTCACTTATAATTCACTGCATCAGAATTCCAGTGGGTCAGAAGTTTACATACACTAAGTTGACTGTGCCTTTAAACCGCTTGGAAAATTCCAGAAAATGAAGCTTCTGATAGGCTAATTGACATAATTTGAGTCAATTGGAGGTGTACCTGTGTATGTATTTCAAGGCCTACCTTCAAACTCTGTGACTCTTTGCTTGACATCATGGGGAAATCAATATAAATCAGCCAAGAACTCAGAAGAAAATTGTAGACCTCCACAAGTCTGATTCATCCATCGGAGCAATTTCCAAATTCTTGAAGGTACCATGTTCATCTGTACAAACAATAGTACGCAAGTATAAACACCATGGGACCACGCAGTCGTCATACCGCTCAGGAAGGAGACGCATTCTGTCTCCTTGAGATAAACTTACTTTGGTGTGAAAAGTGCAAATCAATCCCAGAACAACAGCAAATAACCTTCTGAAGATGCTGTAGGAAACAGGTACAAAAGTATCTATATCCATAGTAAAACTAGTCCTATATCGACATAACCTGAAAGGCCGCTCAGCAAGGAAGAAGTCACTGCTCCAAAACCTCCATAAAAAAGCCAGACTACGGTTTGCAACTGCACATGGGGACAAAGATTCTACTTTTTGGAGAAATGTCCTCTGGTCTGATGAAACACAAATATAACTTTTTGGCCATACTGACCATCGTTATGTTTGGAGGAAAAAGAGGGATGCTTGCAAGCCAAAGAACACCATCCCAACCGTGAAGCACGGGGTTGGCAGCATCATGTTGTGTGGGTGCTTACCTGCAGGAGGGACTGGTGCATTTCACAAAGTAGATGGCATCATGAAGATGGAAAAGTATTTGGATATATTGAAGCAACATCTCAAGACATCAGTCAAGTCAAAGCTTGGTCGCAAATGGGTCTTCCAAATGGACAATGATCCCAACGATACTTTCAAAGTTGTGGCAAAATAGCTTTAAGGACAACAAAGTCAAGGTATTGGAGTGGCCATCAAAAAGCCCTGACCTCAATCCTATAGAAGATTTGTGGGCAGAACTGAAAAGGCGTGTGTGAGGAAGGAGGCCTACAAACCTGACTCAGTTACACCAGCTCTGTCAGGAGGAATCGGCCAAAATTCACCCAACTTATTGTGGGAAGCTTGTGGAAGGCTACCCGAAACGTTGGACCCAAGTTAAACAATGTAAAGGCAATGCTACTACTATTTGAGTGTATGTAAACTTCTGACCCACTGGGAATGTGATAAAATAAATCAAAGCTGAAATAAATCATTCTCTCTACTATTATCCTGACATTTTTGTATTCTTAAAATAAAGTGGTGATCCTAACTGACCTAAGACAGGGATTTTTTACTAGGATTAAATGTCAGGAATTGTGGAGAACTGAGTTAAATGTATTTGGCTACGGTGTATGTAAACTTCTGACTTCAACTGTATATACTGTATATTTGTTTTACTTTGTTTTTTTGCTGCCTCTTGGGCCCCCCACGGGCCTGGCCCCAGGGCCTTCAGCCCCGGTAAGCCCCTGCATTAATCCGACCCTGACAATACTGATACAAGAAGCATAACTTCTTCATTTTTTATATGATTGGCCCACCTAACATGTATTTGTAATAACTCTCACTTTATGAATGCATCCACATCGCCAATTCTCTTCATTTGGGGTGCATTTGTTTCGTTAATCTCATGTTATTTTACACCTTTTGCCATGAGGCTGAGAGAATTGTTGCTGTTTTAGAGTGTTGCTGTTTTAGAGTGTTGCTGTTTTAGAGTGAAATATTTGTAATTTTTATTTGTTTACTATTTCTTATTTAATTTGGAAATAGATTAGACCTGAGACATTTCAAATAATTGTAACTAGCATAAGTGTGTATTAGCATCAGTGCATACTTTAGTCTAATCATACAGCTATCAACATAAAATTATAGCCTAAAATCTAATCAAATCAAATCAAAGTTTATTTGTCAAATGCGCCGAATACAACAGGTGTAGGTAGACCTTACAGTGCAATGCTTACTTACAGGCTCTAACCAATAGTGCAAAAAAATGTGTTAGGTTAACAATAGGTAAGTAAAGAAATAAAACAACAGCAAACAGAAAGGCTATATACAGTAGCGAGGCTTTAAAAGTAGCGAGGCTACATACTGACACCGGTTAGTCAGGCTGATTGAGGTAGTATGTACATGTAGATATGGTTAAAGTGACTATGCATATATGATGAACAGAGAGTAGCATTAACGTAAAAGTAGGGTTGGCGGGTGGTGGGTGGCGGGTGGCGGGACACAATGCAGATTGCCCGGTTAGCACTGGTTGGTCGGCCCAATTGAGGTAGAATGTACATGAATGTAAAGTTAAATTGACTATGCATATATGATAAACAGAGAGTAGCAGCAGCGTAAAAAGAGGGTTTGGGGGGGGCACACAATGCAAATAGTCAGGGTAGCCATTTGATTACCTGTTCAGGAGTTTTATGGCTTGGGGGTAAAAACTGTTGAGAAGCCCTTTTGTTAAGGTTGGGGTTATGTTTATGAGTTAGGTTAAATGGTTAAGGTTAGGGGAATGTTTAGCTAAAAGAGTTAGGGTTAGGGGAAGGGTTAGCTAAAAGGGTTAAGGTTAGGGTTAGGAGAAGGGTTAGCTAACATGCTAAGTAGTTGCAAAGTAGATCAAAAGTACTAAGTAGTTGAAATCTTTGGGTTGCTAAACGTTCACTACGCTCATCCACCGTGACCAACCACCCTACTTCAGTTTTTGCCTAAGGTAACCATCTGTCTCATGTAACCATATGTTTACTATGTTACATCTAGTGCATGAGACCAGCCTGTATTTGCAGGTGACAATGTTGGATCTCTGTTGCCGTGTTCTTTTCCTTAAAAAAAGCCATATAATAAGATAAATATAGTTTCAAATATAACTTTACTAAATAATTAATGGTTGTAGTAGTTCTTAGGTCTACGTAAGCTATGTAAATATATTGTAACCTGTAATATTGTCAATTTAACTAGAACTAATTCCGTAAGAAAAACAGTTTATTCTGCCTGGTCAAAGTGTGCTGTTAAATTAGTTGTCAACCCTTCCTTACTTGCTGAGCTTTATCCTTATTATATACCCAACATCACTCATCTGCCACATTAGTCCTTTGTTTTTGGCAGCCCTCATTGTCCATGATGAAAATCCCTGTCAGGAACACTGGCCTGGGTATTTAAATTGTATAACTTCTCATTAAACAGTAATCAGCAAGCTTCTCTCATTTCAAATCCCAAACCAAGGAACACTATAACTCCCAGACCAGGAAAATAGGTCAAGGTCAATCTAATTTAAATCACTTATACACACATGATACTGTATATCAAGCCTTGTGGCATTACATAAGTCATGTTAAAAAAAATCAAGGAGTGACTGGAAATCTTACAGATTGTGGCTCGTACAGATGTATCCATTCAATTGAGGAAAGCATGCCTCACTGTCAACCATATTTGGCCTTTCCCATTTGAATATCATGCCACCACTTTTTGTCACATACTATGGATAGAAAAGTATGATGGGTGGGGTAAATGACTAGCTTATTTAGTTCTATAACTGATAAGATCTTGACATTTCTACTGCAAGGGATCAGTTATATATCTGTGAGACATGAGGGTTAGAATTTAGAGCGGGTATGTCACGGTTTTCTGTATATGAAGGAGAGTCGGACCAAAATGCGGCGTGTAGATTGCGATCCATGTTTATTTAAACTAACGTAAAACACGAATCGATACAAACACTACAAAAAAATAAACGTAACGAAAACCGAAACAGCCTAATACTGGTGCACATACACACAGAACAAGGACATCAAGACACTAAGGACAATCACCCAAAAACACACAGTAAAACCCAGGCTATCTAAATATGGTTCCCAATCAGAGACAATGACTAACACCTGCCTCTGATTGAGAACCATATCAGGCCAGACATAGAAATAGACAAACAAGACATCCAACATAGAATGCCCACCCAGCTCACGTCCTGACCAACACTAAAACAAGGAAAACACACACGAACGATGGTCAGAACGTGACAGTACCCCTCCAAGGTGCGGACTCCGGACGCACAACCTAAACCTATAGGGGAGGGTGTGGGTGGGCATCTCTCCGCGGTGGCAGCTCTGGCGCTGGACGTGGACCCCACTCCATAATAGTCTTAGTCCACCTCCTTAGCGTCCCTAGATAGGTTACCCTCCTTAATGACAGCTCGGGACAGAGGGGCAGCTCGGGACAGACGGGCAGCTCGGGACAGAGGGGCAGCTCGGGACAGGGGTAGCTCGGGACAGGGGTAGCTCAGCACTGAGAGGAAGCTCAGCACTGAGAGGAAGCTCAGCACTGAGAGGAAGCTCAGCACTGAGAGGAAGCCCAGGCAGGTAGTTGGATCCAGCAGATCCTGGCTGGCTGGCGGTTCTGGCAGATCCTGGCTGACTAGCGGATCTGGAAGAGTCTGGTTGACTGGCAGATCTGGAAGAGTCTGGCTGACTGGCAGATCTGGAAGAGTCTGGCTGACTGGCAGATCTGGAAGAGTCTGGCTGACTGGCAGATCTGGAAGAGTCTGGCTGACTGGCAGATCTGGCTGACTGGCAGATCTGGAAGAGTCTGGCTGACTGGCAGATGTGGAAGAGTCTGGCTGACTGGCAGATGTGGAAGAGTCTGACTGACTGGCAGTTCTGGCTGCTCCATGCTGACTGGCTGCTCTGGCTGCTCCATGCTGACTGGCTGCTCCATGCTGACTGGCAGCTCTGGCTGCTCCATGCTGACTGGCTGCTCTGGCTGCTCCATGCTGACTGGCTGCTCTGGCTGCTCCATGCTGACTGGTGACCCTGGCTGCTCCATGCTGACTGGCAGCCCTGGCTGCTCCATGCAGACTGGCAGCCCTGGCGGCTCCATGCAGACTGGCAGCTCTGGCGGCTCCAGGCAGACTGGCAGCTCTGGCGGCTCCATGCAGACTGGCAGCTCTGGCGGCTCCATGCAGACTGGCATCTCTGGCGGCTCCATGCAGACTGGCAGCTCTGGCGGCTCCATGCAGACTGGCAGCTCTGGCGGCTCCATGCAGACTGGCAGCTCTGGCGGCATCCTGCAGACTGGCAGCTCTGGCGGCTCCTTGCAGACTGGCAGCTCTATGCAGACTGGCAGCTCCTTGCAAACTGGCAGTTCCTTGCAAACTGGCAGCTCTACGCAGACTGGCAGCTCCTTGCAGACTGGCAGCTCCTTGCAGACTGGCAGCTCTGAACAGGCAGGAGACTCCGGCAGCGCTGTAGAGGCGGAAGGCTTTGGCAGCGCTAAACAGGCGGGAGACTCCGGCAGCGCTGAAGAGGAGGAAGGCTCTGGCAGCGCTGGACAGGCGAGGCGCACTGTACAGTGCCTTGCGAAAGTATTCGGCCCCCTTGAACTTTGCGACCTTTTGCCACATTTCAGGCTTCAAACATAAAGATATAAAACTGTATTTTTTTGTGAAGAATCAACAACAAGTGGGACACAATCATGAAGTGGAACGACATTTATTGGATATTTCAAACTTTTTTAACAAATCAAAAACTGAAAAATTGGGCGTGCAAAATTATTCAGCCCCCTTAAGTTAATACTTTGTAGCGCCACCTTTTGCTGCGATTACAGCTGTAAGTCGCTTGGGGTATGTCTCTATCAGTTTTGCACATCGAGAGACTGACATTTTTTCCCATTCCTCCTTGCAAAACAGCTCGAGCTCAGTGAGGTTGGATGGAGAGCATTTGTGAACAGCAGTTTTCAGTTCTTTCCACAGATTCTCGATTGGATTCAGGTCTGGACTTTGACTTGGCCATTCTAACACCTGGATATGTTTATTTTTGAACCATTCCATTGTAGATTTTGCTTTATGTTTTGGTTCATTGTCTTGTTGGAAGACAAATCTCCGTCCCAGTCTCAGGTCTTTTGCAGACTCCATCAGGTTTTCTTCCAGAATGGTCCTGTATTTGGCTCCATCCATCTTCCCATCAATTTTAACCATCTTCCCTGTCTCTGCTGAAGAAAAGCAGGCCCAAACCATGATGCTGCCACCACCATGTTTGACAGTGGGGATGTTGTGTTCATGGTGATGAGCTGTGTTGCTTTTACGCCAAACATAACGTTTTGCATTGTTGCCAAAAAGTTAAATTTTGGTCTCATCTGACCAGAGCACCTTCTTCCACATGTTTGGTGTGTCTCCCAGGTGGCTTGTGGCAAACTTTAAACAACACTTTTTATGGATATCTTTAAGAAATGGCTTTCTTCTTGCCACTCTTCCATAAAGGCCAGATTTGTGCAATATACGACTGATTGTTGTCCTATGGACAGAGTCTCCCACCTCAGCTGTAGATCTCTGCAGTTCATCCAGAGTGATCATGGGCCTCTTGGCTGCATCTCTGATCAGTCTTCTCCTTGTATGAGCTGAAAGTTTAGAGGGACGGCCAGGTCTTGGTAGATTTGCAGTGGTCTGATACTCCTTCCATTTCAATATTATCACTTGCACAGTGCTCCTTGGGATGTTTAAAGCTTGGGAAATCTTTTTGTATCCAAATCCGGCTTTAAACTTCTTCACAACAGTATCTCGGACCTGCCTGGTGTGTTCCTTGTTCTTCATGATGCTCTCTGCGCTTTTGACGGACCTCTGAGACTATCACAGTGCAGGTGCATTTATACGGAGACTTGATTACACACAGATGGATTGTATTTATCATCATTAGTCATTTAGGTCAACATTGGATCATTCAGAGATCCTCACTGAACTTCTGTAGAGAGTTTGCTGCACTGAAAGTAAAGGGGCTGAATAATTTTGCACGACCAATTTTTCAGTTTTTGATTTGTTAAAAAAGTTTGAAATATCCAATAAATGTCGTTCCACTTCATGATTGTGTCCCACTTGTTGTTGATTCTTCACAAAAAAAATACAGTTTTATATCTTTATGTTTGAAGCCTGAAATGTGGCAAAAGGTCGCAAAGTTCAAGGGGGCCGAATACTTTCGCAAGGCACTGTAGGCCTGATGCGTGGTGCTGGCACTGGTGGTACTGGGCCAAGGACACGCACAGAAAGCCTGGTGCGGGGATCTGCTACCGGAGGACTGGGGTGTGGAGGTGGTACTGGGTAGACCGGACCGTGCAGGCGCACTGCACTGGAGCTCTTGAGCACCAAGCCTGCCCAACCTTACCCGGTTGAATGGTCCCGGTCGCCCTGCCAGTGCAGCGAGGTGGAATAGCCTGCACTGGGCTATGCAGGCGAACCGGAGACACCATGCGCAAGGCTGGTGCCATGTAAGCCGGCCCAAGGAGACGCACTGGGGACCAGATGCGTAGAGCCTGCTTCATGGCACTTGGCTCGACGCTCACTCTAGCCCGGCTGATACATGGAGCTGGAATATACCGCACCGGGCTATGCACCCGCACTGGAGACACCGTGCGCACCACAGCATAACACGGTGCCTGCCCGGTCTCTCTAGCCCCCCGGTAAGCACAGGGAGTTTGCCCAGGTCTCCTACCTGGCGTAGCCATACTCCCTGTTAGCCCCCCCCCCCCCCCAAGAAATTTTTGGGGCTGACTCTCGGGCTTCCATCCGCTTCGCCGTGCTGCCTCCTCATACCTGCGCCTCTCAGCTTTCGCCGCCTCCAGTTCTTCTTTGGGGCAGCGATATTCTCCAGGCTGAGCCCAGGGTCCTTCACCGTCCAGTTCGTCCTCCCATGTCCATTCCCTCTCTTGCTGCACCTTGGGGCGGCTACACTCCCCTGGTTTAGCCCAGGGTCCTCTCCCATTGAGGATTTCCTCCCAAGTCCAGAAATTCTTGTCACGCTGCTCCTGCTGCTGTTGTTGCCTGTTACCACGCCGCTTGGTCCTGTTGTGGTGGGTGATTCTGTCACGGTTTTCTGTATGTGAAGGAGAGTCGGACCAAAATGCGGCATGTAGATTGCGATCCATGTTTATTTAAACTAACGTAAAACACGAATCGATACAAACACTACAAAAAAATAAACGTAACGAAAACCGAAACAGCCTAATACTGGTGCACATACACACAGAACAAGGACATCAAGACACTAAGGACAATCACCCAAAAACACACAGTAAAACCCAGGCTATCTAAATATGGTTCCCAATCAGAGACAATGACTAACACCTGCCTCTGATTGAGAACCATATCAGGCCAGACATAGAAATAGACAAACAAGACATCCAACATAGAATGCCCACCCAGCTCACGTCCTGACCAACACTAAAACAAGGAAAACACACACGAACGATGGTCAGAACGTGACAGGGTAACACAAGGCAACCCATGCCTCTGATATTTACTGCTTTGCCAGTAATGCCGCACCAAAAGCCAACACCATCAGCCCCACTTAAAACATCTCTCACACCACAACTCCAAAAGGATGCATGGACATTTAAACATTTGATATGAGTTTTATTGACTGGGATCACAGTAAGTAAAGTAATTGAAAGTTGGGTTACCCTGGCTTTAGGCCATTAAAAGAGGCCTGCATTTTTCTACTTACAGTAACTTCACACTGGGGAAATCATCTGGAAAATCAGCTGTCGAACATGTCCAAAAGGATATGTATTTTTCGTTAATAAAACATGTGCTTGCATATATATGTTTATAACAAATGTAGTAAGCCTAGTCTTGTCGAGCAGAGAGAATGTACATATTTATTTTTCATTCATAATATAGGCCTAATGCAAGTTAATATCAAATCAAATCAAGCTTTATTTATACAGCACATTTCACACAGGAACACAATGTCATTCATTGCAAGAAAATAATAAAAACAATGAAAATAAAAACTGAAATATTTACTACACAACAAACATAAGAGGATAAAAAACAAAAGAATAACAATAAGAAACTGAACGACTAAAAAGCATCTTAAGGAAAAGCAAGCTAAAAAGGTGTGTTTTAAGATCTCTTTTAAAAATGTCAACAGTTTTGCTTTGGGATAGTTAAAGGCCAATGCCAGAATACCTGAGGGACCTACTGGGCACATAACTTTAAAAGCATGTCTGGCATCTATTGGGGTGCACAATCATGGATTGATTTACAACCAATAGAATAATCTGAAAATGAATTCTAAAACTCACAGGCAGAGATCTTAAAACTGGTGTAATGTGTGCTCTCCGTCTAGTCTTGGTCAGTACCCGTGCTGCACCATTCTGTATGTTTTGCAGTTGACCAATGGCTTTCTTAGGTAGACCAGACAGGAGAGCATTACAGTAGTCAAGCTTGCTTGTAATAAAAGCATGGATGAGTCTCTCTGTATCAGCCTGAGAGAGAAACGGCCACACCGTGGCAATGTTCCAAAGATCTTATGGATTCTTACACTGACAGAAATAGTCAGTCATATTTGGAAAGGATAACTAATGCGAACATGATATTCAGCTGACACAGAATGCACTCCTGGTGCTTCCAGTGGTTTATGGGTGTTAATCCCTATTTGTTGATTTCACTGCACATTCTATCAGTAGCAGAACACCTATGGAGCTGAAGGCACTATGAAGAGTTTCCTTTGATACAAACATAGGATTGTCTGGGTCAAGCCTCACTCCTCTTCTGCTCTTCTGGACACAAGTCTTGTAGCCATACATCATTTTCTTTCTTCCAGTACCTGAGGTAAATCGTCACATTTACATTAGGCCTAATGTATAGAACCACAATTAACATGTGACTTAACAGTGGGCCAGTGTCTATGATAACTGACATCAAAAGGCAGAAAAAGTATCTGTGTCACCTTGCTTTGGGTGAAGTCGTCACATTCCCTCAGTGTAAGTACTAAACCATTCATCTGCACTTCAGGTTCTTCTGAATTGCAGTGATATCAGACAACAGAACATTACCTGACAGGCCAATGACAGGTTGTGGCACCTAGTACAAGTACAGGACAGATTACATTGAAATATTTTGGCTTGCAGACCACTGTAAAACTGTCATGTCAAAATTCTGAGAGTAGATTACTTGCATTGTCTTTAACATGACTATATTAATACAATAGAAAAAAATAAAATGGTGTCATAATCAACACATTTAACGGCCTCAGCCGAAATCGGAGGTTCTACAGTACCATTAGATGTTTTCAGGCTGGAGGTATCCATCGATGTTGCTCACTGTCTCTACTGACCAAATGCTTTGTATGTGATTTGTCACAGTGTACCAGCTGAGAGAGTTTCAACTCCTGTTCGTGGACGACTGGACATTGTAGCCTCTGACATGGGTCAACACGCCCACACCAATGAATATAAGATTTTGGAGCACACATCAAGTATATGTCTAATGTATTTAAACAGGGTTCTTAGCATAAACCTGTCAAACTTCCAGGCTTAAGGCAAATGCAGGGGAACAGTGCCACCATCAGGATCATTTGCCAAGTCCTTTAGGGTCAATTTGGGTCAAGTAGGCAAGAGTTTGAGGGAAATGAGAGAAGAGAATGGGGGGGGGGGGCGGGGACCCACACCCTAGCATACTTACCTTTCTTGCACTAACACTTGTCTGCTTTATTGAGGAAGTTTGCTTACTTTGACTGATGTGGTTGTTGTACCTAGTGCATTCAGTTAGTGAATGCTATAACAGTAAGTTACTCTGGATAAGAGTGTCTGATAAATAACTAAAATGGAAATTACTTCACTTTATACTGTATTTACACAGTAGTTATTTTGGTTTGGACTCATTTAAAACGTTCTACTACTTCCAGGTCTAATTTAGAGTAAGTAATGTGTGTACACAGGCAGCAGTTCTAATACAAAGACAGACACCGCATACATAAGAGGCCCCCAGCCCTCCTCAATATGTGTCATTTTGCCATGGATTGTTTATTGCTTTGATTCAAAGGAGATTCAATTCATAGAAATAGATCACGTTGAAATGTATGCCTTGCAAAACTGTTTTATTAACAGTTAAGAACATCTTTATTAAGAACAGCTTTATTAAGCATGGTCATGTTGACTCCCAGATGATCTATCATTTGACAAATGAGAAAGTACATTTCAACAGTCTTGATTTTTCACTTTATCTTGGTTTTGCTAGTCTTTGCGGGAAATGATTTAACATAATACATAGAAAAACATGCCACACGTGTAGTTAGAGTGAGAGTAAATAAAGTGATGGAGTTTCAATAGCAATAGAAGCCACTATGTTTGTCATCATAAATGACCAAGGCTTAATTCAAAAGAATGTTGTCAAAAGTTGTCAACGCCGACATCAGCTTTAAAGCTCTACCCTGAGCTTTACATCTAGTTGTAATGGATCACTGGATTCACTCTTTCCCCTCACACTCGTGCTTGATCTGAATGGGGATGACCATGTCACTGGGGAGGATGGTGGTGGTTAAGCCTGGGAGGGGTGCTTCTACCAAGAGAATCCCTTCACCAGACAGAGATGAGCTGACGTGCTGCAAGTCCACACCAGGGGGCAGCCTTCAACAAACCCACAACAACAATCCGCTTACAACACAGACAGGCAATGACTTGTTTACTGTGATTCAATAGACTGCTTGTCATCTGTTTTTACAAATGTAATTAAACCGAGGGAAACCATTTAGAATGCCTTCCTATAGCAATCAACAGCAAAGATGTTCAATTCTTTTGAATTCTTACTTTCATTACCGGTATGTCTTTGTCACAGCATTGTGAGGGACTTTATTTTCTATTAGAACTTACTTGTATTTTCTTGTAAAGCACCTTGAGACTGATCCATGTTCGTCCTCCCTTTCTTCGTGTTGACCTGAAAATATAAGTTGAGACAATAATTGAAGGAGCATGTGGACGTGAGACCTCTATAACAATTTTCATCAGTTAATTGTCCAACATTTTTAGTAACAATGAATGTTCAAACTGCCACCATATTCTGGTTTCTCAGATCAGAGAAATAATGTTAGTACCTGTAATCTCCAGGAAGCCCCCCTTGGTTTTGATTGATATCTCCTCTGGTGAAAAGTGATTGACATCCAGTGTGATCCTCCAGCTGTCCTGTCCTGTCCTGATCTCTGACACTCCTCCAGACAGTTGTCTCTGAAGTCTGGCTGCGGTCTGGGGTGCCACTGCAGCAGGGAGAGCAGTGCTGGGGGTGAAGAGGGGATGGCGTGTGTACCCTGGCCAGGAGGATGATGCCAGTCTCCTCCTAGCCCAGTCTATCCAGCTCACATCGCCTGGATCCAGGAAAGGAGGGAGGCCAAAGTCCTGCTCCATGATCATGCGGCTAGGCTGTGTCCACTCACGGAAAGGATCCCAGTTTACATCTCGGCGGAAAAGAGGACGCGGTAATACCTTGTTGTGGTCAGCCATGACTTCGGAATGGCCTGAGAGTGGTACTAGGAGGAAAAAACTGTTTCCTCTCTTGGTTTTCCCCTGGCTAGCTAATGTAATTTAATCTTTGACTAATTACAATGACTAAGTCAGGTTTAATGACTTACTCAACACACAAAAGGGCAGCAATATTTTCCCCCAAACAGTTCAGGAAGGCTGGCTCATAGTGGGAAGGACTGCCCTGGACAATCAGACTTTGTTCAGCTGTGGAGCATCACTCACACCCTTTATATACCCAGTTGATCCATTCTAGAACGTATCAAAGAGTAAGTCTTATCCATGGCATGACAATGAGTTGATTGGCATGGTTGGGGCAGTGGTGTTGCTCCTCTGTTGCCCTGGGACCTGGAGAGAATAAATCTTAAGTATGTGTATTTATAGCTGCAAGGCGTAAATGGCAAGTAGTTGGTGGATGACTCAGGGTGCAGCAACGATGGGGTTTCTTCAGCACTTGGCCTCTGCAGTCTTGTCACATACTGGTGCTCTTTGTCTTCTCCATAGTAATCACACCGTTCAGCTATGTACAGGGACAGCATGTCCATTCAGCGCAGAAGCTGCTAAGCAACTCGTCAGCTACTGTAGGAAAGAGGGGGAAACTGTTAGTTCCAGCCCCAAACTCCTAAACATGACTTCTCTGGTTAACCCACTGTCGGAGCCATGGTTTACTGACACCTAATAGGTTATTTTGCAGTGACTTCAACATCTATGGGCATGTAACATTCACTTACATGTTGACACTGTTGCTCCTGCATCTGAGGGGAGTGATGGAGTTCTAATGGAAAGACTGACGCAATAGAGAGGTAGTGAGGAATTTTGATATGAAGAGCCTGTAGGCCTTTCCTCTGGTTTGCCCTGCTTTACGCCTGGGTGCGACTCTCTGTCCCCTCACTCACTGTCAGAGGGGAATGGACCTAATAAGCCTGCGCCAGTGTGTTTTAGGAGGGTCATGAAAGGGATTATCTACATAATGTCAACAACTCAGGCTCCTTCCATTCAACAACTCCCTGGGGTGAAGTCCCACTTAGTGTTCTCTCTCTCTCCCATACATAATTGATAACTCTCCTTGGTTAGCTTTAGAGTCCACAAACCAAGTTTTCAAGGCCACAATATGTCTATCAGGCAAGGATGGAAACTAGAATTGGTGTACCCTCTATTGCAACAACTGGGCCAGTTGCTGTTTGTAAGGGGTGCGTAACTGGTGGCAGGGAAGTCAAACGCAGGAGAGCAGAACTTGGTGAATAGCCGGAGCAGTTTAATATATAAAACTAACGGCATATAAAACAACAAACACATGGGGTACAAAACCCGTAGTGCACCAGTAACACATAGCACGAGTACTTACAATAAACATTTCCTGACATGGAGGAAACAGAGGGAAAATATACAACATGTAATTATGGAATTGAAACCAGGTGAGTGTGAAAACAAGACGAGACAAATGGAACATAAAAAATGGATCGGTGATGGCTAGAAGACAGTTGACGTCGACCGCCGAACACCACCCGAACAAGGAGAGGAACCGACTTCGGTAGAAGTCGTGACACTGTTGGATAATTATTTTGTTGCTGCAGTTTCGTAGTGTTTATATATTTGTGTATTGTCTTTCAGATATTAGTAATACAACATAACAACAATTGTATTCTACACGTGGGGGATGAGAGGGGGTGGTGGTGTGACATAAATTCTCAAATAAAGGTGCTTTCAAACTGCAATATGCTATACACACGTTGGCCCTGTCCAAAATCTGTTTTGCCTACTACTTACTAAAACTACACACTGTGTACTAATCTTACTACATGCTATTTTGAATGTACTGTTCCGTAAAAACGAATGCAGTAAGCAACAGATCAACATACTAGACTCACCCATCCTAAAAATGAATAATCTAATGCGCAATTGCATTGATTCCCGCAATTCGTTTATTATCAGCGGTTGTGAAAAACACGTGAGCCTGGAATTCTTCAAAAGTGTGCAGTAAATTCTACTAAATGAAAAGGCGAAATTAGTATGACGTCCTGGCATTTAAAGCGTACATGATTTTCGAAATTTCACATACTGTATAACGTTCTATTTTCGCAAACTTAAAATGCCTACTATTTAGAATGCAGATATGAGTATTTGGACATTGATTGTACATTGGTTTTCAAAAACGAAATAATAGGAAATACAATAAATTAAACACAAATAAATTATGTATATGTGGTCAAATACAAAGACATCCACACATATTCATCTCATACGTCAATATTGATCGCACTGGTCTCTCAAGAGGCCCCCACCACCGCTCCCAACCCAGATGGTGAAGACGTCAATAAATATATTTTTGTTGTCAGTTGCACTAGGTGAAGGCTGGAAAGAGAGCCGCATGATGATACTTATTTTCCACCATAATTTGCAAATAAATTCATTAAAAATCCTACAATGTGATTTTCTGGATTTTTTTTCCTCATTTTGTCCATCATAGTTGAAGTGTACCTATGATGAAAATTACAGGCCTCTCTCATCTTTTTAAGTGGGAGAACTTGCACAATTGGTGGCTGACTAAATACTTTTTTGCCCCACTGTACATCCACAGGTACACCTCCAATTGACTCAAATTACGTCAATTAGCCTATCAGAATCTTCTAAAGCTATGATGACATTTTGTGGAATTTTCCAAGCTGTTTAAAGGCAGTCAACTTAGTGTATGTAAACTTCTGACCCACTGGAATTGTGAGACAGTGAATTATAAGTGAAATAATCTGTCTGTAAACAATTGTTTGAAAAATCACTTGTGTCATGCACAAAGTAGATATCCTAACCGACTTGCCAAAACTATAGTTTGTGAACCGGTAATTTGTGGAGTGGTTGAAAAACGAGTTTTAATGACTCCAACCTAAGTGTACGTATACTACCGACTTCCACTGTAGTATAAAATGTGTATTTTTCAGAGGAAGTGTGTAAAGGAAAAGGAACTGCATGAAGATCACTTTACCATACCTTTTTTTTCCCCTGCTGTTGACTGAGTGCTACTATCATTAAGTTTAATAATATTGCTCCAATAACTGAACACATTACAATTTCCACGAGATTATCTGAAAAACAAAGAGCATGTACTGTAACGTCAGTGTGGTTTAAGAGGGAAAGATAAATCATTTTGTTCAAGGGAGTTGTGAATGCTTTGAAATCCTTCCCTTTTTGATTGAAGGACCCATTTGGCACACACTGGCTGAATTGTTGAATTGATGTCTGTGCCCAGTGGGATGAAACCATGGTGTAGTAACGCATTTGAAAGATTTGGGAAAATTAAGAGAAGACAGGACAGCCAGTACATAGTAAAGCAACTAATTTCAAACATAAGCAGGATAAAGTTGAAGTGACCCCACTGGCAATATGCCCATGATATCAATACTCAGAGTTCATTTTGCAGTAACAACTGTCTGTCTCAAGGCTTAAATATCCTTCTTTAACCTGTCTCCTCTCCTTCATCTACACTGATGAAAGTGGATTTATTAACAATAAGGGATCATAGCTTTCACCTGAATTCACCTGTAAAGTCTATGTCATGAAAAGAGCGGTGTATACTCTGTATATACAGTACCAGTGTCATGTATTGTCATATTATGTCTTGTTCCTGTTCTTTCTCTTCACTCCGTCTCCCTCTGCTGGTCGTATTAGGTTACCTTCTCTTCCTCTCCTTCCCCAGCTGCTCCTCATCTTCTCTAACTACCTCGTTCACCCTTTTCCCACCTGTTCCCTTTTTCCCTCTGATTAGGTCTCTATTTCTCTCTCTGTTCCTGCTTCTGTCTTTGTCAGATTCTCGTTTGAGTTTCTCATGCCAGAACCAAACTATCGTCTCGTTTGCTTCACCCTTGTCCTGTCCTGTCGGAATCTTCCTGTTCATCTGATGCTACGTGTGATCACCTCTGTCCTCTACGACCCGCGCCTACCCAGAGAGACCAGCAGTCTGTCGCCGCTAACCCAGCTATTCTCCTCTGCTGCTAGAAGGGGAACTCTTCTGTGAATATCAGAAGGACTTTATGATTTATTTGTCGCCCTCTCTGCGGGTTGTTTATTTTGCCATTATATACATTTGAAGAGGATCAATGTCTTACCTGTGTTTTGACATTAAAGGACTCTGTTTTTGTTAAACCGCTTTTGGGTCCTCACTCACGTGCATAACAGAAGAATCTGACCAAGAATGGACCCAGCGACTTCGGATCCTCTCCACTCAGCCGTCGAGATCCAGGGAGCGATGCTAGGCAGACACGAGCAGGAATTGTCTGCTGCTCGACATGCCGTTGAGACCCAAGCCGCCCAAGTCTCCAACCTCACAGAACAGATTCACCATCTCCGCCTCGATCCACCGGCCACTTCCAGGGCTTTCGAATCTCCGGAGCCCAGAATCAATAACCCGCCGTGTTACTCTGGGGAGCCCACTGAATGCCGCTCGTTCCTCACCCAGTGTGATATTGTGTTTTCTCTCCAGCCCAACACTTACTCCAGGAGCACAGCTCGTATCGCCTACGTCATATCTCTCCTTACTGGACGGGCTCGTGAGTGGGGCACGGCAATCTGGGAGGCGAGGGCTGAGTGTACTAACCAGTATCAGGACTTTAAGGATGAGATGATACGGGTTTTTGATCGTTCTGTTTTTGGGGAGGAAGCTTCCAGGGTCCTGTCTTCCCTATGTCAAGGTAATCGATCCATAACAGATTACTCTATTGAGTTTCGCACTCTTGCTGCCTCCAGTGACTGGAACGAGCCGGCTTTGCTCGCTCGTTTTCTGGAGGGTCTCCGCGCGGAGGTAAAGGATGAGATTCTCTCCCGGGAGGTTCCTTCCAGCGTGGATTCCTTGATTGAACTCGCTATTCGCATAGAGCGACGGGTTGATCTTCGTCACCGAGCTCGTGGAAAGGAGCTCGCGTTCTCCGTTGCCCCCCTCTCCGCATCACTACCATCTTCCTCCGCCGGCTCGGGTGCTGAGCCTATGCAGCTGGGGGGTATCCGCATCTCGACTAAGGAGAGGGAACGGAGAATCACCAACCGCCTCTGTCTCTATTGCGGTTCCGCTGGTCATTTTGTCACTTCATGTCCAGTAAAAGCCAGAGCTCATCAGTAAGCGGAGGGCTACTGGTGAGCGCTACTACTCTGGTCTCTCCTTCAAGATCCTGCACTACCTTGTCGGTCCATCTACGCTGGACCGGTTCGTCAGCTTCCTGCAGTGCCTTGATAGACTCTGGGGCGGAGGGCTGTTTTATGGACGAGACCTGGGCTCGGGAACATGACATTCCTCTCAGACAGTTAAGGGAGCCCACGACCTTGTTCGCTTTGGATGGTAGTTCTGTCCCCAGGATTCAGCGTGAGACGCTACCTTTAACCCTCACTGTCTCTGGTAATCATAGCGAAACCCTTTCTTTTTTAATTTTTCGTTCACCTTTTACACCTGTTGTTTTGGGCCATCCCTGGCTAGTTTGTCATAATCCTTCTATTAATTGGTCTAGTAATTCTATCCTCTCCTGGAACGTCTCTTGTCATGTGAAATGTTTAATGTCTGCTATCCCTCCTGTTTCCTCTGTCTCTTCTTCACAGGAGGAGCCTGGTGATTTGACAGGGGTGCCGGAGGAATATCACGATCTGCGCACGGTGTTCAGTCGGTCCAGGGCCACCTCTCTTCCCCCAAACCGGTCGTATGATTGTATGATTGTAGTATTGATCTCCTTCCGGGAACCACTCCCCCCCGGGGTAGACTATACTCTCTGTCGGCTCCCGAACGTAAGGCTCTCGAAGATTATTTGTCTGTAGCTCTTGACGCCGGTACCATAGTCCCCTCCTCCTCTCCCGCCGGAGCAGGGTTTTTTTTTGTTAAGAAGAAGGACGGGTCCCTGCGCCCCTGCATAGATTATCGAGGGCTGAATGACATAACAGTGAAGAATCGTTATCCGCTCCCTCTTATGTCTTCAGCCTTCGAGATCCTGCAGGGAGCCAGGTTTTTCACTAAGTTGGACCTTCGTAACGCTTACCATCTCGTGCGCATCAGGGAGGGGGACGAGTGGAAGACGGCGTTTAACACTCCGTTAGGGCACTTTGAATACCGGGTTCTTCCTTTCGGCCTCGCTAACGCTCCAGCTGTCTTTCAGGCATTAGTCAATGACGTCCTGAGAGACATGCTGAACATCTTTGTTTTCGTTTACCTTGACGATATCCTGATTTTTTTCACCGTCACTCCAGATTCATGTTCAGCACGTTCGACGTGTTCTCCAGCGCCTTTTAGAGAATTGTCTTTTTGTGAAGGCTGAGAAGTGTACTTTTCATGCCTCCTCCGTCATATTTCTCGGTTCTGTTATTTCCGCTGAAGGCATTAAGATGGATCCCGCTAAGGTCCAAGCTGTCATTGATTGGCCCGTCCCTAAGTCACGCGTCGAGCTGCAGCGCTTTCTCGGCTTCGCGAATTTCTATCGTCGTTTCATCCGTAATTTCGGTCAGGTGGCAGCTCCTCTCACAGCCCTTACTTCTGTCAAGACGTGCTTTAAGTGGTCCGTTTCCGCCCAGGGAGCTTTTGATCTCCTCAAGAATCGTTTTACATCCGCACCTATCCTTGTTACACCTGACGTCTCTAGACAGTTCGTTGTCGAGGTTGACGCGTCAGAGGTGGGCGTGGGAGCCATTCTTTCTCAGCGCTCCCTCTCTGACGACAAGGTCCACCATTGCGCGTATTTTTCTCATCGCCTGTCGCCGTCGGAACGTAACTATGATGTGGGTAACCGCGAACTGCTCGCCATCCGCTTAGCCCTAGGCGAATGGCGACAGTGGTTGGAGTGGGCGACCGTTCCTTTTGTCGTTTGGACTGACCATAGGAACCTTGAGTACATCCGTTCTGCCAAACGACTTAATGCACGTCAGGCTCGTTGGGCGCTGTTTTTCGCTCGTTTCGAGTTCGTAATTTCTTATCGTCCGGGCTCTAAGAACACCAAGCCTGATGCTTTATCTCGTCTCTTCAGTTCTTCAGTAGCCTCCACTGACCCCGAGGGGATTCTCCCTGAGGGGCGTGTTGTCGGGTTGACTGTCTGGGGAATTGAGAGGCAGGTAAAGCAAGCACTCACTCACACTCCGTCGCCGCGCGCTTGTCCTAGGAACCTTCTTTTCGTTCCCGTTCCTACTCGTCTGGCCGTTCTTCAGTGGGCTCACTCTGCCAAGTTAGCCAGCCACCCCGGCGTTCGGGGTACGCTTGCTTCCATTCGCCAGCGTTTTTGGTGGCCCACTCGGGAGCATGACTGGCTGCTTGTTCGGTCTGCGCGCAGACTAAGTCCGGTAACTCCCCTCCTGCCGGCCGTCTCAGACCGCTTCCCATTCCCTCTCCACCGTGGTCTCACATCGCCTTAGATTTTATCACCGGACTGCCTTCGTCAGCGGGGAAGACTGTTATTCTTACGGTTGTCGATAGGTTCTCTAAGGCGGCTCATTTTATTCCCCTCGCTAAGCTCCCTTCTGCTAAAGAGACGGCACAAATCATCATCGAGAATGTTTTCAGAATTCATGGCCTTCCGTCAGACGTCGTTTCGGACAGGGGTCCGCAATTCACGTCTCAATTTTGGAGGGAGTTTTGCCGTTTGATTGGGGCTTTCGTCAGTCTCTCTTCCGGCTTTCACCCCCAGTCTAACGGTCAAGCAGAACGGGCCAATCAGACTATTGGTCGCATCTTACGCAGTCTTTCTTTTCGTAACCCTGCGTCTTGGTCAGAACAGCTCCCCTGGGCAGAATACGCCCACAACTCGCTTCCTTCGTCTGCGACCGGGCTATCTCCTTTTCAGAGTAGCCTCGGGTACCAGCCTCCGCTGTTCTCGTCTCAGTTCGCCGAGTCCAGCGTCCCCTCCGCTCAGGCTTTTGTCCAACGTTGCGAGCGCACCTGGAAGAGGGTCAGGTCTGCACTTTGCCGTTATAGGGCGCAGACTGTGAGAGCCGCTAATAAGCGTAGAACTAAGAGTCCTAGATATTGTCGCGGTCAGAGAGTTTGGCTCTCCACTCAGAACCTTCCCCTTAAGACAGCTTCTCGCAAGTTGACCCCGCGGTTCATTGGTCCGTTCCGTATTTCTCAGATCATTAATCCTGTCGCAGTGCGACTTCTTCTTCCGCGATATCTTCGTCGCGTCCACCCGGTCTTCCATGTCTCCTGTGTTAAGCCCGTTCTTCGCGCCCCAGCTCGTCTCCCCCCCCCCCCCCATCCTTGTCGAGGGCGCACCTATCTACAGGGTCCGTAAGATTTTGGACATGCGTCCTCGGGGCCGTGGTCATCAGTACCTAGTGGATTGGGAGGGGTACGGTCCTGAGGAAAGGAGTTGGGTTCCCTCTCGGGACGTGCTGGACCGTTTGCTGATCGATGATTTCCTCCGTTGCCGCCAGGTTTCCTCCTCGAGTGCGCCAGGAGGCGCTCGGTGAGTGGGGGGGTACTGTCATGTATTGTCATATTATGTCTTGTTCCTGTTCTTTCTCTTCACTCCGTCTCCCTCTGCTGGTCGTATTAGGTTACCTTCTCTTCCTCTCCTTCCCCAGCTGCTCCTCATCTTCTCTAACTACCTCGTTCACCCTTTTCCCACCTGTTCCCTTTTTCCCTCTGATTAGGTCTCTATTTCTCTCTCTGTTCCTGCTTCTGTCTTTGTCAGATTCTCGTTTGAGTTTCTCATGCCAGAACCAAACTATCGTCTCGTTTGCTTCACCCTTGTCCTGTCCTGTCAGAATCTGCCTGTTCATCTGATGCTACGTGTGATCAGGTACCTCTGTCCTCTACGACCCGCGCCTACCCAGAGAGACCAGCAGTCTGTCGCCGCTAACCCAGCTATTCTCCTCTGCTGCTAGAAGGGGAACTCTTCTGTGAATATCAGAAGGACTTTATGATTTATTTGTCGCCCTCTCTGCGGGTTGTTTATTTTGCCATTATATACATTTGAAGAGGATCTATGTCTTACCTGTGTTTTGACATTAAAGGACTCTGTTTTTGTTAAACCGCTTTTGGGACCTCACTCACGTGCATAACAACCAGTCAAAAGTTTGGACACACCTACTCATTCCATGATTTTTTAAAAATGTGTACTATTTTCTACATTGTAGAATAATATTGAAGGCATCAAAACTACGAAATAACACCTATGGAATCATGTAGTAACCAAAAACGAGTTAAACAAATCAAAATATATTTTTTATGATGACAGCTTTGCACACTCTTGGCATTCTCTCAACCAGATTCATGAGGTAGTCACCTGGAATGCATTTCAATTGACAGGTGTGCCTTGTTAAAAGTTAATTTGTGGAATTTCTTTCCTTCTTAATGCGTTTGAGCCAATCAGTTGTGTTGTGACAAGGTAGGGTATACAGAAGATAGCCCTATTTGGTAAAAGACCAAGCCATATTATGGCAAGAATAGCTCAAATAAGCAAAGAGAAACAACAGTCCATCATTACTTTAAGAGATGAAGGTCAGTCAATACAGAGCATTTCAAGAACTTTGAAAGTTTCTTCAAGTGCAGTCGCAACAACCATCAAGCGTTATAATGAATCACCACAGGAAAGGAAGACCCAGGTACCTCTGCTGCAGAGGATAAGTTCATTTGAGTTACCAGCCTCAGAAATCGCAACCCAAATGCTTCACGGAGTTCAAGTAACAGCCACATCTCAACATCACAACTGTTCAGAGGAGACTTCATGGTTGAATTGCTTCAAAGAAACCACTACTAAAGGACACCAATAATAAGAAGAGACTTGCTTGGGCCAAGAACCATGAGCAATGGACATGAGACCGGTGGAAATCTGTCCTTTGGTCTGATGAGTCCAAATTTGAGATTTTTAGATCCAACTGCCGTGTCTTTATGAGACGCAGAGTAGTTGAACGGATTATCTCCGCATGTGTGGTACCCACCATGAAGCATGGAGGAGGAGTTGTGATGGTGTGGGGGTACTTTGCTGGTGACACTGTCTGTGATTTATTTTGAATTCAAAGCACACTTAACCAGCATGGCTACCACAGCATTTAAGGAAAAGCAGCCAACAAGTGCTCAGCATATGTGGGAACTCCTTCAAGACTGTTGGAAAAGCATTCCAGGTGAAACTGGTTGAGAGAATGCCAAGAGTGTACAAAGCTGTCATCAAGGTAAAGGGTGGCTACTTTGAAGAATCTCAAATATAAAATATATTTTGATTTGTTTAACACTTTTTTGGTTACTACATGATTACATTTGTGTTACTTTATAGTTTTGATGTCTTCACTATTATTCTACAATGTAGAAAATTGTAAAAATTAAGGAAAAACCCTGAAATGAGTAGATGTGTCCTAACTTTTGACAGGTACTATAAATATAAGGGCAAATGTAATGTTTCATCACATATTTTTTTTTGTGCTCAACAGTCCAATGTCCCATAACTTTTCGTTCACTAACATTACAGGCATCTCTGTTGAGTAATGGTAGCAAAAGTCATTGCGTTAACACATTTCTTTAAGCTTGTCCTCTGCTGACTAATTCACTCATCAGTGCCTGTTTATTTATTTGGACCCTATTTTTACCATTGAGGAATAAGACTGTAGTGTGAAAGCTTTGCCTGCAGATGGCTCTAACTGCCATACATATGAAATACCTCACAAAACATTAGACCCTTCATCAACACCCTGAACTGTGAGTGAGCTGATAAGTAATATCATTACATTACGAGCCGTGTGTGATGCATTAACTACACACAACAGTGAGAATATAATACATTATTCTGTTGGCCTGTGCTACAACCCGTAAAATGTAACTCACGTTATTCAAATATTCTCATTTTAAATCTCTATATGGTTGATTCCTAACTGCTGTGCTATTAAGCCATCTGTCTCCTTTGTGATTGAAGGTTCCTCAATGAACCCCACCTCCTCTGGGGTTCTTGGAAGATCCTTTTGGGGGCCATTTTTAGTGCCATGAACCCTAAGGTTCTTCAAAGAACCCCATAGAAGGTGGGGTTCATCGAGGAACCTCCTTAGTTGGTGGGGGTTCTTGCAGGAACATAACTGCCCAACTGAAATATTTGAATTTGAAAGGACAGCAGGTGCAGGCACTTAACTGACAAATGTTAAGATCTCCTTAATTTAAGGTAAGGTTGGTCCCTTGTTATGATCGAATTGATATAATTTTTTCATATGATTACAAATCTTTCTAAAATGGACACAATTCAATGGATATCAATCAATCAATCAAAGAGGTAAGAATATATAGGCTATAAGAATATGTTGAAGACTAGCTGTATTGGGTGCAGATGACTGAACTGCTCACTTTTGTGTCTGTGTCTGCAGGTACAGTGCCTTGCGAAAGTATTCGGCCCCCTTGAACTTTGCGACCTTTTGCCACATTTCAGGCTTCAAACATAAAGATATAAAACTGTATTTTTTTGTGAAGAATCAACAACAAGTGGGACACAATCATGAAGTGGAACGACATTTATTGGATACTTCAAACTTTTTTAACAAATCAAAAACTGAAAAATTGGGTGTGCAAAATTATTCAGCCCCTTTACTTTCAGTGCAGCAAACTCTCTCCAGAAGTTCAGTGAGGATCTCTGAATGATCCAATGTTGACCTAAATGACTAATGATGATAAATACAATCCACCTGTGTGTAATCAAGTCTCCGTATAAATGCACCTGCACTGTGATAGTCTCAGAGGTCCGTTAAAAGCGCAGAGAGCATCATGAAGAACAAGGAACACACCAGGCAGGTCCGAGATACTGTTGTGAAGAAGTTTAAAGCCGGATTTGGATACAAAAACATTTCCCAAGCTTTAAACATCCCAAGGAGCACTGTGCAAGCGATAATATTGAAATGGAAGGAGTATCAGACCACTGCAAATCTACCAAGACCTGGCCGTCCCTCTAAACTTTTAGCTCATACAAGGAGAAGACTGATCAGAGATACAGCCAAGAGGCCCATGATCACTCTGGATGAACTGCAGAGATCTACAGCTGAGGTGGGAGACTCTGTCCATAGGACAACAATCAGTCGTATATTGCACAAATCTGGCCTTTATGGAAGAGTGGCAAGAAGAAAGCCATTTCTTAAAGATATCCATAAAAAGTGTTGTTTAAAGTTTGCCACAAGCCACCTGGGAGACACACCAAACATGTGGAAGAAGGTGTTCTGGTCAGATGAAACCAAAATTGAACTTTTTGGCAACAATGCAAAACGTTATGTTTGGCGTAAAAGCAACACAGCTCATCACACTGAACACACCATCCCCACTGTCAAACATGGTGGTGGCAGCATCATGGTTTGGGCCTGCTTTTCTTCAGCAGAGACAGGGAAGATGGTTAAAATTGATGGGAAGATGGATGGAGCCAAATACAGGACCATTCTGGAAGAAAACCTGATGGAGTCTGCAAAAGACCTGAGACTGGGACGGAGATTTGTCTTCCAACAAGACAATGATCCAAAACATAAAGCAAAATCTACAATGGAATGGTTCAAAAATAAACATATCCAGGTGTTAGAATGGCCAAGTCAAAGTCCAGACCTGAATCCAATCGAGAATCTGTGAAAATAACTGAAAACTGCTGTTCACAAATGCTCTCCATCCAACCTCACTGAGCTCGAGCTGTTTTGCAAGGAGGAATGGGAAAACATTTCAGTCTCTCGATGTGCAAAACTGATAGAGACATACCCCAAGCGACTTACAGCTGTAATCGCAGCAAAAGGTGGCGCTACAAAGTATTAACTTAAGGGGGCTGAATAATTTTGCACGCCCAATTTTTCAGTTTTTGATTTGTTAAAAAAGTTTGAAATATCCAATAAATGTCGTTCCACTTCATGATTGTGTCCCACTTGTTGTTGATTCTTCACAAAAAAATACAGTTTTATATCTTTATGTTTGAAGCCTGAAATGTGGCAAAAGGTCGCAAAGTTCAAGGGGGCCGAATACTTTCGCAAGGCACTGTATACAGACGAGGAGGCATACAAAGGTATGTCAATTGGTATTGGTATGTTATACAGATCACATTTACCATCCTCCTCTCTTACCTCTTCAATGAATATCCCATAGGCCTCTACATTATGGACAAGGTATGTGTATGAAAACCATTATCAAAACAGTTTTTTTCATTCACATTCACCTCAAATACCAAGGTATGAATTCTGTCGTTTGCATTTGTTTAATTACTATTTTTGGGATTCACAGATTTCACCCTCCCTATAGCTCTGATGAATATAACAGGAAACCTGTTAGATCACCATGCACTGCAAAATCATTCTAGCTATGGATTCGGAGAACATCAACATTAACATCAACACAACCCATTATACTTGCGTCTCTGTTTTGAGTTGACATCATATTTGGACTTTTCTTTTCTGCTTTGACACTAAAATCATGATAAGCACTGAGAACTAAAATATTGTGTTACTGTTATGCCTATTATTATTCATAATAATAATAATGGTAGGAAATGAGGGGTAGTTAAAAAACGTACCCCAAAAGGTTCTTCAAAAGGTTCTTTGAGGATGCATTAAAAGGGGTTCTTTGAAGAACCATTTTAAAGGGTTCTTCAAAGAACTTATAGGGGTTCCCCCACACTTTCAATTTGAACAACCCCTAAAGGATACTCCAGGAACCTTTTCTTTTTAGAGTGTAGGTTACACACAAAATTGAATTATGCAGTGGTCTGTCTGATACGCGATCATGCCTCACATAAAACAAATCCTCCAACTCAAATATTTTGTAAACAGAAATAAGGAAAGCCTCATAATATGCACCATCAAACTATAGGGATGCCATTATATAAATACTAAGCTGTGGACCACAAATCCATTATTTTAGATACAACAGAAAATGCGCTTGTGAAACTTCACTGCCAGACTACATATTTCTGGCTTGCGCGGCAATGAAGCTGCATTTAAAATGTTGCGGATCCATTTGGGTCCAATACAGACCCGACCCAACTTGGATCCGGGTCTCTCTCATTTTGGACATGTTCCGGGAGGATCTGGTCCACCTAGGATTCAATTTGGGTCAGGTATTGTTTTCAAAAATGACCAGGTCGTGTCAGTTGTGCATTTCGCAGGTACAGTTCGGTTCGGGTCTCATTTCCGGGACCCGAGAAGACCTCTAGTCCATAGCAAAGATGATCTATTCTGACCAGGGAAGGCCTCATTCTTTTATAGACAGAAGCCTGTGACATGACTGACCAATCAGGACTCATCTCTTGGCACATCCAGTCCCTTCATTATCTCAGCCAATCGTGGCAAACCAGAAAGGATCCTGTCTTTCTCCTTATATAGCGCAGTGCTCTCTCCTTGGCTAAACTAGGCTCATAATTAAATATTTGTATTCATATTTAGGCCTACAGATAACACACCCATTTGTTGTTTAAAACAAAAATTCAAACAGCCCTACTAAGTAGGAACTAGCATCAATTGCCCACCTTCCTGAATCCAGTCACATTTAGTCTCTCAGCCCCTAGATTTATGTACAATATCCATTCTGATCATAACAATGCCAACTGGGAGTCAGTTAGTTGCCTTGGTAACCTCCGGAGGCAGAGAGCCCCCTTGAGACAGACCTGGTGCGAAGAATTGTTCTCAAACTCAAAAAGACTCTGAATTAAGACACAATGATGATATATGTAATTACCAGTGAATAGCTAATGAACTCCCACTTAGAAAATCTGAGAGACTTGAAGATATTTTTGCGTGATAATTATTGCTTGTATTAATCACTTTGAAAGTCTGATTTGAAAGAGGCATGGCTGAAGATGCACAACAGCCAACTCCATAAGTACGACCCTCCACTGCTCTAGTAAAGAGGGATTCAGAGTACAAAACACTTATGCCAAACTGCTCTGCACACTTACACAAATGAAAGAAGATGCAGTTACACCCCACTGGCAAATTACATTGAGTCATTGTGAGCTTTCCAAATGCAGCTGAAAATATGATGATATATTCAATCAGGTTTTGACGATTTAGACAAGATTTGCATGTGAATATGTCATTTATTCAATATCTTATCTAAGGAAATACAGAAAGATCATTGAACACAGCTAATGCAATCAACTCTGCTACATTCCATTTTTTCCTGCAGACTTTATTATCAGATACCTCCACATTCGTAGAAACATGGCAACATTGCAGTGACACTAACAGTGACAGCCCATCCTTCAGATTATGAATTCTATCTATTCAAGGGGAACTGTTGCCTTCAGCAAGGAAATCTCATTAATACTGATCATGTGGAAATAAACATTATTTTGATATTGTAATGGAATAAGCACATTCACCAAGTGCAAGCTGTTTTGACAAGCTTGTCATTCAAATGAGTAAACACTATTCATAGCCTCCAGCAGTAATATAGAGCCGAGGCCATTCAATTTGATGAACAGCCCGAACCATAATACTGTGATTTACCATAGATGTAGGTACTCACTAACAGGGCGGAATAGGAGAAGATTTTCTCTCAAGAGCATAAGATGTGCTGAAACGCTTCAGAAATTGAACAGGTAACACACACCATCATAAAGATGGGAGCATCATTCCATCATAAAGATGGGAGCATCACTTCATCAGGGTAATGTGTGACATAGCTCCAGCCTAGTGTGTAAACACATATATCTGTTGATTCAAGAGGGATGGGATGATGCTATCCTAACATCAATCCAGCCCAGTAAATGGCTGGCTGTCTTCTGTTGACTCATGCAGGAGCTGTGATGCTACTGGGTGACTGGCTGGAGGCTGATAAATGCCATGTTGAATCACACATACTGTAGTAGCCATGAAGTGTAATGCACAGCTCACTGCTCTGGAGAATGGGGATACATTTTTACATTTTAGTAATTTAGCAGATGCTTTTATCCAGAGCAACTGAGTTTGTGCATTCATCTTAAGGTAACAAAGTAAGACAACCACATGACAGGTTTAGGCAGTAGTTGTCATCTCCCGTCTGGACTACTGCAACTCTCTGTTGGCTGTGGAGGGAAAAAATAAATGTAAAAAAAAATCTTATCCAGAACGCTGCAACCCGCTTAGTGTTCAACCTTCCCAAGTTCTCCTATGTCACCGCACACTCCACTGCCTTCCTGGCATCAAAGCATCCACTTCAACACCCTGGTGCTTGCCTATGAAGCAGCAAGGGGAACTGCCCGTCCCGACCTTCAGGCTTAAATCCTACACCCCAACCCACCTCTGGTCGCTTGGCCCTCCCACCTCTATGGTGGGTCAGGTCCCGCTCAGCTCAGTCAAACTCTTCTCTGTCCTACCACCCTAAACTGTGGAACGAGCTTTCCCCTGATGTTAGGACAGCAGGGTCCCTGCCCATCTTCCGAAAACTTCTGAAACCCTACCTCTTCAAAGAGTATCTTAAATAATCCCACCTTTGCCTTTCGTGAACTAACACTCGCACTTGACTTTTTCCCACTAGCACTGACTTTGCTGATAGCTGCTTTGAGGAAAAATGTACTTACTATGAGATATGTGTTGTCTCACCTGGGTATCTTAAGATGAACTCACTACTGTCAGTCGCTCTGGATAATAGCGTCTGCTAAATTACTAAAATGCATGTGTTGTTTTTGGTAGCTCTACAGCTCACATGAACCTCTAAGGATGGCATGGCATTCTCCCTAAAAGACCTGGGAGAGACACCCTCCTTAGCCTTCAGCATTTCTATACTAGAGGCATTGTACATGTAAAAAGTGTTCTATTTACAATGTTATTTGCTGTGTTATGTTACTAGAGTCAGCTTTCCTGCAAGAGGATGATATTAAAGCCGATATCTCCACATATAGGGTACTAAACTTTCACCCTCTGGTATTGCACATACTGTGGCAACCTACTCAACAACGTAATTGCATTTGCATTGATGTAAATGTAAAATCCTTTGACACTGCCCATGTTTTATTGATGATGGGTGAGGTACACATGAAACAGGAATTGCATTGTATCTCAGGGAAGGTGTGCCGTATTCAACTGGAATGGATGGATGAGTGCTTTGATGGTCGCTCCCTCCCTCTGCTCATGCCTTCAACCAAGATAATTATCAGACACTACAAAGAAAAAAGGAACAAACCAAACATCAAAAGAAGCTGAGCATGACATCTGTATTATTGTGAGACATAATTTCAAAGCATTTACAGTTTGATAAAGAGGCATTGATGTTTTAGGTAAGGTACATTCTTCAGCCTTCAGATATGTGGTAGTAGATACTATGTGGTCGTAGAATAGGGGCCTGAGGGCACACACTTAATATGCTGGGAAATCTGTTGTGAATGATTTGTAATGTTTTTAAAATTGTATAGCTGCCTTAATTTTGCTGGATCCCAGGAAGAGTAGCTGCTGTTTTGGCAATAGCTAATGGGGATCCATAATAAATACAAATAGAAATACTGTACTTAATGGGATTATTTTCAAGGAGACACTTATTTTGATTTATTCCCTGCATTGTTGATTGCTTTTTTCATCCGATAGAGAACAAACAAGCATCAATCTTAGAGGATGGGAAATGCAATTTTAGGCAACGAGCATTTCTACCAAATATCTTTAGACAAAAACAATACTGTTGTGCTTTGTGAGTTTTGTTGCGCTCTTGATTTACACTGAACAAAAATATAAACTCAACATGTAAAGTGTTGGTCGCATGTTTCATGAGCTGAAATAAAAGATCCCAGAAATGTTCCATAAGCACGAAAAGATTATTCTCTCAAATTTTGAGCACAAATTTGTTTACATCCCTGTTTGTGAGCATTTCTCCTTTGCCAAGATAATCCATCACGTGTGGCATATCAAGAAGCTGATTAAACAGCATGATCCTTACACAGGTGCACCTTGTGCTGGGGGCAAAATTGCGCAGTTTTGTCACACAACATGCAATTGGCATGTTGACTGCAGGAATGTTGACTGCATGTTGACTGCAGGGATGTCCACCAGAGCTGTTGCCAGATAATTTAATGTTAATTTATCTACCATAAGCTGCCTCCAATGTTGTTTAAGAGAATTTGTACATCCAACCGGCCTCACAACCGCAGACCATGTATATGGCGTCATGTGGGCGAGAGGTTTGCTGATGTCAACGTTGTGAACAGAGTGCCACATGGTGGTGGTGGGGCTATGGTATGGGCAGGCATAAGTTAAGGACAGCAAACGCAATTTCATTTTATCAATGGCAATTTTAATGCACAAAATTACCGTAACAGGATCCTGAGGCTCTTTGTGAGGCCCATTGTCTTTAAGGTATCTGTGACCAACAGATCTGTATTCCCAGTCATGTGAAATCAATAGATTAGGGCCTAATGAATTAATTTCAATTGACTAATTTCATCATATGAACTGTAACTCAGTAAAATCAATGAAATTGTTGCATGTTGCGTTTATATTTTTGTTCAGTATAGATATGCTGTTGTATTAGATTTCCAGTAAATTCATACACTGTCACAAAAAAATACTGTATGTAATTGTTTTAAAAATTATTAAATTATTAAAACGGTATCAGACGTCATTTATGGAGATGCTAATTCTCTCTCACACACACACACACACACACACACACACACACACACACACACACAGGCAGATTGGCCTCAGATGGCTGGAGTTTTTTTTTTGTGGCTCCAGGCTGTGCTGGCAGGCTGTAGCCAAGTGGAAGTGTGTCACAGTACTCTGAGTACTGTAACACTGTCTGCTGGGCTCTGATTAGCCTTCTCCAGCCTCCTAGCTGTTTCACCCAAGCTATGTCCCATGGAGAATGATTCCAGGGTTTGGACATCAATAACTCAGATCATTGTGGGACTTACCTCAGAGGTGAAGAACTTTCCCAGGGTTATCTCCAACTGCTCCAACCAAACCACTTGTATCATTTATCACTTTTAACATTTCAGATAACATTTATCTCTTGTAGACTTTGGAGATCTAGAATTATTTCAAGTTCAGATCATATCTGGCATTTATGATGGGCACCTTAAGAAATTGAATCTTTTTCCAAAGCTTTTAATACACATATGATATGCATGGGTCTACAACTTGACTATGAACATATCAATATTCATCCATTATGTTTCTGAATGAAATATATCGTTTCTGGGAAAAACCTGTCACAGCAGCAAAGCTTTAATAACAGTTATTGTCACGTTTAAAGCCTAGCAGGGAACTGTGCTGGCTTTCATCATAGTGTAAAGATATCCACCACCAATTTAATTAGACATTTTATATTCCAGCGGTCTCTTCCTGGAAGGGATATTGAGGTCCCTTCTGCATTCTGCCACCTACTTATCCTCTCTCCCCCTGAGCCAAACCTACTATTTTATTACGGAGGGGAAGTGGAGTTAGGCCCGTATCTTCTGGTGTAGTATGATGAGGGAACAAGCGATTCAGTCTGAGGTAGTCTCTACGCAAGATTAAAACAAGCACAACTATCACCCTCTGCATCTCATGATACTCATGCATTTTTCATCAACATATCATCTTCGCTCTACTTGTCTTGACCTTGAATTTAAATTGTTTTGCACAGGTTGCACATGCTCTATTTCAGTATCTCAAATATTGCAATGGTAGTGGATACCAAACAGCAAAAACTTGTCATAACTAGGTTCTACATAGGGAGGTACCGATACAGGAGACGCAGGTCCGGGTGCCTTGTTAGAATTCGTAGGCGAGTGAGTAACCCACCTCTACCATCCGTCCTATTGGCCAATGTGCAATCATTGGAGAATAAACTGGATGAGCTCCGTTCAAGACTATCCTTCCAAAGGGACATTAAAAACTGTAATATCTTATGTTTCACTGAGTTGTGGCTGACCGACGACATGGATAATATACAGTTGGCTGGTTTTTCCGTAACATCGGCAAGACAGAACAGCAGCTTCCGACAAGACAAGGGGTGGTGGTCTGTGTCTATTTGTCAATAACAGCTGGTGCGCAAAATCAAAATGAAGTCTCAAGGTTATGCTCTCCTGAGGTGGAGTATCTCATGATAAACTGTAGACCACACTATTTACCGAGAGAGTTTTCATCTATATTTTTCGTAGCTGTCTATTTACCACCAAAAACCGATGCTGGCACTAAGACCATACTCAATGAGCTGTATAAAGCTATAAGCAAACAATAAAATGCTCATCCGTAGATGGCGCTCATAGTGGCCGAGGACTTTAATGCAGGGAAACTTAAATCCGTTTTAACTCATTTCTACCAGCATATTACATGTGCAACCAGAGCCAAAAAAAACTCAAGACCACCTTTACTCCACACACAGAGATGCGTGAAAAGCTCTATTTCGCCCTCCATTTGGTAAATCTGACGATAATTCTATCCCCCTGATTCCTGCTTACAAGCAAAAACTAAAGCAGGAAGTACCAGTGACTCACTCAATACGGAAGTGGTCAGATGACGCAGATGCTAAGCTACAGGACTGTTTTGCTAGCACAATGTTCCGGGACTCATCCGATGGCATTGAGGACTATACCATATCTGTCCACGGCTTCATCAATAAGTGCATCGATGACGTTATCCCCACAGTGACCATACTCACATACTCCAACCAGAAGCCATGGATTACGTCCGCATCCGCGCTGCTTTCAATGAGCAGGACTCTAACCGGGACGCAAGCAACACTGAAGCATGCATGAGAGCACCAGCTGTTCCGGACGACTGTGTGATCACGCTCGCCTTAGCCGATGTGAGTAAGACATTTAAAAAGGTCAACATTCACAGACAAACTGTCAAGTTTCTTCAATTACATTTTCAACCTGTCCCTGGCCGAGTCTGCAATACATACATGTTTCAAGCAGACCACCATAGTCTAATCTGTCACCCTGATCCTCAACACTGATCCTCAACCCTCAAGGGTGCGTGCTTAGTCCTCTCCTGTACTCCGTGTTCACCCATGACTGTGTGGCCAAGCACGACTCCAACATCATCATTAAGTTCGCAGACGACACAACGGTGGTAGGCCTGATCACGAGAACAATGAGACAGCCTATAGGGAGGAGGTCAGAGACCTGGCAGTGTGGTGCAAGGACAACAACCTCTCCCTCAACGTGATCAAGACAAAGGAGATGATCGTGGACTACAGGAAATGGAGGGCTGAAAACACCCCAATTCTAATCGATGGGGCTGTAGTGGAGCAGGTTGAGGGCTTCAAGTTCCTTTGTGTCCACATCACCAACAAACTATCATGGTCCAAACACACCAGGACAGTCGTGATGAGGGCACAACAATGCCTATTCCCCCTCAGGAGACTGAAAAGTTTTGGCATGGGTCCTCAGATCCTCAAAAGGTTATACAGTTGCACCATCGAGAGCATCCTGACAGGTTCCATCACCGCCTGGTATGGCAACAGCTTGGCCTCCGATTGCAAGGTGCTACAGAGGGTAGTGCGTATGGCCCAGTACATCACTGGGGCCAAGCTTCCTGCTATCCAGGACTTCTGTACCAGGCAGTGTCAGAGGAAGGCCTTAAACATTGCCAAAGACTCCAGGCACCCTAGTCACAGACTGTTCTCTCTGCTACCCCACGGCAAGCGGTACCAGAGGGCCAAGTCTAGGTGCAAAAGGCTTATTGACAGCTTCTACCCCCAAGCCATAAGACTGTTGAACAGCTAATCAAATGGCTACCTGGATGCCTCCCCTGTGCTTGATCATAGAGATTACAGTTCACATGTTGTCTGAGTGAAACACTTACCTGGATACTCAAGGTCAGCCCTTTGCATAAATGTATGTGGAACCAGCTGTAGAGGTGAGAAAACAATACTTTTCATGATTAAGAATAGTAAAACATTCTGCTCTCATACAAAATCACTCGTCAAGAAGGAACACATATGTCATAATGTTTAATGTCATATTATCATTCGATTCAAGTTGTTGTGTACAATTTGTGTTGTTCTGTCCTATTGTCCATGAACGTGAGAAAATGTAGCCCTCCAGATGACAGACATATGATTGAAGGAACATAATTGTGTTCAGGGATTATGGCGTGAAATCTGAAATCAGAAACAAAACACACTCAAAATGAACTGGTTCGTCAACATGTGCCAATTCGCTTGTATTACCTCCTTAAGTATCGCAGACTGCAACTATCATTGTCATAGACAACCTCTGTATGGTACATCCTCTGGTTCTTCGTATGGATATGTATCCTCCATACTTTGTGATGACTTGTTGTTAAGATGATTGAGTTGTGGAAGGTTGGTGTTGAGATGCTTTGAAATCATTTGACCTTTCCAGGAGCAGACAAAGGAGTCTATAGCCTCAATCCAAAGGAACACAATATTTGTAAAGAGGAAGTCCAAGTGCTACACGCTAAGAGTCCTATGTCTTTTTTGTAGACATCAGCTGGCCTGTATATTGTGCCCTCAGTGTCGTGGTGGTTTGATCCAGTTCCTGATAGTCCACCTCTGACCAGAGCACCTCTGGACCACCAGCCGTAGGCCGAAGCTGGCCTCTCTAGACATCTCCACCTCCAAACAACGACCAGTGTCTCTGCTGATTATTGGGCCGTTCTACAGAGGGAAGAGGAACAATCTGTGGTTATAATTGCAGTATTAAAAAGCAATACAGTTTTGGCAGGAGTCCTTTTTCCCCCACAAGTCATGACATTTTGAAGTTTTACCTGACTGAAGTCCCAAAGCCTTTGTGATGAGTGTGACGCTCCATCAAATTTTTTGAGACTTGGCGTCCGCCCTCGTCCCTCGTCCACCAGACACTTGGTGTTGGGCAAGAACGTAGTGGAACCCAGAGGACCAAGCTGCAAAATCCCTTCTGAGGTGTAACGGGCCAGCTAAAAAAAACACGTCAATGCCAAGTAAACGTCAAGTTCTGAAAAAATATGAACTGTTATACACAAATACTATCTTTACAGACACCTACATACAGTAGTCTTAGGACAATACAAAACGTTTTAAATACTCTGTACACATAGGAATGGTACATGTTATTGTGTAATCCTTGAGCTGTCTCATGAGAAAGATCTTTCTTGATACCTTGAGTACAAAAGGTCATAGTGCCTCTTGAGCTGAACAAGAGCTGTCAACCCAGTGCCTGCTCTTTCAACAGCTGAACCACAACTACCCAGTGGAAAGGCCATCTTGAAACGAAAGATCAATCAAATCCAATGCAAGGCCTGTCCTTAGTTACTGTTGAGATGTCCAACAAACATTTGCTGTGTAATTGACTGAAATACTAATGACAATGTAGACTTGATAGATACCACAGGGATACGTGCATTTATGTATGTTCCATGCTGATGAAAGCCAAATTGTTTATGAGCGTAATGGACCATACAGATCCCTTAGGTGAGTACATGTTGTTATAAATGAGACCCAGTGATCCTATCTGTTCATTATCATTTGACATTGTGAGCTTGATCTCTATTCCATCTCACACGCCAAACGCAGCTTCAAACCAGTGAATGTCACAAGTAAGGGCACAGACGATTACAAAATCCTGGGTTGAATTATTCCCGGTGAACAACACTCAGGAAACTAGATGCCAGAGAGGATGTTGGAGCCCATCACAGGTGCTGCTGCACTGTTCTGAGTAGAGGTAACCTTGTCAAATTGCCCTGTGCCAAGCCAGTTCATTTGGAATTCACTGAATTACCATGCTAAAGCAAGCTAAATGAAAGCACAAACAACCACTGTAAAGATGAACAATGGAAGGGCTTCAACGCAAATGGGTGGGGATGCATAATATGTTGTGGACGTCTGCAGGGGCCAGAGTGTATGGGATAGTTATACATGTTTTCCTGAACTAACATAAGAGCTTGTGTAAGAGGATTACATTTCTATGCATTCAAGCATATAAGGTTTTAAGAACTTTTCCTGACCTGTGATGTCATGCCATGACACGGGTAGAGAGTCGCGCTGTTGTCCTCATTAGGTCCTTGGTCTAAGCAATAGCCACTGGCCTTGCTGTTTCGCACCTCACCATAGGTGATGGTGTCATTGTACACTCGCATCTCTGGATACACATTCTGCAAATACCACTGGAAACTATGACATTGCAATTTTTTCCTCAAGGCGATTCTCTCAGAAACATCTCCAAAATCAACTCCGGGGTTCTGTTGAGTTAGAAAACAATTCACAGCACCAAAATCAATGACCAGTTAACACGCAATTGAGCTGTAGAATATTGGGGAACTACACTCGACTCACGTTGATGGGGATATTCCAGGCCATGTAGACGTGCGATTTGTAGTCATCCATCCACACCTCGGCTGCCCTCAAGGCATTGCGCTTTGCATAGTAATCAATGTCGTCGTTGTAGGGTTTCTTGGTGCGTTCAATGTGTGCCACCCGAGCACACGGTAACACCTCCATACTCCCCCCGCACTGCCATACCTGAGACATAACATAGACAGTTCAAGAAAGAGAAAGAGAGAAAGAAAGAAGCCTGACCACAATAGTAGTAGTAACATTGTACTCTAAAAATAAATCTTGTTGAGAGAGGTGCCGCCGAGGCAATTGCCCACAGGCACATGGAAAGCTGTTAACACCTTGCAATTGCCCAGTTGCTAGGACATTTTTCAGGCAAAGGGCCACTTCATTGTGTGTATGATTATACTGTACTGGTGGTGTTGCCAGAATTTTTTTTTAGAGTACCTCTTCATACTCCCGTGCATTGAGCACAGCACAGAGAGGTGTGGTAGGGTTAACAAAAATATAAGTTGGCTTAGATCTCTTTTGATACAATCAGCTGTCTCTCATTGGGTTTCTGTTGTTGTGCTGTCTCCCTTTCCCACTGTCTCCATTACCTGGACCAAATGTTTTGTACTTTATTCCCCTCTCAGCGTAATAGGTGCAAACCTGGCCTCTTCTTCTCTTCCTGTCCCCACCCCTCTCTCTCTCTCTCTCCCTCCCCTTCCGTCTCTGTCCTGCTGTCCCCTGTTGCTTCCTGCACACTGCTGCTCACGTCATAACGATCATGTCGGAAGTGTGAAATAAGTCTGTGTGTCAGTGGGACGCTAGTAGGTGACTGCAGAGTTCTGGAACACATTCAGTTCTCATACTGGGACACAACTTCCACACCAACGTCACTACAGACTTTTTTACAGTCAACTACAGTGGGGCAAAAAAGTATTTAGTCAGCCACCAATTGTGCAAGTTCTCCCACTTAAAAAGATGAGAGAGGCCTGTAATTTTCATCATATGTACACTTCAACTATGACAGACAAAATTATGAAAAAAAATCCAGAAAATCACATTGTAGGATTTTTAATGAATTTATTTGCAAATGGTGGAAAATAATTATTTGGTCAATAACAAAAGTTTCTCAATACTTTGTTATATACCCTTTGTTGACAATGACAGAGGTCAAACCTTTTCTGTAAGTCTTCACAAGGTTTTCACACACTGTTGCTGGTATTTTGGCCCATTCCTCCATGCAGATCTCCTCTAGAGCAGTGATGTTTTGGGGCTGTTGCTGGGCAACATGGACTGTCAACTCCCTCCAAAGATTTTCTATGGGGTTGAGATCTAGAGACTGGCTAGGCCACTCCAGGACCTTGAAATGCTTCTTACGAAGCCACTCCTTCGTTGACCGGGCGGTGTGTTTGGGATCATTGTCATGCTGAAAGACCCAGCCACGATTCATCTTCAATGCCCTTGCTGATGGAAGGAGGTTTTCACTCAAAAACTCACGATGCATGGCCCCATTCATTCTTTCCTTTACACGGATCAGTCGTCCTGGTCCCATTGCAGAAAAACAGCCCCAAAGCATGATCTTTCCACCCCCATGCTTCACAGTAGGTATGGTGTTCTTTGGATGGCACTCAGCATTCTTTGTCCTCCAAATACGACGAGTTGAGTTTTTACCAAAAAGTTATGTTTTGGTTTCATCTGACCATATGACATTCTCCCAATCTTCTTCTGGATCATTCAAATGCTCTCTAGCAAACTTCAGATGGGCCTGGACATGTACTGGCTTAAACAGGGGGACACGTCTGGCACTGCAGGATTTGAGTCCCTGGCGGCGTAGTGTGTTACTGATGGTAGGCTTTGTTACTTTGGTCCCAGCTCTCTGCAGATCATTCACTAGGTCCCCCCGTGTGGTTCTGGGATTTTTGCTCACCGTTCTTGTAATCATTTTGACCCCACGGGGTGAGATCTTGCGTGGAGCCCCAGATCGAGGGAGATTATCAGTGGTCTTGTATGTCTTCCATTTCCTAATAATTGCTCCCACAGTTGATTTCTTCAAACCAAGCTGCTTACCTATTGCAGATTCAGTCTTCCCAGCCTGGTGCAGGTCTACAATTTTGTTTCTGGTGTCCTTTGACAGCTCTTTGGTCTTGGCCATAGTGGAGTTTGGAGTGTGACTGTTTGAGGTTGTGGACAGGTGTCTTTTATACTGATAACAAGTTCAAACAGGTGCCATTAATACAGGTAACAAGTGGAGGACAGAGGAGCCTCTTAAAGAAGAAGTTACAGGTCTGTGAGAGCCAGAAATCTTGCTTGTTTGTAGGTGACCAAATACTTATTTTCCACCATAATTTGCAAATAAATTCATAAAAAGTCCTACAATGTGATTTTCTGGATTTTTTTTCTCATTTTGTCTGTCATAGTTGAAGTGTACCTATGATGAAAATTACAGGCCTCTCTCATCTTTTTAAGTGGGAGAACTTGCACAATTGGTGGCTGACTAAATACTTTTTTTGCCCCACTGTATCTCAGTTATAGTGTTAGAAAGAAAGGGAATTCAAATGGGTCCAGGCTTTTGGGAAATAACTTACAATTTTTTGGTGCACTATAAAGGCATGGGTTTGTTATTCAGCAGTATACCAGGTGGTGTGGTGCAGGATAACTTCCATCCATATTCATGCAAACTGGTCTCCCTATATGCTTAGAGCCTAATGATTCCTTAATGATCTCAGCAGAGCCAAACAAAACATGCAGGGAGAGAATTTAGTCAGAACAGAACACATTTTTTTAGGACCTAAGTTAAATGATCGGATTGAATATTCCATTCTGTTTGATAGTAAAACTGACCCTGTATATAGTGTGCTTACTTTGTTGTGTTCTTCTTATTTCTTATTTGTATTACTTGTGTGTTTTTGTTCTGCCTTTTGTTATGTTTAGTACTACATTGATATAGATTACTGAATTGTTGGGTTTAGAGCTGGCAAGAAAATAATTTCACTGTACTTGTGCACGAGACTTAAAACTTAAAACTAAAGTTGTTTTGAATCATACTTCAGATATTGGCAGCCTATCCATTTTTAAAAGATATTGAAATCTATTTGGATCAGGGCCAAAATATATAGAAAAATTTGCTGCCGTTACATTCATATTAAATCCCACCCACATCCTTTTTACTGTGACAGAGCTTAATTGAACTTCATGCATCTCTTACAGCACACAAACACTTGAACTCTCCAGTCACAATTACATAATAATTTTCTTGCTTTATAATCACATTGTCACGCCCTGACCTTAGAGAGCTTTTTATGTCTCTATTTTGGTTTGGTCAGGGTGTGATTTGGGTGGGCATTCTATGTTCATTTTCTATGTTTTGGTATTTCTTTGTTTTGGCCAGGTATGGTTCTCAATAAGGGACAGCTGTCTATCGTTGTCTCTGATTGGGAACCATACTTAGGTAGCATTTTCCCACTTGTGTTTTGTGGGTAGTTGTTTTCTGTTTAGTGTTCTGCACCTGACAGGACTGTTTCGGTTTCCTTTCTCACTTCGTTATTTTGTTCAGTGTTAATAAATATCATGAACACTTACCACGCTGCGCTTTGGTCCGATCCTTCATGCACCGACGACCGTTACACACATTGTAATGGCTAACACATAATGGACCACAGAACATACTGTATTGATTAGTTCTTAGTTTAAGCATGTACCACTTAGAAACTTACCCTCATGCCCAATTCAATGTTCTCTCCTCCATACACCTCCATGCCTGGGTCTAGAAGGCCAATCTCTTCAAAGTATTCTCTGTTCACCACAAAGGAGCAGCCAATCATGGCAGGGGTTCTGAACGGAGAAAGAACAGATTAAGGCCTAGCGGCATACCCTGTAGAAGCGCCTACACACCCATGGATTTCTTCACTGTTTATTCTGTTGCAAAGTGGGATTCAAATGGATTTCATTGTAATTTCTTTGTCAACGATCAACACAAAATACTCTAATGTCAAAGTTGAAGATAAATTCTAACAATTTTTTTGAGTAATGAAAAATAAAACACTAATATACACAATTATATAAAACACTAACATGTTGGAAACACCTTTGGTAGTGATTACAGTTTGAGTCTTCTTGGGTAAGTCTCATAAGAGCTTTGCACACCTGGATTGTGTCTGACCAAGTGGCATGTCGACACCTGCTCGTCGAACATCTCTTTCCAAAATCCCCCCTTTGCTGCTATAACAGCCACCACTCTTCTGGGAAGGATTTCCACTAGATGTTGGAACATTGCTGCAGGGATTTGGTTCCATTCATTTGGTTCCATTTAGCCACAAAAGCCTTATTGGGGTCGGTCACTGATGTTGGGTGATTAGGCCTGGCTCTTGGGTGGCGTTCCAATTCATCCCAAAGGTGTTTGATAGGGTTGAGGTCAGGGCTCTGTGCAGGCCAGTCAAGTTATTCCACACCGATCTCGACAAACCAGTTCTGTATGGACCTCACTTTGTGCATGGGGGCATTGTAATGCTGAAACTATCATGACACAAGGCGAGACCCAGATGCAGACACAGGAGCCAGATGGTTGGAGTCTTACAGTATTTATTAATCCAATAGGTTAAGTCAAGAGAATGGTCGTGGACAGGCAAAAGGGTCAAAACCAGTTCAGAGTCCTAAAGGTACCGAAGGGCAGGCAGAGTCAAGGTCAGGGCAGGCAGGATGATCAGGCAGGCAGGAAAGTAGTCCAGAGACAGGCAGTGGTCAAAACCGGGCAGACTATCAAAAAGAGAATAGCAAAAGGAGTACGGGAAAAATCATGCTGGTTGACTTGAGCTTCAAGTTCCTTGGTGTCCACATCAACAACAAACTAGAATGGTCCAAACACACCAAGACAGTCGTGAAGAGGGCACGACCAAGCCTATTCCCCCTCACGAAACTAAAAAGATTTGGCATGGGTCCTGAGATCCTCAAAAGGTTCTACAGCTGCAACATCGAGAGCATCACTGCCTGGTACAGCAATTGCTCGGTCTCTGAATGCAAGGCACTACAGAGGGTAGTGCGTACGGCCCAGTGCATCACTGGGGCTAAGCTGCCTGCCATCCAAAAACAACACAGAGGTACACATAAACAAATGTACAGTCAATAACACAATAGAAAAATCTATGTACAGTGTGTGCAAATGTAGAAGATTAGGGAGGTAAGGCAATAAATAAAATATATAATATTTAATAAAATAATTACAATTTAGCATTAACAATGTAGTGATAGATGTGCAGATGATGATGTGCAAGTACATATACTGGGGTGCAAAAGAACAAGAAGATAAATAACAATATGGGGATGAGGTAGTTGGATGTGCTATTTACAGATTGGCTGTGTACAGGTAGAGTGATCGGATGTTGTAGTTGGGGATGGAAATTTCAGGATTTTTGGTGTCCTTCCTACGCCAGGATTCAGACATGGCTAGGACATCAGGGTTGGCGGAGTGTGCTAAAGCAGTGAATAAAACAAACTTAGTTAGGAGGCTTCTGATGTTAACATGCATGAAACCAAGGCTTTTACGGTTACATAAGTCAACAAATGAGAGCACCCGGGGAATAGGAGTGGTGCTGGGGGCTGCATGGCCTGGGTTAACCTCTACATCGCCAGAGGAACAGAGGAGGAGTAGGATAAGGGTACGGATAAAGGCTATAAGAACTTGTCGTCTAGAGCGTTCAGAAAGGAGCATATTTCTGGGTGTGGAAGAATAGATTCAAGGCATAATGTACAGACAAGGGTATGGTAGGATGTGAGTACAGTGGAGGTAAACCTAGGCATTGAGGGACTATGAGAGAGGTTTTGTCTCTAGAAGCACCAGTTCAGCCAGATGAGGTCACCGCATGTGTGGGGGGTGGGACAAAAGGGCTATCTAAGGCATATTGGGCAGGGCTGGGGGCTCTACAGTGAAATAAGACAATAATCACTAATCAAAACAGCAATAGACAAAGGCATATTGACATTAGGGAGAGGCATGTGTAGCCAAGTGATCATACCGTCCAATGAGTAACATTAGGTGAATCAGGGAGCCGATTCAGTGGTCGCTACTATACTAGGCGAGCTGGAGACACTGCGATTCAGACAGGTAGCGGGCCGGGGCTAGCAGATGGGCCTTTGGCGATGTCGGAATGGAAGGGCCTGTTGAAACCACCTCGGACGATTACGTCAGCAGACCAGTCATGATGGATTGGCGGGGCTCTGTGTCGGCAGTAAAGGGTCCAGTCCAATTGGCAAAAGAGGTCTTGTAGCCCAAGAATTAGCTGGTGGACATCTTCGGAAAGCCGCGTAATGGGCCTAGCTCGAGGCTAGCTCAAGGCTAACTGGTGCTTGCTTCGGGACAGAGACGTTTGCCAGGGGTAGCCACTCGGATTGAAGCTAGCTAGCTGTGATGATCTGGTGTAAAGGTTCAGAGCTTGCGGCAGGAATCCTGGTAGAGAAAAAGCAGTCCAATATGCTCTGGGTTGATATCGCACTGTGCAGACTGGCAGGTATTGACCGAGCTGAGGCTGGCTGGTGTCCGAGTTAACGGTGAAGAACGCTAGCAGTGGCTAACTGACTACTAGCTAGTAGCTAGTTAGCTGGCTAGCTTCTGATGGGGTTTCCGGTTCAAAAAAAAGTATTAAAAAAAAGTATAAAAATAGCAGATCCGTACCACATTGGGTGAGGCGGGTTGCAGGAGAGTATATTCAGTCCGTAGATGGAAAGTGAGATTAAAATGTATACGAATAAAAACAAGGAAAACGATATATAAAACGATATTTACACGGGACAAGACAAAACACACGTCCGACTGCTACTCCATCTTGTAACTAGTACAATGGCGGCGAGCTTTACACCACTCCAGCCGACATTGTATATCATATCATATAATTTTGACAATATCGCAATATAATTTTGCGCTAGTTGGCTGTACCTGCACCAAAACTCCAGTATTTTTCCTTCATAGCTTGATCATCTTCTTTTTAAATGGGGAGCCAATTTGTTTTCAGCACTTTTATTTCAGCAAACTCATTTTCTCATGGCTCTCTCTTGTGCTGTACCTTTACAGCAGACATATGGTGAGCAGTATGTTTGAAACATCAAATCGCAATAAAATCATAGTATGAAATCGCAATACATATAGAAAGAACCCTTAGAATCTCAACACATCATATCAGCACATAAGTTTCGTAGTATTATTGTGAGGTCCCTGGCTATTCCCAGCCTTAATCCCTAAGTATACCTTCCTGTGATAGAGCTCAATTCAGAAGGACGACTACATCTTTGTGTCTGGGTGCTTTAATACATCATCCAGAGCATAATTATTAACTTGGCCATGCTTAAAGAGATATTCAGTGTCTGATTTGTTATCGTTACCCATCTACTAATCATTGCCCTTCTTTATGAGGCTTTCGAAAAGCTTGTTGGTCTTTGTAGTTGAATCTGTGCTTGAAATTCAATACTTGACTGAGGGACGGACCTTACAGTTGTTGATGTATGGGGGACAGAGAAAGGGGTAGACATTCAAAAATCACACCAGCCCCTATTATTTCACACAGAGTGAGTCCATATAACTTATTATGTGATTTGTTGAGCCAAATTTGACTTCTGAATTCATTTAGGCTTGCCTAAAAAAATGGAGGGCAAATACTTATTTAATTTGTATTAATTTCAAAGAATGTGTCGAATTTTCTTTTCACTTTGACATTATGGAATATTTTGTGTAGATCAATGACAAAAATTACAATTAAATCTATTTCAATGCAACTTTGTAATGCAAGAAAATGTGAATAGAAGGGGTGTAGATTATCGATAGGCAATGTATTGCAGAATATTGCATCAGACAACTGCCCCAATAATGTCCTAGAAACATACTGTACTTTTCCCATACCTGATGGGGGCCGTCTCATCTCCTCTGTCCTGCCAGGCCTGGGGGGGGGTGATGTACATACACCAAAGGCCCCAGTTGTAGCCATGGGCTGCGTTGGCATACCGCTGCACCTCAAACGTGTTGTACTTGATGTTGTCGATCGACGGTAGAATAATACGTGTTCGATCCTCCCTGATTCTGGTTAGGATTGGCTCTGCCCTGTCAAAGGAGGAAGGGAAACACATTTTAGTCAAATATTTTGTCTCTATAAATATTCTAAAGGTGCTTGAGATGTTTACTGGTAACTTCATGCTGTTCATGCAGACATGATAGGAAAAGCATGACAGTAAATCATGTTTCTGTCATCTCATCTGTTCCCAGGGGGAAAATGGGGCCACCACAGTGTTTAATCATCTTCATCAAAGCATCCTGAATCCTCACTGCTAGCAGAGGAAGGTACTGTACAGTTCTCATCTTCCCTTACACTTGGCAGCTTATTTTCCATTTCACATCCGTTCCAGAGAACAAAAGCAAATAAATAGTCATTTATGTACGGTAGCTAGCAGTTCTATGTGTTACATCTGTAGTGAAACACTGATGGCCTCACATGTGAGTCGTTCCACCTCAAAAAGCACAAGAAAGAGGATTTCGAGACCCACCATCTCAAAATGCTCTGAAATTGTTTCTGTTTTTAGAAACAGATAAGATTAGCATTTCTGAAACATTATTTTGTTGAAATATAATTTGATCTCTGAGAAATTAAGCTAATTGATTGCATCCAAATTGTCCATTTTATACTTGTTTTTGGATTGGGGTTGGCATGGGGTGTGCAGGGGTGCGTGGGGGGCTTTTGCTCAAGACTTCATGTCTTACTCATTGTTTGAAAAAAGTTTGGACCAAATTGGATGTTAAGTACTAGACTTAGTTAATATTATATGAATCCTATAAATAAAAATGGACAATGTGTGCAATCAATTAGCTTAATTTCTCAGAGATCAGATTATATTTCAACAAAAGAATGTTGCAGGAATGCTAATCTTATCTGTTTCTAACTACAGAAACAATTTCAGATGGTGGGTGTCATGGCTTACTGAAATGACATGGAACACCCATGGGCTGCGTGGTGTGTTCAATAGTTTTTCCGTGTAAAACTTGACTGATGCAATCAGATATCATTTCCATTGTGGATATAGCTTTTGCAATATGAGTACAGTTAAGGAGTCGACCTTTCACCGCTGCAATATCATTTTTAGAACAAATAGGGTTCACTTCTGAGAGAGTGTCACCTTGACTGAATGAATTCCTCTTAAAGTGGTGTGGTGAAGATGGATTGTGGTGACTACTGTACCTCCTTGTCTTTCCATTACTGAGATAAAGGAATACCTCTGATTTGCAAATAAAAATGCTCTTCTTGTCAGATGCACAAACACTGTCAGCAGATCTCAGTGTAATGCATTCCAGGTTTAAAATAGTACAGTATATAGCTAGATATTGGAGGACAAATGGCACCTCAGTGTTGGGAGGAATCTGCATCTGATTGATGATAATGCATGAGACTATTTTAAACTCCTTTTCAAGTGTCAATCTGAGGGGAAATAAGAAGCTGTTCCTCACCATGCTGTGTTGAACTCAACATGTGCGTCAAAGAAGCCAACAACTGGTGCAGTGGCAGCTTTCCAGCCAAGGATTCTGGCCCGTATAAGTCCCTCCCGTCTGCTATTTCTCACCATCTTCACTAGGCCTGGGTACTGCTTTTTAACATACTGATCCAGATTCAGCTTTAGCTCCACTACAACAACAAGAATAATCAAGTGTTGGAGCTCAAACTAGAAAACCATTATTTCAAGTCTCTCTCTCTCTCTCTCTCTCTCTCTCACACACACACGCACACACACACACACACACACTGTAAAAGCCCTTGTCTTACCACTGTCACTGTTGTCATCCACCAGAATGATCTCCTTGAGGATGTGTGCAGGTGTGTGATTGACCAGGCTGTGGACTGACCGTAGGATCACTGACAAAGCCTCGTTTACAAAGATGAACACCACCGTCATCTGAGGGAGGTCATCTGGGTAAGTCATCAGCTTGCACCTGTCAACACAACTTAGTGAGAAGCTGTCACATCAGTACCCTAAACTCATAATGCTTTATTATGTTACCTTCTGGTTTTCAAGCTGTGAGGGCAGGGTTTAGGACCTACTTTTTCGGCCTGTAGTCAGGAATGGATCTATCCAGTGGGATTTGATTGCTCAGCTGTGCGTTGTAGCCGTACTCTTCGTACTTTCCCCCATCTGGGTCGCGGACAGGGTTTCTCAGAGTTGCAGGGGTCCTGGCCTGCCCCTGTCCCTGGCCCACTCGTCCCTCCAGTACCCCCACCGTCTTTCCCAGACCTGTGAAAAGTCAGAGGAAAATGTCAGACTCATTTTGCAAACTGTCTGAGGTGCCTCTGAATCACAAAAGCAAGCAAGCTGTTACACTTTTCATCTCAATGTGTGTCATTTGAGCTGTCTCTTTTCCCTCAAGAACGTAAACAACAGTGAGCATCTAGATTCATTAGAGAGTTGGCAATTGAAGTTTAGACAAGAGAAATAATTGACACGTCTACTGTCTGCAGCACCTTGTCTGTGAAGTTATAATAGGTCATCTTAATAAACTCCCAGTCTGACTGACAAACAGGATAGCCAGGGAGAAAGGAAACTGAAGGCTATTATTATTCACCTAGACTTTACTGGTGGGAAGTAATAGACAGGGGGACAGGGGACAGGATGATTGACTTGTAATGTGAGAAGAACGTCTTATGCTGTCAGTATTACAGCAGGACCTGGCATCTTGCTAATCCAACTTCTGAACTGATTATGCATTTAAACACTGCATTATGAGTGTCTTAGTCAAAACATTGGGAATGAGTTCAAACAATTATTGGTTTAATAAATTGATTGAATTAGCTTGTCCCTTGGGGGGGGGGGGGGGGGGGGGGGGTTATAAAGCAAATGCATCAGACAACACCACATTGGATAAGGAAGAGGAATTAGTGAATGTGATATAACCATCAAACCTGCTGCAGAAATGTCCCCAACTGGCTTTTATTATATCACTGACCTCCTGATATATAACCTGAGGATCATGGGGTATAGAGATTTCTTCTTGGGACTGCTTGTTTTGTGCAGCAAAAAAATAGGTGATATTTCAGGATAACTAGTTTGTCCTCTACACTTTTTTGCAGCAAGGTTGAGACCCATCAATTAAGGCTGACAGCATCCATCCTCCTAAACTGCTTTGTGGTGGAGTCCAATTAAGCTCCTCAAAGAGAATGTTGTTAACTATTTTAGGTGCTAAAAAGATGGGCCATGGACCCTTCTCTTTAACCCTTCTCATGGAGAGCTACTGGATGTGCAGGCTTTTGTTCCATACAGTCCTCTAAAACAAATCTGATTCAGCACCTTATTAGTGTCTCTCCAGTAAGAGTGTTGGCCACCTCTATGTGAGAATGATGTTCATTGACTACAGCTTAGCGTTCGACACCATAGTGCGCTCCAAGCTCATCACTAAGCTAAGGACCCTGGGACTGAACACCTCCATCTGCAACTAGATCCTGGACTTCCTGATGGGCTGCCCACAGGTGATGAGGGTAGGCAACAACATATCCACAATGCTGACCCTCAACATGGGGGCCCTTCAGGGGTGCGTGCTTAGTCCCCTCCTGTACTCCCTGTTCACCCATGACAGTGTGGCCACACACGACTCCAACACCATCATGATGTGTGCCGATGACACGACGGTGGTAGGCCTGATCATCGACGACGATGAGACAGCCTATAGGGAGGAGGTCAGAGGCCTGGCAGTGTGGAGCCGGGACAACAACCTCTCCCTCAACATGAGCAATACAAAGTGGCTGATCGTGTACTACAGGAAAAGGACGGGGCTATAGTGGAGCAGGTTGAGAGCTTCAAGTTCCTTGGTGTCCACATCACTAAGGACCTATCATGGTCCAAGCACACCAAGACAGTCGTAAAGAGGGCACAACAATGCCTATTCCCCCTGAGGATGCTGAAAAATTTGGCATGGGACCTCAGATCCTCAAGAAGTTCTACAGCTGCACCATCGGTTGGTTGCATCACTGTTTGGTAGGGCAACTGCTCCACATCCGATTGCAAGGCGCTATAGAGGGTAGTGTGTATGGCCCAGTACATCACTGGGGCCCGAGCTTCCTGCCACCTAGGACCTCTATACCAGGCGGTGTCAGAGGAAGGCCTTAAAAATGTTCAAAGACTCCAGCCACCCAAGTCATAGACTGTTCTCTCTGCTACCGCAAGGCAAGTGGTACGGGACTGCCAAGTCTGGGACCAAAAGGTTCCTTAACAGCTTTAACCCCCAAGTCATGAGACTGCTAAAAAGTTAATTAAATGACTAACCTGACTATTTGAATTGACCCCCTTATTTTATTTGTCTTTTTTTTTATTTATTTTTTGCACTGACTCCCTTGCACTGGCTCTATGCACACTCACTGGACTCTAAACACACACTCACAAATACTACACTGACACTCAAGCACACAAAACAGACACACACATGCGTATTGATGTCACTGTTACGGTGCGTGAATGAGGACCCAAAAGCGAATTAACTTAAACAGAGCTTCTTTAATTACCAAACATAGGTAGGCTCAGACGGACCGGCAGATTCCGACAGGACAAGACAAGGTTACAGCAAACATGACGACAGTCTGGTTCAGGCATGAAACACAACAAACAAGAATCCGACAAGGACAGGAACAAAAACAGAGAGAGATATAGGGGACTAATCAGAGGGAAAAAGGGAACAGGTGGGAAAAGGGGTGACGAGGTGGTTAGGAGGAGACAAGGCACAGCTGGGGGAAAGAGGGGGTGGAAAGGTAACCTAACAACGACCAGCAGAGGGAGACAGGGTGAAGGGAAAGGACAGAGACAAGACACAACATGACAGTACATGACAGTACCCCCCCACTCACCGAGCGCCTCCTGGCGCACTCGAGGAGGAAACCTGGCGGCAACGGAGGAAATCCTCGATCAGCGCACGGTCCAGCACGTCCCGAGAGGGAACCCAACTCCTCTCCTCAGGACCGTACCCCTCCCAATCTACGAGGTACTGGTGACCACGGCCCCGAGGACGCATGTCCAAAATTCTACGGACCCTGTAGATGGGTGCGCCCTCGACAAGGATGGGGGGGGGGGGGGGGGGGGGAAGACGAGCGGGGGCGCGAAGGACGGGCTTGATGCAGGAGACATGGAAGACCGGGTGGACGCGACGAAGGTATCGCGGAAGAAGAAGTCGAACTGCGACAGGATTAATGACCCGAGAAATACGGAACGGACCAATGAACCGCGGGGTCAACTTGCGAGAAGCCGTCTTAAGGGGAAGGTTCTGAGTGGAGAGCCAAACTCTCTGACCGCGACAATATCTAGGACTCTTAGTTCTACGCTTATTAGCAGCCCTCACAGTCTGCGTCCTATAACGGCAAAGTGCAGACCTGACCCTCTTCCAGGTGCGCTCGCAACGTTGGACAAAAGCCTGAGCGGAGGGGACGCTGGACTCGGCGAACTGAGATGAGAACAGCGGAGGCTGGTACCCGAGGCTACTCTGAAAAGGAGATAGCCCGGTCGCAGACGAAGGAAGCGAGTTGTGGGCGTATTCTGCCCAGGGGAGCTGTTCTGACCAAGACGCAGGGTTACGAAAAGAAAGACTGCGTAAGATGCGACCAATAGTCTGATTGGCCCGTTCTGCTTGACCGTTAGACTGGGGGTGAAAGCCGGAAGAGAGACTGACGGAAGCCCCAATCAAACGGCAAAACTCCCTCCAAAATTGAGACGTGAATTGCGGACCTCTGTCCGAAACGACGTCTGACGGAAGGCCATGAATTCTGAAAACATTCTCGATGATGATTTGTGCCGTCTCTTTAGCAGAAGGAAGCTTAGCAAGGGGAATGAAATGAGCCGCCTTAGAGAACCTATCGACAACCGTAAGAATAACAGTCTTCCCCGCTGACGAAGGCAGTCCGGTGACAAAATCTAAGGCGATGTGAGACCACGGTCGAGAAGGAATAGGAAGCGGCCTGAGACGGCCGGCAGGAGGAGAGTTACCGGACTTAGTCTGCGCGCAGACCGAACAAGCAGCCACGAAACGACGCGTGTCATGCTCCCGGGTGGGCCACCAAAAACGCTGGCGAATGGAAGCAAGCGTACCCCGAACGCCAGGGTGGCCGGCTAACTTGGCAGAGTGAGCCCACTGAAGAACGGCCAGACGAGTAGGAACGGGAACGAAAAGAAGGATCCTAGGACAAGCGCGCGGCGACGGAGTGTGAGTGAGCGCTTGCTTTACCTGCCTCTCAATTCCCCAGACAGTCAACCCGACAACACGCCCCTCAGGGAGAATCCCCTCGGGGTCAGTGGAGGCTACTGAAGAACTGAAGAGACGAGATAAAGCATCAGGCTTGGTGTTCTTAGAGCCCGGACGATAAGAAATCACGAACTCGAAACGAGCGAAAAACAGCGCCCAACGCGCCTGACGCGCATTAAGTCGTTTGGCAGAACGGATGTACTCAAGGTTCCTATGGTCAGTCCAAACGACAAAAGGAACGGTCGCCCCCTCCAACCACTGTCGCCATTCGCCTAGGGCTAACCGGATGGCGAGCAGTTCGCGGTTACCCACATCATAGTTACGTTCCGACGGCGACAGGCGATGAGAAAAATACGCGCATGGGTGGACCTTGTCGTCAGAGAGGGAGCGCTGAGAAAGAATGGCTCCCACGCCCACCTCTGACGCGTCAACCTCGACAACGAACTGTCTAGAGACGTCAGGTGTAACAAGGATAGGAGCGGATGTAAAACGATTCTTGAGGAGATCAAAAGCTCCCTGGGCGGAAACGGACCACTTAAAGCACGTCTTGACAGAAGTAAGGGCTGTGAGAGGAGCTGCCACCTGACCGAAATTACGGATGAAACGACGATAGAAGTTCGCGAATCCGAGAAAGCGCTGCAGCTCGACGCGTGACTTAGGGACGGGCCAATCAATGACAGCTTGGACCTTAGCGGGATCCATCTTAATGCCTTCAGCGGAAATAACAGAACCGAGAAATGTGACGGAGGAGGCATGAAAAGTGCACTTCTCAGCCTTCACAAAAAGACAATTCTCTAAAAGGCGCTGGAGGACACGTCGAACGTGCTGAACATGAATCTGGAGTGACGGTGAAAAAATCAGGATATCGTCAAGGTAAACGAAAACAAAGATGTTCAGCATGTCTCTCAGGACATCATTGACTAATGCCTGAAAGACAGCTGGAGCGTTAGCGAGGCCGAAAGGAAGAACCCGGTATTCAAAGTGCCCTAACGGAGTGTTAAACGCCGTCTTCCACTCGTCCCCCTCCCTGATGCGCACGAGATGGTAAGCGTTACGAAGGTCCAACTTAGTGAAAAACCTGGCTCCCTGCAGGATCTCGAAGGCTGAAGACATAAGAGGAAGCGGATAACGATTCTTCACTGTTATGTCATTCAGCCCTCGATAATCTATGCAGGGGCGCAGAGACCCGTCCTTCTTCTTGACAAAAAAAAACCCTGCTCCGGCGGGAGAGGAGGAGGGGACTATGGTACCGGCGTCAAGAGCTACAGACAAATAATCTTCGAGAGCCTTACGTTCGGGAGCCGACAGAGAGTATAGTCTACCCCGGGGGGGGGGTGGTTCCCGGAAGGAGATCAATACTACAATCATACGACCGGTGTGGAGGAAGAGAGGTGGCCCTGGACCGACTGAACACCGTGCGCAGATCGTGATATTCCTCCGGCACCCCTGTCAAATCACCAGGCTCCTCCTGTGAAGAAGAGACAGAGGAAACAGGAGGGATAGCAGACATTAAACATTTCACATGACAAGAGACGTTCCAGGAGAGGATAGAATTACTAGACCAATTAATGGAAGGATTATGACAAACTAGCCAGGGATGGCCCAAAACAACAGGTGTAAAAGGTGAACGAAAAATTAAAAAAGAAATGGTTTCACTATGATTACCAGAAACAGTGAGGGTTAAAGGTAGCGTCTCACGCTGAATCCTGGGGAGAGGACTACCATCCAGGGCGAACAAGGCCGTGGGCTCCTTTAACTGTCTGAGAGGAATGTCATGTTCCCGAGCCCAGGTCTCGTCCATAAAACAGCCCTCCGCCCCAGAGTCTATTAAGGCACTGCAGGAAGCTGACGAACCGGTCCAGCGTAGATGGACCGACAAGGTAGTGCAGGATCTTGAAGGAGAGACAGGAGTAGTAGCGCTCACCAGTAGCCCTCCGCTTACTGATGAGCTCTGGCCTTTTACTGGACATGAAGTGACAAAATGACCAGCGGAACCGCAATAGAGACAGAGGCGGTTGGTGATTCTCCGTTCCCTCTCCTTAGTCGAGATGCGGATACCTCCCAGCTGCATGGGCTCAGCACCCGAGCCGGCAGAGGAAGATGGTAGTGATGCGGAGAGGGGGGCGACGGAGAGCGCGAGCTCCTTTCCACGAGCTCGGTGACGAAGATCAACCCGTCGCTCAATGCGAATAGCGAGTTCAATCAAGGAATCCACGCTGGAAGGAACCTCCCGGGAGAGAATCTCATCCTTTACCTCTGCGCGGAGACCCTCCAGAAGACGAGCGAGCAAGGCCGGCTCGTTCCAGCCACTGGAGACAGCAAGAGTGCGAAACTCAATAGAGTAGTCTGTTATGGATCGATTGCCTTGACATAGGGAAGACAGGGCCCTGGAAGCCTCCTCCCCAAAAACAGATCGATCAAAAACCCGTATCATCTCCTCCTTAAAGTCCTGATACTGGTTAGTACACTCAGCCCTTGCCTCCCAGATTGCCGTGCCCCACTCACGAGCCCGTCCAATAAGGAGAGATATGACGTAGGCGACACGAGCAGTGCTCCTGGAGTAAGTGTTGGGCTGGAGAGAAAACACAATATCACACTGGGTGAGGAACGAGCGGCATTCAGTGGGCTCCCCAGAGTAACACGGCGGGTTATTGATTCTGGGCTCCGGAGATTCGAAAGCCCTGGAAGTGGCCGGTGGATCGAGGCGGAGATGGTGAACCTGTTCTGTGAGGTTGGAGACTTGGGTGGCCAGGGTCTCAACGGCATGTCGAGCAGCAGACACTTCCTGCTCGTGTCTGCCTAGCATCGCTCCCTGGATCCCGACGGCTGAGTGGAGAGGATCCGAAGTCGCTGGGTCCATTCTTGGTCGGATTCTTCTGTTACGGTGCGTGAATGAGGACCCAAAAGCGAATTAACTTAAACAGAGCTTCTTTAATTACCAAACATAGGTAGGCTCAGACGGACCGGCAGATTCCGACAGGACAAGACAAGGTTACAGCAAACATGACGACAGTCTGGTTCAGGCATGAAACACAACAAACAAGAATCCGACAAGGACAGGAACAAAAACAGAGAGAGATATAGGGGACTAATCAGAGGGAAAAAGGGAACAGGTGGGAAAAGGGGTGACGAGGTGGTTAGGAGGAGACAAGGCACAGCTGGGGGAAAGAGGGGGTGGAAAGGTAACCTAACAACGACCAGCAGAGGGAGACAGGGTGAAGGGAAAGGACAGAGACAAGACACAACATGACAGTACATGACAGTCACACACACACACATACGTTCACATTCCTTCACACTCTTCACATAGTCTGCTGCTACTCTCTGTTTATTATCTATTCATTGTCACTTTATCCCTACCTACATGCATATATTACCTAAATTACTTTGACTAACCCGTACCCCTGCACATTGACTTGGTACCGGTACCCCTTGCATATAGCTCCATTATTGTTATTTTATTGTATTACTATTTTATCCTTTAGTTTATTTAGCAAATTTGCGTTGTTGGCAAATAAGTATTTCACCGTAAGGTCTACTACACATGTTGTATTCGGATCATGTGACAAATAATATTTTATTTTATTTGATCTAGTAACAAACAAACAAATGTCTGGCCAATCACATATTGTATATACAGTAATAGTGTTAATTATCTGGAATGCAATTTTATATAAAACATAAAGTATAACTCTCCATATGGATTCGACTAGGGATCATCAACTCAATTTTTTTCTTGAGTGAATGGTCTGGGGGCCAGAAAATAATTACAAATCATTTATAGACTGCACATTGACCGCAAGAAGCCCAAACAGATGTCATATTTGACTAAAACAGAATAATTTCAAACCTTGCTTACATTTGTATACGATCACATACAGTATCTCTCTCTGTATTATGCGTGGGAATTAGGGTTGCAATGGGTCGGAAACGTTCCGGTAAATTTACATAATTTTTCTGGACATTTTCCAAGGGAAGTTAAGCCCGGGAAATTGAGGAATTTTGCTTAAATTCATCAAAAAAAGTTAGCTTATAACAGTGAACCTTTTTATGGGATACACATAAGGCAATTCTAGGTCTTGTGGCATATTTTGGTGAAACTATCCCCAACTCAATTGAATAGCGACCCTCTGCATGCACAGTACATTCTTCCGTCACATGTACAGCTGATTCTCAAGATCTTGCACACTAATAAGATGCTATTGAGCCCACACAACTACACTGTCTGAGCCAAGGACTACATGCTTTCTGGTAAGTTTTGATTACAATACTGGGTGGGGTGAATATATTTGATATGACATACATGATTATTTCGTTAACTAGTAAATAGTAGCCTACAGCAAAGTGTGTTTTTAAATCATTTCTAACTTGTTAACAATTTCTACTAATTAGTTTTTGCTACCATGTGGGTTTTAGCTTGCTTGAGCCTGCTAACTTAGCCTGCTAACTGTGTTAAATCACCCTGTTTCCATACATGTTTAATTTTAAAACATTTATCTTACAAATGAGTTGTTTAATCTAACTGCTTAACTCTTAAGCAGTTAGATTAACTCTGGCGCCAACCCAGACAGGATGACCACATCAGTGAATCAACCCACTCAGGTGACGCACCCCCTCCAGGGACGGCATGAGAGAGACCCAGTAAGCCAGTGACTCAGCCCCTGTAATAGGGTTAGAGGCAGAGAATCCCAGTGGAAAGAGGGGAACCGGCCAGGCAGAGACAGCAAGGGTGGTTCGTTGCTCCAGAGCCTTTCCGTTCACCCTCCCACTCCTGGGCCAGACTACACTCAATCATATGACCCACTGAAGAGATGAGTCTTCAGTAGAGACTTAAAGGTTGAGACCGAGTTTGCGTCTCTGACATGGGTAGGCAGACCGTTCCATAAAAATGGAGCTCTATAGGAGAAAGCCCTGCCTCCAGCTGTTTGCTTAGAAATTCTAGGGACAATTAGGAGGCCTGCGTCTTGTGACCGTAGCGTACGTGTAGGTATGTACGGCAGGACCAAATCTGAGAGATAGGTAGGAGCAAGCCCATGTAATGCTTTGTAGGTTAGCAATAAAACCTTGAAATCAGCCCTTGCTTTGACAGGAAGTGTAACGGTTTTCTTTATCCAAAACATAGAAAATACAAAGTAAACTATGGTCAGGGCGTGACAGTACCCCCCCCCCCAAGGTGCGGACTCCGGCCGCAAAACCTGAACCTATAGGGGAGGGTCTGGGTGGGCATCTGTCCGCGGTGGCGGCTCTGGCGCTGGACGTGGACCCCACTCCATGACAGTTTTAATCCCCCTCCTAAACGTCCCTAAATAGGTTACCCACCACAATGATAACATGGGACAGAGGGACAGCTCGGGACAGAGGTAACTCGGGACAGATGGGTAGCTCAGCACTGAGAGGAAGCTCAGCACTGAGAAGAAGCTCAGCACTGAGAGGAAGCCCAGGCAGGTAGTAGAAACTACCAGAACCTGGCTGGCTGGCGGTTTCAGCAGATCCTGGTCGACTAGCAGATCTGGAAGAATCTGGTCGACTGGCGGATCTGGGAGAATCTGGTCGACTGGCGGATCTGGGAGAATCTGGTCGACTGGCAAATCTGAGAGAATCTGGTCGACTGGCAGATCTGGAAGAGTCTGGTCGACTGGCAGATCTGGAAGAGTCTGGTCGACTGGCAGATCTGGATGAGTCTGGTCGACTGGCAGATCTGGAAGAGTCTGGTCGACTGGCAGATCTGGAAGAGTCTGGTCGACTGGCAGATCTGGAAGAGTCTGGACGACTGGCAGATCTGGAAGAGTCTGGACGACTGGCAGATCTGGAAGAGTCTGGACGACTGGCAGATCTGGAAGAGTCTGGACGACTGGCAGATCTGGAAGAGTCTGGACGACTGGCAGCTCTGGAAGAGTCTGGTCGACTGGCAGCTCTGGAAGAGTCTGGTCGACTGGCAGCTCTGGAAGAGTCTGGTCGACTGGCAGCTCTGGCTGCTCCATGCTGACTGGCTGCTCCATGATGACTGGTAGCTCTGGCTGCTCCATGCTGACTGGCTGCTCCATGCTGACTGGCAGCTCTGGCTGCTCCATGCTGACTGGCTGCTCCATGCTGACTGGCAGCTCTGGCTGCTCCATGCTGACTGGCTGCTCTGGCTGCTCCATGCTGACTGGCTGCTCCATGCTGACTGGCTGCTCCATGCTGACTGGCGGCCCTGGCTGCTCCATGCTGACTGGCGGCCCTGGCTGCTCCATGCTGACTGGCGGCCCTGGCTGCTCCATGCTGACTGGCGGCCCTGGCTGCTCCATGCTAACTGGCAGCTCTGGCGGCTCCTTGCAGACTGGCAGCTCTGGCGGCTCCTTGCAGACTGGCAGCTTTGGCGGCATCCTGCAGACAGGCAGCTCTGGCGGCTCCTTGCAGACTGGCAGCTCCATGCAGACTGGCATCTCTATGCAGACTGGCAGCTCCATGCAGACTGGCAGCTCCTTGCAGACTGGCAGCTCCTTGCAGACTGGCAGCTCCTTGCTAACTGGCAGCTCTAAGCTAACTGGCAGCTCTATGCTAACTGGCAGCTCTATGCTAACTGGCAGTTCTGAACAGGCGGGAGACTCCGGCAGCGCTGTAGAGGCGGAAAGCTCTGACAGCGCTAAACAGGCGGGAGACTCCGACAGCGCTGGAGAGGAGGAAGGCTCCGACAGCGCTGGACAGGCGAGGCGCACTGTAGGCCTGATGCGTGGTGCTGGCACTGGTGGTACTGGGCCGAGGACACGCACAGGAAGCCTGGTGCGGGGATCTGCTACCGGAGGGCTGGGGTGTGGAGGTGGTACTGGAAAAACCGGACCGTGCAGGCGCACTGGAGCTCTTGAGCACCGAGCCTGCCCAACCTTACCTGGTTGAATGCTCACGGTCGCCCTGCCAGTGCGGCGAGGTGGAATAGCCCGCACTGGACTATGCAGGCGAACCGGAGACACCGAGCGCAAGGCTGGTGCCATGTAAGCCGGCCCAAGGAGACGCACTGGGGACCAGCTGCGTAGAGCCGGCTTCATGGCATTAGGCTCGACGCTCAATCTAGCCCGGCAGACACGCGGAGCTGGAATATACCGCACCGGGCTATGCACCCGCACTGGAGACACCGTGCGCACCACTGCATAGCACGGTGCCTGTCCGGTCTCTCTAGCCCCCCGGTAAGCACAGGGAGTCTGCCCAGGTCTCCTACCTGGCGTAGCCATACTCCCTGTTAGCCCCCCCCCAAGAAATTTTTGGGGCTGCCTCTCGGGCTTCCTTGCCAGCCGTGTTCCCTCATATCGCCGGCTCTTCTCTCCGGCTGCCTCAGCTCTCCTAAGTGCCTCCACCTGTTCCCATGGGAGGCGATCTCTTCCAGCCAGTATCTCTTCCCAAGTGTAACAGCCCTTGCCATCCAAAACGTCCTCCCATGTCCATTCCTCCTTACGCTGCTGTTGCTGCCTGTTGACACGCTGCTTGGTCCGTTGGTGGTGGGTGATTCTGTAACGGTTTTCTTTATGAGAAGGAGAGTCGGACCAAAATGCGGCGTGTAGATTACGATCCATGTTTATTGTGACTATAGCAACACGAATCTAAATACAAACAGTGCAAAATAATAAACGTAATGAAAACCGAAACAGCCTAAACTGGTGCAAACTAACACTAAGGACAGGAACAATCACCCACAAACACACAGTGAAACCCAGGCTACCTAAATATGGTTCCCAATCAGAGACAATGACGAACACCTGCCTCTGATTGAGAACCATATCAGGCCGAACATAGAACTGGACAACTAGACATGTAACATAGAATGCCCACTCAGATCACACCCTGACCAACCAAAACATAGAAAATACAAAGTAAACTATGGTCAGGGCGTGACAGGAAGCCAGTGTAGAGAGGCTAGCACTGGAGTAATATGATCATTTTTTTTTGGTTCTAGTCAGGATTCTAGCAGCCGTATTTAGCACTAACTGAAGTTTATTTAGTGCTTTATCTGGGTAGCCGGAAAGTAGAGCATTGCAGTAGTCTAACCTAGAAGTGACAAAAGCATGGATTAATTTTTCTGCATCATTTTTGGATAGAAAGTTTCTGATTTTTGCAATGTTACGTAGATGGAAAAAAGCTGTCCTTGAAATGGTCTTGATATGTTCTTCAAAAGAGAGATCAGGGTCCAGAGTAACGCCGAGGTCCTTCACAGTTTTATTTGAGACGACTGTACAACCATTAAGATTAATTGTCAGATTCAACAGAAGATCTCTTTGTTTATTGGGACCTAGAACAAGCATCTCTGTTTTGTCTGAGTTTAAAAGTAGAAAGTTTGCAGCCATCCACTTCCTTATGTCTGAAACACATGCTTCTAGCAAGGGCAATTTTGGGGCTTCACCATGTTTCATTGAAATGTACAGCTGTGTGTCATCCGCATAGCAGTGAAAGACATTATGTTTTCGAATAACATCCCCAAGAGGTAAAATATATAGTGAAAACAATAGTGGTCCCAAAACGGAACCTTGAGGAACACCGAAATTTACAGTTGATTTGTCAGAGGACAAACCATTCACAGAGACAAACTGATATCTTTCCAACAGATAAGATCTAAACCAGGCCAGAACTTGTCCGTGTAGACCAATTTGGGTTTCCAATCTCTCCAAAAGAATGTGGTGATCGATGGTATCAAAGGCAGCACTAAGGTCTAGGAGCACGAGGACAGATGCAGAGCCTCGGTCCGATGCCATTAAAATGTCATTTACCACCTTCACAAGTGCCGTCTCAGTGCTATGATGGGGTCTAAAACCAGACTGAAGCATTTCGTATACATTGTTTGTCTTCACAGCCTTTTCTAAAATTTTTGAGAGGAATGGAAGATTCGATATAGGCCGATAGTTTTTTATATTTTCTGGGTCAAGGTTTGGCTTTTTCAAGAGAGGCTTTATTACTGCCACTTTTAGTGAGTTTGGTACACATCCGGTGGATAGAGAGCCGTTTATTATGTTCAACATAGGAGGGCCAAGCACAGGAAGCAGCTCTTTCAGTAGTTTAGTTGGAATAGGGTCCAGTATGCAGCTTGAAGGTTTAGAGGCCATGATTATTTTCATCATTGTGTCAAGAGATATAGTACTAAAACACTTGAGCGTCTCTCTTGATCCTAGGTCCTGGCAGAGTTGTGCAGACTCAGGACAACTGAGCTTTGAAGGAATACGCAGATTTAAGGAGGAGTCCGTAATTTGCTTTCTAATAATCATAATCTTTTCCTCAAAGAAGTTCATGACTTTATCACTGCTGAAGTGAAAGTCATCCTCTCTTGGGGAATGCTGCTTTTTAGTTAGCTTTGCGACAGTATCAAAAAGGAATTTCGGATTGTTCTTATTTTCCTCAATTAAGTTAGAAAAATAGGATGATCGAGCAGCAGTAAGGGCTCTTCGGTACTGCACAGTACTGTCTTTCCAAGCTAGTCGGAAGACTTCCAGTTTGGTGTGGCGCCATTTCCGTTCCAGTTTTCTGGAAGCTTGCTTCAGAGCTCGGGTATTTTCTGTGTACCAGGGAGCTAGTTTCTTATGAGAAATGTTTTTAGTTTTTAGGGGTGCAACTGCATCTAGGGTATTGCGCAAGGTTAAATTGAGTTCCTCAGTTAGGTGGTTAACTGATTTTTGTCCTCTGGCGTCCTTGGGTAGACAGAGGGAATCTGGAAGGACATCAAGGAATCTTTGTGTTGTCTGTGAATTTATAGCACGACTTTTGATGATCCTTGGTTGGGGTCTGAGCAGATTATTTGTTGCAATTGCAAACATAATAAAATGGTGGTCCAATAGTCCAGGATTATGAGGAAAAACATTAAGATCCACAACATTTATTCCATGGGACAAAACTAGGTCCAGCGTATGACTGTGACAGTGAGTGGGTCCAGAGACATGTTGGACAAAACCCACTGAGTCGATGATGGCTCCGAAAGCCTTTTGGAGTGGGTCTGTGGACTTTTCCATGTGAATATTAAAGTCACCAAAGATTAGAATAATATCTGCTATGACTACAAGGTCCGATAGGAATTCAGGGAACTCTGTGAGGAACGCTGTATATGGCCCAGGAGGCCTGTAAACAGTAGCTATAAAAAGTGACTGAGTAGGCTGCATAGATTTCATGACTAGAAGCTCAAAAGACGAAAACGTCATCATTTTTTTTTTGTAAATTGAAATTTGCTATCGTAAGTGTTAGCAACACCTCCGCCTTTGCGGGATGCATGGGGGATATGGTCACTAGTGTAGCCAGGAGGTGAGGCCTCATTTAACACAGTAAATTCATCAGGCTTAAGCCATGTTTCAGTCAGGCCAATCACATCAAGATTATGATCAGTGATTAGTTAATTGACTATAATTGCCTTTGAAGTAAGGGATCTAACATTAAGTAGCCCTATTTTGAGATGTGAGGTATCATGATCTCTTTCAATAATGACAGGAATGGAGGTGGTCTTTATCCTAGTGAGATTGCTAAGGCGAACACCGCCATGTTTAGTTTTGCACAACCTACGTCGAGGCACAGACACGGTCTCAATGGTGATAGCTGAGCTGACTACACTGACTGTGCTAGTGGCAGACTCCACTATGCTGGCAGGCTGGCTAACAGCCTGCTGCCTGGCCTGCACCCTATTTCATTGTGGAGCTAGAGGAGTTAGAGCCCTGTCTATGTTGGTAGATAAAATGAGAGCACCCCTCCAGCTAGGATGGAGTCCGTCACTCCTCAGCAGGTCAGGCTTGGTCCTGTTTGTGGGTGAGTCCCAGAAAGAGGGCCAATTATCTACAAATTCTATCTTTTGGGAGGGGCAGAAAACAGTTTTCAACCAGCGATTGAGTTGTGAGACTCTGCTGTAGAGCTCATCACTCCCCCTAACTAATGTAGAAGGAAAAGCTCTATACATTTGCAAATACTGTGCCAGATCATATGTGAAGAATGCAACAAAGATGCAGAATCATCTGGCCAAGTGCATAAAGTTCCCTCAGTGCTCACAACAAGCAATCTCTGACAAAAGTCCCGCTACTTCTATTCGCGGTGAAAATTATGAATCAAACACCTTATCGATAGCAATAGCTCATAGTCCTCCTGGAATCAGAAGGTTTTTGACTCAATGGAGTAACATAGACAGAGAAATGCTGATGAATGTCTTGCTCGAGCTGTGTATGCAACTGGTTCACCTCTGATGCTCACAGGCAATGTGTATTGGAAGAGATTTCTGACTGTTCTTCCCCCAGCACACACCCCTCCAACCAGACATGCTTTATCTACTCATTTGCTGGATGCAGAGTGCAACAGAGTTCAAGTGAAGGTCAAGTAAATCATAGAGAAAGCAGACTGTATTGCAATCATCTCTGATGGGTGGTCAAATGTTCGTGGGCAAGGAATAATTAACTACATCATCTCCAACCCTCAACCAGTATTCTACAACAGACACAAGGGACAACAGACACATCGGTCTCTACATTGCAGATGAGCTGAAGGCAGTCATCAATGACCTTGGACCACAGAAGGTATTTGCACTGGTGACAGACAATGCTGCGAACATGAAAGCTGCTTGGTCTAAAGTGGAGGAGTCCTACCCTCACATCACACCCATTGGCTGTGCTGCTCATGCATTGAATCTGCTCCTCAAGGACATAATGGCACTGAAAACAATGGATATATTCTACAAGAGAGCCAAGGAAATGATTAGGTACGTGGAGGGTCATCAAGTTATAGCAGCAATCTACCTCACCAAGCAAAGTGAGAAGAATAAGAGCACCACAGTGAAGCTGCCCAGCAACACGAGTCTCGGGTGGTGTTGTCATCATGTTTGACAGTCTCCTGGAGGTGAAGGAGTCTCTCCAAAAAATGGCCATATCACAGTCTGCTGATATGGACAGCCCCATCAAGAGGATCCTCCTGGATGATGTATTTTGGGAGAGAGTGGTAAGCAGCCTGAAACTCCTGAAACCTATAGCAGTAGCCATTGCACGGATTGAGGGAGACAATGCCATCCTGTCTGATGTTCAGACTCTGCTTGCAGATGTAAGAGAAGAAATCTGTACTGCCCTGCCCACATCACGGTTTCTCCAAGCAGAGGAAACTGCAGTTCTGAAGTACATCAAAAAGCGTGAATCAAATCAAATCAAATCAAATTTATTTATATAGCCCTTCGTACATCAGCTGATATCTCAAAGTGCTGTACAGAAACCCAGCCTAAAACCCCAAACAGCAAGCAATGCAGGTGTAGAAGCACGGTGGCTAGGAAAAACTCCCTAGAAAGGCCAAAACCTAGGAAGAAACCTAGAGAGGAACTAGGCTATGTGGGGTGGCCAGTCCTCTTCTGGCTGTGCCGGGTGGAGATTATAACAAAACATGGTCAAGATGTTCAAATGTTCATAAATGACCAGCATGGTCGAATAATAATAAGGCAGAACAGTTGAAACTGGAGCAGCAGCACAGTCAGGTGGACTGGGGACAGCAAGGAGTCATCATGTCAGGTATTCCTGGGGCATGGTCCTAGGGCGAGTCCTCCGAGAGAGAGAAAGAAAGAGAGAATTAGAGAGAGCATATGTGGGATGGCCAGTCCTCTTCTGGCTGTGCCGGGTGGAGATTATAACAGAACATGGCCAAGATGTTCAAATGTTCATAAATGACCAGCATGGTCAAATAATATTAAGGCAGAACAGTTGAAACTGGAGCAGCAGCACAGCCAGGTGGACTGGGGACAGCAAGGAGTCATCATGTCAGGTAGTCCTGGGGCATGGTCCTAGGGCTCAGGTCCTCCGAGAGAGAGAAAGAGAGAAGGCGAGAATTAGAGAACGCACACCTAGATTCACACAGGACACCGAATAGGACAGGAGAAGTACTCCAGATATAACAAACTGACCCTAGCCCCCCGACACATAAACTACTACTGCAGCATAAATACTGGAGGCTGAGACAGGAGGGGTCAGGAGACACTGTGGCCCATTCCGAGGACACCCCCGGACAGGGCCAAACAGGAAGGATATAACCCCACCCACTTTGCCAAAGCACAGCCCCCACACCACTAGAGGGATATCTTCAACCACCAACTTACCATCCTAAGACAACCCTAAGACAACCCTAGCCCACAAAGACCTCCGCCACGGCACAACCCAAGGGGGGGGGGGGCAACCCATACAGGATGACCACATCAGTGACTCAACCCACTCAGGTGACGCACCCCCTCCAGGGACGGCATGAGAGAGCCCCAGTAAGCCAGTGACTCAGCCCCTGTAATAGGGTTAGAGGCAGAGAATCCCAGTGGAAAGAGGGGAACCGGCCAGGCAGAGACAGCAAGGGCGGTTCGTTGCTCCAGAGCCTTTCCGTTCACCCTCCCACTCCTGGGCCAGACTACACTCAATCATATGACCCACTGAAGAGATGAGTCTTCAGTAGAGACTTAAAGGTTGAGACCGAGTTTGCGTCTCTGACATGGGTAGGCAGACCGTTCCATAAAAATGGAGCTCTATAGGAGAAAGCCCTGCCTCCAGCTGTTTGCTTAGAAATTCTAGGGACAATTAGGAAGACTTAGGAATTAGGAATTAGTGAAGACTTCTGTCTGGAGCCCATACACGTCGCAGCGTACATGTAGGACCAATTATGCTGGCAAGAGCATCCTGTCTGGTGTAGAGATCAACAAGGCCTATGGTGTCATCACTTCCGTGTCTCGAAACCTTGGCCTGGATGAGGCCACGGTTCTTGGCAAACTGGCGAAGTACACTTCCAAGCAAGGGCTTTGGGATGGAGATGCAATATAGCAGTCGTGCCAACATATCTCATCAGCCACCTGGTGGAAGGGACTTTGTGGATCTAAGGCTGTTTCCCCTGTTGCCTCCATCATCCTCCAAATCCCACCAACATCAGCCGTCTCAGAGTGCAACTGGTCCTTGTTTGGGAACACAAACACCAAAGCACACAACAGGCTGACCAATACAAGGGTGGAAAAATTGGTGGCCATCTGGCCAAATTTGAAGCTTTTTGAGCCTGACAACGAGCCATCCTCAACCAGGTTGGAAAGTGACAGTGAAGATGAGGCCTTGGAGTCGGATGTTCAAGAGGTGGACATTGAGAAGGTCCAGGAAGAAGATATTGAGGCCTCAGAGGAAGACATCCAAAGCTTTTGTTTCTAGACTATCGTTTTACAGATGCATGTTAAAAACGTTTTTGGGAGATGTGATGGATCATTGGGGATCATTCAATATTCCCTTTCTTTTGTTGTTCAGTGAAATCATCCCATGTGAAGTCAACTTATTTAATTAAAGTTCAATTCATAACTAAATAGTTTTTAAAAAATTATATTGGAAGGATTGAATTATTTTAACTACTTATGATAAGGCAAAGGGTTTATGTTTCTGTCTCCATATGATATGGTCAATTTATCCAATGCAAAAAACATCTACTGTTAAATGGTATTAATTCCCATATATTCCCGTTAATTCCCATATATTCTTGTTAAATCCCACGGAAAGTTTCCACCTCTGAATATTCCGCAAAATGTGCAACCCTAGTGGGAATACTTGGGAACATATTTCCAAAATGAAAATCACTTGGAGCTGATTTGCTAGTGCTTTTACAGTCGTTTATGTCAAACAATAAAACATTTGACAAATAAAATCACCCAAGGGCCAAGTTCGGCCTGAGGGCCGCCAGTTGGGGAACCCTGAATTAGACTTTTATAATGCTGTTCTTTTGGAGAAAAACAGAGCCCTTTGTCTGGGTTATTTTTTAATTATGTAAAAGCAGATTAGACATTTAGGCTGAAAGCGATGCTAGGAGTGGATCTATAATGGATTAGGTGGATGTGGGCCAGGTTGATCGGTTATTCCAATTTAAGAGAATGACAATACCCATGGGTTGTACAACAGCTGAGATGTGTCAAATCAAAGAAACACTGTAACATGCATGATTTACTCAGTCGGGGCATTATAAAAGTAATTCATAAAGCACTGATGTAAAGTGAAATAAGGTTGCACCAAGCTGACTTGGTGTTCATGATCACATGGATCAATCATTTACCGTTCAATTGATGGTAGACCATGTCCTCAAGATGCTCAAGCCTCTGAAGAATAGCTTGCTTCTCCACAAAGTTATTAACTTTCCCATTTCTGCGGTTAGATCTTTGCATAGTGGTCCTGCCGTTCTTCAGGAGTTCATCTGAGCGATCCTGAATTCTGCAGTAAACCGAGAACAGTATAATACCCACAAACATGCAGATGTTTAAAGTCAACAAAGTTTTTATCTGCCGTGCGCCAGCCATGAAACCGAAGGGAAACCGACAACACCTACCCGTGATAGAAAAACATGCCCAATCCAAGTTTGGTGACCGATCTTTGCTTATGTGTATAAAGCACGTATCGTCATCATAGCCACCTCAGTGCTCCCGCGCAGAAAATTAGATATCCTGTCATCAGCACCAGTTTCGCCGCAAAGATTATAGTAGGCAAGAAGACTGTATATAATCAACCCAAATTGAATCTCATTGCCATTCCATTGCACAGGTTATCCTCTCCAAAGTGGTCCCCCCCTCCAACCAACTGCTTACACTTACACCCCCAACCAACTGCCAAATCGTTAGAACGACAGAATCTCTCCCTCAATTGAGCGAACGTGGGCTTGTTTTCCACTTGCCAGTAGTAGGCTAAAATTGATGACAAAAGAAGCGAGAGTAGGTATTATCCCTTCTGGTTTCACTCAGTCACCCTTCTTGACGATTTAAAAAAAATCACGAAACAAAAAAAATACCAAGGAGTTACTGATGAGACATGAATGTAATCCTTACTCGCAGTTTCTCATGGTCGCTTGATGAAGACTGTTTAGAAGCCATAGATAAAAGGGCCAAGGTATGTCCGATATCGCGCGGATGCTCTCTGCGTCTGTACAGAGAGATAAAAAGCATTCCTGTTACTGGTCTCTCTCTCATATCGAATTGTATTAGTCACATGCGCCGAATACAACAGTTGTAGGTAGACTTTAGCGTGAAATGCTTACTTACAAGCCCCTAACCAACAATGTAGTTTCAAAAATACGAATAAGAATATCCCCCTCTCTCTCTCTCTCTCTTTCTCTCTCTCATGGAGAGCCCTGTTACAGTCAGTGTTGAAAGCTGATCAATAGTTGTTTTAATCGTTTTAATCAGTTGAGGTAACAATTGGTTTAATAGTTTTAACCAGTTGAGGTATAAAAAAATAATAATAATAATCTGGTGCAATTTGTCACCAAATACTTTCAGCAGCTCTGACTTTATATAAAATTCCAATTGTATTTAAATGTTTATTAGTTTGTCATCTATTGTGAACTCTTGTGATCTAAACCTATTTCCCTTATTGATTAAGCAAGGTAACATGACTTGGCCTACTTCCATAATCAAGAAACTAAGCCACCAAGGTCAGTCAAGGATGTTTGGTGTGCTTTCTAGGAAACACCATGAATAATGCCAGGAAGGTACACAATGTCATTCTGTGGAGTTTTGCTGATGTGGTTTTTCGCTGTACAGTTATTTCCCAGGGCACCCCACATAAAGCAGGCGGGTGCTGAATGTGCGTTGCTATAATTACACAATCCACCCCGGAGGCCCAAACTGTTCCTCAGGGCAACGGTCAACAGTCTAGACCAGGTGGGAGGGTTTGTGGGGCCTCAAATCATATAGAATAAATAAAGCTTGTCCCAGAACATCCAACGATAATAAACACCAATGGAGAGAGAATAAATATCCCCACCCACACATAATCATTATCACATGATGTGTACAATTGCATAATTCCTTGAATAATAAAATACATATCATCAAGACCTAAAGTATGTTGCAGTAATAAAGGACTGACGCCAGCTGTTAAATAATGCTACAGTAGCATTATGCATTGAAGAAGCTGCAAAAGAAAATCAAGAATGAAGACATGCATGTTTTCCAGGGCCCAATACTTGCAACACTTCTATTTACTTGGTCAAAGTGATCCATGAACTGTCATGGTCTGAGCACGTTCATTTCATCTTTTCAATCTGATATGTGGATCTGACAAATCCCTTATTTGCATCTAACAACATGAGCAAAACTGTTATTTGCTTGGTGAAATTGATTATGCAGACAAACCAAATCATCCATAGAGAATATTAATGTACAGCTTTACATCCATCAGCATAAACCTGACTTCCTAAGATGTAAAAAGTGCCGAGGGCAGGTTAATGTTTCTAACAAAAGTTGATTTGTGACCAAAACAGTATTTATTTTCAGCAAAGTGACAGGAATGAAAATGTCTGCACAGAACAGAAATGCCAACTGATAATATTTTCTTACTTGATCATGCGTTAAAGGGCACAGGACAATAGGTCAAATCAGGGATCATCAACTAGATTCAGCCATAATTATAAATGATTTGTAGACTGCAAATTAACCACAAGAAGCCCCAACAGATTGTTTTCCTGACAGTTGGAGTACCCTTGGCTAAGGCCACTAATCTTCCATTAAACGTGTTATTGATTGAAAAACCCACTGACCTTTAGCCACATAAAGTGTTTGTTAAGATATATTTGACACTTGCAAAACCCAGCATGTCTGCACATTTTAAAGTTGGTTTTCCATTTCTACCTTAAACCATTCGAGAGCAATTGCCCAGCCCTTCCATCTAGTAGTTATTCTGTGAACCAACACTACACATCATTGCTGAAGAATAACCCCATTGAAATCCACAACACCCAGAATATATTGCTTAAAAAGATACAGCAGAGGTGGCACTGGGGATGACTGCCTGATTCTCTCTCTCGCTCTATCTAATTGGCCTTCCCAGTGAATCAATCCAAACACATTTCCCAGGCAATCCTGCGTCTGTATTAGCAACTGTCTAAAGCCATCTCATCCAACTGAGAGCCTGGGGCTGCCTCTGTGTCAGACACCCTCTCTTAGCCAGATTAACCTCACAACTTCATGAGCGCAAGTGGTCACTGCTTCAGTAAACGGATTATACAGCACATCACAAGCAGAAGAAAGATGGTGAGAATAACAATAATAAAGATTCTTGCCTCATTGCAATATGTAGTCTACCTAACATGTTTCAATGGCATTTGTTTCTTTGAAATCTGAGATGGAGGGGAGAGACAAGACACCATAGAGATCCTACTAAATTACTGTTATAATTTCTAATTCTATGCAAGACACAGACAAGCTGCGGTTCTATCTTGTTTGTCCTTGATCAGAGTTTTGTAATTTTGTATTGTAAATTTGCTTAGCTATTATGTCTACCATACTATGACATTGAAAAGATTCAATATCATCATTAGCTAAAGATGACAAAATTATTTTACTGAGAATGTTTCTGTTAGGTATTTCTGTTAGATGATGTGCAATGTGCACACAGAGATTTTTTTTTACAGGTGAATGTAGAAGCTGTGGATAAACCAAACCATGCATCCGTTAGTAGAAGGTACAATGTAAATGTTGGAGAACTGGATCCAACCGCACAGTGAGTGACCTGGGATCCTAGAGATAGATAGAGGACTCATCTTTATATGTGTGCCATTATAGGATATGTGACAGCATGGGTAGAGCCATTGAGGCTACAACCTATAGGAATACCCACCCAGTTGACAACTTTGACAACTTTAAAATGGGGGAAGCATGGTGGAGGCCCTCAATGGCGCTACCCATGCTAAAATAGCATTTTGTCAACTAGAGGCCTCTATCATTCTCTGTGCTTGAATATACATGTGCTGCCCTCTACTGACAGGCATGTTTCTGATTTCTCAAAGGGTTTTCAAAGAGCCAGGCATTACACCAGCAGAGGGCAGTGTAACACAAAATTAAATGGCTATGGTGACTGCCTGGGCCCATCTAGTATTGAATAACATTGAACAATTGCATTACACAACAATTGCATTACACAATACTGATTAGTCTTGCAAATTTGCCCTGTGATCTCTCAGATCTGTGCGTGACTGAAATAACAGTGTATATTTAGTATTTCTGGTATTTTATTCAGATCCCCATTAGCTGTTGCTGAAGCAGCAGCTACTCTTCCTGGGGTCCACACAAAACATGAAACATGACATCAATACACAAGAAGTGCTCAAGGACTAAACAACACACATTTAAAATAAGAACAATAGAACACATTGCTGACAGTTACCCACGACTGAGTAACCGACATGACTGACAGTTACCCACATTACTGACAGTTACCCACATTACTGACAGTTAAATGAGGGTTTCAGTGAGGATTTCCTACACTGGACAACTTGTTACAGCTGTTGATGTTGTTGATAACAATCTGCAATTTTCTTTCATGTCATTACATTAAGATAAAAGGGGGGGGATCATAGCTATAATTCAATAAAAGTCACGAGTTGATTTAAACCTATGTTTAACCCTTTATTGTGGTGGGTGTCTTGATGGATTTGTCCAAAAAAGTGTGGCATAAAACCTTACTTTTCTGTCCTTGCATTTATGGCAGTGTAAGTTGTCATTATATACAGTGGGGCAAAAAAAGTATTTACTCTCCCACTTAAAAAGATGAGAGAGGCCTGTAATTTTCATCATAGGTAGACTTCAACTATGACAGACAAAATTAGAAAAAAAATCCAGAAAATCACATTGTAGGATTTTTAATGAATTTACATGCAAATTATGGTGGAAAATAAGTATTTGGTCACCTACAAACAAATAAGATTTCTAGCTCTCACAGACCTGTAACTTCTTCTTTAAGAGGCTCCACTTTCATCCACTCGTTACCTGTATTAATGGCACCTGTTTGAACTTGTTATCAGTAAAAAAGACACCTGTCCACAACCTCAAACAGTCACACTCCAAACTCCACTATGGCCAAGACCAAAGAGCTGTCAAAGGACACCAGAAACAAAATTGTAGACCTGCACCAGGCTGGGAAGACTGAATCTGCAATAAGTAAGCAGCTTGGTTTGAAGAAATCAACTGTGGGAGCAATTATTAGGAAATGGAAGACATACAAGACCACTGATAATCTCCCTCGATCTGGGACACCAAGCAAGATCTCACCCCGTGGGGTCAAAATGATCACAAGAACGGTGAGCAAAAATCCCAGAACCACACGGGGGGACCTAGTGAATGGCCTGCAGAGAGCTGGGACCAAAGTAACAAAGCCTACCATCAGTAACACACTACGCCGCCAGGGACTCCAATCCTGCTGTGCCAGACGTGTCCCACTGCTTAAGCCAGTACATGTCCAGACCCGTCTGAAGTTTGCTAGAGAGCATTTGGATGATCCAGAAGAAGATTGGGAGAATGTCATATGGTCAGATGAAACCAAAACATAACTTTTTGGTAAAAACTCAACTCGTCGTGTTTGGAGGACAAAGAATGCTGAGTTGCATCCAAAGAACACCATACCTACTGTGAAGCATGGGGGTGGAGACATCACGCTTTGGGGCTGTTTTTCTGCAAAGGGACCAGGACGACTGATCCGTGTAAAGGAAAGAATGAATGGGGCCATGTATCGTGAGATTTTGAGTGAAAACCTCCTTCCATCAGCAAGGGCATTGAAGATGAAACATGGCTGGGTCTTTCAGCATGACAATGATCCCAAACACACCGCCCGGGCAACGAAGGAGTGGCTTCGTAAGAAGCATTTCAAGGTCCTGGAGTGGCCTAGCCAGTCTCCAGATCTCACCCCCATAGAAAATCTTTATAGGGAGTTGAAAGTCTGTGTTGCCCAGCAACAGCCCCAAAACATCACTGCTCTAGAGGAGATCTGTATGGAGGAATGGGCCAAAATACCAGCAACCGTGTGTGAAAACCTTGTGAAGACCTACAGAAAACGTTTGACCTCTGTCATTGCCAACAATATATATATATAACAAAGTATTGAGATAAACTTTTGTTATTGAACAAATACTTATTTTCCACCATAATTTGCAAATAAATTCATTAAAAATCCTACAATGTGATTTTCTGGATTTTTTTTTCTCATTTTGTCTGTCATAGTTGAAGTGTACCTATGATGTAAATTACAGTCCTCTCTCATCTTTTTAAGTGGGAGTACTTGCACAATTGGTGGCTGACTAAATACTTTTTTGCCCCACTGTATATTAAGCATAAATCAGTTAAATTAGACATTGAACTTGAACCCTGTAAGAATCCTGGATCTAGCTGTCGGATAGTTTTTGGTTTAGAGATCTCAAAAATGCAGTGTATTTATGTAACATTTTGTGTCTTCTTCTGTCACGGGGTGAAAGCACATTTCATGGGCATACAAATCCCAAATTATGTATGCATTCCAAAATGTAATGCTTCTAACCGAAAGAGTCACCTTACCTTGATACTGAAAACCTAAATCGATACTGACATTAACGTGTTTTTTCAACAATTATGCATAATACTTGTTGGATGCGCATTTGGTGTCCAGCTGAGTAGTTACACCTTGATATTTTCATCTGATCCAGGAAGGGATTTTCCAAATGACGGTCAAGTTACGAACAACTGTCATGCCCTGACCTTAGAGAGCCTTTTATTCTCTTTTTATCCCTACAAAGCTGGACGTTTCGTTTGTTACTCTTTCTTGTTTTGTGCCGGTTATCATCAATAAAAATGATTAACCTACCCCACGCTGCATCTTGGTCCAACCATCCTTCCAACAACGATCGTTACAACAACTGTGGCGATAGAGCATGCCATTCAACAACAGCCCAAGTGCTGGAAAAAAGGTGTTCAAGAGGAATGTCCACAATATTTTGGTGTCTCATTCCTTACGCCGGTGAAGACAACTGTGACTGGATCCACGGTGGATATAATATTGATCATCTGTTGTTGTCTGCTTGATTTACAGCAGGTCTCCTTAGATCTAACAGACAAAGCATCAAGTTAATAAGTTCCTTTTTTCATGTTTTTGTGCCTCGAATTGGATACCGAGTCTACTGTGCTCAACTGTTAGGATAGACTATTGTGCAACATCCAACGTCATTCCTATGAATTATTCTGGATATAATGACAACAGATTACATAATCTAGTGGGTTTATTCACAATATGTTCAGGTAATGAAATAACATGACAAATATATATTTCCCCCCCATGTTACTGTTACGCAGAGTGGAACCCAAGAGCAGACTCAGACGAGGAGACTGGGATGAAATAACCAAGGTATTTTTATTAAAACACAGGGGAGAGATGGAGTGCAGGTCAGGGGAAGCTCGGGCGGATTGCTGGAAATCAGATGCGGAGGCTGATGCTGGAGCAAGAGGGGGTAAGCAGGTCCGGAGGGGAATCCAAGGGAGTAGTAGAGTGGGGAATCCAGGACAGAGTACCAGGAATACGATACGTGGGACTGGAGACAGGGACCAGAGTCAGAGTGGGCAGAACTGTAGCGGAGAGGAAAACAGCGTCATGCAAGGAAAACAGTGGCAACAGGATCTGAATAGTAACAAACGGCTAGAAACGTAGACTGACAGAGCAGAGATTACAATCTGGCAGCGTGGAAGTGGCAGGGCTGAGTATTTGTAGAGGTCTTGATTATGCAACATGTTGCAGCTGGTGGGGATCTGCTCTGACTCCAGCACACCTGTCTCCGCCCACACAATCACGCCCACACAGAGAGAGGGAGAGAGTACTGGGGGAGTGGCGGCAGGTCAAGGAGACACAGGATGAGCAGTAGGATGAGCAGTAGAGGGCGTTGCAGGAGCAGATGTGACAGTTACACCTGCAATTAAAAGATATATAAGGGACTTGAAGTAGCCTACTTAAACTTGAATTTGGAGCTCAGAAATGCAAGTACTGGAATAGGCCTACCTTGAAGATCAGACATTTCCTCGATTTGGTGCTTGAAAATGTATTATTATTATTGGAACCAATTTATAAGTTCTACCTGCTCTTATATTTATCAGTGATTTAATTTGTATCCGTTTTGGGGGAGATGTGGCCACTTGTTTGTTTCCCACCGCCTCAATTGAAGGGACTGTGGTGAAAAAAATGCTGAGCATCTCTTTAGCACAGACAGACCTCTGCTCATCTTTACAATAATCAAATCAATATGCCTTGACCATGACAATTTAGAGTCTAAGGTGACACCAGCCAGTTTAGTATCCTCAACTTGCTCAACAGGCACATCATTCATTACCAGATTTAGCTGAGGTCTAGAACTTAGGGAATGATTAGTACCAAATGTACAGTGCCTTGCGAAAGTATTCGGCCCCCTTGAACTTTGCGACCTTTTGACACATTTCAGGCTTCAAACATAAAGATATAAAACTGTATTTTTTTGTGAAGAATTAACAACAAGTGGGACACAATCATGAACATCATGACATTTATTGGATATTTCAAACTTTTTTAACAATTCAAAAACTGAAAAATTGGGTGTGCAAAATTATTCAGCCCCTTTACTTTCAGTGCAGCAAACTCTCTCCAGAAGTTCAGTGAGGATCTCTGAATGATCCAATGTTGACCTAAATGACTAATGATGATAAATACAATCCACCTGTGTGTAATCAAGTCTCTGTATAAATGCACCTGCACTGTGATAGTCTCAGAGGTCCGTTAAAAGCGCAGAGAGCATCATGAAGAACAAGGAACACACCAGGCAGGTCCGAGATACTGTTGTGAAGAAGTTTAAAGCCGGATTTTGATACAAAAAGATTTCCCAAGCTTTAAACATCCCAAGGAGCACTGTGCAAGCGATAATATTGAAATGGAAGGAGTGTCAGACCACTGCAAATCTACCAAGACCTGGCCGTCCCTCTAAACTTTCAGCTCATACAAGGAGAAGACTGATCAGAGATGCAGCCAAGAGGCCCATGATCACTCTGGATGAACTGCAGAGATCTACAGCTGAGGTGAGAGACTCTGTCCATAGGACAACAATCAGTTGTATATTGCACAAATCTGGCCTTTATGGAAGAGTGGCAAGAAGAAAGCCATTTTTTAAAGATATCCATAAAAAGTGTTGTTTAAAGTTTGCCACAAGCCACCTGGGAGACACACCAAACATGTGGAAGAAGGTGCTCTGGTCAGATGAAACCAAAATTGAACTTTTTGACAACAATGCAAAAAGTTATGTTAGGCGTAAAAGCAACACAGCTCATCACCCTGAACACACCATCCCCACTGTCAAACATGGTGGTGGCAGCATCATGGTTTGGGCCTGCTTTTCTTCAGCAGGGACAGGGAAGATGGTTAAAATTGATGGGAAGATGGATGGAGCCAAATACAGGACCATTCTGGAAGAAAACCTGATGGAGTCTGCAAAAGACCTGAGACTGGGACGGAGATTTGCCTTCCAACAAGACAATGATCCAAAACATAAAGCAAAATCTACAATGGAATGGTTCAAAAATAAACATATCCAGGTGTTAGAATGGCCAAGTCAAAGTCCAGACCTGAATCCAATCGAGAATCTGTGGAAAGAACTGAAAACTGCTGTTCACAAATGCTCTCCATCCAACCTCACTGAGCTCGAGCTGTTTTGCAAGGAGGAATGGGAAAAAATGTCAGTCTCTCGATGTGCAAAACTGATAGAGACATACCCCAAGCGACTTACAGTTGTAATCGCAGCAAAAGGTGGCGCTACAAAGTATTAACTTAAGGGGGCTGAATAATTTTGCACGCCCAATTTTTCAGTTTTTGATTTGTTAAAAAAGTTTGAAATATCCAATAAATGTCGTTCCACTTCATGATTGTGTCCCACTTGTTGTTGATTCTTCACAAAAAAATACAGTTTTATATCTTTATGTTTGAAGCCTGAAATGTGGCAAAAGGTCGCAAAGTTCAAGGGGGCCGAATACTTTCGCAAGGCACTGTAATGCTTTAACTTTTAGATATGTTCAAGACTAGTTTATTACAAGCCACCTATTCCAAAACTGTGATAAGTATATGTTCCTGTTTCTCACAAAAGATGCGTTCAGTTCTGTCCCTCTGTTCTGTGTTTCATATAATTTCACTGCAACTCATCAGTCAGAATTAATTACAAAGTAAACCATTGCACTCATAACAAAGGTTCGTCTGAATGCTTTGGCATCTGGGAATGGCAACAAGAATAGAAGACACAGTCATAACCTTACTTTAAGTCAAGATGAATATTTGGTCTGCCAGCAAGCATCACCATTTGATCCAATGTAATAGGAGAGAAGTGGAAGCACAATGAAGCAAATGAACATGAATGAGTATTGAATGTTTCAGAGCATACATGTCCCATTTGTAAATGGTCCCCAGCAGCCTAGTGGAGCAATTCTGTACAAATTCAACCTACAGGACCTTTCTAAATGGAGCACTTAATTAGGGTAAACCCACAGTCTGTCAGTGCACCTCTAGAGACCTGAGGCACATGGGGAATGTGGTAACTACTGCAGCACAGCTCTCACTATGCAAGGATTGTAAATCAAAGAAGTTTAAAATCAACAGAGTGTGGAGACTGTTAAATGATAATAGAGCAAAATGTAGAACTGCAGTGATAAAGCCGTTATCAGATCAACTTTGTTCAGAAACCCAGAGGACAACAGAGAGGATGATATGAGCATCTTCATGCTTCATGCATATTTTAACATTCTGCTAAGGTTCCTCTGGGAGAGACTCAAATCATGGGCAGGCTCAATAAAGGCTGGATGTTACTGGTAATGGCAACCTGTGCATTAAGGAAGCTTTTCTACTATTTCCTGTTCCTGAGGCAATTGTAGCAGGACACTTTGAGCACTAACGTGAATAAATGTAGGTCCTACAGTTATGGAGGTTTATTTGTTTTCTCGGCACAGGAATGCCGATGCCGAGCATGCCTGTGCATCAGGATTAGACCTACAACTTTTGAATAATTTTCTGGCCTAGGCGGCACCGGACCCTCCTTCCCGACAGCCAAAGGTCCCAAAGCTACTGTGCATGTGCCTGATTCCCTACTTTACGCACAGTCTTTGCTCTGCTCGTTCGGCTGCACAGAGAACACGACAGGCCTACACTGGCGAATGCTGCTAGTTTAATAAAGTTAGATCAAAGCTGAATCAATGTCTGCAAGATCACATTATGATCTGCATTATGTACACATTTCTGTGGCCTCCCTTCACATTTATCACTGCCAGTTTTTAATGGACAAAAATGAGCGTTTCTTTCAAAAACACGGGCATTTCTAAATGGTCCCAAACTGTTGAGCGGTAGTGTACCTGTGTTTTGTTTCAATCAAAGCACATATTTTGCCTTGTGCAACGCACTGTTGAGTTTTGGCCACATAAGAGAGAAAGATGTGACCATTCGCACAATCGTCCTAAAATCTCGTAAGAAATGATGTGGTGTTTTTTGTATGACAGTAACGTCATACTATGCTATTTTATTCCGTTCTGTTATTTAGAATACTATCATTATGTGATCTTGCAGACATTGACTCGGCTTTGATCTAACCATATAATGACAGCCATTTGCCAGAGTAGCCTGTTCTCTGAGTAGCCGAACAAGTAGAGCAGAGAATGTTGCGAAGAAGGGTCCGGAAAAGTCGGATCTGTGGGCACTCCGATTAATTTAACACTGCCTTAGTGTAACACATATATATCCAAAACACATCTTAGGCAACATTTTCCCATTAGTAATAGGTTATTATGCAAAAGAGAGAATCCATGTAGAAAAACTGTTTTGCTTGTAATTTATTCATGACTAATGGTGAAATAAATGAATCACATTCCCTCAAAACCCTTTATTTCACCATCACAAACTCTTTTTTGTTGTTGTTTGTTTAAAGGGTCAATAAGATCTGCCTATTCTCAGCCTAGGCTACTAAGTGTTGTAATAAACTTCAAACCTATAATAATGCAGTATAAAGAACAGAACTAAAATCAACCCTTTCAAGCAGTACATAGGGTCATGAAAGGGTACATCTTTCACCTCCTCCCCTCAGCGTTAAATCGCTGATCATTTCAGGCACTTCCGTGCAGAAGTGGCGGAAATACGTCAGTTGTTCGCGGTACTGGGATTTACTGTACAACCAAAAATGCAATGTAGGGCGAAGTGGGGAAGTGGGCTTTAAATCTAACGTGTTTTTTTTTTTTTTTTTTACACAATTTACCCAACGTTTTACTCAAGATCAACCTGCCATTCGAACCAACCATATCAACCAAGGAAAGAAGAATTCGAGGCTGGATTTATTTAGAAACAATACCGACTCAGGAAAGACAAATCGTTTTCTGGCTGGGGTTTGCTTACTTTGTCGTGAAGATTGACAAGCTTTGAACAAATAGCCTGAGAATGGATGATTCTACAAATCACGGAATTTGTTGAGTTGAGTGGATTATTCATGTGTCTCGCTTTTGCATATCTAAGGCCAGAGTAACAATCAATCAATCGGCCAAACACCATCAAAGTGAAGTGTTGTTTAGGCTATTTTACTTAAATAAACGGGTTCCCCCTAGCCAAGCACAATCGTTCATGACTATAGATTTGGCCGGGCGGTGATGGAAGAAGAACAGTCCGACATGATACAGCGTTGTAGCTTCGTCTGACAGCTCGCTCTGTCGCAGCCAGACAACAATTGCAAGCAAAAAAAAAGTTGCAAAGCAAGTTAATATTATTGTAAGAGTTACAATTTAGAGTTCTCCCACTCTCTAGGCGCAACAAAGTAACAATCTGCTGTTGTGGTGGTCCAACTAGAAAGGCAGCCACGGTTCGCATTCAAGTCGAAACCAACCTTCGAAAATGTTCTTGTCTTTTATTGTTGGATCAAGGATTCTCTCAGATTGTTTATTTAATTTGTAAAACAAAGCAAGTGCTGTTCTGCACACTTCTACTTCACATGGACAAAGAACGAATTGCGCTCTGTCGTGTGGCGATCGCTTCGACTCTGAGTTCTAAAATGGACGGGAAAATAAAGCGCAGCCGGAGGTCAAGATCTCAACGAGACCGCGTGCGAAGAAGGGATGCGATTGACAGGAATGACCAAAACCGGAGTCCATCATCTGGCTCCGACCTAGGGCAAAGCCCGGTCAGGAATAAGGCCCTGTGTAATTATGGAAAAATTACCAACTTGCATTATGTCCGGCCCCCGCGTCCCTCTCGGAAAAAGAGACGAGGGTCAGTGTCACAGGAGGAGGACATTATTGATGGATTTGCCATAGCCAGCTTTCTCAGTCTGGAATCTTTAGAGGTAAGAACGTTGGCCTATGTTGTTGTTGTTTTTGACAGATGATTGTATGTTTAGACATGATACACATAAGTCGACTACATCTTCCTGCGTGGCCCACATCGCTCAAGATCTCTGCCAGGGTCATGTGCAGTTGACGCAGTTATCTCTTGTGAGTGAATTAGCACATTTATTGTAAAAGTTATATAACAGCCTATACAGTGTTACATAAAATGGTTATCTACACTGTAATTACACTGTACCTGCCTTGTGACAAGGTTTTCAGGACCCAGGATATTGCTGTAAACACACACATTTGGTTTGCAGGGTCAATATGCCAAGAGGCTGATGGCTGAACATATGCTGTTAGGTTACTATTGATTTATCCCAACAACAACCATTATGATGCTTTGAGGTGTCACTCAGCCCATATGTTTCTATAGATCAGATTTACTTCCATTCCAGAATATGTGTTTCTGGAATACAGATTATTACTGATGCACTACTGCACACTGGCTGGTTTGGCCAATGTCATGATAATTCCTGGGGTTTGGCAGAGAGAACTGGTAGATGTCACACATTTTGAATATGTTCTGATTTGCTGATGGTCCAGAAATGGAAAATCAAAAGTTGTAAACTGTAGGCCTAGGCTTGAACCATTTTATAGAAAGCTCCTCTCTTGCGCTTAAATGCTTCCAGGTGCAGGGTTCATCAGCTGGAGTATTAGTGTATGTGATTTTTCCACCTTGCCGGCTCGGGGATTCAAACCAGCGACCTTTCGGGTTACTGACCCAGGGCTCTTAACCTGCAAGGTCACCACAGGGACATGTGTCAAAAGAGATACAAAATAGACAATAATAAAGGCATTGGAGACTTCTATGTGCCTGAAATGCTTGAAGAGGACATTTTTCTCTTAATGCTTCCCGCCAGATGGTGACTAACAGGAAACTTGATAAATGGTATCTAAGTGACACTATGTGAAAGACAACCCGGCAGTAAAAAGCCAGAGCCTACTCAGTGATTGGTGCAAATGGCCCTGACAGAATACTCATCATCATTCTGATTCATTCTCTGTCTAGGAAGAGAAACTTATTGTTATACCAAATGTCAGGGGTGAAAAACAAGACAGGACTCAACACGATCTTCGGTCATCGATGACGGTCCTTCTCTATTCCTGTCAAACCTTGCTTCTCAGAGGTGTAGCTCATGGAATTGCTTTGCTATATGACTACGCACGATGTACCGGCTAACTGTACAGGAATCACTGTAGAAACAGCTGCTGCATACAGCTGTTGCATATTGTCAACATGATTTCCACTATATTCCGGACGAGGATGACTGTAGACTGATTAAGGCTCCAGCTCAAAATGACCCTGGCCTGGATTCTAATACGAGGCCTGTGTAGTTGTGTAATGATTGTTGTAGTGAGTGCTGTAACCTAGACGGTGTAACTCACCAGGGCGTGACTCTGGGATGTTCTGGCCCACTGTATGTTTGTTTACACAGGGTTAGTTTCATTAGCTCTGTAACCAGCTAGTCTGGCTTTGGCACTAGTCTAGATGTGGATGTTTGGGTGACGCCTGCAGCAGCTCGACCCTTTAAACGGCAAAACGCTTCTCTGTCATACGGCCTGTTCTCTTCTCTAGCTCTGCTCTGGCAGCAGGGAGAATCTCTCCCTGCTCTCCCTCTTTTATGATGACTGAGCTCCTAGGATTTCACCAGATAGAATTTCATAAATACTAAATCTAGGATTAGTCATTTGTAAAGCGAGCTGTCAGACTGTTACAAGTGTTTAATATCCTACTGCAGTAGGGCCCCCAAGCAGACATTTCAACACCCTATTTGCAGAAATAAATTGATATGTTTGATGTATTCTCGGAGTCCGTCCTCCCGGTCAGGTGTGTACTGTACTGTACACCCCAGAGGTGATGCCATGTAAGTAACTGTTTGATAAACACTACCAGTGTGTCAAAAGCTAAATGTTAATTTAATAGGCTGCTCTCGGTTTGTTTTTGTGTTGCTATATTCAAGATCATTTCTGTGGTGGAACTTGTACAGGTAGTGGGTACAGTGGACTTATTTGATCAAGAAGCATATCATTGAATTATTCCAGCTATTGATTGGTAAATCTTTCTAGAGGTTCTTTATTACAGCCAAGGCCCTGCTGCATAGTTAACGTGCACCAGCCCTCCGGACCTCTGGCCCATCTGTCCAGCTGAAAGCTCTCCAGGCAGTCAAGAGGGGGAAAGGCTGCTGCTCCACAGCTCCTTGTCTCTTTGTGGTGTTTGTCTGCCTGTTCGGATGACGCTCTTTACAAACCCCATGTGTGGACAAGATTGAGGAAGTGCTTGGCTTTCAGGGGACCTGCACGGGTTTTTAAACAAGCAGGTGTCACTTGTCTGTGTATGTAACAGTGTTCACTGACAGCTGATTATACGGTGTGCTTACAGGAAAGCCGTGCTTTTGCTTTCAGCCCCTTTTTTCAGTAGAATCAATCTTCTAGTTCTAGGAACACTGAAAATACCTCTCTGTGGCCTGTTCAGTTTGACTGAATGTAGTCCCACAACCAGGTTAGTGTGTTACTCCCTCAGGCACTCATTGATTTACCCTCCTCTATGTTATCTGTCCTTGCCATCCCCCTTAGTCTCCAGCTAGACTGTCATGTCCAAGGATTACATTCCCCTCTCTTCAGCATTGTGGAAGCACAATGACTTCACTCAGCCAAATAATGCTGAACGTTTCATGTTTTACCCTTGTTCGTCGCAGTTCCACATAATGGACAACTTGCAGGGCCGTAGGCCGCAGTTGTAAAAGTGTGTGTGTGTGTCCATCTCTCCCTGGGCCCACTGCCCAGCCAGGCTGTGAGACAGGAAACAGGCTGACTCTCCATGCCATAAACCCCCTCTGTGATTTCCTATCCTTTGTTCTGCTGCTTGTCGGCTCATGCTGTAAATAAACCATCAGTCGTCCTGAACGGCCTGGAACTGACACGGAACACCATTATGTCTGTCTGTTGCAGTGACAGACTGACAGACAGAGAGAGACAGCGAGTTTTATTTAGAAAATTCATATGTAGAATGTGCTGCTACTGCATGACCTCAATCCACTGGCTTAATAATGACTGTTGGCCCCATTTAGCGGATAGGTACTATTTAGCCCTGATAAGTAGGGCTATCTGCCGAATATGGTACAGTTCCAAATTTAGAGTTCCAGGGCGCAGTGCAACCACTCTCTTGTTTAAAACTCGCTCTCTCGCTCTCATTAATGGTCTGCCTGTGTTGGGTTTTCAGTTAGGTCAGTGTTCCACTACAATGTCACTGTGAATAGGTACACTGAGGAAAAGTCCTCGTTAGGAACTGATGGTGTCATCTAATTGTCTCAGTACCTGGCAGAAGAGGGGAGGCATTCATCAAGCCACTATAAACAGCCGTCAAGGAGAGCACAGTCATGTTTTACTCTAGCCTATGTCTGTATTGCCTAAACATACACTGAGTGTACAAAACATTAAGAATACCTTCCTAATATTGAGTTGCAACCCCCCTTTTTTTGCCCTCGGAACAGCCTCAGTTTGTCAGGGCATGGACTCCACACGGTGTTGAAAGTGCTCCACAGGAATGCTGGCCCATGTTGACTCCAATACTTCCCACAGTTGTGTCAAGTTGGCTGGATGTCCTTTGGGTGGTGGACCATTCTTGATACACACGGGAAAATGTTGAGCATGAAAAACAGTTCATGAAACAAACTTGTGCGCCTGGCACCTACTTCCATACCCCGTTCAAAGCACTGAAATCATTTGTCTTGCCCATTCACCCTCTGAATGGCACATATACACAATCCATGTCTCAATTGTCTCAAGGCTTAAAACTCATTCTTTAACCTGTCTCCTCCCCTTCATCTACACTGATTGAAGTGGATTTAACAAGTGACATCAATAAGGGATCATATCTTTCATCTGGATTCACCTTGTCAGTCTACAGTTGAAGTCGGAAGTTTACATACACTTAGGTTGGAGTCATTAAAACTTGTTTTTCAACCACTCCACAAATTTCCTGTTAACAAACTAGTTTTGGCAAGTCGGTTAGGACATCTACTTTGTGCATGACACAAGTGATTTTTCCAACAATTGTTTACAGACAGATTATTTCACTTATAATTCACTGTATCACAATTCCAGTAGGTCAGAAGTTTACATACACTAAGTTGACTGTGCCTTTAAACAGCTTGGAAAATTCCAGGAAATTATGTCATGGCTTAAGAACCTTTAGAACCTGATAGGCTAATTGACATCATTTGAGTCAATTGGAGGTGTACATGTGGATGTATTTCAAGGCCTACCTTCAAACTCAGTGCCTCTTTGCTTGACATCATGGGAAAATCAAAAGAAATCAGCCAAGACCTCAGAAATAAATTGTAGACCTCCACAGGTCTGGTTCATCCTTGGGAGCAATTTCCAAATGCCCGAAAGTACCACGTTCATCTGTACAAACAATAGTACACAAGTATAAACATCATGGAAACACCCAAGCAGCCGTCATACCGCTCAGGAAGGAGATGCGTTCTGTCTCCTAGAGATGAACGTACTTTGGTGCGAAAAGTGCAAATCAATCCCAGAACAACAGCAAAGGACCTTGTGAAGATGCAATGGGGAAAAAGGTACAAAAGTATCTATATTCACAGTAAAACTAGTCGTATATCGACCTATTCAGAAAGGCGGCTCAGCAAGGAAGAAGCCACTACTCAAAATTGCCATAAAAAAGCCAGACTACATTTTGCAACTGCACATGAGGACAAAGATTGTACTTTTTGGAGAAATGTCCTCTGGTCTGATGAAACAAAAATAGAACTGTTTGGCCATAATGACCATCGTTATGTTTGGAGGATAAAGGGGGGAGGATACCTTCCCAACCGTGAGGGCATGGGAGTGGCAGCATCATGTTGTGGGGGTGCTTTGTTGCATGATGGACTGGTGCACTTGAGGGAGGAAAATTATGTGGATATATTGAAGCAACATTTCAAGACATCAGTCAGGAAGTTAAAGCTTGGTCGCAAATGGGTCTTCCAAATGGACAATGACCCCAAGCATACTTCCAAAGTTGTGGCAAAATGGCTTAAGGACAACAAAGTCAAGGTATTGGAGTGGCCATCACAAAGCCCTGATCTCAATCCTATAGAAGATTTGTGGGCAGAACTGAAAAAGCGTGTGCAAGCAAGGAGTCCTCCAAACCTGACTCTGTTACACCAGCTCTGTCAGCAGGAATGAGCCAAAATTCGCCTAACTTATTGTGGGAAGCTTGTGGAAGGCTACCTGAAACGTTTGACCCAAGTTAAACAATTTAAAAGCAATGCTACCAAATACTAATTGGTGTGTATGTAAACTTCTGAGGAATGTGATGAAATAAATAAATGCTGAAATAAATCCTTTTCTCTACTATTATTCTGAGAAAATAAAGTGGTGATCTAACTGACCTAAGACAGGGAATTTTTACTCAGAGTAAATGTCAGGAATTGTGAAAAACTGAGTTTAACCTCTCAGGGGTATGTGGGACGCTGGCCAACATCCAGTGAGATTGCAGAGCGCCAAAATCAAACACAGAAATACTCTTTATAAAATTTCAGAAAAGATACAACTATTTTACATAGGTTTAAAGATTAACTTCTTGTGAATCCAACCACGGTGTAAAAAATACTTTTCTGCGAAAGCATACCTTACAATTATTTGAGAACATAGCCCAGCAGACAAATCATTACAAACAGTAACCAGCCAAGTAGAAGAGTTACACAAGTCAGAAATAGAGATAAAATTAATCACTTACCTTTTGATGATCTTCATATGTTTGCACTCGGAAGACATTCATTTATTCAATAAATGTTCCTTTTGTTCGATAAAGTCTTGCTTTATATCCGAAAACCTCCGTTTTGTTTGCGCCTTTTCTTCAGTAATCCACAGGCTCAAACACAGTCACAACAGGCAGACAAAACAATCCAAATTGTATCCGTAAAGTTTATAGAAACATGTCATGTCATGTCATGTTTATAGAAACAATGTTTATATTCAATCCTCAGGTTGTTTTTAGCCAAAATAATCAATATTATTTCAACCGGACAATAACGTCGTCAATATAAAAGGTAAACAAGAAAGGCACTCTCTCAGTCACGCGCATGAAAAAGCTCTGTGACACGGCAGGGTCCACTCATTCAGACTGCTCTTACTCCCTCATTGTTCAGAATACAAGCCTGAAACAATTTCTAAAGACCTTTGACATCTAGTGGAAGGCATAGGAACTGCAATTTGAGTCCTAAGTCAATGGATACTGTAATGGCATTGAATAGAAAACTACAACAACAACAAATAAATCCTACTTCCAGGATGGATTTTTCTCAGGTTTTCGCCTGCCAAATCAGTTATGTTATAGTCACATACATTATTTTAACAGTTTGGGAAACTTTAGTGTGTTTTCTATCCAAATCTACCAATTATATGCATATCCTATCTTCTGGGTCTGAGTATAAGGCAGTTTAATTTGGGCATGCTTTTCATCCAAAATTCCAAATGCTGCCCCCTACCCTAGAGAAGTTAAATGTATTTGGCTAAGGTGTATGTAAACTTCTGACTTCAACTGTATGTCATGTGTGTTTTGCACACTCAGTGTATATTGTGGGGTCATGATCTAACCTTTGACACAGTAACTTGTGATCACTACTTAAAAAATAAGGCCAGAGGGGGTGTGGTAAATGGCCAGTATGCCACGGCTAAGCGCTGTTCTTATGAACGACGCAACGCGGAGTGCCTCGATACAGCCCTTAGCCGTGGTATATTGGTCATATACCACAAACCCCCAATGGTGCCTTATTGCTATTATAAACTGGTTACCAACGTAATTAGAGCAGTAAAAATAAATGTTTTGTCATACCCGTGGTATATGGTCTGATATTCCACAGCTGTCAGCCAATCAGCATTCAGGGCTTGAACCATCCAGTTTATAATTTGAGATAAATTCCTCTAAATAATCTCGATGTAAAAAGAGTGAGTGTAGTAATGTGGGTCTTGAGGAGTGAACATGTTTGTTGTCTGTATGCTTTTGTCAGCAGTTCAAAGTTCTGATTAGGATCACTTGTCAGTGTCTGTATTTTATCTGATTCACCTGAGCTGACAGTGCAGATAATGTATTGAGTCGATGAACAGTAAATCAGACAGGATTCTGTATGATACTGACATCGCTCTTATGCATGACAAGATCTGTCTATAAAAGCACGGAATGTCCTTGATCGGATCTGTACTGGGCAGAAGAAACAATCACTCATTGTTTCACACAGTTATGATAAAACATTTATTTTATTTAACCTTTATTTAACTAGGCAAGTCAGTTAAGAACAAATTCTTATTTACAATGACGGCCTACCCCGGCCAAACCCTGACGACACTGGGCCAATTGTGTGCTGCCCTATGGGGCTCCAATCACGGCCGGTTGTGGTACAGCCTGGAATCAAACCAGGGTCTGCAGTGACGCCTCTAGCACTGAGATGCAGTGCCTTAGACCACTGAGCCACTCGGGTTTCTCCACCTTCCTGGACTGTTACCAAGCACTTCTGATCAAAACAATCACTGCTAGCTTGGCTCTGAATAGCATCAGGCACACACATCTGTTGAGAGGCAGAGGGAGAGAAACTACTCCAACCCAAAGACCAAACAAGGGCTGAATGAGAGAGAGTGGGTGAAAATAATCTGGGGTAGATTTCCAGCTACACTGAATTACAATAGGCATGTAACCTCTAAGAATGAAGACAACAGGGACTGTAGATAGTCTATATTCTGTGATATATGGACAGAATATACAGTCGTGGTTGCATATGGATCTAGGTGATAATAAACTGGCTCCATTTTCCGCCCTCGTGTTTATCATTACTGTAGGTTTTGACACAAGAAAGTGACATTATGTTCTATTGCAATTTCATAATGTTTCTTTTTTGGCCACCATTACCTCCTTTAAATATGTTTGACAGTTATGTGACAAAGTAGCCTACACATTTAGACTTGTAAGGCAAAGCCATGGCAGTGTCAGAATATTTATGACTCGTCTTCAGTCCATTACTGGTGCATAAATTGCTCGACTGATTGCCCAGTCAGTGCAGGTCCAGTAATTCAGTGGCAGGACCCGTGACCTCAGGCTGCTGGACGTGTCATGGGAAATAGAGAGTGTTATGCTGACCACACAGCTCGCGTTGCAAAATAAATTTACACATGCATGTTATTAAATCTTGTGAATAAACGAGCATCTGCGTTGGCAGGCGTTAAAATAGAACTTGGTTCTATTTGTGATGCTTGACACACTGCAAGTCCCGCCTCTCCCATCTCCTCGTTGGTTTTTAGGAGCAAATACCCACATGGGTGATTGAAAGATGACCTGAGGTCCACGCTCCAGTCCAGTTGGTGGTGGTAATGCACCTTAAAGTTGGTTGCCAACTGGCATATAAAGTCCAAAGAAGAAGAAGCATGAAGGAGGAGAGATTACGAGAAATTAACTCTGTTTACTCATTTATCTGTGGATTAATTGTCGGAGTAGAGGACCTTGTGCATTTCAGATAAAATAACAACCCAATGTTTATTTCCCAGGACAAATTAGCTAGCAACAGCAAGCTAGCTAGCTAAATTGCCATAAATGTTCAATGGTTTTTGACCTGTCCCCAAATTAAAATAGTTGGTTCAGAGTTGGTTTTGATATTTTAACCTGTGTGTCCTGATCGCGTCTGGTGTGGGTGGACAAAATCAACATGTCTGGTCAGCATGTTAAGTGTCTAATTACCACTTAATTATGTGTCTCTGTCGTGGTCAGGAGGATAAAGACAAATCATCTGTAGACCTGTAGCTTTACACACAGTTTAGGAATCAATCATGAATCTAATGCCCAGGAAAATCAAGATCTGCTGGGTCTTCTCTCCTACAGTGCAGTGCTTGAATCAATGAACATAGGAAGGCACAACTGTAGGCATATATTTCACTGTAACAGATCTCTCTGGATCTCTAGAAGGAACTGTGCGCCACTGTCTTGTACAATATCTTGTCATGGGAAAATAGCTCTCTGAAATTAGCCATCTATTACTCTGATAAAAAGGCATGTTAGCGGATGCTATTAGCTTTATACAATTAACTGACCGACTCTCTGTTGTACCCCTGCTTGCGTTGCGTCTTTGAAATCTATGTCACATCAATAGAGTTAATGATTTACAGAGCAGTTAATGGAGGCTGAAGCAGCGCTTCCTGTGCCATTGGATGCAAATTGGATTTGAACAGCCTACTGTAACAAGCCACCTTGTTTCCCTGGCCTCTTGTATCCCATGTCCTTTGTGGAACATTTGCAGGCCAGGTTATGTTCAGCTACCTGGTGAGAGCTGATATGTGAGGTCTGATTGCAGAAGCTGTGGCACATGAGCTGTTAATAGCTTGATGTCCATGTCTTCTGTCCACCGGGGAGAGACCGTGTTAGAACATGCATGTTACTGCCATTCACTTTTGGCTTCATGGGTGGTGAGAGTGACTGGATAGAGGTACGAATGTGATAGTGGAACTTGATGAGAGCCCATCCACTGAATCCTTTGTAAGCCGCTGGGCTTTACCTGGGATTTAGGGCCAATGTTCATTTTCAAAGCCATTCTCACTGCAAACCCTAACCTGGATTTAGCTGGTTTCACCCTATTGTATTCAGTGTAGCTGGCAAAACGGATCTACTACCCAAGGTTATTTTCACCCACTCTCTCTCACTCAGCCCTTGTTTGGTTTTTGGGTTAGTTTAGTTACTCCCCCCTGCGTCTCCACAGCTGTGTGTGCCTGATGCTATTCAGAGCCAAGCTCAGTGATTGTTTTTATCAGACATGCTTGGTAACTGTCCAGGGAGGTGGAGAAACACAGTGACACATCATTTACCACACGCCGCTAGTCTTTTAGCAGTGCCATGAATATTAATATCACTATGGCAATGGTTCTGGAGATTACACTTGTGCCATTAGGTCACTTGTTTTCGTGGATAGCTGAAGCTGTAAGGCAGGGGGGACGCTGAGCTGGGAATGCTCACAGTTCACACTCGTTGGCTAAGTGAGATTAGTTGTGCTTGCATTGAACAATACCCCAAAAGCCATCGGGGGAGGGGAGCATGTATTAAATTGCTCCTTTCCAAGTTCTCACAGACTTCTGTGTTTTAGATGACCTGTAACTGATTCTTGTTCATGCCCATTGCTCCACTGTGCTTGGTAGTATGTATATCAACACCACTGACAACCCACTCACAGGCCACTGGCATGGTTAGTCCAGGCGCATTTAACTCAGACTGCCAAACGCCACAGCCTGACAATGGGTAGCAGCTGGCCGCCAATATTCTAGTCTCACAGGCCTGCCTCATAGGATATGACCTCAATACACAACCATGCCCAGAAGCATCATGAGCTTTGGCTCTTCTTCAATTCCCTATTTCTTTATGATGGGTTTTTATTTATGTACTAGAGGTTTTGGAAGGATTTCCTTGCCGCCTTGTCATATTGACTCAGTGTAAGCATTATCATCATTCATACTGAGGTGGCTCTCCTGTGCTGTACATATTAAGCCTCTTTTGTGTTTGCTCTTTCGTAGGTGGCTCTGAGGAAGAGCACAAAGAGCCTGAGGTCGCAGGGGGGCAAGGAGAAGTGGGAGAGCCAGGTGCTGAAGAAACGGAAGACTGAACAGACTGCTGAGGGGGATGTGATTCCTGTGAATGGATTCACTGACAATCGAGCTGACTTTGATCATGAGCAGGATGGAGAGAAGGAGCAAGGGAAGGTGAAAAACAGATCGAAGAAGACCAAGCAGGTAGTCTATGGATCAATTAACCTTCCTTCTATTTGAATGACTATGCTCTCCTACAAACTAAAAACCTGTCTACCTCGTAATGTGTGTGGGCATTTTGCCCAGTGAGGTAAAAGAGACCGTACAGTTTGTTTTCGTTTTTGGTTGTTTACCTAGCTACGCGGCTATATGTTTATCTGGAGTTCTTCCTTAGCTGTTTTCAAGCCATCCACTTTAAATCCCACAGTTTTCTTTCTCTAATGGTGATACGGCTTTGGTCCTGTAAAAAAAAAATGGCTCCATCGTGAGGTGTTAATTGTCAGCACCAGCCAGTCAATGAACTGTGTTATCAGGTTCATTTCCGAATCTTCCCATCCTGATCTAGTAATTGCTTCACACAAACGTGTCTGCTTTGCAGGAAGTTAGGAGAGTGCCACACAGGAAACAAGGGCCAATAAAGAGACGAGATAAGGTGCTTTGTGAAGAGCTTCCTCCTCAGCGCAGGATGTGTCTGGGTTTGTAGCAGAGAGCACACCAGGCACTCACAAACTTATGCCCACTTCCATATCAGTCCCTGACCTAGCCAATTCCCGCACCCTAATCTGTATGTGTCGACCAGATACTACTTGTTTTAGGTTTCGCCTAGATTACCCCTTGTGGATCTCTCTTGTTCTGAACAGTATGCAAAACAGTATGTTGGGTGGTAGCCTCCTATGCAAAACAGGACAGAGCTATTATCAGGTTTCTTTCGGTGTATTTTGTTCCTTGAATTTACTGTTTATCTTAGCACACTGTAGGTAAATGGGATCTACTCTACGAAATGGATGACACCTACTCACACTTGATCAATCGAGCAGTTTAATTGTGTCACTGAGGCAACATCCGGAGTGCTGTAGGAAGTAGAAGGACCTCAGATAACATCCTTTCTCAGATAACATATACTTTGCTAAAGCGCATTGACACAGGACATTCACCTTGTCAAATCAAGTCATGAGACTAGCTGGAAGATGGCTGGATGACATGTTCACTGCCACTGTTAAATCCCACCTATACCATTTAAGTAAATCATTTTTACACGAACACACACACTCACTCACGCTCACACACAGAAATAGACATACAGTGTTCTGGGCCTGCCTGTCAAAGCAGTGAAGTGTAGCAGCCAAATGAACACTGCAGCATGGGCTGAACATTATGGAATGGTAGCGTTAAACCATGAAACCCCAGATCAACACCACATTATTGTACTGTTCCTGTTGAATCACTACATGCTGAGTTTCCAGTCAATATGATTTCTCTGTTTTGTCCTGAAACAACTTGTGATCTCCTGAATCAATATCTGTATAAAATCTGCATTATGCTGCATGGATCATTCAAGGTCTCCATTCCAACCCAATGTTGGTATGTGTGTGTGCCCATTTATGCATGCACTGCATTCATCTTGCCTTTAAAGAAAAGCCAGCTCTGGCTCGGAGTTGAGCCAGGGCCAGGGCTAATTGCCCATCACGGTCAGTGAATGAGTCTGGACATGAACTCTGCTTATTTTAAATCGGGTTAACTGTGTCATTGAAATGGATGTCCTCACTGATGTGTAATCACTCATTCCTGTAATACACCAGTGCCCTCTGGTGGGCCAGATTCTCATCTGGGCAGAGGGGCTATGGGCTGGAAAATTCACTGTCTACCAACTCAATGTTATGTAGATAACCCTGGACTCAAAGACATGGTGATACTTAGTTACATTGGAAGCCTTTGAGTGTGTGATTGATCTGTCCTCTGGATCTGTCCTGTCCCTCAGGTGAAGCGGCTTCTGGGAAGGCAAAGCGGAGCTGAGGTCACCAGAACGCAGGGCACGCCTCAGAGAAGCAACTCTAAAGAACACCACAGTGGGGTATGAACAGTATTGTCTGGATAAAGGGATTTTTTGTGTGTGCCAACAACAACCTATTGACTGATTACAGAAGGCATTTATCAGAATCTGTTATAAGCCTTTGCTCATGAACATTATAATATCTTTCCACAGAGTTCATTCTCTGGTCGGGGCTATTCGGTGAGTGACTTCAATCCTTTCTGACAGAATGAATGTCGCCTATGTTACCTATGGTACTGCTCAGAGTATGAGGACAAAAGTGGGTCAGTGATTAGCTCATGCATACTGAGAAGAACAGTCCGTAACTAAAATGTCCTCAGAAGCTGGAACAAAATGTCCTCAGAAGCTAACAGGCTGATATTTAGTAACGTAGCTAAACAGGTGTCATGTCAACACGGATTAGTGATTTGTATATCTGAGTGACACTTTGACAGTGAGCAGGACTTGAGGGAGGGACTGACACATGATTTATCAGTGGTTTCAGTAGAAATTGACCGGCTGATATAGTAGCTCACAACTGTGTTGCTCCGTCGCCTGGCATGATGATTCCTTTAGAGCAAACTGTTCAGTACATCCAGCAGTTAAACACACGTCGATGACTTGGAACGAGGTAACAGACCTAATGCATAATAATGTCCCCTTTCTCCCGCTCGGTTTCACTCCCGCTCGCACACTCTCTCTCTCTCTGACTTGATATGTAAACAGACTCTTACTTCTAGGCATAAACACATTTCTTACTAATCTAACAATAATACGTTTCTCAATGGATCTCCATGTTTTTTTTTTTATATGCATTATTTAAAGTTACATTTCTAGAGTTTCAGTTTGAGTGTTGGTGATGGATGAAGCCGTTCTCGTGAATTAATGCAGCGCTTCGCATCCTTTCTCCCGCAGTGTGACAGTGAGAGTGACATCGATGACAAGGTCAGATAAACATTCCCACTTATCAGTCCTCTACATGTTATGTATTGGTGTATTCCCATCGGGGCTGTCAGCTGGCCAGGCTGTATTGTAGAGGGAGGGGGGGGGGGGTCCTCCAAATGGCAGACAGGGTTGTGATGGGGTCAGGTTTTTTGGCTGACCTTTTTATTTAATAGGTCAGGGCAGCGTAAACAGTGTGTGGGGTGTCTTTGGTCTCAGTGGTGGTCCTCCTCCATCCTGAGCAGACTATTTTTGGAACATAGTTGACGTCAAGGAGGGTAAATGGCCGCAAACTCTAACTTGTGTTTTGGTACTGGTTTGTGAGTGTGAGGTTCAGTCTGTGTACCTTACGGACATTCTACTCATTTAACTCTTAAAAAAAAAATGTGTACATGTTAATAATGCCAGCTCTCTTTGATTGCATTATTGGATTTTGATCTAAGGAATGCGCTGAAGCTAACTTGATTACACTGTGAATATCATTAGGGCTACTTACGAAAGTAAGGACTTTCTGATTATCATAACAAGTCTCTGTTATTTCCTCTATATGATCTATTTATTTTTGTCAGCAACCTCCTATTAAATATGGAGGCTCCAAAACTGAAATTAAACTCATGACAGAGGTCATATGAACCAGATTACGGTAATGTAGCATTTTGCAAGGTTGTTAATCAACTGATGGATTCCAGGAATATCTGGAAATAAGGTACTTACATTTGCAACACGAAAGGAACCTCATGATAGTTTACCACAGCTGAATTTCCGCCGAGTTCAACAATTTGATTTAGCAATTGAATCTGGTCAGTTTGATGTCTTTTTGATGTCATTAGTGTATAACCATGCGCTTTCCCAGCATCTGTATGATTGACACTTTACAAAGGACAGAATGCTTAAAGATGAGGAATACACAGGAGCACATCAAATATAATATCACTACACAGCTTATTTAAGTGAAAATGGTTGAGTGCTTTAGGCTGTGTGCGTGCGTGTGTGCGTGTGTGCGTGTGTGCGTGTGTGTCTGTGTGGACTCTGCTGCCTGGTATGACAATCTGGCCAATATTCAGCAATGTAATTAGAAACATACTGTTTTAAATGTAATTTATGGATTAGAATAAGATACTTAGCTACTAAGTTAATTTGTGTCATCCACTTTCTAATTTGTTTTTCACAAGGTAAATGTCATGGGCATTTACGTAGTGCTCTTACATGAAAGAAATGACTGATTACATTAATTGCCTCTTAATGTGTAATCTATGTTGTGATGCTTTTTATTATACTGTCAAAAAGATGCATTCATTGAGCTGTCACATACTACATGAAGTTAGAATGGTTTCGATTTAATCTCATTCAGTTTCATTTAGAAAACGTTCCCTCTCATGTCATTGGACAAGGTTAAGAGTTATGTCTCACCTTTTGTTCCTCTGATCTCATTTTCATTCATTTTACATTTCCATTTTTAGTCATTTAGCAAACGCTCTCATCCAGAGCGATTTACACTGGTAGTGAGTGGATACTTTTTCACACTGGTCCCCCATGGGAATAGAATCCACAAATCTGGCATGCTCTACCAGTGCCATGCTCTACCAACTGAGCCCCACGGGACCATACATTCATTGGGAACTTGAACACACCCCCCTGAGTGTGGCGCTGACGTCGAGTCTGGGAGTGGAGCAAGAGCCAGCATACCGGATGGTCCTGTTGATCGAGTGCTGTTAAAGATTACCATGGAAAAGCAATCACTTTTGGCGACAGTTCCAGCACCAGACTCAAAATCCTAACCTTTTTATTTTCTCATCTTTACTCAGGTTTCAGGGATTGAGTCTGAAAAGCTCTTCACACTAAGGACAACTAATGGTAAGAATATTTTCACTCTCAATTTGTTTTGCACTTGACTCTCTGTCCTTGCTTAGCTGTTGCTAAACAGAATAGATATATTTGTCTCAGTGACATGCTCTTATATGCTTTTTCTGACATTCCATTTCTGTTCACTTGAATAAGAGCAACACCCTTATTCAAACCACACAATTATCAAGAATTACCTAATTGTTGTCAAGGTGTTGTGGCCATTGTAGTTTAAGGATACCCACACACTCTTAATTGCACAACGTGGTTTGACACTGAATGTCACTCTACCCTGTGGAAAGTCTCTGAGCTAGAGGGATTTATGTTGAAGTAAAACAGAATAATGACGCAAGTGTTTTGACAGAGATGTGTGTGCATTTGAATGTGTTGAGTTGCGTGAAATAGTTGATAAATGCCTTCTACACAATATTTTAGCTATGAATTGGATTGAACCTCCACTTTCAGTGGCTTAGCTGCTTCATTGGGGCTAGGAAGAAGTGATGTTTGGAGTCACACGTCATTCTCAATGAGACTACTGGCTCAAGCAAGTTTGTAATCCACTGCAATATTCCCTATTATCATCCTTAGCATCTCTTATCAATTCCATATTGTGATCTAACTATAGCTTAAATTCAACAATTAAGTGCAATTTTCACCCAAGAGAATGCCTCTCAAAGCAACATCACTGAATGGTATTTTTCCCATTCAGTATTCTTTACCCGACTGAGTTGTTGTTGCCTTATATGGGCAGCTTGATTGATTGTGTTCTTTTCACAACCCACGATTTCTCAAACTCAAAGCTCATTAGAACTAATGTGGTCACATTTCGCCTCATTTGGCCTGAAAGAGCCAAGCGGAGCCTCGCACCCAGGGCCAGGCAGCATAAAGCATGCTCTAATCCCACTGGTTGGCTGGCGGTGAGAACCTTTTAGAGCTGAGCCCAGGGGTTTTATATGCCTTGTGAAAGCGATTAGGTGGTCTCTATTTAACTCTCCCTACCTCCAAGCTGCTTGTGGTGGGCTTTGGAGAGGGCATTTGTTGTTAGCTTTGGAGGTCTCTCATTGAGTCTTCCAATGAGCTGTCTGGACTTCAGCCTATTGAATGTTATGATTACAAAGAATGCTAAACACACCACTAGTTTCTCCCCAGGGCCCTCGGTTTTTGTCAGAGCTTAAAGCCTGCAGGGAGTAGAGACTAGTGTTGTTTGGTGCTGGGAAAATAGGCTTTGTTGAATTATTTAATGATCATTACACTGTCTGTCTGGCTGTGAATGGAAAATATAATGGTGCAACTAACAAATTGTGAGCACTTTGTAATATGAACATGCTCATTTGCCCAAGACATGAACCCACTGGCTGTTATGAAGCTGCTCGTTAGTAGCCTCATTGTTGTTTCTAGATGTAGGCCTAGTATTCAGTCATGGAGGCCACAGGACTAAGGCTTTTATCACCAGACAACAGAGATTAGGAGCTATTCACCACAATGAAGGAAGGTTGTTTTAGCTAAGCATGAACACATACACCACATGACCAAAAGTATGTGGACACCTGCTCATCGAACATCTCATTCCAAAATCATGGGCATTATGGAGTTGGTTCCCTCTTTGCTACTATAACAGCCTCCACACTTCTGGGAAGGCGTTTCACTAGATGTTGGAACATTGCTGCAGGGACTTGCCTCCATTCAGCCACAAGAGAATTAGTGAGGACGGGGGCATTGTCATGCTGAAACAGGAAAGGGCCTTCCCCAAACTGTTGCCACAAAGTTGGAAGCACAGAATCGTCTAGAATGCCTTTGTATGCTGTAGTGTTAAGATTTCCCATCACTGGAACTAAGGGATTTAGCCCAAACCATAAAAATCTAATGTTATTTGTCACATGCACCAAATACAACAGGTATTAGAGTGAAATGCTTACTTACAAGCCCTAACCAACAATGCAGTTGAATTTTTTTTTTAATATATATATATATATAAGAAATAAAAATAACAAATAATTAAAGAGCAGCAGTAAAATAACAATATCGAGGCTATATACAGGGGGTACCAGTACAGAGTCAATGTGCAGGGGCACTGGTTAGTCGATGTAATTAAGGTAATATTTACATGTAGGTAGAGTTATTAAGGTGACTATGCATAGATAATAACAGAGTAGCAGCAGTGTAAAAGTGGGGGGCAGGCAATGCAAATAGTCTGGGTAGCCATTTGATTAGATGTTCAGGAGTCTTATGGCTTTGGGGTAGAAGCTGTTTAGAAGCCTCTTAGACATAGACTTGGCGCTCCTGTACCACTTGCCATGCGGTAACAGAGAGAACAGTCTATGACTAGGGTGGCTGGAGTCTTAGACAATTTTTAGGGCCTTCTTCTGACACCGCCTGGTATAGAGGTCCTAGATGGCAGGAAGCTTGGCCCCAGTGATGTACTGGGCCGTACGCACTACCATCTGTAGTGCCCTGCGGTCGAAGGCCGAGCAGTTGCCATACCAGGCAGGGATGCAACCCGGATGTTGAACCTTCTGAGGACCCATGCCAAATCTTTTCAGTCTCCTGAGGGGGAATAGGTTTTGTCGTGCCCTCTTCACGACTGTCTTGGTGTGCTTGGACCATGTTAGTTTGTTGGTAATGTGGACATCAAGGAACTTGACGCTCTCAACCTAGCCCACTACAGCCCCGTCAATGAGAATGGGGGCATGCTCTGTCATCCTTTTCCTGTAGTCCACAATCATCTCCTTTGTCTTGATCACGTTGTCGTGGAACCACATGGCCAGGTCACTGACCTCCTCCCTATCGGCTGTGTCGTCGTTGTCAGTGATCAGGCCTACCACTGTTGTGTCATCGGCAAACTTAATGATGGCCTTATTGATGAAGCCAGTGACTGATGTGGTGTACTCCTCAATGCCATCGGAAGAATCCCAGAACATATTCCAGTCTGTGCTAGCAAAACAGTCCTGTAGCTTAGCATCTGCTACATCTGACCACTTTTATATTGACCGAGTCACTGGGGCTTCCTGCTTGACTTTTTGCTGGATGAGCAATTTCATGTTTGCTTGTACAGCTCATTGAGTGTGGTATTAGTGCCAGCGTCGGGCTGTGGTGGTATGTAGACAGCTATGAAAAATACAGATGAAAACTCTCTAGGTAAATAGTGTAGTGTCGCTATCTACAGCCCCAGATCATTATTCCACCTCCACCAAACTTTACAGTTGGCACTATGCATTGTGGCAGGTAGCGTTCTCCTGGCATCTGCCAAACCCAGATTCGTCCATCGGACTGCCAGATGGTGAAGCGTGATTCATCACTCCTGAGAACGCGTTTCCACTGCTCCAGAGTCCAATGACGGCAAGCTTTACACCACTCCAGCCGACGCTTGGCATTGCACATGGTGATCTCAGGCTTGTGTGCGGCTGCTCGGCCATGAAAACCCATTTCATGAAGCTGCCGACGAACAGTTCTTGTGATGACAATGCTTCAAGAGGCCATTTGGAACTTGGTAGTCAGTGTTGCAACCGAGGACAGAAGATTTTTACGCACTTCAGCATTTGGCGGTCCCGTTCTGTGAGCTTGTGTGACCTACCACTTTGCGGCGGAGCCATTGTTGCTTCTAGACGTTTCCACTTAACAGTTGACTGGGACAGCAACAGGTCAGCAACAGGTGTGGCTGAAATAGCCAAATCCACTAAGCTGAAGGGGTGTCCACATACTTTTGTATATATAGTGTATAATAAGTTTCAGTATTTATCTGATGTGGGAAAGAATATTAAAGATGCACTATGCAGAAATCAGTCTGCCATTTCCTGGTTTCTAACATTTTTATAGTTTGCCTAATTTCAGTTTATGTGACAAAACAAACAAGCAAGTATATAACCAAAAATATTGTATTTTCAGCTGTTTGAAGAAGAAAAAACTACTACCAGAGTACAAAACCGAATGTAAAAGACACAAAAAAATAAACTTAAGAACCGGAAGCATAGAAATAGCGCACATAGACTTTCTTTCAATGAGAATGACAGATCTATAACAACATTTCTATGTGAATTTGGTCGTTTCGCCCCAAAAAGTTACATATTGCAGCTTTAAATGATTCCGTCAGCTCTGTCAAACTGTGGTTGGTAACAAAGGTTCTCTGGTTGCTCATAGACATAGGCGTTGATGAGAGGGACGAGACGAAGGTGTGCAGCTCTGCCACAGTGTCAGGTCTACAACGCAGCCAGGAGCAGAGCAGCGACACACCCCTCGATCTGCCTGCTGCCAGTCCCGCCCCTGGCTCTCAGCCTGCTGGCAGCCCTGCCCCTGCAGCCCCTCTCACCAGCACCCGTACCACCAGCCCACTTCCTGCTGTGTGTGTGAAGAAGGAGAGGACGTCCCCTCGCAACACGACCACCCCAACTCTGCCAGGGTCAGGCCTATCCCAGGTCAAGAGAGAACCATTGTCACATCACCAGGGTCATCCCCTGTACATTGGTCTCCACAACAGGTAGGACATGGCATTGACTGTACTTGTTCAAACCATTTCATAATACTGATATCCTAGATGAGGTGATATTTATTTACAACCTTGCCTTTCTCCTCCCTACAGCAGCAGCATAGAGAGATCCCGCAAGCGAACCCTCCCGCCATCCCCCCACCTCGGGCGCCATTCTTCTCCCTTGCCGGTCCTCCCCCTGTCCGTCTCGGAGTTGCCCGCACCCCACTTCTTCCTGCCAGTTCACGGGCATCGCCGCCCGGCCATGTTCACAAGCCCTCTGGGATTACCAACCAATGGCATTGTAGGACACTCCACTGAAGCAGGCTACTCAGGTAAGAGGCTTGAACAGTAAAGGAGATGGGTATTGAAGGAGCCATATAGGAGATAGATTGGTGTTTAGTGTACAACAGGTGTTGCTGGGGATACGGGTTGTGGGTGAGAAAGAGCCGTTTTTGTCATAGAGTATGACCTTTAACCTCTCACCCACAACAGAGCACGACCTGCTTCGCCAAGAACTGAACAACCGTTTCTTGGCGCAGACTGCAGAGAGGGGGACTGGCTCGGGGCCACCTCTGCTGAGGACAGAGTTTCACCAGCACACACACCAGCACCAACATCAACACCAGCACCAACTCACCTTCTTATCCTACCCCAATGGTTTGCCTCCTCCACAAGGCATCCTCTCTACAACCCCAAATATGGGTCGCACAGCTGACCTAAATGTAAGTCCAGTACATGGCCACCACAAACGGCTTCATGTGAGGTTAAAGGGTAACTCTCAACCCCAATTTCAGCTTTTGCCCAAACCCTTCAAATAAAAAAATATGCATTCAGGTGAGAAGTTGTGGGTGGAGGGAATTGCTCATAATTATTCATTTTGGGGGTGGGTGAACATAGTTGTACCTGAACACTTTTTCACTAAAGCATACTTACCAGAAGTCCGCTGGCACGCTCTGATAATAAAATGATGTGCATCATGAGCAAATACGACTCTGGACAGTTGGCTCACAGTGGTAAGGCGCCAAGCTCCTGACATCTATTGCCACTTTCTGTGTAAATTCTAATCCCCCATGGGGCGCAAAAAAATATAGTTGAAATGTAGACTGACATTTATTGCATTATTCTGTTGGGAAGAATTGTTCAATCATCACCTTGAAATTGAAGATTAGGTGCTCATTTCAAACCAACCTGCATTGCGGTGTTTACGCAGTAGCTCTTTTTCCAATGGTCAAATTAACTCAGATTGGTTTTGGGTACTGTATAAAAACCTACAACTACTACCAGGGGGACCCCTCTCACAGGTATGCTTTCACTTTTCGGAATTAGAAGTGTGTGGGCACGGGATGAAAATAGTAAATAAAAGATTTGATTAATGTGGGATAAGAAATCGCAGTAATTGAGTCTACTGTCTTAGTGGACTGCGCCACCAATCATTCATAGCAGCTGGGGAAAAACACAACGAGTTGACATGACCACCATTGTCATCTATTTCTTGTTATAATGGATGTAGCTACGAATATAAACATATAATCCTCATAGCCTACTTGTGTTTTTTTCCTTCGTAAAAGGAGGAATGGAACTGTGAAGCACAAAACTTTGAATTTGGTCATATGCGGAAAAGTGCCTTACTGCCTTTTGAATTTTAGTAGTCAGTAGTCCTAGTCAAGGAAGCATCTTGCTTTTACAGTAAACCTTGAGGTGGTACCACCCAGCACATCTAGAAGGGAGTGTATTTCATACCGAACCCCTCCCTTGAGATGACGTAGAGGAACCTTCTCGAGGTGCTTCTACATCACCATTTGAATGGTGGAGTTGAACCTCTAGTGGAAAAAAATTGCTAGATTTACTACAACGAACTGTCAAAATGAAGACCAGAATTGACGTGTTTCACTATAACTAAGCCTAAAACATCTGGTATGGTTTTCACCAACAGTTTTACTCTTTAATGTTATCAAAACCCACATTCATTGTGAGGAACATTTTAGGTCACCCAGAAACGAGAGAGAGATAACGCTGTGCTTTGTTTTTGCTGTTTTCTGAACTCAATCTCCTTAATAGTGTAGCCTCAGGCTCAGCAGCCGCCTCCTTTACTCTGGGGAAAACCTTGTGTTAGTTTCACATCTCAAATATCAAACTCTTTATTACAGTATCTCAACATAACAGAAATATCAGATACAGTCCCTGAGAGACACATTTTAGCTTTCAGCCGTTTAAAACTTTTTTCCGCCCACCAGGGAACATTTTGAAATATTTCATCATACTGGAAAAAAATGTATGAGCCCTGAAATGGCTGGCTGTTCCACTGACAGCTCAGTAAAGCCAGTGGAAATGGATCTCATGGCTGTTTTGACACACTCAAAGCCCTGCTGTCAGGATAAATGACTGTGTCGCAGCAGAAGGAATGAGGTCATTAGAGTGCTTTTGATCGTGGGTAATTGCTCATTGACGCTTTTGCCAGCATTGGCAGGGCTTCAGTTGGGTTTAAGCAGCCGAGATATGGAAACTCTGAACATAGCCATCCGAAGTGTGTACATGCATATGTTAAACCAGTCAATGAGCTGGTTTAGCTGCGTAGATGTCAGCACTAGATCAGGACTTGAAGATGAAAAAATGCTCAAAAACAATCATTTGTAGCGTTTTTCCATTGATGTTTCTTCTTTGTCTAATATTGTCTAATATTGTTAATGTTACTTACAACATTTTTTGTCTTTCAGTTGGAAAAGTACCCAGCTAAACTGGAAAACCCCTACATAAGACATAAAAATGTAAGTGAAAGTACTGCTTTCAGAAAGATGGGGATATGTTCCTTTTGATTACTTTTTAAATGAATTATTTTTTATTATAATATGATTCTCAATGATTCTCAGTTATTTGATGATTTACTCCATACTACCTCAGCAGTACAGTCACAGATCTTCTCTGAGCGTACAAAGTTTTTTGTTTACCCTAAAGTCATACTTCATTTATTCTTACCTTAACCTATGTGTGGTCTTGCCCAGTTCTTCCCCCCCTACCCCCCAGCGATGCCTGGCATGCCAGCCCTGCACCCCCACTCAGGACCCCCAGGGCCCTTCAGCTCTCTGCAAGGAGCCTTCCAGCCCAAGGTCCATAACACATCACTGACTCCCTCAGTCTGTCTGTCTCTCTTTCATTACCCAGTGTTAACCCCCCCCCCCCCACACACATGCTGTTCTCAGTCTAAACACGTGACTTCCCATCTCTCCCTAGTCTAATCCTATGGATGTGGCGACACGGCCAGGAGAAGTTCCTCACAATCTCCTACCAAAGGGCCTACGGGTATATGCCATTCGCCAGCCGTATGTAAGCTTGTTGACAGAATTCTAGCCCTCAGGTTTAAGACTAATCAAATTATTTTCCTTCTATTTATTCTAGCAGAAGGCTGGCAAATGGTGTGCAATGCATGCCCAGATCGCCTGGCAGATTCAACACCACCAGCAGAGGATGAAGGTACTTCAGATGTGTTCCTTTATTTCACTCAATGGAGCGAAAGTTTCAAATAGCGGTAAAAATCAAATCCAAATCAGATCAAACTTTATTTGTGACATGCACCGGAGGCAACAAGTGGAGACCTTGCCGTGAAATTCTAACTTACAATAATCAGTGAAGTTATGCTTTCTGTATCCTCCTCGGTCTCCGCAACTCACTTCTCAATCTCTATTGAGCTTTTAATCTTCTCTCTCTCACCTCCTCTATCAATCTCTCTCCTCCCCATTTTATCTGTCTATCTTTAACAGCACATGCGCTTTGATCCACATAAGCTGAATATGAGCGGGGTGAAGCTGGACCTGTTTAGTCGGCCTGCTGCTCCGGGTCTTCCTCCTGGACTGTCCTATGGCCATGACCTGGCCCGACCTCTCCTGTCCTCCTCAGGTTAGCCAGCCCATTCCATTTTCATATTCATTATTGTGGGTGTTAAATGAGGATCTACGTGCAGTTATGATGATTTTGTACGGCCTTGGGAGCAACTGTGTTGGTTGCTTACTGTAGAGATGACATGTTTACTTTATATCCCTTTATGTCAATGTGAGTGTGGTTGATTCGTAGAAAAATAAATTGCCGTGCAACTCAAGTCTATAGACTAACAGAAAGTCTTCGGTGCTGAGTAAAAAAAATGCATAGTGAAAAGAAGGAAAACAGCTATTTTTTTTTGCAGTTTTACTGTATTTTAGCAGCAGCAGAGGTCAACAAAAAGACACGTTTTGGCAACAGCCTTCGTCAGTGTGGTTGATTCACTCACTACTGTACCTTCACCCCCTACAGGTCATTTGTCTGCATCACCATTCAGCGCCGCCACTCATCACGTCCACTATTTACCTGCTAGCCACCTCACTGGTAAGTGCCATAGGCTGCTGGTGCAACGTCTAAATAATGATGTTTAAAGTCCAAGACAATTAAGCAATAAGGCACAAGAAGCAGTGCTGTATTATGAATACAGCCACAGGTAAACGGCATTGTTCGGCACGACGTGATAGCATCAGCATCCAGGATCCAAACAACCAGTTTAAGAATAGAAATTAAGAGGTGCCATTCTTGTGATGTTCCTCAGATCCATTTGGACGAGCCAGTCACTATGGAAACCTTGGACAACTGGCAACTAATGCATTTGGCGGCCTGGGTGCCTCTTCTATTGGTAAGTTTTCGCTCTCAAATAATTGACCTCAACCAAAGACAACCTACTGTTTTAACTAAATTAGTAAATTGATTGATTTGATTGAAAATACATCAACCCTTCCTCTCACAGGCCCAGGCAGCCTGTTTGGTGGAAGGCAGAGCCATGGGTTATCAGGTTTTGTCAGCCCCCCTCAGGAAGCCTGTAACCGCCTGCACCGAACGCCCCCCTCCTTCCCCACACCTCCAGCACTGTCCAGGCCTGCTGATGTGGACCGCAAGCCCACGGTCCATAGCAGCGAGAGAGAAAGGGAAGCTAAGAAAAGGGATCACTCTGCTACCAAGGAGGAGTCGGAGAGAGACGGGTCAGTGACAGCATTACTGTGGAAATGGCATTTCCAATCCATAAAGGCCTTGTTGTGATATAATAATATTCTGTCCTCTCTATAGGAATACTCTGGAAAGAAGCCATCAGTCCACCCACACATCCTCAGGCTTTCAGATTAGTAACCTGATTGGCAGCAGCAGCCCAGGGAGGAAGAGGAGCAGCCCAGATCAGGGACCCCAGGCTGAGAGGGAGGGCAGCTCTCTTGGGAGAGTCAAGGTGAAGCAGAGCTCCTCTCCAGCGCTGGAGGTGCAGGATAGAGGATCTTCAACCCCATACACCTCAGTGAAGAACCACCAATCCAACGAGAACACACAAACTCTGAAGGGACCTTTAAAGATAAAGCAGGAGTGCAGAGATGAGCCAGAGGTTATGGCTGGGCCACCGGAGTGTACCCTCTTACTCCCACCAGGCCACTCTCAGGCTCCATACCCGTCAAGGCACAACCACTTCCCCACCGCAGGCATGCTTCAGAGCAGTCATCTACCTCACTCTCTACCCCTCTCCATGAGCCCCGTGCACCCAGTGAGTAGCCTCAGTGCAATGGAGCGAGCCCGTATCCAGCCCTTCATGGGGGTCAGTACACTAGCCGCAGGTCGAAACCACCATGTGTCCTCTCACCTTTCAGGCCACTGGGACCCACTTCGAGACCCCTACAGAGGGCTGTACCTGCAGAGCCAGCAGGTACATTTGACCTATGACCCTGAGAGAGGCCACAGACAGCGGGAGCAACACCCCCACCCACAGCAGTACTTACAGGACAGGCACCGGCAGGCAGAGGAGAGGGCAAGGCTGCACCAGCTCCAGGGCTCTCCCATGGAGGGCCACCTAGCCCACACACCCACCTTTGTGTCCTCTCTGGGTGGGGTGATGTACCCTAGGCTCAGCCCCTCAGCTCCACACAGTGGCCATCTGAACAGAACTCCACAGACTGTCACTCTTAGTGCCCCACCCCCTCTGGTGCCCACCTCCACCACCACCACAACCCCTGGCAGACCTGCCACTCCTCGAAAGACCACGCCCACTAGTGTCCCACCCTCTGGGGACCCCACCCCATCCTGCAAAGCCAAAGAGGTAGAGGTGGAGGCACAGTAGCATGGAAGTCTCTTAGAAAAAAGCGACAAGACTGGGATCCTTTTAAATACACATTACACACTCAACTTGATGAAATGTCTCGCTTTTTAAAATGAAAAAGCGATAAGTCAAAATTGTGTATTGTAGATTATTTGTTAATAAATCAGAAGTTTAAGTAGTGAGTCTGCATAGAAACTGTTGAATAAGTTGAACAACTGATGTTGGATAATGTTATTTGATAGTAATATATTATGTTTTTTCATGTTTGTAAGATTTCCGTGTACAGACGTAGATTTTATGAATTTGTATATTTTTTATGTTGTGTAATGCATTACATTGTTCTTTATTACACATTTATCAACAGGTAAAACAGAAAATAGATGTTCTCCTTTTGATAGTTCGTCTTAGATGTAACCATGTTTCCTACCTGAAAATGTTATTGACTTTTACCTTCTGTAAATATTCACATAACCTGTCATTTGTTTGAATAAAGAATGTCTATTTAAACAAAAAACGTAATTACTTGATAATTAATTATTATTTTCACTTGCATCAGCAGTGCTCCCTCTTGTGTCAGACTTGGTACAAAATACAGAATGCTGTCCACTTGGAATTGATGGCACAGGGTTCAATAGTTCAACTAAATGCTGAATCTAAACACGGATTTGATTTAATTCCTTTTAGATTATCAAGTGTCGTAGGTCACCAGATTTGTGTAGCTTTCAGTAAACAAATAGCCTACATGACCATAAAGCTACCGTTTGTGAAATCCTCATGTTGTATCAGACAAGCACATACAACCGGTGCACCAAAGAGGAGAGTATATTTATCAAATTCCATTGTCTGAGGAAAAGACAGCAGCATGTTCATGTTTATTTTTTGTGTTGTGGATATTTTTGGGCTCATTTGCTCCAAGCCTTACAGTGTGCTTTTCAACTAATCTATTTGTGTTTAAAAGTAATAAATAGTAATTGAAAGTATGTGTACAGTATATGTTGCCGGATGTAACATGTTTATGTATTTTACATTTTCAAATCAAATCTAAGTAAAACGGGTTAGGGTTAAAAGTAAAATGTTCCTCAATAAAGCAGAAATTATTAGCCTACAAATAAGTATTCACCCTCTTGGATTTAAAAAATAAATAAATAATTCCCCTCGGACCATCAGGGTGGCACGAGTAATAATGGCACGGAACCCGAATTTAGAATAATCTTCAATCACATCCACGTTCATGTTTTATTTTAGAAATTAAAAAAGAGCATTCCATTTCATGAATGAGGTAGCGCGTACCTCATTCTTTTCCATGGACGTCATCTGCTAAACCGGAAGTCTTTGTGCATAACAAAATCTAGCTTGTGGTTTGGTGCCATAGACATAGATAGAGGACTCACAGACGTGCCATTTCCACGTTTGTGACAGCATGGGCAGCGCCATTGAGCTATCTCCATTTTGAAGTAGACCATGTTCTTCTTCACGATTGGCTGATCTCTCCTGATGACCCGATTGGACTCTAACAGGGTCACCAGGAGAGATCCGCCAATTAAGTTGGAAGTCCACCAAATGGTCGAAGCTGGCCATGCTTATTCAGCCTTTTGGCCACTAGAGGCCTCTATCATTCTCTATGTTGGTGCTAACTTTGTTCTTCAAGGCTGACTGAACAAGGATTCTATGGTAAAAAAATAAATATATGTTATCTAGCTAGGAACTAATCCAGTAGACAATGTAGCTAATGTTATAGTACACATACTACTAGATATGTAACGTTATATCGACAGGATGCCAGCTAGCGGAATGCATGCCAACCTGTAACTATGGTTCTTATAGTGCCACAATAACGACGTAGCTAGCTAGCTAGTATCTCTCTTAAACAATGGCTTTGCTAACGGTAGCTGAGGTTCTTTAGCATGTTAGCGTTTGTGGCTACAGTAGCATTCATATGAAGCCCGTTAGCTAGCCAGATCAGAGTTAGAAAGTTCCATAACTACGGTAACGTTAAATTGCTATTAAGTAGCTACTACAGCTAGAAAGTTACCATTATTATAGCTAATAAATGATTTAATTGCAGGATCGACATATTTTAAGGTGGTAGCGTTACGCATACGATTTTTTTGCACTGTTTCAGAAAATGTCAACAATATATCTGGCACTAATAGTGGAATGATAGTGTTTCACAGTATTACCAAAGTTGTGGTATACTAGCTACTGTGATATTCGACTATTGGTTTCTCCCGACGTAGCGGCATCTGATGTCAGAATAGGAAAGCTTTTCTGTCTTTGTGGCGGTGTTGTCTATTGGAAATCTCTCTGTCATTTCCTGGTTGCTAAAATTCTACACTATCATTCATCCTTGTGGAACGATTCGACACCTTGCCCCCGAAAAATTGAGGCTGTTCTGAGGGCAAAAGGGGGTGCGACTCAATATTAGGAAGGTTCTCCTAATGTTTTGTACACTGAGTCTATGTTGAGCCTGTCCCTTAGCTAGCTATATACCTATTGCTTCCTGTGATTAGCTAGCTAATGAAATGTTGATGACTAACGTTAGCTAGTACAGACTTGTCACATTGGCCCCATTCTGAGAACCCAGTATAGCGAACTATTTAGCATAGTTTAAGAACAGGTTCTGTTCTATGTGCTTTTCTGCTAGTTATAAACAATGATATAAACAACAAACTAGCTCGATAGTTATTATGCTATTTATTTGGGGTGCCTGATTGATATCAGCTGTGAACACCATTGCATTGTCACGACTTCCATATGGACTGTTTGGACCCACAGGAAGAGATGTCAGGAATAAGTGCGGTGAGCTCGGCGTTGCCAGCGGCTACAACCCGTACCACCTCCTTCAAGGGCTCCTGCCCCAGCTCGAAGTATGTGAAGCTGAATGTGGGCGGGGTGCTCTACTACACCACCATGCAGACCCTTACCAAGCAGGACACCATGCTCAAGGCCATGTTCAGTGGCAGGATGGAGGTCCTCACAGACAGTGAAGGCAAAGATATTTATAACTAAACCAAGATAGTTTATCTGTGTCCTTTTCAATGGGAGCAAATTAAGCATAGTGGGCAAAACAAGCAAGGAGGTGGGCACAGCCAAGCGTGAGATCATAGTGGCACATTCTAGCATGTATTTGCATATTTCCATTAGGGAACACCTTCTCTAAAGTGCGCATGTGCAGTAATTAAATTTGTCCTTGCACTTCTTGTAAACAACGCAATTTGAAAATGTAAGCTTTGGCAAAGGGTCACTCCTAAAACACTAAGTGCACTCTGTTTGTAACATATTCTAGTTTTGGGAACTGAAAACTGTATTGAGATCAGGCTTTTTTTAGATGAGACAATAAGCAGAATGTCGGCCCAGTTCCATCTCGCTCCATACTCTCCCACTGCTGGCCACTGGGCTTCCTCCTTGCCATATTTGATGGGTAGTGGAAATTCCAATTGGATGCTTCAGATTTATACAGTTCTTTGTTCTATCTGTGGAGAAGGCATTGGTGATGACATGGGTTGACTGCAGCCAGGGTTTCCCAAACCTTATGTCCACTGCAAAGTCTTTAGTCCTGCAAAGTACATGCTCCTTGATGCTGCATAGTATATGATTCTATTTTACAGACTAGCTCCCTTTGCATGCCTTCCATCTGATATGGCTCTAAATGAAGATACACACACACACAGTCAACTATCTCCACTATGTTGTCTCTGCTACTTCTCAATGTAATGAGTCCTGTCCTCTCCTGCAGGCTGGATCCTTATTGACAGGTGTGGGAAGCACTTTGGGACCATTCTGAACTACCTGCGTGATGGTGCTGTACCTCTGCCTGAGATCCGGAGAGAGGTCGAAGAGCTCCTGGCAGAGGCCAAGTACTACCTGGTGCAGGGGCTAGCTGACGAGTGCCACGCTGCCTTGGAGGTATTGTATCAGTGGAGGTTGGTGGGAAGAGCTATAGGAGGACAGGTTCATTGTAATGGCTGGAATGGAATAAATGGACAGCCTCAAACAAATGGAAACCGCATGTTTGACTCCGTTCCATTTATTCAATTCCATCCATTACAATGAGCCTGTCCTATAGCTCCTCCCACCAGTCTCCAGTGTATTGTGTACTACCTTAACATACTGTAAACACTTACTTGTAATCAATCTCTATATTGGTATCTCTCTTTCTCTGCATGCTGGTGTAGCCACAGTCCCCATTGAATTATTTGGGTCCTGTTTCCTCCATGCTTTCAGAACAAAGATATGTATGAGCCCTTCTGTAAAGTGCCTTTGGTCACATCCTCAAAGGAAGAACAGAGACTCATCTCTACCTCCAAGGTAAAAAATATTTAAAAAATCACAATTGACATGTATGATTAGACAGACGGCATGGAATTGTATTCTATTTGTTTCTCAACACTGACTACCTATGTTCCTTTTAATTTTGGATTACAGCCCACAGTCAAGCTGTTATACAACAGGAGCAACAACAAGTACTCTTACACCAGGTAGGCTAAACATTACATATGATTGTGGTAAAATACTTAATGAGCTTATACTGTATTTCTTACATGTACGTGTGAAGTGGATTGTATCAAGGATAAGGCTGTGGCGGTCACGAAATTTTGTCAGCCAGTGATTGTCAAGCAAATAACTGCCGGTCTCGCTGTAATTGACCGTTGATTAACATGAACACATTTAGCATCTCCTGGCTCCCACACATAGCCTAGAAGGCACTGGTGCAGACCTTTGGAACCTCTACATTTTAAAAAGTCTAGTAAATCCATGTAATATAGCCTACACCTTCACAATAAATCCATTATTTATTTTAGACAGGTCTAAGAAGCATGATACAGTGGGGCAAAAAAGTATTTAGTCAGCCACCAATTGTGCAAGTTCTCCCACTTAAAAAGATGAGAGGTAATTGTCATCATAGGTACACTTCAACTATGACAGACAAAATGAGAAAGAAAAATCCAGAAAATCACATTGTAGGATTTTTAATGAATTTATTTGCATATTATGGTGGAAAATAAGTATTTGGTCACCTACAAACAAACAAAGAGGACCGAGCACATCCCTATTCTCATCGATGGGGGTGCAGTGGAGTAGGTTGAGAGCTTCAAGTTCCTTGGTGTCCACATCACCAACAAACTAACATGGTCCAAGCACACCAAGACAGTCGTGAAGAGGGCACGACAAAACCTATTCCCCCTCAGGAGACTGAAAAGATTTGAGGGTCCTCAGACCCTCAAAAGGTTCTACAGCTGCACTATCGAGAGCATCCTGACTAGTTGCATCACTGCCTGGTATGGCAACTGCTCTGCCTCCGACCACAAGGCACTACAGAGGGTAGTGCAAATGGCCCAGTTCATCACTGGAGCCAAGCTCCCTGCCATCCAGGAACTCTATACCAGGCAGTGTGTCAAATGGCTACCCAGACTATTTGCATTTCCTTAACCCCCCACCCCCACCCTTTACACCGCTGCTACTCTCTGTTGTTATTATCTATGCACAGTCACTTTAATAACTCTACCCACATGTACATATTACCTCAACTAACCAGTGCAGCACATTGACTCTGTACCAGTACCCCCGGTATATAATCTCGCTATTGTTATTTTACTGCTGCTCTTTAATTACTTTTTACTTTTATTTCTCTTTTTCCTGTAGTCCACAATCATCACCACACGGTCAGGTCTCTGACCTCCTCCCTATAGGCTGTCTCGCTGTTGTCGTTGATCAGACACTGTTGTGTCATCGGCAAACTTAACGATGGTGTTGGAGTCGTGCCTAGCCGTGCAGTCATGAGTGAACAGGGAGTACAGGAGGGGACTGAGCACGCACCCCTGAGGGGCCCCTGTGTTGAGGATCAGCGTGACGGATGTGTTGTTACCTACCCTTACCACCTGGGGGCAGCCTGTCAGGAAGTCCAGGATCCAGTTGCAGAGGGTGGTGTTTACTCCCAGGGTCCTTAGCTTACTGATGAGCTTTGAGGGCACTATGGTGTTGAAGGCAGGGCTTTAGTCAATGAATAGCATTCTCACGCAGGTGTTCCTTTTGTCCAGGTGGGAAAGCGCAGTGTGAAGTGCAATAGAGATTTCATGATCTGTTGGGGTGGTAAGCAAATTGGAGTCAGTCTAGGGTTTCTGGGATAATGGTGTTAATGTGAACCATGACCATTCTTTCAAAGCGCTTCATGGCTACAGATGTGAGTGCTGCGGGTCGGTAGTCATTTAGGCAGGTTACCTTAGTGTTCTTGGGCACAGGCACTATGTTGGTATTACAGACTCGGACAGGGAGAAGTTGAAAATGTCAGTGAATACACTTGCCAGTTTGTCAGCGCATGCTCGGAGTACACGTCCTGAAACTCCGTCTGGCCCTGCGGCCTTGTGAATGTTGACCTGTTTTAAAGGTTTTACTCACATTGGCAGAGGAGAGCGTGATCGCACAGTCTTCCGGAACAGCTGGTGCTCTCATGCATGTTTCAGTGCCATTTGCCTCGAAGCGAGCATAGAAGTAGTTTAGCTCGTCTGGTAGGCTCGTGTCACTGGGCAGCTCTCGGCTGTGCTTCCCTTTGTAGTCTGTAATGGTTTGCAAACCCTGCCACATTCGACGAGCATCAGAGCCGGTGTAGTACGATTCTATCTTAGTCCTGTATTGACGCTTTGCCTGTTTGATGGTTCGTTGGAGGGCATAGCAGGATTTCTTATGAGCTTCCGGGTTAGAGTCCTGCTTCTAGAAAGCGGCAGCTCTAGCCTTTAGCTCTGTGCGGATGTTGCCTGTGAAGAAGCCATGGCTTCTGGTTGGGGTATGTATGTACAGTCACTGTGGGACGACGTTATCGATGCACTTATTAAAACACTTATTAAACTTATTAAATGGTGCACTTATTAAAACACTACCAGAGTGCTGCGCGCTCCATCACATGATCAGGTCTTTCTCACAGGCTACAAGTGAAGACAGACATATCGGGGATGCAACTGCTCACGTCCTTATCCAATTCTGAGGTGCATATTGAAGAACTGTCCATATTTACTTTTCGTCAGCCAACAAGATGAGTTGGCCTAACAAACAGCAAAAGCACTAGCCTATGTCAATCTACTGTCACCCATAGTACAAAGATCAACCTATTCTATTCTGTGTGAGAAATAAGTATTCCAAACATAGTCTGGGACAGTTGTGAGATGGGATAGATCTCAAAGTAATACAACCACTATCATCAAAAAAACATTTTATGCAATATGGCTGACGCAACAGATCAGAGCGTTTAGCTTAAAATGTTGATAAACTATTAGGCTATTTCTTCACATTGTAAGTGCATCAATGCGCACATGGTAGTACGCTATAAGTGCAAATGTTCCATTTGCAAAAAACATGTAGGTCTATGGGCTAGGCTACATGAGTTGTGCGACTATGATTCTAAAACGTTGCACAAAAAAAGGCATTGTTTCTTATGCTGGGCATCATTCACAAGTGAAAGGCTAATATTGTCACCTATCAGACTATTCTTGATTTAATCTTGTCTTTACATATACTAAATAATATATGTGTGAAATTTGTTTTGATTTAGAATGGACCATTATCATGCACCTGTATTGAAACTGGTTTATTTTCATGCCAGCCAGGTAGGCTGTTGTAAATATAAGCAATGTGCTTAATATTAGGAAAGTTGACTAATAAATATAGTAGGCCAAGCCAATAGAAAGCTGATCCTCCTCTTTGTAGTAGAGGCCATCACTCTGTTTTCTCGCGCAATTGCATAGCCTATAGAAATGTTGTGCAACATGAGCTCATGGGCTCTCATAAAGTGTTTGATTAGATTTTCCAATACATTTGCATTAATGTCAGAGTAATTAGGGGGACAATAGAGTGCTGAGTACCAGGCAGTTATCAAGTTTGCTAGGCTACTAATGACCAGCAGCAGCATCAGAGCTTGGAGAAGCCTAATTACCGTGACTAAACGGTCACATGGAATTTGACTGCCTTCATGACTCGTGACCTTCGGTGTGGCGGTAATACTGTCACCGCAACAGCCCTAATCATGGGTAGACTGATGTACATGTGTATGGCGATTTGAACAGATTGACAACTAGACATTAACATCTGGTGCCTTTTCACAGCAACTCCGATGACAACATGCTGAAGAACATTGAGCTGTTTGACAAGCTCTCTCTGCGGTTCAACGGCCGTGTGCTCTTCATCAAGGACGTGATCGGGGATGAGATCTGCTGCTGGTCGTTCTATGGGCAGGGCCGTAAGATCGCTGAGGTGTGCTGCACCTCCATAGTCTACGCCACAGAGAAGAAACAAACCAAGGTATGCAGTTTCCCACAGCACGACCACAGAAAAGGAAGATATGAATGTTTCTTGCTTTGACCAAATCATAGACTAGCCTGGTTGTCAGTGAGTAGTCTTGTCTTTGTACCTAGGTGCAGTGGTCTAAGTAGCAGTATTCTCTTTCCTCAGGTGGAGTTCCCAGAGGCTCGTATCTATGAGGAGACCCTTAACATCCTGCTTTATGAGTCTCAGGATGGGCGTGGTCCAGACAACGCTCTACTGGAGGCTACAGGAGGCGCTGCAGGCCGATCCCATCATCTGGACGAGGACGAGGAACGGGAACGTATCGAGAGGGTGCGCCGCATCCACATCAAACGTCCCGATGACCGCACCCACCACCACCAGTAACTATACCAGCCAACCAGCATTATCAGGATCCGCAGACCTCACCAGTGACCATTACCTATCACTGAGATCACACTACCGGTATACCCACAGGTAATCTCACATCCTTGACCACAAGCGACTTCTGTGCTTCTGCACCACAGCCACTAATGAACTGTTGCTTGTCTGATATCATTCTAAGTAGAACATGATTTTAATGTTCTGTCCCAAATGGCCATATCAGTATTTTCTAAACCGTCATCTTTTTTTCAGTGGTCAGAATGTATTTTACCGCCTTTATTTCCATATGTTTTGTCTTTGTATGTAGACATATTACTTGTGCCCAGTAGAGATATTGTGCCTTAAGTCTGTGGGTGTACGTGCTGCTTACAATCTTTATCATGATTTACTTTATCACGTCACTACAACATTGCTTTGAAGTTCAGGTATGTGTCACAGTATAGCTAGTTCAGGTCAATTGCATTTAAAGGATTCTATACATTATGTACAATGTGGAACAATACATTTTCCTACCACAGCAGTTTTAGATAAAAAAATATATATATATAGATATATACATATTCATTAGTTTGAATAAGTGATATGTAAACTGTATAACAGCATTTTATCTTGTGTTTAGAAATTGGGTGCTTCTATTTTCTGTATGTACTCGTTTCGTCCAGCAGAGGGTGTTGTGTACAAAAACACTGAAAGGTGTGATATATTAGGTTGACTTTACCTCTAGATGGTGATCTTCGGTCAGTTTTGTAGTTCCCCCACTAATGATTAAGGATTTTTGGAGGGGAAGCTGATCCTAGATGTTTGCCTACGGGAACTTAACCCTGAAGCGAGAAGTTACAACCCACCTCTTAATTGTAAGTGGTATGAATAAAGCCGTTTCTACCGTAGTCAAGGATTAATGATCTTTTGACATCATGTATGAAATCTGGTTTTCTTCTGTGTGATAAAATGGATGTCATTGCTGCCTGTTACAAAAATTATTGGAGGGTTACATGGTTACAAGACGAAACTTGTTTGGAAGATGGATCAAAGCTGAAGAGACAAAGCAACTCCAGACATTGCGTAAAATTGTGACATTCTTTGCGGTCATTTCACATGTACAAGTGTCTTTTGCACTGTATTTAACACATTTTTCTTACAATAAAGATGTTTATGAATACTTAGTTGGTTTTAATGTAAATATGGTACAGCATCTTTGTGAGAAAGTATAAAAAGTATGGCTTCAAAATCACAATGTTTGAATGATTTAACCATGTTGCTTATATCTCTATAAAATGGGACATCTAGGGAAAATATACCTAAAGCAAAACCATATTTTACAAGTGAGCCCTATTATAATGACCGCTTTGCTTGATAAGTCACAACTGAGCCCATGCATGTGATGTATAGCTTAATAACCGGTGAAGTTTTCATCAGAGTAGAGCATCAGTAGTCATTCCTTTGGAGTTTCCTCCACAGTACGAACCGTTTGTAGAGATTTCAATTCATTTCATTATGTCCAACCCTTATGGAGAAGATGCAGGTTCTCATTCATGATTTAAGTCCCAAGATGCCTAAAACCTTGTAGAATCTGATTATTGGATCCAGTTCAATTTTGTATCATTGCCCGGGACTTTGTTCGAGTTGATTCCTGGGTAAATATAAGAGAAGTGTTTATGGCCTAGCCTACTGTTTAATAATAGTTTAGAAAATGTATTTGTTCATTTTGAGAATTGAATGGCCACACAGTCTTTAGTTTCATACTCACCACCATCAGATGGCCATTCTTTGCTCTGTAAATCATGGTCTCCTGGCCACTCTTGAAGTCAACAAACCCTTCTCTGCCAGGCTGGATGTCAAACTTTACACTGCAAATGAGCACAGACATAATATATAACATTACGTTAATACTTTTGGTGACAGTTGTTTTTTTAAGACAAGTTACAAGTTGAACACAGGTCTTACCTGCCCTGGACTACTTTGATAAAATTGTGCTTGTTGGCCACCAGACACAACTTGGTCAAGGCCTCAAACAGGTAGTCACACTGCAGCACCAGGTCCCCCTGAGCAAATAGAAAATGCAATAATGGAAATGCACATTTTATAGTTCTATATACCATTCAGAATATAACTGGTGCAAAGCATAATAAAACATTTAAAAAATACATTTGTGCACATCAATGAAAATACTTTTGGGCAGCCAACCTTTTGCTTGATATCCTCACATTGGACATGGAGGATCAGGAAGTTGTCACTCAGGGTGCTGACTGACACACCTGGAAGAACACACACCACCCAGATACTTTAGAACAGTTGTTGAATTAACACAGTACACACACGCGGACTATTCCATTGAGAGAGAAAAAACTTGACACTTGCACACACATCTAGTCAGCTTTATTCCACTCCGTGGTGCTAACCTTTGAGGTTGTTGAACTCCACCCGCTGTTTGATCTTGGCCTCCTCCACCAGGTAGGCTGCACTTCCAGTGTAGATCAGCTGTCTGAAACGTGGCCTGAAGCCATTCCTGTCGTACTTCACCACAGGAACACTGTACTGTGGGAAGGTATGGGGCTTACTTTCATTTGAACATTAAAGTTGATTTGAACTCTGACGTAGCTTATTTCGCTCCGTGTGTTTACCTTGATGCGTTCTTGCCTAATCATCTGGTAGACTTTAATGTGGATGTCTTCCTCACCTGACCAGATAACAATGCAACTGGTCAAATGACATAAATCATTTTCATTATCACTGTTGCTTTGTAAGAGGTGCACAATTGGGGCACATAATTCACCAGCACAAGGCCTATGCCTTACTTATCCTTGTGTCCACGAATGGTATTCCCACACTGTGAGGGTAGTTCTCTTTTGTTCCTTTGAATATGGAACTGGTCAATCCTTTGATTTGCAACTGTACATGGGGTAAGCAAACACAGTAGAGATATATTAAGTGATCAGTGAGGCTATCCCTATAGTCAAATGCAGTTCAAATATGCATTAAAGCACCCTGGCTTGTAGGGTAGGCCTACCTGTGCTTTCCGCTCTGTCATGATTCCTTGTACATACCTCCGTACCATGTGCCGGGTGTAAAGTTTCCTCAACATCTGTGAGGCCTACAAGTACAAATGTATGTAATAAGTGTACCGCATACTCATACCATGACACACAGGCGTGCAGAACGAGGTTAGCGCAAGTATTCAAGTAAAGTAAATTCCCTACTGCGACTCACCTCCTGCATAATGGGAGGTGGGGTTAGCCAGGTGTTCTTGTCCACAACTGTTTTGGGTAGATTCTCCTTGAGCCGTGTGAGGTAGTTTTGCCTGACAAATGCCAGGTACTCTGTGTTGTCAACACAGGCTGGCTGATTTCTAGTCATGAAGCCCTTGATGAACCTACAAAATATAAGTACAAGAGATTTGATTGGTGAGCGTTATGTCGTTTCATTGTGTCTGGTAGATGTTGGACCTTTGTCTTTGGAGATATCTTCAGATGTTTGTCTCTTACCTCTTAATGACCTTAACAGCCCAGGCTCTCTTCTCCCTCTCTCTCCTGGCCTTCATGCCTCTCCAGCATGTCTCAATCTTTGTAGCTAACAAGACAACACAAGCTGAAAGACTTATCGGCTTATACGTCATATTTGTTATACGAGTTCCAAGGAAGTCAAAATTAGAGGCCTGTTGTGTCTCGTTCAGCAGTTACCTGCTTGTCTCTGTCTCATGTAGTCTCCCTTCACTCTGTAGCCTTTGTACTTTGCTTGGATCCTTGTAGCTGTAACATGAAGAGACACACATAGAACCTAACTTCATAGGCAAATAGGTTCATTTTCTTTGAAATAATCCCAACACCATATAACAATCCAATTCCTGAATTTTTGTAGTGGTCTGTGATCCGTTGTTTGAAAGACTTAAGCTAGAGCCAGGACCCACCCAGCTCATGCTTGCAGACCTCAAAGGCGTCTTCGGTGGCAAACAGAGTCCTGGGATGGCGGATGAAGATCTTGGTCCTTTTTTGTATCATGAAAGACAAGCCAGTGAGAAACAGCCAGACTGTGTGTCGCCAGGTGAACCCAAATGTATAATCCTGGAGAGCACCTCACCTTCCCATCTTGTACTCATCAGGCTTGTAGCCCAGGTGCTTGACCAGGCACTCCACCCCCTCTGCGGCTGTACCTTTCCAGTTAGGCCAGGTGTCTGGACACAGGGGCTTGTACCTGGCAAGGACAACAGGAAACACCCGTGTTAAATATATTGTTTAGAGAGCATCAGATCTACATACTGTAATGCAGCCATGTACCAGAGCAGGGTGTGCTGGACAGAGCAATTGCACACTATCTACAGAACTTTGAAGTGCAGGTTGTATTTACCTCTGCAGGAAGATCTCATATCTCCGGCGGTAAGCGAAGCCGGCCCGTCTGACCCTCAGGTGCTCCATCAGCCCCAGGTACTTCACCTGGTGTCTCACCAACACATCGTCAAAGAGCCCTGCGCAAGGTCACAAGGCTACAGGCATCAGGTCATGCACTGTGAATGAATGCGCCAAGCAATACTTTGTAGGGCATGCATAGGTCAAGTCCATTAGGGAAGGTTCCTTTTGGCGTAATGGCTATACTGAGTATACAGGTGTGTGGTGCTTAGTCAAATAGACTACCATAGATGTACGTTACGGTTTATAGATGAGGCCTCACCTGGCTGCTTGCCTTCATTAGGCTTCATACAGCGGACGTACCAGGGCTCTTTAGACATGAGGATCTCAGTCAGGCCTACCAGACTGCTCTTAAACTGAGTGGCCACCTGAGAAGACAGGGGATTAACATGCAAGCTTATGGCAAGGTCAGAACACCATACACACAACAGTAAAGGATGGGTATGTTTCTAATTCACTTTGGTGGATCACGTGTCAACAGAAAGTCTCTTTACTGTTTCAGGTCTCTTCTTGCTGTCCGGCTCAGTGCTGGGAAAGCAGTGTTTAACAATGGCATTCTTAGACTGGCGCATAACCTGAAGGTGGAAAATCTCTCCGTTAAATCTCTCAGGATGAAAGATAAAGAACCGGCTTATTTTCAAAACCAAGAGGCAGTCAAACAAACACTCCCACAGTTCTCCCTCTTAACAGTCCTGTCAGTCTATCCCAAAGCAATGCTTAACAATCATCTCCTCTATAATTCACAGGTGTGCTTAACAATGAATAATACAGCACTTGGCAGGATGTAAATTCTGGACCACAACAGTGCCAGCGAGAGCCCTGGGCACACTTACCTCTTTAATGTTCCTGTACAGGAGATCATTATTTTTGTCCAGGAATCCTGGAAAACAGAAAGGTATAGTTGAGAGTAAATAACAGATAAAGACTGGTAACACTTTCTGTCAGTGAGACAGAAAGTGAGGAGAACTGGGGGGCGACTCTTGGAACATATTCGGCTTACCGAAACCATATCAAAGAGACACATTAGAGAGACAAATATGGAGAGCGGTGTACAGAAACAGTGAGAGGAAGGGCAGAGTGCTTGGGTATATTACGTTGTGGAACTCATCTCTCACCGACCACACTGTATGTGACTTCCCCTGCGTAGTGTAAGAGGCGGAAGTCTCCTCGTTCCAGAGTCTTCCGGGTCTTCTGGTCAGCCAGCTTGTGTCTGCAGGATGTGGACAGAGAGAGAAGAGGATGTTCTAGTCAGGTGTTACAGAGGCAGACCGTGACCCCTCCATCCTCAGCTGTCAGTTGGGGGAGCTCAGCTTTATCTAATAGTTCTTGTTAGAAATGTATTACTGTGCTGCAGTATCCCAACGCTGCCTCACTCACGTGACGAAATGGGCGTGACCTCCCATCTTCTCCTCCAGCTTCTCCAGGAAGGTCATGTCTGTGGCCTCTCCTGGACGTAGACACTCCTCGTCCTAGTGGAAAGGAGACAGAACATGAGCACAAAACCAATCCAAAGCTATCGTGTCTGTCTGACGACATTTCAGTCTGACTGCGAGTCGGTCAGTCAGCCAGTCAAGTCTACAGTATCTACATACTAGCACTGAAATGATGCCTTTGAATTTCGCCTCCACCAGGTCACAGATGATCTTGTTGTTGAAGTATGGCACTGACTCCCACTGAAAAACAACAATACAAAACATGAAGCTGTGTAGCCCATTACATCAATTTTGTAGCTAAGTCCAAACATAGATTTGAGTAGAGGAGGAGCGTTTACTTCAATCCCCTCCATCTCATACTCCTCCTGCTCTGACTTCAAGGTCAGCTGGATGAAGAGCTGCTGCAGTTTCTCATTACAGTAGTTGATGCAGAACTGCTCAAAGCTTAAACATATAGAGACAAGTCATTAGGCTCATCCTTTCACACTCTAAAATTCACTGTCGGGTCAAATTGCTTTTGCGCCGAATACAACAGGTGCTGACCGACTGTGTCTTCCCTCACCTGTTCACACTGAAAACCTCAAACCCATAGATGTCAAGCAGACCAATCACGGTCTTCCTGGAGGAATCCTACATGGATGCACAATACCAGTCAGCCTCCTATATTACTGTCTTACTACTTACTGTATATCCTATACTTGTTAGCAGTGTCATGATTGGTTAGATGTCGTTTTGGACTGGGACGACATCACTCTTATTGGTGGACCACTGAAAAAGGTCACTCACCTTGTTTGCTAAAGATTCATTGAGCTCGTTGACCAGCCAGGTGAAGGTGCGGCCATAGATGGCTTTGGCTAGAGCGTCCTTGGCATATACTGCCTGGTCAACGGTGAAGGGACTGAGCACCTGACCAGCACAACAGACAAACCACAGAGATTGATTTTCAAGAGACAGGTTGCACATTTACTGTGATGGCATGAAGTTCTATGAATGAGCCCAAAACAGTAGCATCCTCCTCACCTCTTCTGATCGGGCCTCAATCTTCCTGTGTGTCAAACCCACCTGTATCACCTGTGCAGGAATGCCCAGCAACTACACAGCAGAGAAACAACCAATCACACATCACCAAATACTCTAATTGAAAAGGGATTTCAATTCATCTGAAAAGTTGCAATAATGTCTGAAAAGGGAGAGTATTTCGATAGTTTTCTGTGGTATGAGTACTGCTAAATAGAGTGACTGTCCATTAGTTTGTAGTTTGCCGTCAGAGGTGTCTCACCTTGGACAACCAATGTATCTCCGGACTGTTGTTGAGAGTGGCATATCCCTGTGAGTCAGCCACAAACGTAACATTTCCCAGGTGAAGTACGCTAGCAATGATTGCAAACAGGCTCTACATCATGGGCAAGAGAAGACACTGGTCATAAGTGATGTGTTTTTTTTATGACAAATGATATGTTCTGTTCACCTTTCAGTATCTGATGGTAGTGTTTTGGTAGTGTAGAGAGATTAGGACTCACCTCTATATTGCTCTCACTGAACTCTATGACACTGAGGGCTTTCCGTACCGTCTTCCAGTCACTCTTGTCGTTGACTGAGCTGACTTTGGCACATTCCCCCTGGGTGAGACAGGAGATAATATCCAGATGATGATAGACCACTCCATGGAATCACTGATTCTTTGTCTCTTTAATACCTGTAGTGTTGATAGGTTACCTCTCCCACCTGTACCAGGTAACTGTAGTGTTGATAGGTTACCTCTCCCACCTGTACCAGGTAACTGTAGTGTTGATAGGTTACCTCTCCCACCTGTACCAGGTAACTGTAGTGTTGATAGGTTATCTCTCCCACCTGTACCAGGTAACTGTAGTGTTGATAGGTTACCTCTCCCACCTGTACCAGGTAACTGTAGTGTTGATAGGTTACCTCTCCTACCTGTACCAGGTAACTGTAGTGTTGATAGGTTACCTCTCCCACCTGTACCAGGTAACTGTAGTGTTGATAGGTTACCTCTCCCACCTGTACCAGGTAACTGTAGTGTTGATAGGTTACCTCTCCTACCTGTACCAGGTAACTGTAGTGTTGATAGGTTATCTCTCCCACCTGTACCAGGTAACTGTAGTGTTGATAGGTTACCTCTCCCACCTGTACCAGGTAACTGTAGTGTTGATAGGTTACCTCTCCCACCTGTACCAGGTAACTGTAGTGTTGATAGGTTACCTCTCCCACCTGTACCAGGTAACTGTAGTGTTGATAGGTTACCTCTCCCACCTGTACCAGGTAACTGTAGTGTTGATAGGTTACCTCTCCCACCTGTACCAGGTAACTGTAGCGCTGACAGTTCCTCTCCAGACCCAGCCAGCGTAGCAGGTCCTCCTCTCCTCCCTCCACCAGCTGGTAGAAGATGTGGAAGCTTCTCTCTCCATGGTTCTGATGCACCACCCGGGACTTCTCCAGTAGATAACTGAGGATGTGGCCACCAACAGCTCCCCCCTAGATTATTAAAGATATAATAGTGATTGACGTGCTGATGTTTGATGTTCCTCTGATGTTTTAATATGGGAATACTGTGCTCAACGTCTTGACTCTTACCATGTGATCAAACTGAATATCCATGTACTTCCCAAAGCGGCTTGAGTTGTCGTTCTTCAGGGTTTTGGCATTTCCGAAAGCCTTAGAGAGGTATAGACTGTATTATCAGTCATTGTATTTGTAAATGGCAGTGTGCAAACAATGTTAATTTCTCATGTCATATTTGCTTCACTGTGGTATTCACCTCGAGCACAGGGTTGGACAGCAGCAGTCGGTCTCGGACGTTGTCCAGCAGTTTGGTACTGGGGCAGCTCACAGCGTAGAACTGCAGGATCTTCTTGGAGGCCTCCGTCTTTCCTGCTCCACTCTCCCCTGAGATCAAGATGAAGTGGTTGTTGGTCTCTGTTAACATGGTGCGGTAGACATTGTCTGCCAGGGCGTAGCTGAAAGGGAGGGCAATGTAGAGGTTCAGTAATACTGCTGATGGATATAGATGGGCAGCACTCTATTTCATATCGTGTGGTTCACACATGCAAGCACACAGTTACACACGTACACAAATGCAACTTACATGTGGGGTGGAAGCTCAAAAAAGTTGACGCCCATGTAAATATCCATCTGCTTCTTGGTGTAGATTCCCAGCTCTTTGTAGGGGTTCACTGACACTAAGAGCGTACCAATGTAGGTCTGTGGGAAATGTATTAGAATTGAAAGAGAGATGGATGCCTCACTGCATGGTTGCAATGAGAATGTGCTGTGCTTGTTGTCCACAGTATGAGTAATTATCAGACCTGACCTTACAGAAAGTAAGGTAGCTCATCCTGTGGCTGTAGTTACAGCACGGTAGCTGCTGTTTCAGCAGAGCAAAGTGCCAGTTCAATTAGAGGAGGAACACTGTGTTCTCCCTGGCATCTTGAGGTAGGGTGGCTTTCTGGCTGAAAGGAAGGCTATGTGATACCTCTGGACTGTGTAGGTGATAGACTCACGTAAATGAGGTTCTCGTTGAAGCGTTTCCTCAAGTTGTCCAGGACGGCACTCTCACTTGTGTAGGCGTCCAGCAAAACGAAATCCTGGATGCCCACCCGATCCCGGGCCGTAAGGGAGCCCTCCATGTCCCGGAGGATCCGGTTACAGCGCTCCTCCAGGCTCTGACCAATCAGAGAAAGGGTCCAGGATGGTTACATTGATATCTTATAGCTGTGCAAATGCCCCGGAAGCACAACCCAACAACACTGTCACAAATCTCATCAAGACATGACAGCTGTAAATGTTTATTTACGACAAACCAGTTGAGATGTTCCACATCTTACAACATAACGTATCGGCTGTATTATTTTCAGATACACACCACATGTTTAAGGGTTTTCATGTGTCCTGTTCCACTGTGTCCTGTTTTTCTTGTAGTTATCTGCATCCGTCAGGTATGACGCCGTGCCATGCGGTGCTCACTGTCACACACAGACAATCTCGCCCTACACCAGTTATTTTACTGTCAATCTGTCCTCATCTCTGGCCCTCCATCCACTTCCACTCAGTGTGTGGTGGCCTTGACCACATCCTCTCAGCACAGATAGCAGGCCAGTTTAGGGATCCCTATCTAATCTACTTCCATGTTCCTCAAGGAGCAATCAGTCTCTTGTCACTGTTTAAGAGGATACACACGTCCCCCTCCCCACACAACTATAGGGCAGACTCCGCCCTGTAATTTACCCCAACAGCAGGGTCAAAACACACATACCAACTCCAATAATGTTGCACTGTAATAGCAAATAATGCTATCCCAATGCCAGCTTAGAACATGAGTGTGTCATGTACAATGCTATTGTGCTTCCATAATGTATATACTAAACAGAAGGCAAAGGTTTACCGGCATGGAATGCAATTGTTGCTGAAGTTTTGTATCCCAAACAAATGAGCTCTAGGGCCGCAATATGCATCAGGTAACATTATCAGTCAGATCTGTGCTCCTTAATTACAGTGCTATGAAAGTACTGTCCAGAATATTTCAACGCTCCACCGGTTTGGCATACAACAGTGCCAAGTTAACCTGGTCCCATGGTATCGTAAGTGATACCCACAACAATCCACCCTCATGGTGACGGCAATTTTTAAATGTACAACTCAAACACTGCCATACACAAAATGTAGCTTAATATATATTTTTCTTTACAAAGATTTTCAAAGTAAGTCCCTACCTTGAGTGAAAGAAAGTCTTCTGTATCAGACTGCTGTGAGCTTCAATCCCTTTTTATACTGAACATCTGGGTTTATTTAGGGAAAGAACAGTATGGCAGGAAACATTGACATATTGCCCCCTCCATTTCCACCAATAGGAAGCCATCAATAATGGCTAAAAGTGAGCGAGAAAGGAAGCAGAAGTGATAGTGTGTGTGTGTGTGTGTGTGTGTGTGTGTGTGTGTGTGTGTGTGTGTGTGTGTGTGTGTGTGTGTGTGTGTGTGTGAGTGTGTGGAGTCACATGTATACCTTTATTACTTACTAAGTCTTGAATAAAACTGTTAACTTACTTATTTATGACATAAAGGTGGGAAAGATATGTACAGTGATGACTGAACTGTTCTAAAGCTACTCTCTCTCTCCAAATCCCTTTCCACCAAATGACCCCCTTGTCCTGCTCAGCAAAGCAATCTCCCCCCGGACTCTTATTTATAGGGGAAACAGGGCTATTTTCAGCCCGTCTTACAGGAAAGCAACACTACCAATCCCAGTTACAAGGTGGAAGATGGGCCAAGGGCACCAACACATAAGGTGATTCATCACTTTTTTAATTGTTTTCATTGTGGTTTCCTGATGCCATTTCCCTAGGGAAGGCCTTCTCAGTCTACGGAATGGAACCCCATTGAAAACCTGTGGTGTGAATTGAAAAGGGCAGTCCATAAGCACAGACGAAGGATATCAAGGATCTGATATGAAGGAATGGTCTAAGATCCCTCCCAATGTGTTTTCCAATCTCATAAAATATTTTAGAAAAAGGCTCTGTGCCGTTATCCTCACAAGGGGAAGGTGCAGGAGTATTGAAAACACGGGTGCCAATCATTCTGACCCCTATCTTTTTGAGAGAAACAAATATTACTAGTTAAACACAATCTCTTTGAGCAATTGTATTAGTATAAAATAGTATAATTTTCTCTTTTTTTAGCATACAACATAGCTCAGTGTTTGTATGATTTCCTTTATAAATTTTTTTTTTTGCTCCTCTTTATCAAGAGTGCCAATCATTTCGGAGGTGTCTGTACTTCATGCCTATCTTCTAAGCTTCAGTGAGCTACAGTGAATCGTTTACTAGGAGCCGTTTGGTAAATGTCCGGGCATGAGTTAAAAGTTAATTTGAGATCCAGAGGCTCACACCCAGGCCCATACCATGCTACCTGAAGACATATCCCATTGTCTAGTTTTGATTTACATTTGGTTGACAACAACGAACGTGAATTCAACGTGAAATCAACCAAAAATGTCACCATGCCATGGGTGAAGAAAAGACGAAATTCCCTTACACTGGTTACTTTTTGAAAATCCAGTCAGTTTTCCACATTTATTCAACATCATCACATTGATTTATTTTGTTGAAATGACGTGGATACAACGTTGATTCAACCAGTTTATGCCCAGTGGGATATCGCTAAAGCTGCCTAAAACTAGGCACAGGAGTGCTAAAAACATCTTCAATCCACTCCTCTGATAAAAAAAACCACCCTCCTCTTCCAACCCCCATTCTCCCACCCTGTCCAAGCCTGGCAGAGCAATCCGGCACAGCAAGCGGCCACAGCTTACATGGTTGCCAGCCCTGCAACACTGAAAACCTATAGTACTTTTTCCCTGAACTGCAAAAAAAAAAAGGCTTTTTCAATTTTCTGTGAAGTTGAGAAAACATCCATAAAAAGATAAGAATTTGTATAAAATTATCACACAATGCCCCTCCTCTCTCTTGCATGTGAAAAGCATTTTTGGTCGTGTGAATAAAAAGTTGGTGGAAAATGTTTTAAAGAGCAGTCCATTACAATCCATTACACACATTCAGCCAGTATATCTACTCAGTAATTATTCATTAGAACACATTCAACGTCATAGTCAATTTCACACTCGGCAGTCAAAACACAAAAGGGATTTGGCCTATTTAATGCAAGGGGGGCAATGCTGGGGGCAACGATGGAGCTATAGAGAGAGCAACAGGGGATGTGGGTGAGGGTTGGTGGAGAGGGGAGGTGTATTTGTCTAATCTGTGAACCCAAAAAACAAGTATGACACCTATAGTTATCATAAGGGGGAAAAAACATGGAAACTAATTTTAAGTCTGATTTTTTTACTATTGAATTGTTATTCCGATCCTCAAGGAAAGAGGATAACTGGGTAATGGATGTGGACAGGGTGGGGGCTTGATTTCTCCCACCTCCAAGACACTCTTTATTTTGCACTCTCTTCCACTCCACCATCCCTCCCTCCAATCTCCTCCCAGCCCATCATCAAGTTAAACCAATGAGACAAGTGAACAATATCATTGAAGGCGCCCTATTTGAGATGTCAGAATCAATCTGACAATACAGAAGGGGGCGATGAGGATCAACCCTCCCTTTCTCCCCTTCTTAGCACCAACATGGGAACTGGAGCCTTCTTATCCACACTGAAAGGGAAAATGTCTTGACATTCCATTCTGTGCGTGAGCGAGAAAGAGTTTCTCTAGGCATTTGTGTTTGACACACTCTAAATCACTGACAACGGAAAAAACATCAAATTATAAGCATTAAATTCACTATTTCGTATTATTTCCTCTAATGCCAAGGTTCCTTCCAATGTGACATCAAGGTTGCACACTGCCTGCTACACCTGACCACCCTGTACCAGGCCTAAAATACTGAACAGAGACAATGGCTCAGAGTGGTCAGGTTGCATGCCAGGCCTGATTCTGGCACTCTGCCCATTGTTGGTGCTCTGTTGGCATCAGGCTGGGCAGGCCGGTGGTACGCCTCAGAGAGCAAGGCAGAGATTACAGCCATTCAGGGGGAATCTGAGCTGAAAAACGGAGAACACACGGCAGATGAGAAGATAACACCAGGTTGTCATGAGATGGCCAACCAGCATGGCCCAAGGACACAATCCATGTAAATTCATACATAAGAATACACACACACACACACACACACACACACACACACACACACACACACACACACACACACACACACACACACACACACACACAGAGATAGATACACTTGCACAACACAGTTCTACTGTAATCTAGGAAACAGTGGCATCTCGTGGTAATGGTACATAGGACTCTTTTTAAAGGAGAGGTTGATGGGAGTAGAAAGGAGACTGAAACAGGTGATAACACACACAAAGAATGCAAAAGGATGTGGAGAGAAAAGGATGACACTTGCAAAAGCGGAAAATGAGCAACAAGATACCTAAATTTGATGGCAGGCTAAAACGGAACAGGAAAGCCTATCTGACCCAGCGGCCATCACCCGAGAGGCCGGCCCATTGTCCCAGGCTCTCCACTATGGCACAGGATCCTGTTACTCTGTCACAAAGTGGCCGTTAGGCTCCTGAAACAGATAGCACTGCTCGTGCGTGGGCCACTGACTGACACCACACATCACATCACTCAGGGAAACAAACACACGTTTAGGGGGCTCCAGGTGTCTAGAGAAACCCGAGTGTCACGGTTCTGTATCTCTTCATACAATGCTGCCTTTATATAGCTTCAATTATAGATATTGGATAAAACAATATGAATACTGTATCTGTATTGCTATTATATATTTCTTTCAAAGTCTGGCAAAGGTAGAAGCTTTAGGTGGTGGTCTTCATAGCATTGGGGAAAAATCTATTTTGCATATAAGACCTTATCAATATGTTGTTCTAAACAGAGGATAAACAAAAGCCTCGTTTATACCTTGTGCTAACATGGGTCCTTTTTCCTGATCTTGTCTACATTCCGACTGTGCCACATTTCCAGAAATGTGTCTACACTATGTTTGCATTGATACCAGAATTCCTGGTCCCTTTCCTTTATGCAAATTATTTCACAGCTATTCTTTCAAAATAATACTTCTTTATTTATTGTCGATGATTTTCGAAGGTGGAAAAATTATGATTTAAATGGTTTCTCTGTCCAGATCTGTCTACACTTATAAGATATCCAGTGTGTCTGACTACCTCTGGAGGTGGGCAGGATGATCTGATCACAATGTGTCTTTAGATTGTCTACACCTGCCAAACAAATGTGGGCACAATCAGAATGTGGACAAGATCAGGACAAAGGACGCAAGTTAGAACCAGGGCTCCACAGACACACAAAGAAAAACACACCGCAGTATTACCTCACTCATCTCCAAAGCCATGTGAGTCATGGTTGAATCGGTCTTGTAATGGATCAGATAGAATCCAAATCAAGTACGCAGTAGAGGTGGACTCTCGTCCTGGGGCTAGCAACCGAGAAGCACTCACATTCTAGAGTCACTTTTAGCCTCTGACGACTCAGATGCAGGTATGTCCCTTTGACCGTATCACTTCACCGTCACACTGCTCTACCTCCGCTTTCCACTGTCCCTCTGACAGAACTGGCCAGGTTCTGGGGACCAAGGGAGGGGTTCAGTTGGGAGTGCTTCTGTGTGGACCAGTACTTTCTGCTAAAGCGTCATTCCTGTCCGGTCCATAAAGATCTAGTTGGCTCTGAGAGCTCTAAGATAGTTAATCATTCATTAAGCCTAGGGAGGTCTCATTCAGCACTTCACCTGAGTGTCCAAAGACCCAGTGTGTGTGTGTGTGTGTGTGTGTGTGTGTGTGTGTGTGTGTGTGTGTGTGTGTGTGTGTGTGTGTGTGTGTGTGTGTGTGTGCCTGCACGTGTAACACAATGATGCGGAAACTATCTGCTTCAAGCTCCTCATCCTCCTCCTCGCACAAAATTACAGCACAGGTATTGTGTTACTGATCTTTGATTAGGCAGATACAATTCTGACTAATTACAAACCACTCATCACTGCCATGGTGAAGCAACAGTATCGGGCCTGTTGGGATGAGACTATTGTCCTTTCAGTGCATCTTACTGCTGCTGTCAACACCAGCCTGTGCTGCAGTAAGAGGGACATACCATACTATGATGGCTTTCCTGCTTAACCTTCATGTGTCAGAGAGACTCCTATTATGTATTCTAGTGGCTCTTATGTCATCTAAAAATATATATTTAAAGTTATGTTTGAATGAAAAAGAGAACAATCATACATGATTTACCTTACCATAAATGAGTCATTGATCGACATTGCTATCCAGAATGATTATTTAAGAAAAAACAAAGTAGAGATGTATGTCCCACCTTCTCTATTGGCTCAGTACTAAGTGATGTGTTGGATTGTGACAGATTTGTAGGAAGCGTAACATTGCCCTCTCATTCCAACTGTTTAAAATTTAAAGTCGAGCATCCTGTAAACACTAACGAAGGCATCTTGCATTACAGCCACACTGATTAAACAGAGAGGAGACACTCACAGCAAATAAGTTATATTTTAAAGCCACATAGCAGAACAGAAGGGATTATTACCTTTCCAGTCAACGTTACAGACGCTTACATTCCCAGAGACTACTGAACAGTTTATTTTCTCTTTGTTGCAGCCCCCTACCAAACACACCCACCCATATACTTACAATCACACCACATGTCCTATCACCACACATCTTGCCCCTTTAGCCTGCGGTATGGATTGTCTAGCCCAAGCAAGCTTTGTGCTACCTACCCACAGCTCTCTGAATTAGCACGAGTCCCTGTAAAATCCAATTACACCAGAGTCAGCGGGTTGATTTTCCCATTACAGATTTCATGCTGAGTTTGAGGACTACGACTTTTAAACCCACACATCAGCCCCTGTGCCCCTCTCTCACACATAAACACTCCTTTTCTCTTCCCCCTGACACTTCATGTCTCTGTAATGCGAGGAACAAGAGGTATCCCTTAGTCATCAAAGTCCACTCCAGTCATGCGGTAAGGTCATCATCCTCATCCAACCTCTCTGACCTTACTCTCATTCTATCATTCAATGAAATGGGATATCCGATCCCATACACAGCAATTTCCCTGTTCTACCTTAACACCATCAATAGTGGTGGCAGTAGTCTCAAGGTTAGAGAAGCTGGCCTATAACCAAAGGGTTGCCAGTTTAATTACCAGGGCTGTATGGCATTGTTCCCTTGAGCAAGGCACTTAACCACCAACTTTCTCCAAACAATACAAACACACAAAACCAGCTAGACCAGCCTATTAGGTAACATGTGCCTGGGATGAAAACAGTGACCCCTTAACCTCTCAGAACATCATGGGTAAACAATCTGACCAATTACAGCACAACTCTGCCTCCAGAGGGCATCACAGGATAGACAAATAAATACGCACAGGCTCAATTTGTCTTACACAACTCAACATTCAATTAATGCTTTATTTATAGGAGCAAATAGATAACTGAGGACGGAGCTGGACACTGAAGGTCAACACTAGCCAGGTTGCTGTAGTAGCCTTCTGTATCTCTGCCATGTTCTTTGAGCGAGAGACGTTCTGCTAGGACACCATGACCAAATGCATGCGATAGCAATAAAATAAAAGTATTCTAAAACGCAATCCCTTAGGTTAACAGAAATTTGACTGAGCTACCATATGATAATGCTGATAGAGCTGGTAACACTTAAATGTACAGATAGTGGAGGTTATTGTTGTAGATATGGAAAAATAGTTTAGCATGCTCTACTGAAAATCTAATGACCAATCAAATGACAGAAATCTTACCTTTGAGAACATGTACATGGTGTAATGTGCATAAAAAGGAGGATTCTTCTGGTCGGGCCGTTCTGACAAGTCCAGTCCAGGTCAATAGACGCTGAATCTGATCTGGATAGGACAGAGAAGGAGGAACCCAGCTCATCTGTGTGTTGAGGAATGCTTGCTGAGAAGTGGGACATTGATACAAGGGTAAGAGCAGCTCTATAAACATGATCTATAGCACCTGGATTTATGGACAACCCATAATGCAACAGCCCCTGCAAACTTGCTGTCATGGTGTCCTAATTTCCTTCTTCTGTTTTTTTAGGTTGGCCTCATTCCCTGTTCAGTTCAACAGAGACCACTAGACACAATGCCACTAGACCTAGACAAATGCCAATGTGAGAAAATATTATTGCAATATACAGAGAATCATACTCTGTGTCGTAAAATGGCACAGATCACTGTAATGTCAACACTTTTCTGTCTGGAACTCTTGATAGCAACTAGCTGACTAAACTCAACGCAACAATTCTAACTAATTACAAACCACTCATCACTGCCATGGTGAATCTACAGTATTGGGCATGTTGGGATGAAACTATTGTCCTTTCAGTGCATCTTACTGCTGCTGTCAACACCAGCCTGTGCTGCAGTAAGAGGGACATACCATACTATGATGGCTTTCCTGCTTAACCTTCATGTGTCAGAGAGACTCATATTATGTATTCTAGTGGCTCTTATGTCATCTACAAATATATATTTAAAGTTATGTTTGAATGAAAATGAGAACAATCATACATGATTTACCTAACCATAAATTAGTCATTGATCGACATTGCTATCCAGAATGATTATTTAAGAAACAACTAAGTAGAGATGTTTGTCCCACTTTCTCTGTTTCTTGCGGCTCAGTACTAAATGATGTGTTGGATTGTGACAGATTTGCGGGAAGTGTAACATTGCCCTCTCATTCCGACTGTTTAACATGAACTCAACTCAGAAACGTCCTTCACCACGGCGTTAAGTTTAGTCAGCTAGATATAAACTAGTATAGCCTACAACATACTGATTATGATCCAAACAATATATAGTAATACTTTTCTGCTTGCTGCTGTTGATAACATACCATACCTTCCAACTCTATAGGCAGAGTGTGTTCGGATTATTAAATTCTGGGAACGAGGCTATGTGCAACAGTTCTGATGATTGCGGGGGAAATACATTTCAAGAGCAACTAGGACGATAAACTTGCGCACTCCATTGGGACGGCTAAAAACTATTCAAAAAGTATACATTAATTTGGGAGGTTGGCCTAGCCCTGAGCTACCCAAGTCATTGTTTAGCAGGGTCATTAGTCCTATTTGAGCAAAATATACGCTAACCATGTTTTATACAAGCAATATCAATATTTGCACACTTTTGAATTCCCTCCCCTTTCAAATAGCATCATCCCAACCTGTCAATGTTGTTTGCTGCTTTCACTGGTGTTTATTCCACTGCTGTTATTGAGCCTGAAAACAGACGCTACTGCCCCTCCTCTCCGCGCCTCATCGACCACCTCCCCCCGCCGCAGCCCAAACGGCGCGGGCAAGCGAGCGGGGTCGGAATTCGAACCAGACCAGTGGTGCTGATGAACAGCTCCTCGACAGAGAGGAGTCGACACAGGACAGTCGGTGACAGAAGAGGGAGTTTTAAAAACAGTTTGAAAGGTGAATGAATGGACTCAAACTTAAAAGTTGAAAAGAACACCTTTGGATTCGTTCAGAAACAGGTTAGCAAGGTGTTGTTTACACAGTTGTTTGCATTTCATGTAACGCAGCTAGCTATCTCTGATATCTAGCTAGCAGTGACGTAACGTTAACTACATGTCTCACACTAGTGTTGTTGTGGCGTTGGGAGCTAGCTTGCAACGTTAACTTATCGAACTAACTAGACAGTCAGGTATGGGTCAGGTAACTACCCGGGATAGCTAAATGTAAAGCTAGCTGTGTCTCTGTAGTTAGCTAGCTAGCTGTAAGTATGCCATGTTTATCAACTAACCACAAATAGAACAATGAAAATCTTTGAACTAACGTTAGCTAGCTACAGTAACGGTGGCTATTTATCTTTCAGGAGATGATACCACCCCCAGAATGACAGCGATTCTCAGAAATTCTGGGAGTAACGTTAACGTTAATCATCACACCTCATCACATGATTTCAGGTACAGACAGCTAATCACATCATCGGGCTGTCACTTGTCTGAACTAGCTAACTCTGAAAAGCTTGGCAGGCAAACCTGATGGTTCATGTTAACGTTATGGTTTGCTAAGAGCCCCCCCCCCCCCCCCCCTCTCTCTCTCTCTCTCTCTCTCTCTCTCTCTCTCTCTCTCTCTCTCTCTCTCTCTCTCTCTCTCTCTCTCTCTCTCTCTCTCGCACACCCCGTGTGTGTGACAATATGCACACAAAAAAAACAACAATGAATACATCAGCTCTGTTTTCAGTCCTGCTGTTTGGGGCAATGGAGGAGAGGGGGAGATATATCCCTGGGTGTCTGGTTGTGGGGACTTTGAAGGGCTGGCCTCAAAAATAGAAAACAAGGGGACACTGCTTGTAGTTACCCCTGGGGGGGACTTGCTTCACTGCCTTTCTAATTTGTACTGGTAATCAAAGGGGGTAGACACATCGAACACCCCTTTTTACAAGTTCGAGTACAAGCTTTTTTCCTGGTCAATCAGAGCTCACTTCAACTAGGTTATTGTTCAGTGCACTGGACCTGCTTGTCTCTAGCCTTCACATTGTGTTTGTTTGGAGTTCCCCTAGCGACATTGTTGTTGAGTGAAGGGAGTTTAATCTCAGAAGGAATCATTATTTTGTGCTAAGCTAAATTGAGCGGTATTATTTGTGGCACATGGATGTTTCCCTCAAAAAGGTTGGTGTTTTTTCTGATTTTATGTTTAGTGACTTTTCAAGCAATCAAGTTTGGAGATTGTTTGCAGTCAAATTGTCATTGAATGAACTACAGTCACTTTTATCATGCTGGATATTCTGTTCCCACATTAAGTGACTTTATTGTAATGTTCTCACTGTAGTCTAATTTCTTATGCTTATTACCTAGTTTCTTAACTCATAGCCTATGGCCCATTGATTGAAACCAAGATCATCTCTTTTATAATTAGCCTACTTTCAATGGAGTTAATTCAACACATTGACCAAACCCTAACTGTCAAATTAACCACAATCAAACTTCAATAGCCAGTTTGTAGACAGGGTTTTCACATTATATTACTTACAGTTATTAACCATTCCCTAATTGGCTTGTTGGTATGAAACGACCCACACAGTCTCCAAGCAACAGGTTGTTTTTATCATGTGACTAAAAATAAGTTTACCTACTGATAGCAGTGTGTGGGTGGAGCTTTAAAGCCAGACTGATGTTATTTTGTATGCAACATGCATGTTATTGTAATGTCTGTTTAGAAGAGTCAACAGCATTAAGCCTGCCTTCCAGGCTATTGCTCCCCTCAGGGAGTCCCCTTCACTAGAGAGTGGTTGGTTGTAGTGCATAGGGTCTGGTGGTGACAGAGAGGCAGATGGCTCTCCTTTAACTCGCTTGTCAATTAGCTGTCACTCAACCAGATGAATGCAGGCTTTGGTCATCATGGGGGTGGAGTGGGTTGGGACAATCCGGGAACAGCCCTCTGGAAACAATAGAGGCACGTGCCGCTGGGCTGGGGACTGTCGTTTGGGACACAATAACTAATCATTATTCAATGGCCAGACCAACTGTTGCAGACCATGTGCACACAGTGTACCCGACCCTACTCCACATTTTCAATACCGTGGGTGTGCCCCTGTGTATTGTGATTCAGCCAATGGACCATTAGGATCAGTGGTCATCAGATGTTACATCACCTTGTTTTTCAGTGTCAGGAAATGGAAAGTAACATGCTCATTAAAATAAAGAAAATGTACTTTATGCAAATTAGTTTACAAAAATTATTCTGAACAAAAATATAAACGCAACATGTGAAGTGTTGGTCCAATGTTTCATAAGGTGAAATAAAATATCCCAGAAATGTTCCATATGCACAAAAAGCTTATTCCTGTTAGTGAGCATTTCTCCTTTGCCAAGATAATCCATCCACCTGACAGATGTGGCATATCAAGAAGCTGATGATCATTACACAGGTGCACCTTTTGCTGGGGGCAATAAAAGGCCACTCTAAAATGTGCAGTTTTGTCATATGACACAGATGTCTCAACTTTTTAAGGAGCATGCAATTGGCATGCTGACTGCAGGAATGCCCACCAGAGCTGTTCCCAGAGAATTGAATGTTAATTTCTCTACCATAATTTTCCTCCGTCATTTTAGAGAATTTGGGAGTACGTCCAGCCAGCCTCACAACCGCAGACCACGTGTATTGCATTGTTTGGTCGAGCGGGTTACTGGTGTCAACGTTGTGAACAGAGTAGAGGTCGACCGATTATGATTTTTCAACGCCGATACCGATTATTGGAGGACCAAAAAAGCCGATACCGATTAATCGGCCGATTTTTTTCCCTATTTATTTGTAATAATGACAATTACAACAATACTGAATGAACACTTATTTTAACTTATTATAATACATCAATAAAAATCTATTTAGCCTCAAATGAATAATGAAACATGTTCAAGTTGGTTTAAATAATGCAAAAACAAAGTGTTGGAGAAGAAAGTAAAAGTGCAGTATGTGCCATGTAAGAAAGCTAACGTTTAAGTTCCTTGCTCAGAACATGAGAACATATGAAAGCTGGTGGTTCCTTTGAACATGAGTCTTCAATATTCCCAGGTAAGAAGTTTTAGGTTGTAGTTATTATAGGAATTATAGGACTATTTCTCTCTATACCATTTGTATTTCATTAACCTTTGACTATTGAATGTTCTTATAGGCACTTTAGTATTGCCAGTGTAACAGTATAGCTTCCATCCCTTTCCTCGCTCCTACCTGGGCTCGAAGCAGCGTTACCCATGCAGAGTAAGGGGAACAACCACTCCAAGTCTCAGAGCAAGTGACGTTTGAAACGCTATTAGCGCGCACCCCGCTAACTAGTTAGCCATTTCACATTGGTTACACCAGCCTAATCTCAGGAGTTGATAGGCTTGAAGTCATAAACAGCTGCTGGCAAACGCACGAAAGTGCTGTTTGAATGAATGCTTACGAGCCTGCTGGTGCCTACCATCGCTCAGTCAGACTGCTCTATCAAATCATAGACTTAGTTATAACATGATAACACACAGAAATACGAGCCTTAGGTCATTAATATGGTCGGATCCGGAAACTATCATCTCGAAAACAAGACATTTATTCTTTCAGTGAAATACGGAACCATTCCATATTTTATCTAACGGGTGGCATCCATAAGTCTAAATATTGCTGTTACATTGAACAACCTTCAATGTTATGTCATAATTACGTAAAATTCTTGGCGGCCCAAACTGTTGCATATACACTGACTCTGTGTGCAATGAACGCAAGAGAAGTGACACAATTTCACCTGGTTAATGTTGCCTGCTAACCTGGATTTATTTTAGCTAAATATGCAGGTTTAAAAATATATACTTCTGTGTATTGATTTTAAGAAAGGCATTGATGTTTATGGTTAGATACACATTGGAGCAACAATACGCACCGCATCGATTATATGCAACACAGGACACGCTAGATAAACTAGTAATATCATCAACCATGTGGAGTTAGCTAGTGATTATGATTGATTTATTGTTTTTCATAAGTTTAATGCTAGCTAGCAACTTACCTTGGCTTACTGCATTTGCGTAACAGGCAGGCTCCTCGTGGAGTGCAATGAGAGGCAGGTGGTTAGAGCGTTGGACTAGTTAACTGGTTACAAGATTGAATCCCTGGGCTGACAAGGTAAAAATCTGTCGTTCTGCCCCTGAACAAGGCAGTTAACCCACCGTTCCTAGGCCGTCATCGAAAATAAGAATGCGTTCTTTACCGACTTGCCTAGTTAAATAAAGGTTAAATAAAGGTGTAACAAAACAATAAATAACAAAAAATTGGCCAAATCGGTGTCCACAAATACCGATTTCCGATTGTTATGAAAACTTGAAATCGGCCCTAATTAATCGGCCATTCCGATTAATCGGTCGACCTCTAGAACAGAGTGCCCCATGATGGCGGTGGGGTTACTTTATGGGCAGGCATAATGAAGAGATATACCATTGTCGTGCCATTCATCCGCCGCCATCACCTCACATGCATGGTACCATGATCTTTAAACAATTCCTGGAAGCTTGAAAAATGTCCCAGTTCTTCAATGGCCTGCATACTCACCAGGCATGTCACCCATTGAGCATGTTTGGGATGCTCTGGATCAACGTGTACGACAGCTTGTCCAGTTCCCGCCAATGTCCAGCAACTTTGCACAGCCATTGAAGAGGTGTGGGACAACATTCCAAAGGACACAGTCAACAGCCTGATCAACTCTATGCGAAGGAGATGTGTCCCGCTGCATGAGGCGGTCATATCAGATACTGACTGGTTTTCTGATCCACGCCCCTACTTTGTTTTTAATGTATCTGTGACCAACAGATCCATATCTGTATTCCCAGTCATGTGAAATCAATAGATTAGGGCCTAATGAATTTATTTTAAATGACTGATTCCCTTAAATGAACTGTAACTCGGTCAAATCTTTCAAATTGTTGCATGTTTCGTTTATAGTTTTGTTCAGTTTATTTTACATTTCAACTCAATACAAGCGGAGAAAAAAAAGATGAATAGCACGTTAGCAAAAGTTTCAGTGACCTCTTGTCTCGATAAGCTGAGGGCAGTGGCAATATACATTATAAGGAATATGTTTATCCTGTAGCTCCCTTACAGTAGATGTAACCAGCTCATTGTGTGTGTCTGTCAGGCTACTGACCACTGAGCCGCCCCAACAGAGTGAGGAGCTGGGGGACCTGCAGTCTCTGTCCTGGCTAACCACCGTGGATGTACCCAGGCTGCAGCAGATGGCCACAGGCAGACTGGCCTTCAACAACGCAGGACCCCAGAGCAGCATACTGGAACTACACACAGGTGAGACACAATGCAGACACACACACACACACACAAGCCAAAAAACACGTATACACACCTGGCCTGAAACAAACTCTTTTTTTCAGACCAGCAAAGCAACATGAGTTCAGCACTAGGACATAACACCATGGCCCCTCCACATAGCAATATGCTCAACACTTATATTGGAATGAACTACCTCAACAATCAAAATGGAAATGTAAGTATTTCTTGGGGTCTTATTATTGTAGTTCTTTTTTAAATCAACACTGTTCTTCCCCTCCTACTGTGTGTCTTTGTCTTTCAGATGGCAGGATTGCCAGGAAGTGCTGTGCCTGCCTCAGAATACCAGTCCTCCCCAGCCCACTACTTCCACTCCCCCCAGCAGGCCTACAGCCCAGCTCAGACTGTGCAACAGGTAACACATCCACTGACTGTTTCAGAAGTGTTTCTGAACTCTTATGAACGTAAGACTGTATGTCAGAGAGATGCAGAGGATTTCTAGCACTTGTAATTGATTCAAAGACAGCCTAATAGGTATCTTGTTTTGCTTTTTCCCAGCGTTCCCCCAGCAGCCTGTACAACAGCACCTCCTACCATAACCAGAACCTGTATGATCAGCAAGCAGCAGTCACGAGCATCACCAACCCCCACAGCAACCAGGATCTGCTACAACAACCCAAGGCCTTCCCTAAACCTATCTACTCCTACAGGTAGGATACACTAACACACTGACCCCTCCTTTTTCCATTGACATTTAATCGGTGCAGTTTTAACACAGTGTGTAAAGCAGACTAGTGGTCAGAACAATTGGAAGTGAGCGAAAATGCATAATATTTGACGGTTTTTGCCAGCTGCCTGATTGCTATGGCCTTGAAGAACAGCCGGACAGGCAGCCTTCCTGTCAGTGAGATCTACGGCTTCATGAAGGAGCACTTCCCTTACTTCAAGGTGAGGAGCGGGGAGATACTGCTTTACACACCTGAGATTTTCAGGGCTCGTGGAAGTTTAGGAACATCAGCAACATTGTATATGATCAGTATAATGTGTCTTACTGATGAATGGTTCTCCACCCTACAGACGGCGCCTGATGGCTGGAAGAACTCTGTGAGACACAACCTGTCTCTGAACAAGTGCTTTGAGAAGGAGGAGAACAAGCAGGGAGGCTCCTCCTCTACCTCTCGTAAGGGCTGTCTGTGGGCCCTCAACCCAGCCAAGATCAACAAGATGGAGGAGGAGATGCAGAAGTGGAAACGCAAGGACCTGACTGCCATCCGTCACAGCATGGCCAACCCAGGTGAGACCTGGCAGGGGATGATGGGAGTGGAAACATGACAATAATTGCAACATTCTGATTCATTATATAATATTGCTTGATGAGTGTTTATAGCTAATGCTCTTGTATTGGCTCTCAGATGAGCTGGATAGGCTGATCACAGACCGACCGGACGGCTGCCAGAGAAAGGCCTGTGATCCCAGGAAGACATGTGTCCTGTCCATGCCCTGTGGTCCCCCGCTGTCTGGACATCTGCAGTCCTCCCTCCCCTTCCACCTCCAGGCCCAGAATCACACCCTCCTAGGAGAACCCAGCTCCCCTGTACACGCCCGGACCCCTCCCCTCCATGCTGTCCCAGACTACTCCCACAGCCCCTTCCCCCAGCAGCAGCCCTACAGACACCCCTTTAGCCACAGCTTGTACAGCCTCCACCCAGACGTCACAGCCGAGGTGGACGCTCTGGACTCCAGTGTCATGGAGTTTGCCGGTGGGTTCTGATGAGGATAGGAGGGATGTTACCGTATGTTTAAAATCAAAATGCCATATTTGTTGATCACGTTTATCAAAACAGATAGTTTAAAACAGACAGTTATGGTGAAGACTATGGTGATAATGTGTTTGTTTCTGTCTTTCAGGGAGCCTATGGGAGGAGATGAGGGAGGAGGGCTTCAGCCTGGAGTCTCTGGGTAACTTTAACCACTCTGACTGTGAGCTGACTGGCCCCAGCACTGGACAGACCCTGGTGGACCGACAGGTGTCCCCTCCCAGTACATCACAACCACAGAGGCCAGGGGCCAGGCCATCACCCAGCTCTGACTTTGACTGTGAAACACTGATATACAGTGTATTAAACACTGAAATACATCAGGACAGACTATGGGAAGATCATTACTGTTGAATCTGAAAGTCCCCGCACCAACTGTATGAGAATCCTGAACTTTTCTGCACCTGACAGGATGTCTCGCCCCTTTTATGTCAGTTTTTTTATGTGTTTTTTTCCTGATTCCTGTTTTAACACCAAAGCACGTAAGAAGCAGCCAAAATCAACAAGCATGGGCATGTTTGATTGCGTCTGTCAGCTTCTTGGAGTGATGAGGATGAAGTGTTTTTGTGTGTGTGGATCTTCGGCGGTAAAATGCAATGCCACTTTATTTCTACAAGAGCCGGAGTCAATGTTTGTTTCTGTGAAGATATGTAGACGTTGTCGGGGAAACTAATCTGTTATCTAGGCTATTCCTTATGGAGGAAAAGTCTTTCACTGATTCACAGATTTCACTGTGGCACTGTAGCTTGATAAGTTATGTTTGTAGTACTATAGTACTACTAGGTAGGCATTATCTCTGCATTTTCTGTGTATTTATTTTGGTTCATTTGTATTTATTTACTATGTTCTGAGTAAATGCTCCAAATGACTCTTGATGCCATGCCTTACAATTATTTTATATTGTAAAATAGAGGACTTTTACATGTTATTTCAGAAATACTAAAAACATTTAACTAAAGATTGTTAACGTAATGGTATTAAAGCCTTAGCATATTCACCGGCTTTAACCTGAGAATAGACTCCTGTGCCTACTATGGATTTGTCTAACCGTAAATATTTACCGATGCCATTTGCTATTGTTACTAAAGACTTCAATCTTGAGATGAATCTGACAGACCGCTATACCCCTCTGATGTCCGTGACCCCGCTCCGATGGTGTCTCAGGGAAAGTGGGATATGCACACAAAAAAAATCACACCTCACACTTGTACATGTTACACAGTTGGTGAAGCTGGACAAATATAAGCGCCCCCTAATTGACCTTTGACCTTGAGGTTTTTCAGCTGGTTCACTTGAATGTCAATCGTGCACTTTGGTAGGCACTAGTGTGATGCAAGAGCACCGTCTACTGTCAGTCTAGAGTATTGCGACAAAGTGGTTATTTTCATATCCATACTGTATATATCCCAAGTACCATTTGTAAAAGTGGTTGTATAACCCTTATGTATACGTAATACATAGTAGTGACAATGGTACAATTAGGCAGTATGAGGCCAATGGTTTAAAGTTCATTGTCTTTTACATTCTTCTTCCTTCCTCTCCCAAAAGGTTGTTTACAGTAGATTTAACTCCTCCCTCTCCCTTCCCCGAGGGCTTAATTCCTATTGGATGACTGACTGTAATTTGAGATAGAAGATGCCCCAGCAGGTTTAACCAACTCAACAACACCTGAAACCAGGTGGTCTCAGTCCCTGTCCTTCAGCCTTATCGACATGAGCAACTGGGGGGAAACATCCAACATAAGTTACCAGCAATGGAGGGATCCTGAAATCAGGTACAGTAAATATCTAAATCTCATAAATTCTAGCTTTCCGGAGTTTTATATTGATGGAATCACACTTAACGGTAAGTTGAAGTGCAAGGTGACTGACCTAGTGTTCCGTTAGATAATACCTGTAGGGGAATCATAGGGGGAAGAAAACGGGATACTTTACATAGCTGGGTCGTTCCATAAAATGAGTGCCCTGTTATATTGTAAGTAGAAATTGTGCACCAATATTGAATTTTAAAATCCTGTTATACACTGGACAAAAACGTAAACGCAACATGTAAAGTGCTGGTCCCATGTTTCATGAGCTGAAATAAAAGATCCCAGAAATGTTCCATATAAACAAAAGGCTTATTTCTCTAAAATGTTGTGCACAAATTTGTTTCCATCCCTGTCAGTGAGTATTTATCATTTGCCAAGATAATCTATCCACCTGAAAGCCATATCAAGAGGTGTATTAAAGAGCATGATCATTACAAAGGTGCACCTTGTGCTGGGCACAAAAAAGGCCACTAAAATGTGCACTTTTGTCACACATCACAATGCCACAGGTGTCTCAAGTTTTGAGGGAGCGTGCCATTGGCATGCTGAATGCAGGAATGTCCACCAGAGCTGTTGCCAGAGAATTGTTCATTTCATTTCATTTTAATTTCTTTTAATTTTAATTTACCAATGTCGTTTTAGAGAATTTGACAGTACGTCCAACCGGCCTCACAACCGCAGACCATGTGTATGGCTTTGTGTGGGCAAGTGGTTTGCTGATGTCAACATTGTGAACAGCGTGCCCAATGGTGGCATTGGGGTTATGGTATGGACCGGCATAAATTATGGACAACAAACACAATTGCATTTTATCGATTGGCAATTGGAATGCACAAACATACTGCGACGAGTTCTTAAAGGCCCACTGTGAGGCCCATTTGTTAAAAAGGTATCTGTAACCAACAGATGCATATCTGTATTTGGAGTCAGGACAGGCGGGGGTCAAAACCAGGAGGGTGAGAAAAGCGAGACTGGGGAAAAGCAGGCGCTGAGACACAAAGCACTGGTAGGCTTGAACAAACAAGACAAACTTGCACAGACAGACAGAAAACACAGGTATAAATACCATGGGATAAGTGGTGAAGGTGTGTGACACCTGGAGAGGGGTGGAGACAAGGACAAGTCCAGGTGAAGCAGATCAAGGCGTGACAGCTAACTTCACCAAATTCTGCGTTAAGATTTAACCCACTTAAACCCGAAATGTCTCCCAAGTTTTCACCACTATTGTAAAGCCCTATTTATTAAGTTGGTTTGAGTCATTTCTAAATAAGTATCATTTATTTCATGTGTGATTCATTAGTGATTCATGTACATCTGTCCCACATTGTAAGGTCAACCCTGTTACTTCAACTCTTGTTTTAATGTGGTGAAACTAGTCCTTTAAAAAAATATATTTAAAAAAAAGAATACATTTGAATATCTATTTTAATCAAACCATAGTGTAAAAGCAGGTGAGCTGGTTCTACTGTTTTTGGCCATGTTCTGGTATTTTGTGGTGGAAAAGTGAGTGGGTCGGAGATAACATGTCAACCGTGTTACCAATAGATAGGCTAGAAATGTTGAATTATTTATTTATTTAAATTGTGAAGCTTACTTTCAATTGCGCTTCCGTGTTGCACACAATAAACGTCTCGTCACATGGGGATTTGTGGCTGTTGTCAGATGAAATATTCAATCTGTTATAGTCAACCCTGTTACTTTATTTGGCACTTAATAGGCACTTACCTCATGAGATGGGAAAACATGTTTTTCTATTTAGTTGAACATGTGCTCTTTATGACAGAATGTTAAAATGAGGTGAAATCAAATATTTTTTTTTAAACCAAGTTACACTACTCAAAAGGCACCCAATTGCTGGAATGACCCAGGTACTCTGGGCTTGCCATGTTATCAGTAGATTGATTCCAGTTGCTGTTGTGGAATAGAGTTCCATGTAGCCATGGTTTTACGTAGTACTGTGCGCCTCCCATAGTCTGTTCTTGACTTGGGGATTGCGAAGAGCCCTCTGGTGTCATGTCTTGTGGGGTATGCATGGGTGTCTGAGCTGTGTGCTAGTAGTTTAAACAGACACCTCGGTGCATTCAACACTTCTTACAAAAACAAGTAGTGATGAAGTCAATCTCTACTCCACTTTGAGCCATGAGACATTTACATGCATATTATTAATGTTAGCTCTCCATGTACATTTAAGTGCCAGCCGTGCTGCCCTGTTCAGAGCCAATTGTAATTTTCAGAGGTCCCTCTGTGGTACCTGACCACACGACTGGTGCGAACAAACTAGAACCTGTAGGATCTGCCCTGTTGATAGTGTTGTTAAAAAGGCAGAGCAGCGCTTTATTATGGACATACTTCTCCCCATCTTAGCTACTGTTGTATCAATATGTTTTGACCATGACAGTTTACAATCCAGAGTTAGTCCAAGCAGTTTAGTAACCTCAGCTTGCTCAATTTCCACATTATTTATTACAAGATTTAGTTGAGGTTTAGAGTATAGTGAATGATTTGTCCCAAATCATAGTTTTTGAAATATGTAGGACTAACTTATTCCTTGCCACCCATTCTGAAACTAACTGCAGCTCTTTGTTAAGTCTTGCAGTTATTTGACTCTCTGTCGTAGCTGACGTGTATAGTGTTGAGTCATTCGTATACATAGACACGGGCTTTACTCAAAGCCAGTGGCATGTCATTAGTAAAGATTGAAAAAAGTAATGGGCCTAGACAGCTGCCCTGGGGAATTCCTAGTTCTACCTGGATCATGTTGGAGAGGCTTCCATTAAAGAACACCCTCTGTGTTCTGTTATAGCAGGGGTGTAAAGCCATAAAACATACGTTTTTCCAGCAGCAGACTGTGATCAATAATGTCAAAAGCTGCACTAAAGTCTAACAAAACCGCTCCCACAATCTTTTTATCATCAATTTCTCTCAGCCAATGATCAGTCATTTACAGTGGTGTAAAGTACTTAAGTAAAAATACTTTTTGAGTACTTTTAAGTAGTTTTTGGGGGTATCTCTACTCTACTTTACTATTTATATTTTTGACAACTTTTACTTTTACTCCACTACATTCCTAAAGAAAATAATGTAATCCTTACATTTTCGATGACACCCAAAGCACTCGTTGCATTTTGAATGCTTAGCAGGACCGGAAAATTGTCTAATTCACACACTTATCAAGAGAACATCTGATGGACTCACTCAACACAAATGCTTCGTTTGTAAATTATGTCTGTGTGTTGAGCTGTGCCCCTGGCTAACCGTAAATTTAAAAAACAAGAAAATCATGTTGTCTGGTAAGACATTTTAAATGATTTATACTTTTACTTTGATACTTAAGTACATTTAAAACCCAATACTTTTAGACTTTTACTCAAGTAGTATTTTACTTGGGTGACTTTCACTTTTACTCAAGTATGAAGATTGGGTACTTTTTCCACCACTGGTAATTTGTGTAAGTGCCGTGCTTGTTGAATGTCCTTCCCTATAAGCATGCTGAGAGTATGTTGTCAATTTGTTTACAGTAAAATGGCATTGTATCTGGTCAAACACAATTATTTCCAAAAGTTTACTAAGGGTTGGCAACAGGCTGATTGATCGGCTGTTTGAGCCAGTAAAGTTGGCTTTACTATTCTTGTGTAGTGTAATTACTTTTGCTTCCCTCAGGCCTGAGGGCACAAACGTTCTAGGAGGCTTAGATTGAAGATGTGGCAATGTCGTCCGCTATTATCCTCAGTAATTTTCTATCAAAGTTGTCAGACCCCGGTGGCTTGTCACTTCTTCCACACTCACTTTACAGAATTCAAAATTGCAATGCTTGTCTTTCATAATTTGATCAGTTATAATTGGATGTGTAGTGTCAGTGTTTGTTGCTGGCATGTCATGCCTAAGTTTGCTTATCTTGCCAATGAAAAGAATCATCAAAGTATTTGCCAATATCAGTGGGTTCTGTGATGAATGAGCCATCTAATTCAATGAATGATGGAGCTGAGTTGACCTTTTTGCCCAACATTTCATTTAAGGTGCACCAAATCTTTTTATTTTCAGTCTTTATTTGTTTCATAGTAGTGTTTCGTCTTCTTTTTATTCAGTTTAGTCACATCTTTTCTCAATTTGCAGTAGTTTGAGTAGCCTATTGAATAGTCATCACGGACAATACAGTAGATTCAGTATGAAATAAACCAATGGCATTCAGGAAGTCACATCAGGATGTTGTCATTCTCTAGATCTATTGCTTTCTCTGTATTGTTTAAGATTTGGTTTGGTTTCAGTGTGGTGACGTTTCGAGGCACAGCGGGAGACAGTCTGCGTCACGATGAGGAGGAGCAGTGTGGAGACTATGAGGTGTACACCACTGGGATGCAGACTGTGGACCTCGGGGAGCGCAGGACAGGACAGGACCCCACTGAAGGTTTCACATACTGATTTATATTTTGTTTCGTCCACATCTATTTGCTGCTCATTTGTCGTTTAGAATTACCCGATGCTCTTGAACCCATGGATTTATGAAAATATGCTATTCAAACTAAATACTGAACCATACAAAGTCTCCCAAAGCTTGAGCTTGACTAAACCACTGTCCACTCAATTCATCAACACTAGTTCTCAGTTTACCATTACTTATTGATACGAGAACACCTATACATTTTTTTAAACATGTGGCATTGTTATCTTGAATGTTACCCAACTTTTCATCCAATTAACACTAATTGTACACAAACATCTATGCCAGTTAAAAAACCAATCAATCTCTCTCAACTAGAATACTCTTCTGACATCATCATTCAGCACCTAATATCATGTTAGCGCTTGTTCAATTGTTACATTGATTTAGTAACCATTTCTGATCATGGTTCATAATATTAATGAAGTCATTCCTGGTCTGGATGTAGAAAAAGCAGCATGTATGGGAAAGTTTGTGAACGATAGAACATGTCATATGTTGTTTTGGGATTTTATTATAACTTGACCACATCTTTCTCTCTGCCCTGTCAGATACCTTTACAGCGGAGGATGCAGTGGAGGCCATTGGCTTTGGAAAGTTTCAGTGGAAGCTTTCTATCCTCACTGGACTGTCGTGGGTGAGAGAGTGGGATTGATTCCAAATGACCGACATGACCTTAAATCTTTTTCATTTGTGGAACAACAACCCCTTCTAATCATGAGCTGCTCTCACTGACCCTCATGTTGTGTTTACTGTAGATGGCGGACGCCATGGAGATGATGATCCTGAGCGTCATATCCCCTCAGTTGCACTGTGAGTGGATGCTGCCCAGCTGGAAGGTGGCTATGCTAACATCGGTCAGTCTCATTCTGTCACCAAAACATTATCTCTCAGGCATCGAGACTGGGGTTATTCTCTCATAAGCTTTATCGCATGGGTTTGATTACGCCATGTAGTCATCATCACATTAGACCTAATCATATAGGCTTTTGAGGGTAGCCACCAGCTAGAGAGGAAATGCTGAAGGCATACAGCCAACATTTTAATAGGATAGTATTTGTAGTAATCATTCATTGGGTGTCAATGTTCCAGTGATGTCATCAGGTCACTTCTTCTCTCTCAGGTGGTGTTCATTGGGATGATGTTCAGCTCGACTCTATGGGGAAATATATCTGACAAGTACGGCAGAAAAGTAGTAAGTTTCAGTCTGCAATTGTTTAACATGTATACAAGGTTGAGATCTTACGGCTATGATTTGGTCATGTTGATGGTGAAATACGCTGAGTGTATAAAACATTAGGAACACCTGCTCTTTCCATGACATAGACTGACCAGGTGAAAGCTATGATCCCACCTGTTAAATACACTTCAATTTTATTTAACTAGGCAAGTCAGTTAAGAACAAATTTGTATTTTCAATGACGGCCTAGGAACAGTGGGTTAACTGCCTTGTTCAGGGGCAGAACAACAGATTTGTACCTTGTCATCTCGGGGATTCGATCTTGCAACCTTTCAGTTACTAGTCCAACACTCTAACCACTAGGCTACCTGCTGCCCTTGTTGAGTGTGAAAAACCCAGCAGTGTTGCAGTCCTTGACCCAAACTGGTGCGCCAGGCACCTACTACCATACCCTGTTCAAAGACAATTAAAATACTTTGCCTTGCCCATTCACCCTCTGAATGGCACACCTATGCAATTCATATCTTCTTCTTCGGAGTTTAATGACGGACTGTAAGTATAGATGGAAGGGAGGAGTCAGGTTAAATAAGGATTTTTAAGTCTTGAAACAATTGAGACATGGCTTGTGAGTGTAGGGTTAGTTTGAAGGATGTTATTTTATTTTGTATTACGAAGTATAATGGATTTATTTTTATGGTTCAGTTGGGGGCAGCGTATTGGATGCCAACTGCCATTAAACTCAGAAGAAGAAGAAGAAGAAGATATGAATTGCATAGGTGTGCCATTCAGAGGGTGAATGGGCAAGACAAAAGATTTTTTTTTTTTAATTTTACCCCTTTTTCTCCCCAATTTCGTAGTATCCAATTGTTGTAGTAGCTACTATCTTGTCTCATCGCTACAACTCCCGTACAGGCTCGGGAGAGACGAAGGGTGAAAGTCATGCGTCCTCCGATACACAACCAACCAAGCCGCTGCTTCTTTAACACAGCGCACATCCAACCCGGAAGCCAGCCGCACCAATGCGCCGGAGGAAACACCGTGCACCTGGCCACCTTGGTTAGCGTACACTGCGCCCAGCCCGCCACAGGAGTCGCTGGTGCGCGATGAGACAAGGACACCCCTACCGACCAAGCCCTCCCTAACCCGGGCGACGCTAGGCCAATTGTGCATCGCCCCACGGACCTCCCGGTCGCGGCCGGTTACGACAGAGCCTGGGCGCGAACCCAGGGACTCTGATGGCACAGCTGGCGCTGCAGTACAGCGCCCTTAACCACTGCGCCACCCGGGAGGCCAAGACAAAATATTTTAAGTGCATTTGAACAGGGTATGGTAGTAGGTGCCTGGCGCACAAGTTTGGGTCAAGGACTGCAACACTGCTGGGTTTTTCACGCTCAACAGTTTTCCATGGGTATCAAGAATGGTCCACCACCCAAAGGACATCCAGCCAACTTGACACAACTGTGGGAAGCATTGGAGTCAACATGAGCCAGCATCCCTGTGGAACGCTTTCAACACCTTGTAGAGTCCATGCCCCTAGGAATTGAGGCTGTTCTGAGGACAAAATGTCAGTATTAGGAAGGTGTTCCTAATGTCTTGTACACTGTGTATTTGTGTGGTGAACAGGGCCTGACGATGTGCATGATGTGGGTCCTATACTACGGCTTCCTCAGTGCCTTTTCCCCGGCGTATGGCTGGGTCATGGTGCTGCGCGGCCTGTTGGGCTTTGGCATTGGAGGAGCCCCACAGTCGTGAGTGATGTACTCCATAAGGCACATACAGCACACCTGGCTTCCTCAGTGCCGCACTCTGTTGCAATACAGTGGAATAGAACACATCAGACTTTGTTGTACAACAACGTCACTGTCCAGATTTCCAAGATGATAACAGTCGTACATGAAAGACGATCATCATAAATTCACCCTAAATGCCACTTTAACAGTATCATGGAGATGCACTGTAAAGTACTGTTGAAATGACTGATGTCTTTGAAATGACTGCGTTAGTCTCTCAATCCGAGTTGAACCTTTCCTAAATGTGGTTTATCTGCAGTGGAGCTGATCAGGCTGAATTAACAGAACACTGTTATTGTAGCACACTGACATTCTCTCTTGGGACAGTTAGACCTGTGAAGATGGCAGAGCAACAATAACGCTCCAACCAGGAACAAAACAAATGTATTTTTAGCCCTGAGTCTGATTGATAGAACTGGTTCCAGACTCAATGATTCAGGACCAGAAAATATTGCCTTTTGTTAATAAAATGCTGACTGTTAGTAGTTTATTTTGTACTGAATGTAACTGATGCTGTTGAACCTTCTATTTTATAGCCAAGGTATAGGTTTAATTTTCTGACCAATACTGGGCTACCCTATTACCTGTAGAAGTTAATGTTGTGTGCCGTGCTTATTTGAATTCCCCATAGTTGTGTTCTGCATCAGGTAGAAAAGTCATTTTTAGATTAATTAATGGACATCTTCTTTCAGGGTGACGTTGTACTCCGAGTTCCTCCCAAGGAAGTCAAGGGCCACCTGCATTATGCTGATTCAGGTACTTTCTATCCACTGGCCTTTAATCATATTTTTTCTATTGCATTAGTTTTTATCTCATAAGAAAATAAACAATTTCTTGAGTGGTGTTCCATCCTACAGTGCTTAATCCTCTTGTCTTGGCGGCCATCAGATATTCTGGGCCCTAGGCGCTGTGTTTGAGGTCCTTCTGGCCATCTGGATCATGCCTACCATGGGCTGGCGGTGGCTGCTTGGCCTGTCTACTGCACCCCTGGTGGTCTTTGTTATCTTCTGTTTTGTAAGTATTACGACTGAACTGAGCCCTGCAATATCTATGGTTCTGAGACAATGGTTGACATTCAGCACAAAGGTGGTTGATACTGAACACATAGGTAGTGGATGAAGTGTGTCATATGCACGTGTCTGCGTCTGATACAGTGGCTGCCTGAGAGTCCCCGCTTTGATGTGCTTTCGGGAAACAGGGAAAATGCTATGAAAACGTTAAGACTCATCGCTGCTGACAATGGGAAGACCATGCCTCTTGGGAGGCTTATTGCCAATAAACAGGTGAAACCATATAATTGGTGTGGTGTGTGCATTCATGTGGTATATGTTTATCTGAGACCATCTTAGCTGACAACTTTTTGTGTATTCACGACAATCGCTCGGGTGTGCTTTTTATATATTTGTAAAGCAGGAGGAGCGTGGTAGGATCCGAAATCTCTTAACTCCTCAATATCGCAGAACCACCCTTCTCCTGTGGTTTATATGGTAGGTTGATTTTGCTCTCATTATACTGGCATCTCATTAGCTCAACCAGTGCACCCCATCCTCCTAGTTCATAGAACCTCAGAAACCCAGAGTTGGGCCCTTTGTGTGATCTGTGTTTGTATGGTTTCTGTCTCAGGTTTGCCAATGCCTTCTCCTACTATGGCCTGGTCCTCCTGACCACTGAGTTATTCCAGACAGGAGATGCATGTGGTGGTGAGTGACAGCTGGTCTGCATGTTACTCTGAAAGGTCGAAACTTCCCTTTTTGATAGTCTTAAGGAGAAACTCCTGCACCGCCCTAACGATCAAACATGGTAAACAGTCCTGCAAGCCTGCCCTTCTAGTTGCTCTTTTAGAACCTTTGACTTACAAAATATGTACCTCCAGTCATCACCCAAGGTGCAAAGACTGAGCCAAAGTGCAACCTGGAATGCAAATACTTGACGTTAGATGACTACAAAGACCTACTCTGGACCACCTTAGCTGAATTTCCAGGTGAATGATATTTAAGGCATTTATATACCATAGATACTGTTCAGCAGTAATTTAACAGAACTGAATCTTGTGTTTTGTTGATGTGCTGAGTGGGACATTCTCTATGTCCATTTCTTTTTTCTCCTGTCTCTGCAGGTCTTTTTGTGACATTGTTTTTGATCGATCGGATTGGCAGGAAGAAAAGCATGGCAATGTGTTTCCTGATGTTCTCTGTGTGCATTCTGCCCCTGTACGCTTGTGTTGGAAGGTAAGTGCACTCTTCACCTTGACCAGGTCCAAGATTGGCGAACCTTGGTAATCAAGGGCCTTCAATCTGAACTGGCCCAGTTAGTCACTGATTTGGCTTCACCCATTCTCTTCACGCTGTGTGGGGGTGACAGCTGTGTTCATGCTCTGCTGATGTCTCATACACTTGGTCTACAGGGTAGCTCTGACAGTCTTCATCTTCATCGCCAGAGCATTCATCACTGGGGGGTTCCAAGTTGCTTATGTCTACACGCCTGAGGTAAGCATTTTTTTCTCCATCAGTAGGTACTTGACATCCAAAACCACAGCTTCTGGTGTTGAGGACTTTTTGTATAAATGATTTTTTCTGTAGGTATATCCCACAGCCACCAGAGCTCTGGGCATTGGGACCTGCAGTGGGATGGCCAGGGGGGGTGCCCTTCTAACTCCCTTTGTGTCACAGGTAATCATGACCTTGTTTTACTTCATTCGAATCGAAGACACCCTGCCCCCTCAGAGGACTCCCGGCCCTCTGGCTCCCCAGCACTGCTAACCTCCAGCTATTTTGGCCCATACAGGTGCTGCTCAAGAAGTCTGTGTACCTCACACTGTCTGTGTACTGCATCTTTTGCCTGCTGGCCACAGGAGCGTCCATGCTGTTGCCCATTGAGACCACAGGCCTGGGCCTGCAGGAGTCTAGTCGAATCACAGCCGGTCAGGAGGAGATGAAAACAGGCCAGATGTCAAATGGCTCTGAGGCTTCACCAACGCACACCAGCTATGGATCATCCTATAACAGCTGATGAGGACAATAGGGAGTAAGGCGTTGAGAGAAATAAAGGGCACTTGATTATTCCCACTTTAGTCTTATCAAGTTATTTCTCACGGATGCCACACAAAAGGATATTAAAGATGGGACAGTTTACAAGCTGGAACCCCACGCAGACATTATTGGATGGGGGGAGAACTCAAGTTACAGCACATTAGCAAGACTACACTTCAGTTTGCACACCAGCATTTTTAACAGGACTTTGATGACTGAGTATTTATGGATATTGTGTAACCTGAGAGGCTCAGATCATTTTTCTATGAATTTTGCTACAACTATTTTGATAATTTAAGAGTGTTCATATTCATTATTGCAATACATGGGTGCATATCTGTGCATGAGTTCTGAAATGTGTGTACTATTGTTCCTTGCTTGAATTTCCCACTTAAAATGTGCAAATATGGAAACCTCCCGAGTGGCGTATAAGGCACTACATCGCAGTGCTAGAGGAGTTACTACAGACCCGGGTTTGGCCGTTGGGGCTTTACCTGGCTCATCGTACTCTAGCGACTGCTTGTGGCGGGCCGGGTGCCTGCAAACTGACTCCGATCACCAGCTGAACGGCGTTTTCTCTGACACATTGATGCGGCTTGCGGGTGTTAAAGAGCACAGTTAGGCGGGTTATATTTCGGAGGATGCATGACTCGATCTTCGTCTCTCCCGAGCTCGTTGAGGAGTTTCAGCAATGAGACAAGATCGAACAGGGGGGGGTAAAATACAAAAAAGAAATATGTAAGATGTATATATAAGAATTTCATGATAAATAGCATTTTGTTTCTGGGTGGGGAGTATGATAGTCTGTAGTTACCTAACGTAGCAGGCGTAAAATAAACGCCTGAAACTAGGTCCCTTATGTAACAGTATAACTTTAGACCGTCCCCTCGCCCATACCCGGGCGCGAACCAGGGACCCTCTGCACACATCAACAACAGTCACCCACGAAGCATCGTTACCCATCGCTCCACAAAAGCCGCGGCCCTTGCAGAGCAAGGGGAACTACTACTTCAAGGTCTCAGAGCGAGTGACGTCACCGATTGAAACACTATTTAGCGTGTACCACCGCTAACTAAGCTAGCGTTTCACATCCGTTACACTTACATACTGGTCTTGAGGAAAGTAAATGTGGAAGAGGAGTTAAGATGGAGTTTCGCGTTGTTAAGGTCTGGTTAGCATGTGATGATGAAAGCACTTTATGTAAGAATGCTGGGTTTGACCAAAGCACTGCCTTAGATCCATCTTCTGCTAAAGTGAGGCATGAAGGATAGGTAGAAAAAGCATGCAATTCTCCAACACTCTTGGCTGAAACAATAGTCAATAAAAAGCAGTCTGACAGAGAGCTCACATAGCTCAAGTGAAGACAGGGGCTCAAATGGTGGACTTATAAGTGATCGTAGGACAACAATCTAATTCCAATGAGGGTACTGAAGGGGCCTTGGGTGGCCGTAGCCTGCGGGCACCTTTAATGAATTTTGAAACTAAAGGGTGTGTCGTGTCCCTGGTTATGAGCTATAGAGGTGGCTGCCCTATACCCTTTCAATGTAAACTCAGCAAAAAAAGAAATGTCCTCTCACTGTCGACTTTGTTTATTGTTTGCAAACTTGTCATGTGTAAATATTTGTGTGAACATAAGACTCAACAACTGAGACATAAACTGAACAAGTTCCACAGACATGTGACTAACAGAAATGGAATAATGTGTCCCTGAACAAAGGGTGAGTCAAAATCAAAAGTAACAGTCAGTATTCTGGGGGGAATGGCCCTAGCCCTCACCCTCCGATCCAACAGGTCCCAGACATGCTCAATGGGATTGAGATCCGGGCTCTTCGCTGGCCGTGGCAGAACACTGACATTCCTGTCTTGCAGGAAGTCACACACAAAACGAGCAGTATGGCTGGTGGCATTGTCATGCTGAAGGGTCATGTCAGGATGAGCCTGCAGGAAGGGTACTACATGAGGAAGGAGGATGTCTTCCCTGTAATGCACAGCTTTGAAATTGCCTGCAATGACAACAAGCTCAGTCTGATGATGCTGTGACACACTGCCCCAGACCATGACGGACCCAGCTGTCCATCCTGTCTCCCTGTAGCTCTGTCTTAGGCGTCTCACAGTACGGACATTGCAATTTATTGCCCTGGTCACATCTGCAGTCCTCATGCCTCCTTGCAGCATGCCTAAGGCACGTTCATGCAGATGAGCAGGGCCCCTGGGCATCTTTCTTTTGCTGTTTTTCAGAGTCAGTAGAAAGACCTCTTTAGTGTCCTAAGTTTTCATAACTGTGACCTTAATTGCCTACCTTCTGTAAGCTGTCAGTGTCTTAACGACCGTTCCACAGGTGCATGTTCATTAATTGTTTATGGTTCATTGAACAAGCATGGGAAACAGTGTTTAAACCCTTTACAATGTAGATCTGTGAAGTTATTTGGAGTTTTACAAATTATCTTTGAAAGACAGGGTCCTGAAAAGGGGACGTTTCTTTTTTTGCTGAGTTTAGATGGGGACTTCCCTGCAGCCAGAAGCTCCTGGAGGAAAGTCAAAATGACAGAAATTGGACAGGAAAAGGCAATTTTGCATGGTCGACATCTTTTCCTGAGCACATTCTACTTAATACAGGGTTCAGATAGAGGATTCCCTGGTTGCCTGAATTTGATCAATTACCAAGAAGGACAACACTGCAGCTACAAGGAGGTCATGTTCAGGGACCACACCAACAACTTCAGTATGCTGGGTTTGGGGAGCCAAAGCTTGTCTTTCGCTTGTGAAAGGAGGTCTGCCCGGAGAGGGAGTTCCCATGGTTGCTGTGGCCAAAGTGGAGCAACAAGTAGAAAAGATGCGCTCTCGAGACTGATCGTCCTCCCTACCTGAGGGGGAAAGGGAATTGGTGGAAATGCATACAGCAGCCCCCTTAGCCATCTGTGTGATAGGGGATCGACCCTGAGTGGGCCTGATGAACCCTTTATGGAAAGCCAACAACGGGACAATGGGTTGAGTCTGGCGATGCAAACAGATCGTCGATGGCCATTCTGAATCGCACCAGATCAAGCGGGATTGGCACAACACTGCGGGTCAACAAGCGCCAACAACGGGTACAAGAAGCTAAATAGTTACAGTGGCTATCAGTGGTGGAAAAGTGCAAAATGGTCATACTTGACCTTAATATAGAGATACCTTAATAGATGACTCAAGTAAAAGTGAAAGTCACCCAGTAAAATACATCTTGAGTAAAAGTCATAGTATTTTGTTTTTAATATACTTAAGTATCAAAAGTAAATGTAATTGCTAAAATATACTTAAGTATCAAAAGTAAAAGTATAAATAATTTCAAATTCGTTATATTAAGCAAACCAGATTTACAGATAGCCAGTGGCACACTCCAGCACTTTGACATAATTTACAAACTAAGCATGTGTGTTAGTGAGCACGCCAGATAAGAGACAGTAGGGATGACCAGGGATGTTCTCACCATTTTCCTGTCCTGCTAATCATTCAAAATGTAACAAGTACTTTTGGGTGTCAGGGAAAATGTATGGAGTAAAAAGTACATTATTTTCTTTAGGGATATAGAAAAGTAAAAGTAGTCCAAAATATAAATAATAAATTAAAGTACACATAAAAAAAAACTACTTCAGTAGTACTTTAAGGTATTTATACTTTACTTTACACCACTGGTAGCTACACTACATGACCAAAGGTATGTGGTCACCTGCTCGTCGAACATCTCATTCCAAAATCATGGGCATTAATATGGAGTTGGTCCCCCCTTTGCTCCTATAACAGCCTCACCTCTTATGGGAAAGCTTTCCACTAGATGTTCCACTAGATGGAACATTGCTGCGGGGACTTGCTTCCATTCAGCCACGAGCATTAGTGAGGTTGGGCACTGATGTTGGGCAATTCGGCCTGGCTCGCAGACGGCGTTCCAAATCATCCTAAAAGTGTTCGATGGGGTTGAGGTCAGGGCTCTGTGCAGGCCAGTCAAGTTCTTCCACACCGATCTCGACAAACCATTTCTGTATGGACCTCGCTTAGTGCATGGGGGCATTGTCATGCTGAAACAGGAAAGGGCCTTCCCCAAACTGTTGCCACAAAGTTGGAGGAAAAGAATTGTCTAGAATGTCATTGTATGCTGTAGTGTTAAGATTTCCCTTCACTGTATCTAAGGGGCCTAACCCGAACCATAAAAAACAGCCCCAGACCATTATTCCTCCTCTATCAAACTTTACAGTTGGCACTATGCATTGGGGCAGGTAGCGTTTTCCTGGCATCCGCCAAACCCAGATTCATCCGTCGGACTGCCAGATGGTGAAGCGTGATTCATCACTCAGAGGATGCTTTTCCACTGCTCCAGAGTCCAATGGCGGCAGACGCTTGACACTCCAGCCGATGCTTGGCATTGCGCATGTTGATCTTAGACTTGTGTGCGGCTGCTAAGCCATGGAAACCCATTTCATGAAGCTCCCGAAGAACAGTTATTGTGCTAGAGTTGCTTCCAGAGGCAGTTTGGAACTTGGTAGAGACTGAAAAACAGCTTATATCTCAAGGCCATCAGACTGTTAAACAGCCACCACTAACATTGAGTGGCTGCTGCCAACATACTGACTCAACTCCAGCCACTTTAATAATGTAAATTCATGTAAATTCATGTAAAACATGTATCACTAGCCACTTTAAACAATGCCACTTTATGTTTATATACCCTACATTACTCATCTCATATGTATGTGTATATACTGTACTCTATATCATCTACTGCATCTTGCCATCTTTATGTAATACATGTATCACTAGCCACTTTAAACTATGCCACTTTATGTTTATATACCCTACATTACTCATCTCATATGTATATACTGTACTCTATACCATCTACTGCATCTTGCCTATGCCGTTCTGTAGCATCACTCATTCATATATCTTTATGTACATATTCTGTATCCCTTTACACTTGTGTGTATGAGGTAGTAGTTGTGGAATTGTTAGGTTAGATTACTCGTTGGTTATTACTGCATTGTCGGAACTAGAAGCACAAGCATTTCGCTACACTTGCATTAACATCTGCTAACTATGTGTATGTGACAAAAAAAATTTGATTTGATTTAACTAGATCCCAACTATCTCGGCCATATACGATTCGAGGTCTCGTAGAGAAAAGCACAGACTTGGAAGATGATAAGGGGGTTATCTTCCCTAAAATAAGCGTGGATCACATGAGGCCTCATATAGAGGAGACTCGTCGGATCCCTCATAAAATAAAATCAGCAGCCTCCACAGCCACCACACCAGCAGGTGCAGCCTCCACCGCCACCACACCAGCAGGTGCAGCCTCCACCTCCACCACACCAGCAGGTGCAGCCTCCCAAATTTCAGATTGGTTGTAACTGCTGGCCACGATGGTTCCACCAGTCCTATATGAAAACCATGTCTGCGCTGCCTGTCAGGACTAGGTTAGGCTTGAGTTCCAGGCGACGCTATCACCTGGAAAACTTTCTATAAAAAGTGGACTAAATGTCTAGTCGAGCTGTTGCAGCTTTCCAATTTGTTTGTTATTTATTGTCTTTTTATATTTGATTTGTCATTTTACATCTTATTATGCAAAGATTAAAATGTGTATTTCCTATTTAATGTTTGTTAACAAACTTAACCTTCCGTGATATTTTTGTGTTATTGTGTGATAATACACAAATATTATCTTTATTTTCTTAAACATTACAAGATGTTTCTAAAACAAATGTTTATGTTTCTTTACACTCTAATACACTCTAAATTTCCTAATTTCCTTAATTTTGTGGCTGGAGTCAAATACTTTCTGTGGAACACAGTAATGGTCAACATGAGCTACATAAAATTATTCAGAAGTGTGCCAGGCCTTGCAGTCCCAAAATAGAAGGGGGGGGGGGGGGGGGATTTCGGAAGGCAAGAAAATAGCCTTGCCGAAATCGTTAGTGCCTCACCGCGATCAAACCGATATAAAACAAATTAAATGAAACTCAGCCTAACATGATCAGAAATCTCAATTTTCAAGCAAGTCGCGGCAATGGAGAATTGAGTGCGTGCGCGTTCAAGCAAATCCCAGCAATGAAGAATTGAGTGCGTGCGCATTCACGCGAAGGGGGGAAGAATTCTGGCAGGGGGAGCTTTTCTGCACAACACCGGAACATCCGCCTGTTGGGGACTCCGCAGAGAATAGTCTGTGGTCTATAGTCTCAAAAATATAGTCTGTCCAGAATCACCTTGACGACATTTGCCCAATGACAGCGCGTACGCAAATTGGTTTGGCCAATCCTAGTATCCGGCAGTAAAACAGAAGCGCATGTCATTTCTGCTCCTCATGCAATCTACGATGTTTTGTTTGTCTGCGTGATAAAATGGCATATAACTCAGATGGACGAAATGTTATACTTGCCTTTACAACTATTTACAGATGACTATTCTAAAGCGAACTGTGGAGGATGAGCGAGGCGGAAGCCGGTGATGGGTGTATCATGGTGAAATCAGAGGCAAAAAATATTTAATGCGATCCTGAGCTTTTTCTCCAGTGCTGGACAGGGACAATTTCGGCGCATCTTGTCCCAGAGCAACGCGCCTTTCTTTCTCCCATTCAAAGGACTCCCCTCCTCCGTAACAGCAGCCCACCATGGCCCTGGTAACCCTGCAGCGCTCTCCCACCCCCAGCGCGGCATCCACCGCCAGTACCGCAACCACCAACGCGGGGGAGGTAAGTGGAAACTGTCTAGCGCGGGGGCTGTTCGCTATAGGCAGCGCCGTGGAGGAAACGCCGGGGATGCGCCCGATACCCACGTCCCTCACCCACTAGGCCCAGCATAGCAGAGAACGCTTTCAGCTGTCAATAGAATTTTAGAAATGTTGTGACTTTTTATTTAACACGGCAAAACAGTTTTGTATGGACATTGTTTAATAGTTGACTTCCTGGAATCCATGGCGTTTAGAATGGTTAACTAGTCCAGCCTCGCGACGTTAGCTTGTAAACAAAATCTGAGCTGGGGATTAGTTACCAGAACAATGCATTCATTGCGTGTGGCAACATTTTATTTCTGCCTTCAGCTTGTGTGGTTTAAAGACAAATATGCGTTAATACAGTAGGTACTTTAATTTAAATATTAACTCAGGCTTTTGCACATTTTGTAAGTAATTTGTTTAAATTAATTTGCTTTGACTGGCATATGGAATAGAGTGAGATTGATCAGAATAGTACAACTAGCTACTTGCCTATTAATATGCACGGTTACATCACTATTGAGTCGGGGATGCTGCGGTTGGTACCCGCTCGTGTTAATGGTTCAACTCACTGTCAAAATACTACGGTGGCAGGTGTGAGCTAATATTTCAAAACATATGAGATCATAGATGGTACGGCCAGTAGAGAGCGCTGATACACTGTATTCAATGCAAGTGTATTGAACGTTTAAAACCTAAGTTCAGTTAAAACATACACTGTAGTACATCTCTCCGGCTTCTGATCTCCCTAATAAAGCATATGATGCATTTTTTTTAGATCATAACTTTCAAAGGCCAATGAACCCATTATGGCTTGAATTCCCATCGTGGCAGTCAATTGCGCACACAAACACACACATGGCTGACTGCTGCAGAAATGATGTCATACTAATTACATCATTAAAGATACTGCTGCAGAAAGGATTTCATACTGAGTTGGTGACCTACAGTATAATCCTGTGTATTCCTCTCTTGTATACCTGAAAGTATCTAGAGTATGTTGCTACAAGTGATTGGATTAGTTTGAGCTGTTGGATTAGGTAACCTCTTCGACATCACCACGGGTCAAGCACAGAGTTTAGGTCTATGTCAGTGCTCTTTTGGGCACCATAACCTCTGTAACCTTTCATGGAACACAGAGAGAGTTTTATGCACAGACTTTACTTAATGCAACAAACAACCACAATTACTCTGCCCTCTGTCTTCAGGAGTTACAGCATTGCTCTAACCGTTACTATACAGTAGGCCTTAGGTCTTTATTGAGTTACTAGTTCACATAAATCAAAAACACCATAGTAATGGCCTATATACCCAAATCTTTCAAGGGAAGGATTCTCTGTGATGTCCCCACCAGTCGATGGGAATCCTCTGAGACATTGTACTGTGACATTGTGATGAGCTATTATAGCAAGGTCAATGAAGGGAGCATAGGACATAGCAGGTCATAATATGGTCATGTGCTGCTGTTGCGCAATCCATGCTGCTGTACTGTCTGCACAGCCATGATGGAAGGGTTACTGGTTAGTGTTTCTAGTGGGCCTACACTATATGTAAAATTTCTCTTTGTATTTGTCTTGCAGGATTTTGGGAGTGATGATGACCGGAGAGCAAATCAGAGGTAAGCCCCCCACCCCATATTTCCCTGAGAAGCTGTGCATGCATCTGGTGAAATTGCAGAGCGTAAAAAAAAAAAGCGTAAAAAAACTACAGAATTATAGAATTATAGAACTACAGAATTATAAATATTTAACTTTCATAAAATCACAAGTGTAACACATAAAAATAAATCTTCACTTCTTGTTAATCCAGCCGCTGTGTCAGATTTCAAAAAGGCTTTATGGCGAAAGCACACCATGCGATTATCTGAGGACAGCGCCCCGCATACAAAAGCATGAAAAACATATTTCAACCAGGCAGGTGCACCACGAAAGTCAGAAACAGCGATATAATAAATGCCTTACCTTTGATGATCTTCTTCTGTTGGCACTCCAAAAGGTTCCAGTTACATCACAAATGGTCCTCTTGTTCGATAATGTCCTTCTTTATATCCATAAAAACTCAGTTTAGCTGGCACGCTTCAGTCAATAATCCACCCAGTTTCCCGCCATCAAAATGCATACAAAATGAATCCCCAACGTTACTAATAAACTTTTCCAAACAAGTCAAACATTTCTAATCAAACCTTAGGTACTCTAATAGATAAATAAACGATAACATTTAAGATGGAGAAACATTGTCTTTACCGGAGAAAAATACCAAAGAACGCGCTCTCTTCCACACACTTGGAAACACTACAGCCAAAATGGGAGCCACTTAGAAAAACTACAATTTCTAGCTCATTTTTCCAAAAACCAGCATGAAACTCTTTCTAAATACTGTTGACATCTAGTGGAAACCCTAGGAACTGCAATCTTGGAGGATTTTGCCCTATAATAAAAGTGACAGCCATTGAAAACAGTGGTAGGCTGAATTGTTCTTTTTTTGGGATGGTTTGTCCTTGGGGTTTCGCCTGCCATATCAGTTTTAGAAACTTGAGAGTGTTTTCTATCCAAATCTACCAATTATATGCATATCCTAGCTTCTGGGCCTGAGTAACAGGCAGTTTACTTTGGGCACGCTTTTCATCCGGACGTGAAAATACTGCCCCCTACCCAAGAGAGGTTTAGGATGCATTGGAAGGATATGTTGTGCTCCAGTAGGGGGAGGGGTGGTATACATTGGCCAGGAGATCGGTGAGTATGTTTCCCAAAGCCTATGGACATTGACCCCTGACCCTGGTCCTGGTGTCAGTGGGAATTCCAGGGTTAGGTCAAAGCAGGAGGCACACAGAAATGTCCTGGTGAAATAACATGGACGCTGGTGCTGAATTACACATATTGTAGGTCTATGTTGGTCTGGATGAAGAATTTGTTGTTCTTGCGTTAATGTTATATCCATTAAAAAGCAAATTTGGGTAATAAAGAAACGTCCCATTTTCAGGACCCTGTCTTTCAAAGATAATTCGTAAAAATTCAAATAACTTCACAGATCTTAATTGTAAAGAGTTTAAACACTGTTTTCTATGCTTGTTCAATGAACCATAAACAATTAATGAAAATGCACCTGTGGAACGGTCGTTAAGACACTAACAGCTTACAGACGGTAGGCAATTAAGGTCACAGTTATGAAAACTTAGGACACTAAAGAGGTCTTTCTACTGACTCTGAAAAACAGCAAAATAAAGATGCCCAGGGTCCCTGCTCAATTGCGTGAACGTGCCTTAGGCATGCTGCAAGGAGGCATGAGGACTGCAGATGTGGCCAGGGCGATTAATTGCAATGCCCGTACTGTGAGATGCCTAAGACAGCGCTACAGGGAGACAGGATGGACAGCTGATTGTCCTTGTGGTGGCAGACCACGTGTAACAACACCTGCACAGGATTGATACATCCGAACATCACACCTGCGGGACAGGTACAGGATGACAACAACAACTGCCCGAGTTACACCAGGAACACACAATGCCTCCATCAGTGCTCAGACTGTCCGCAATAGGCTGAAAGAGGCTGGACTGAGAGCTTGTAGGCCTGTTGTAAGGAAGGTCCTCACCAGACATCTCCGGCAACAACGTCACCTATGGGCACAAACCCACCGTTGCTGTACCAGACAGGACTGGCAAAAAGTGCTCTTCACTAACGAGTCGCGGTTTTGTTTCACCAGGGGTGATGGTCGGATTCGCGTTTATCGTCTAAGGAATGAGCGTTACACTGAGGCCTGTACTCTGGAGCGGGATCTATTTGGAGGTGGAGGGTCCGTCATGGTCTGTGATGGTGTGTCACAGCATCATCAGACTGAGCTTGTTGTTATTGCAGGCAATCTCAACACTGTGCATTACAAGGAAGACATCCTCCTCCCTCGTGTGGTACCCTTCCTGCAGGCTCATCCTGGTATGACCCTCCAGCATGACAATGCCACCAGCCATACTGCTCGTTCTGTGTGTGATATCCTGCAAGACAGGAATGTCAGTGTTCTGCCATGGCCAGCGAAGAGCCCGGATCTCAATCCCACCTGTTGGATCGGAGGGTGAGGACTAGGGCCATTCCCCCCAGACGTGTCCGGGAACTTGCTGGTGCCTTGATGGATGAGTGGGGTTACATCTCATAGCAAGAACTGGCAAATCTGGTGCAGTCCATGAAGAGAAGATGCACTTCAGTACTTAATGCAGCTGGTGGCCACACCAGATACTGACTGATACTTTTGTACCTTTGTTCAGGGACACATTATTCCATATCTGTTAGTCACATGTCTGTGGAACTTGTTCAGTTTATGTCTCAGTTGTTGAATCTTTTTATGTTCATACAAATATTTACAAAATGTTAAGTTTGCTGACGCAGTTGACAGTGAGAGGATGTTTCTTTTTTTGCTGAGTTTAGTATAATTATCATCCAATCAGTTGACCCACACCATGATCGCTTGCAAAAGGGATGGAACATCACACACCATTGCAACCCATTACAGTAGTACATTAAATGTCCCTATCAGAGGCCCCTTCTACACCTAGATGTAGGCCTAGTTGTATCCACTGTAACAGTGTTAATGGTTCAACCCAGAGTTAACATTCCCATCAACCGCTATCATACATTCCATCAAACCAGAAACACTATCCAGCTGTATTTCAGAGCTGGGGGTGAGTAGCACAGATGGAATCCTCTGCTCGGCTACAGCAGGATGTGATGTAAGGGTCTTGTTTTGTTCTAGATTAGACTGTCAGAGTTTCTTGGTAAGAGAGGTGATAAGACCTATTTGGCCATTGTAGTAGGCCCAGTGTTGGCTGCACACTCTGTTCTCTAGTCCAACCTGGCTGGGCAAGGGAGGTTTCAGCCTTACACAACATATTCCCTCATCTGGTAGACATGATACATACAGGGTGTGTTGAGATTCTAACATTGACAAGGTAGACTACATTCTTGGTGGCACCAGGCAGATAGAGGAATGTTTGAAAGGTGGGATGGAAAGACATTTTGATGATGTAAAATCTTTTCTGCAGAGCTGCTTCTGCCTGCTCTCTTGGCAGAAGAAGCATGGAGGATGAGAGAAGTAAAAAAACAACACAAAAAAACACACAGAAACTAAACCAAATGATTGATATGAGGGGTTTTGAATCCAGCATCATTACATGTTATTTTTTAGTTAAAAGGCTAAACCAGGTGCTGCAGGGGATCTGCGGCCAGATCAAAAATATTAATTTATATTTTTATTTTTATTTTTATTACTAACAGTTTAAACCAATTTTGTTCAAAGGGTCTGGAATATGTTTTTAGAGGGTGTAGGATTGCAGGATATCAGCTTTAAAGCTGAAACAACTAAAAATCTGCCCCATGATGACGTGTAGAATTGCAGGGCATTTGTTTGAAAACTGCAAAATTTTCTCTCCGATGCCAAGAGGCGGGCCTTTAAAATGTTCCTTCCCAGGGCCCGAGACTTGGTTAGTCCGGTCATTCACTGCTGAAGTCCTAGTAAAACCTTTTATCGAACTCAAGTTGTGTTCTGATTATGAGGGGATCCCTGATGAATTTGCTATTACAAAAAGAGTCCCCGGCCCCAAAAAGTTTGGACCCCTGGGCGGAAACAAAGACTTTTGTGTTGATAATGATAAAGAGTCACCAACCCAGATACACACTGTAGGGCAGAATAGTCACACCATTGATTATTGAAGAGTCTGTTTTGGAAGCGGCCCAGCCTAATCCACGTTAGACCTGCTCATCTCATCCTCTCTCAGTCCTGTGGACCCAGTGATGTCAGTGAGTCTGCCTCTCTGAGCAGGTTAGCGTTTTTAATCATGAATCTTGTTCTTTAGGCAGCTCTACAGTTGTCACTAGCTAGCACAGCCACAGTCATACATCTGACTTTAAACCTAACCTTAACCACATTGCTATCCCTAATGTCTAACCTTAAATGTTTTTGTTTTTGTTTTAAAGAATTTTTACAATATAGCCAATTTTGACTTTGCAGCTGGCATATCTAATGGGAAATGGCTCAGTTCTGCCTCCAGAACAATACTCGTGACAATAAACTTCAACCTGCCCCCTCTGAAGGCCATACTGTATCACAGGCAGAAACCTGATCCACATTCAACTCTCCAGCAGCCCTTGGTTCTCACAGCACCCTGCTTGCCTCAGCCAGAAACCCCAAGTACCAGACAGAGTTATGCAACAGCCAAGGAGAGTGCTCACTGTGTGTGTGTGTGTGTGTGTGTGTGTGTGTGTGTGTGTGTGTGTGTGTGTGTGTGTGTGTGTGTGTGTTACATGCAGGGACTTAGAAAGGGGAGATCTCCTTGGTATGTGTGTTGTCTAACTAGTAGCTTTCTTAAATTGCTTCAACCTCTATATCTGGAATATTATGGACTTGGATGTGTTCTGTGAACGAGTTGTGGTTCATACAAAGTTGAATATGTCACTCAATGAGTAGTATGTTTCCTTTGGCTCAGTGTCTCATCAGGGATCCTTCATGTCAAACAGCCTCCACTCTACAGACGCGTGCTTTGTAGACTGAAGCTGAGCCGAGCTAGATTCCCTGCCACCCAACCCAGCCAACGCGAAATATGCTTGAATAGAGCTTTTGTGGAGTGTTGCGGAGGGAGTGCTGATTGCTCAAGCGCACGCTGTGAGGAAGAGATAAGCAGCAGAGCTGAGCAGACACAGCAGAAGTCTGAAGACTAATCCTCACAACTCAGTCGGACAGGAGGGAGAGACACACCAGACCAAGACAGGATACATGATCAGACTAGTTCAACCCAATCTAGGCCTACATGAGAAAAAAAAGAAACCCAAGGCAATCTTGGCTATTGTGCTTCAGAAGCCAAATTTAGTTTTTGAGGCATAAAATGGTTGTGAATGCTATGAAGCTATGATTTGTGAGGAAGCCAGTAGACCAGAGAGCTACTGAGGGAGAGATCCAGTAACCAGCATCAGGATGCATCTTGTGGTGGAGCCCTCGCAGGAAGCCATGCTCACCATGCTGCCTCACTTTGTGGAGAACGCAGTCCGGACTCAGAGCGAGATCTACCGAATGTAAGTCTTCAGCACACTCACTCCAGGAGAGGCAATCCTAAGTGTTTCTGTCACTGGCATTATTACCTTGATAAGTGGTAGCAAAGATGGTTTGAATGGTAGTAACTTGGAAGTGCATGTATTGTGTGACCTGCATTTTCTGTTTATTAGTCATTGGTAAAAACAAATAAAAAAAAAGGTGTAACATCCATTTTTATAGCTCTGCATTTTATTGACAACTTATTTTTCTTCGACATAAATTCAAAGTGTACTTTTAATTATGCATTTGACCGTACTGTTAGAATTGCTTACGGGTATTGTTTTAATTGCTGTCTCGATTCTTGTGTTCCTTTTTTAGATGTGTTCTGTTCCCAGCTGTCTTAGAGACATGGGTATTAGCTCTGATTTGTTCTCAGTAATAGTGTAATGGACGGATTAGTAGTAGCTGGAGCATATTCCATAAACCGTTATGGACATCTATACATCCATCTGTCACTCTTGTTTCTGGATTGTGATTATTGATGCAGTACATCCCGATTTAGAGTACTTTGGACATTTTGAAAGATGAGCTACATATTATGTACCCAACTGATTTCCTATCGTACCCCACTCTCTGACCTCTTGACCGAGGCCATCGTCATCGTCTTTTCAGGACATTCTGAAAAGAAACAATGCGACGTAACAGCTGAACAGAAACAAAAGCTCTTGTGACGGACCCACTCTGTCATACCGGTCTTTGTGTGGTGGCAGAGCGAGAGGGCAGCCTGCCTGTTAACAAAGCCCAGCTCTGTTCCTTTTGGTCAATGTTATGGCCAGTGAACACTTAGCTCTGTTTCTCCTGGACATTGTGGAGTCCAAGGAAAACCTAGCTTTTATCCGGGGGTGGTCAGTGCCTCCAGCACAGGGCAGTCAGGAGAGCCCATCCCTGGCCAGACAAGGGAGGGATGGTGCTGGCCAGATAGGGGACATATTACAGTGGTGGGCACAATTATCTCCCCCGCCCCCCTCCCCGAAAGGTCAGGGGACCTAATCACGTTCTGTCAGTTCATTATCTGAGGGGAATATTTCATCAAGGAAAGGTCTCTAAAGTCTACTGACATTCACTTACTGATGAGCTCGGAATGTCCTTTTCTGCTGGTCACTGAACCTTTGAAAAGCAATTAACAGCCATCCCACCATATCTTTCTCTCACTGTAGCTCTGCTCCCTGATTCTGCCCTCGGTACATTTCGACATTTCCAGGTCATTGTCTCCATTCCTGGCTCTAGAGAAAAACAGCCTCACTTATTGATAAGTGAGAAGAATACTGTGGGTTGGACAGTTAATTGAACCACATCAACCTTATGATATTCTACAGTAGAGCTTCCACATAACTTTCTATGGCTGTTTTTACTTCACTGAAGTGAACTCACTGGTGTCTGTTACAGACATGGGAAGTAAAGTAAGGCTATGGCTGAGTAGTTTTACGAGAACAGACATTCTGTTCATCTGTAGACCTACGTAAATGGAGCACAACAAAACGGGGAAGGGAGAACGAACAGGTGTAGAATGGAGTGAATGTTTCTAATGTCCTCTGAGTAGAACGCCGTAGAAGTACAGTGTGCCACAGACACTGCTTAAGCTGTTCAAGCAGTATAATGATTTGCCCAAACCTAAATAGTGTTTTCTGATGATCTGTTGCCTACTTACAGTACAGTATGTGCTCTTTCTTTCACTTCTCAAATGAATGCTTCCCCATTCTCTGTGTTACATCATCAAACCACTAGATACTGATGCAGTCTGAGACGTCTGTAAACCCTGTTTCCCTGTCTGCCTGTGTGTGTTTCCCTGTCTGCCTGTCTGTGTTACAGCCTCAGCGAGAGCTTCTTCATGGTCAAAGGAGCTGCCCTTTTCCTGCAGCAGGGCACCAATGCACAGGGACCCAAGACACCCACACACCACAAACTCGCAGGTAACTACAAACACTCTTGACACACACTGAGCCTGTTGTTCAGTGAATCGTGACAATGCCACTGCTAAAGCTCCATGCAAAGAAAAGGTCATATTTGCTGAGGTTGGGTTGGCTTTTGTGGTTGAGCCTGTGTTTAACCCATGTTCACTGAATGATTACCTGGCCTTTGATTGAGTGCCCTCAAGGCAGGTATTGCTTTTAGCAGTAAAGGGGCTTTGTAGATCTGGTTTTCTAGATCCTGCTTGTTTGATTTTCCCATCAAGATGTTACATAAACTCACCTAGCTGGACTAACCAACCCGCAGTGCAGCTGATGTTACCTCGGTGGTGTGTATGCACCCGTAGGCATATGTGTGCCTGATACAGCATGTCTCATAGCAGGGTTGTTGTTGACATTTGTTCGATTGGGGAGTGCTAGCCCTTCATTTTGAAGTCCAAACACACCCCTCCCCTCTCCTCCCCTATGATACGCAGGTTAAACACAAGATCAATGTGAGGAGCATTCCAGATTCCTTGATTACATCACCAGGCGTTCAAGTCCATGCTTAGCTCTTATAAACCTTGGGTTTGTCTGTGTGTTTACGCATATGACTGACTGTTTCTGCATGTTTGTATCAGTTTAGCCAAGGGTTTGAGTTTGAGTTTGAGTTTATTTTTATTTTTACAGGGACAGTGCACATTAATCAACGTTTCAGTAAAAGTGCCGGTTTTAGCCAGCCGGCTAATTTTCAACCGCAGTCCCTGGGCAGGTTATTAAAAACAATTACAATATAGACAATAGCAGCATAGAACAAGCAAGACATAGCAACATAGGACAAGCAAGACATAGCATACAGACAGAGCAACATAAAACAAAAAGCAGCAAGACAAAATTCATAAAAGCAACAAAGTGTTTCCACACCTCACAAGCTACAGACAACAGACAACATGGAAAGCGGCAACACACAGCTAGGGACCATGTTCACAAATCTGATTGACCTTTAGCCATGTCTTCAAGCATTTTGTGAAAGTGTGATATGTGGTGCAGTTATGTGTGTCTGATGGCAGTGTATTCCAGACATGGGAAGCTCTCACAGAGAATGCAGATTTACTAAAGGTGCTTTTCCTTAGGGGAACTATACAGTCACCTCTCATGGCAGACCTTGTGGATCTGCTGCCATATGTCTGGGTTTTCTGTTTAACAAAAATATTGAGTGGAGGGGGAGCCAGGCCATTAAGGATCTTGAATACAAGACATGCGTCGGTGTATTGCACAAGATTTTCCCAACTCAAGAGCTCATGCTTTCTAAGAATGTGACAATGATGATGGCTATTGGGCTTCCTATCAAGCACTTTGAGAGCCTGTTTGTAGACAGACTGAATAGGTTTTAATGTTGTACAGCAAGCTTGGGCCCAACTAGTCAAGCAGTATGTTAAGTGGGGGAGTATCATAGTTTCGAAGTACAGTTTTGCTACCTCTGTAGTCAAACAATTTCGTATAAATCGGAAATTAGCTAGGTTGAATTTGGTTATTTGAATTACTTTTTTCACATGCTTTTTAAAAGAGAGGTTGGAATCAAGTATGATGCCAAGGTACTTAAAATCGGATACCACCTGGAGCTTCTCCCCTGACACATAGACATCTGGCTCAGTAGCATCTGTTGCCCTCTTTGTGAAGAACATGCAAACAGTTTTTTTCACATTGAGATGCAAACACGAGTCACTGAGCCACTTTGTAACCTGACCATTACAGTAGTGAGTTCTTGTGCAGCTTGTTGTTTGCTCTTTGCATGCACATATATCACTGTATCATCTGCATACATTTGAACTTCAGACCCAGTACAGACAGAAGGCAGATCATTAATGTACAGGCTGAACAGGAGGGGCCCCAGTATTGACCCTTGGGGCACGCCCACATCATAGCTACGGGTGGGCGACAGCTCATTGCTCACTCTGACACACTGAGTTCTGCCTTCAAGGTATGATTTCAACCATCTCAAGGCATCAGGGGAAAAGTTGAACTTGGACAATTTTGTGATGAGAATCTCATGGTTAACAGTATCAAAAGCCTTCCTTAGGTCCAGAAACACAGCCCCCACAACACCCCCTTTGTCCATCTTGGACTTCACATTTTCCAGAAGAAAGCAGTTGGCCGTTTCTGTGGAGTGTTTCGCTCTGAAGCCAAACTGCATGGAGTGTAATGTGAAGGGGCTGTTGTTGAGGTGGGCAATCAGTTGTTCTGCTACACACTTTTCAACAACCTTTGACACCACAGGTAGTATACTAATGGGCCTGTAGTTACTCACGTCAGCAGGGTCGCCTGATTTAAAGATGGCCGTTATTATGGCCGACTTCCATACCCTTGGAAACACACCGAGACCAATAGATGTGTTGGTGACCTTAGTAATGGGGCCAATGAGTGACTCTTTGTAGTTTTTAAGAAAGGTAGAGTCCATCCCAAACACATCTTTGGCTTTAGAGTTCTTTAGTGAGCTAATCACCTTGTTCACCTTTGACTCAGAAACCTCCCTTATGATGAAGACAGGTTGAGTGTCATTCACTAGCACTGGGCCCAGGAAACAAGTGGAGGGGTTCTGTGTCAGTGCCCTGACAGAGTCAATAAAGTAGGAATTGAAGGCTATTGCTATTTCGACTGCATCCTGTGTTAGATTGTTATTCACCATGATTTCTAGTCTTTTTGCAGTGTTACTATGGTCTTTCCCTGTTAACTTTTTTAGATTCTCCCATATCAATTTAGAATTTCCCTTTGCTTCACCAATTATGTTAATAAAGAAGTTTGCCTTGGCCTGTCTGATTTCTTTCATCACCTTATTTCTCAACATGGTAAACCTACGTCTGTCATGCTCTAATTTAGATTTTAGGGCTATTTTTAGAGCATAATCTCGTTCTTTCATCAATTTCCAGATTTCTCCATTTAGCCAAGTAAGAGTGCTCTTTTGGCCAGGTTTGGATTTGATTTTCTTTAGGAAGCCATTTATTGTAGTCTGGATTGTGGATAGAACAACCTGACTATCAGCTTCCACGTCTGTATAGGACAAGAGATCATTCCAGTTTATTCCCTTAATTGCTTTTTCAAAATAGTTTAATTCACTCTTAGGTATTCTGAGTTGATCCGGCTTTCTAACAGTAGAGAGGTTAAACCTGCTCTTAGACAGCTTTCTGGCTATAAGTGTCAGATTATGATCAGACAGCCCAGTAACCATATTGAATGATTTAGTCACTCTCTCTGGTTTATTACTGAACACCAAATCAATCTGTGTTTTAGAGTAACAAGTCACCCTGGTTGGCCCTTTAACTAGCTGTGTAAGGTCAAAGGTATTAGTGATTTGTTTGAGGGTTTTCCTACAACACTTGTCTTCATAATTAATGTTAAAATCTCCCATTAAGATGACCTCTTTCCCAAAATTACATTCCCTAAGCATGGTATTAAACTGATCAAAAAACACACTTTTGGTGGAAGGTGGCCTATACATTCCAATGAGGGTAAAAGACATTTGGGGAGACAGTGTAACGTTCAGGCCGATACATTCTAGTTCATTATCACATGACCACTCAATTTGTTTACATCGGATATGTTCTTTAATGTAAATCATCACACCCCCTCCTCTTCCTTCAATCCTGTCTCTCCTGAAAACATTGTAGCCAGGCACAATCAAAGCAGCATATGGAGAGTGTTTATGGAGCCATGTCTCTGAGAGGCAGAGAAAGTCAAGGTTGGAGTCTGTGAGTAGATGTTGAATTTGATCACTTTTTGGAATGACACTACGAATGTTCAAGTGCCCCCCTAATAGTCCCTTGGGCTTAGCTCGTGGGTCCCAGATGACTCGAGAGTGATTGACACATTGAAAAAAGTTAAATTTTCTGTGTTTTCTGACGGCTGGGTTTAGGCCGTTTTGTTTCGTTTTGATTAGGGGCAGTTCGGTAGCGCAATTAACAATCCCTCCCGCCTGCACTGGATGCGGGGAACTAATTAAAATAGCTTGCGTATCAGAAACAGAGTCAGAGATCGCATATAACGACTCTGGTATGTTTGAAGAGTCAAAATCTATCCTGGAGCCGGGTGAGTCGAGAGAAACCATAGGACCATAGCACTCACCCACCTCCACAGCGGCGACGACCAGTGGACGAGGACATCCACCGCTCTCCACTCCGGTGCGTATCACTGGCTCGGTGATATTGGGCCCAGGATTGAGTTGTACATCCCCGGAGAGCAGGAGGGTCGTGAACAGGTAGTTTAACAGTTTCCGATAAATGTTGGACTTGTGTTTGTTACGCCTAAGCGGTTCAGTAGAATAAGGAGCGAGGTAGACTTGGCCATTATTCAGAACATTATGGTATGCTGTGTACTGTCCGCTCCCGTGGAACGGTGAACCAATGTGTTTGGTGTTGATATTCTCCGGTAGTAGACTGATTGTGTCATCCCAGCAAGGACGCACTGAGATTATCAGTAGAGCAGCTACATAACTGACAATCATGGCAGAGTACTGGAGATAAAACACATAATTGCGCTTTAACTCTTTGCATGAGTTACTTAGCTGGGATCGGCGTACACCTGATGGTTTAGATAAAATTACAGCATTCGAATGAGAAGCGGCACCTGCCGCACCACCCTGTCTTCCGTCCGCCATTTTTTAACAGCTGTGTCTTCTGAAGGGTCAAGCAGTGTCCTAATGGTTAAGTTGTTACGAATGTATATAATGTTTTTTTGTTTGTTTTTCACCCCCTTTTTCGTGGGATCCAATTGTTAGTAGCTACTATCTTGTCTCATCGCTACAACTCCCGTACCGGCTCGGGAGAGACAAAGGTTGAAAGCCATCCTCCGATACACCACGTTCAAACGGCTCTCCTGTTAAGTCGTGACTTACGTCCAGTTTCCTGAATCGGGTTGTACTTGAGATTAGATGTTCTGGTACACCGTTCCCAATTATTTTCATGTCCCGTCATGCGATGTTCAGGCTTTGCCGTGTGTAACTTCTGTACAGACGTGTGTTGCTGTGGTTGGAATTGGATCAACCTGCAGGAGGCCATCTAAATAGGAGCCTGGATAGCTGAGCTGGAAATAGTTCTACAAGATATGGCTGATGGGTTGATCGGTTTGATTGATCGGGACACACCACCTGAAGCAGTTGGATGATGGTATGTGGTTCTCTTCTCTCCTAGGTGACTTACCGCAACACCTGCAGGTCATGATTAACGCCCTCCGCTCTGAGGACCGCATTAAACTGGTGAGTCAAACCCTAACAAATGTACTTACCATCCATATTGATTGACGCACAGATGCTACACAGTGCAACCTATTCCTCCTGCTGTAACCCAGGCTGTACGGTTAGAGAGCGGTTGGTCTGACCGCGTGCGGTACATGGTTGTTGTCTACACCAGTGGTCGCCAGGACACCGAGGAGAATATCCTGCTAGGGATGGACTTCACCGATAAGGACAGGTACCCACCTGTCTTTCCTCCTCAGCCAGCAGTGATAGACTACAATGTGGTTTGTTGTTGTCTTAGAGAAATGGTTGATTCTGTTGTATTATTCCCAGTAAAAGCTGCTCTATCGGGATGGTGCTACCGCTCTGGAGCGATACGAAGATCCATTTGGATGGAGATGGGTAAGTGCTGCTATTTTACATTTTAGTCATTTAGCAGCCGCTCTTATCCAGAGAGACTTACATCTTCAGATATCTAGGTGGGGCAACCACATCACAGGCATAGAAAGGACATTTTTCCTCTATAACGTGGCTGTCAGTAGAGTTGCCCCCCACATGGAACTTTCCACAAAGGTACGGTATGTGTCACACGCAGTACATCCCACAGACAACCAAGCTGGATTCACACAGTCAACCATGAAGTATCTCTGCTCGTTCAAACGGCTCAGCCCTGTAAGGGACGCAGAATGAGTTACTTTGCCCTCCAGTGGGCAGTACAGTGAACTACAGCCATTTTCATCCCTCCATGTGGCAGATGAGCTCTTGCTGAGCTGTTAAAGTCATCCCTCTCTCTATGCTGGAGGAATGTTCCATTGGTTTGTTTCCTGAATAGCACCCCGAGCCACTATAGCTCAGCCCCTGTTTGTGTTTTCAAACCACTCTATCTCCCTCTCTCTGTCCATGAACCCAACCTAATCCTTCATCCTCCCATCTTCTCTCTCCTCAGAGGATTTAGTGTGAACACAGGAGGACGATCGCATGTCTTCAAGCCTGTTTCTGTGCAGGCCATGTGGTAAGTATCTGTTTTGTGTTTTTAATTTCTACTGTGTTTAGGTACTTCAGAATATCATTGTCTGGTGACCTTATATTTCCTGAAACCATAGTGACTGTCTGTGGACTGTACTTTACCACCTTGGGCTTGTGGTGTTGGTTTCATTTTAATATCAACAATCAATGGAATGAAAATCATAAACTACTAGTGGAATTATTCAGGCTGGTAACACTGCGATGCTGAAAAAAAAACGCTGACAGTGTCCATGCAGCATCTACTGGGAAATAGACGTTACAATTTGCTTTCATTCTTAACAGATTCATATTTTGCTATGGATCTGACAAGCAGCCTTAATAATGTGCTCTGAATTTCCTGCCGTCATTAAACATTTATGATCCAAAGGCTGACTCTCCATGTCATTAGATCAGTGGAATAGCTACTGACCAGTTGCTGTTGTGAGCCTGTATTATGACTGAGAGCTTCTGCTACCGGCGTGTCTTCAGGTCTGCCCTGCAGATCCTCCATAAGGCATGCGAGGTGTCTCGCAGGTACAACTACTTCCCCGGGGGCATGGCCCTCACCTGGATGGGCTTCTATGAGAGCTGTATCACCTCCGAGCAGAGCTGCATCAACGAGTGGAACGCTATGACCGACCTGGAGACCACGCGGCCCGACTCACCTGCCATGTTCGTCGATCGGTAAGACCTCGCTCATCCGATTGGCAAAGTTCACTTCAGTTGACTTTAGTATGATTCATTTCCAGTTCATTACCAATCTCAGAAGGTACTGTATGTCCATTATGGTGTTAACCGGGCCTTTTCTGTTGAAATGAAATGTGCTGGTTACATTCATAATTGTCTTAATGTATTGACGCATGTTGAACAGGCCAACGGAGAGCGAGAGAACCGAGTGTGCAATCAAAGCCAAACTACGCACCATCATGATGTTCCGTGACCTGGAGAATGTCACTTCCAAGGAGGTATTGTGAGCCCCAAACGTATTGGGGCGGTGACACATGTTGTTGTTTAGGCTCTGAAATTATACAATGACTGAGGTTAAAGTGCAGACTGTCATCTTTCATTTGAGGGTATTTTCATCCATGTCGGGTGAACCGTTAAGAAATTATAGCACTTTTTGTACATAGTTCCTCCCAACTTCACTTATGTGTATGGTATAGTACCATGGTGCAACCTAATACCTGATATGTCCCCACCAGATCCGTGTGGAGCTGGAGCAGCATATGAGCTGTAACCTGAAGGAGTACAAAGAGTTCATCGACAATGAGATGCTACTGATCCTGGGTCAGATGGACAAAGCCACACTCATCTTCGACCACCTCTACTTGGTAAGAACCTTTCTTGACATCCTAATGGTCTCTTTGTATCCATGAAGGAAAAAAGGAAACTGCACACTGCTCTTGATAGTATCACTGATTTTTAATAAGCTTACTTATCGGCCTCACAGCCTTCGTCAGAGCTTTTGAGGGTTTAAGGAAAAAAAATAGCACCCTTATGTAGACCTAGCCACACCCACATCAGTTCCACGCATGGAAAGGGGTTGGAGGCGAAGGAAAAAACAAATAAGTGCTACCAAATATAACAATATGTATGCATTTCATAAATATTCAAATAAAGTGTGTAAATAAGATATATTAAACACGTCTGTAAAACCACAATGAGGACATAGATCTACCGAGCAAGTTTTCATTAATCATTGGGTACATTGTACGAAAAACATCAGAGTAATCTTAAATAGGGGCATAATTAATGTTCAAATTCACAACATAACATTCATAGGCATTTCATAATTAAGTCCTTTAGGAAATAATGTCTGGAGGGTGAAAATCCCAAAACATTCTCATTTATTCAGAGTATTATTAATATCACCTCCCCTGTCTGATATCTTAACTTTCTCTATGCCACAAAATCTAAAGGTAGAAATGTCCTGCTTTAGGTCATTAAAATGTACTGCGACTGGATAATTCCTGTCCTTTCTCCTGATCTAACTTTTATGTTCAGTGATTCTCTGTTTGAGAGAACAAGAGGTTTTACCTACATAGCAGAGCCCACATGGACATTTAATAATGTAAATAACATGGGTGGTGGAACACGTAATAATGTCATTTATTTTGAACCGTTTTCCTGTATGTGGGTGGCAGAAATATTCACACTTCATCATTATTGTTGCACTGTGCGCATCCTCTGCATTTATAGCTACCATTTGGTAGAGGGCGTAAAAGAGCCTGGCTGATTTTCTTTTGTGGCTGACAGTTGGCATGAACCAAATTATCGTGTAAATTGCGACCTCACCTATAGACAATAAGTGGTGGATATTTTAAAATTCAGCCGGCCTAGCTGGGTCCGATGATTAAAATATGCCAGGGTTTCTTGACCGCATCTCCCACTTTTCGCGAGTTCAAAGTATATGTGGTTGTGATACAGAGTAGTAAACAGGGTTCCATTTGATTTCTCAATCCACATATCGAGGTAATGAACACGCCGAGTATCATATTCAATAGTGAATTTGAGATTGGGGTATATGTCATTGAGGAGTGCCATTAAAATCTGACAGCTCTTTTTCAGTTCCTTCCCATATGCAAAAAATGTCGTCAATATATCGATACCACTTCAGGACTTTATTCAAAAATGGATTTTCATTTTCTTTATTAACAAAACGTTCTTCAAGAAGACCCACATAGAGGTTAGCATAGCTCGGAGCGAATGTGGAGCCCATAGATGTTCCATTCGTTTGGAGGTAGTATTCACCATCAAACCTGAAATAGTTATACGTCAAAACATATTCAGCTCTAAAATACATTTAGTTGGTGGATATTCGAGAGTATCTCTGTCTCCCAAATAGTGAGCTAGGGCTGCCCGCCACCCCACATTGGGAATGTTGGTATATAGACTCTCGACATCTAATGTGACCAAAATAGTTATTTGTTAAACCCGTTAATGGTGAGATCTTGTTTATGGAGTCTATAGAGTATTTTCCATATAATGGCAATGCTTGCACATGAGTTTTAATAAAAATGTCTACAAAGTTCGACAACGGCTCTAGCATTGAGCCTATTCCTGCAACCACTGGTCTGCCTGGATAGTTGCCTTGTTGTGTTTTAGGTTTGTGTAATTTCGGTAAAATGTACAAGCATGAACGTATGGCACATTTGCAGCAAAGATATTCATATTCCGGTTTTGAGATGAGGTGGTTTAATAGGGCCCCAGATTAGAGCATACAGTGCCTTGCGAAAGTATTCGGCCCCCTTGAACTTTGCGACATTTTGCCACATTTCAGGCTTCAAACATAAAGATATAAAACTGTATTTTTTTGTGAAGAATCAACAACAAGTGGGACACAATCATGAAGTGGAACGACATTTATTGGATATTTCAAACTTTTTTAACATATCAAAAACTGAAAAATTGGGCGTGCAAAATTATTCAGCCCCCTTAAGTTAATACTTTGTAGCGCCACCTTTTGCTGCGATTACAGCTGTAAGTCGCTTGGGGTATGTCTCTATCAGTTTTGCACATCGAGAGACTGACATTTTTTCCCATTCCTCCTTGCAAAACAGCTCGAGCTCAGTGAGGTTGGATGGAGAGCATTTGTGAGCAGCAGTTTTCAGTTCTTTCCACAGATTCTCGATTGGATTCAGGTCTGGACTTTGACTTGGCCATTCTAACACCTGGATATGTTTATTTTTGAACAATTCCATTGTAGATTTTGCTTTATGTTTTGGATCATTGTCTTGTTGGAAGACAAATCTCCGTCCCAGTCTCAGGTCTTTTGCAGACTCCATCAGGTTTTCTTCCAGAATGGTCCTGTATTTGGCTCCATCCATCTTCCCATCAATTTTAACCATCTTCCCTGTCCCTGCTGAAGAAAAGCAGGCCCAAACCATGATGCTGCCACCACCATGTTTGACAGTGGGGATGGTGTGTTCAGGGTGATGAGCTGTGTTGCTTTTACGCCAAACATAATGTTTTGCATTGTTGCCAAAAAGTTCAATTTTGGTTTCATCTGACCAGAGCACCTTCCTCCACATGTTTGGTGTGTCTCCCAGGTGGCTTGTGGCAAACTTTAAACAACACTTTTTATGGATATCTTTAAGAAATGGCTTTCTTCTTGCCACTCTTCCATAAAGGCCAGATTTGTGCAATATACGACTGATTGTTGTCCTATGGACAGAGTCTCCCACCTCAGCTGTAGATCTCTGCAGTTCATCCAGAGTGATCATGGGCCTCTTGGCTGCATCTCTGATCAGTCTTCTCCTTGTATGAGCTGAAAGCTGGGACGGCCAGGTCTTGGTAGATTTGCAGTGGTCTGATACTCCTTCCATTTCAATATTATCGCTTGCACAGTGCTCCTTGGGATGTTTAAAGCTTGGGAAATCTTTTTGTATCCAAATCCGGCTTTAAACTTCTTCACAACAGTATCTCGGACCTGCCTGGTGTGTTCCTTGTTCTTCATGATGCTCTCTGCGCTTTTAACGGACCTCTGAGACTATCACAGTGCAGGTGCATTTATACGGAGACTTGATTACACACAGGTGGATTGTATTTATCATCATTAGTCATTTAGGTCAACATTGGATCATTCAGAGATCCTCACTGAACTTCTGGAGAGAGTTTGCTGCACTGAAAGTAAAGGGGCTGAATAATTTTGCACGCCCAATTTTTCAGTTTTTGATTTGTTAAAAAAGTTTGAAATATCCAATAAATGTCGTTCCACTTCATGATTGTGTCCCACTTGTTGTTGATTCTTCACAAAAAAATACAGTTTTATATCTTTATGTTTGAAGCCTGAAATGTGGCAAAAGGTCGCAAAGTTCAAGGGGGCCGAATACTTTCGCAAGGCACTGTATATCATTTTGGAACACCTGTGTGGGATCAACACTCAGTTTTCTATAGAAATGTTCATTGATCAGTTGTCTCTGAATTTTTTCTTTCTATTTTTCATAGTCTAAAACAACCACAGCACCCCCCTTATCCACAGGTTTAATAACCAAAGAGGAATCTTTCATTAATTAAGTGCCTGTTCTTCTGTTCTAGTGAGATTATTCTGAATGTGGTTTGTTTGTCTCCTATATACTGACATGGCTTCTTGTTCGACTAACCTACAATAGGTATTAATCGAGGAGTTGTTAACCATAGGACAGAATTTGCTATTGGGCTTAAAATGGGTACCAGTTCTTTGATGTGTTTCTAGGCCCGAAACAGTGCTTTGCGAAAACACATGCTTAAGTTTAATCTTACAAAATAATTTAAACAGATCTACTTTCGTATCGAATGGTTTATCTGTACATGTAGGTACAAAAGAGAGGCCCTTAGGGCAGCAGGTAGCCTAGCGGTTAAGAGCGTTGGGCCAGTAACCGAAAGATCGCTGGTTCGAATCCCGAGCAGACTGTGAAAAATCTGCTTATGTGCCGTTGAGCAAGGTACTAAACCCTAATTGCTCCTGTAAGTCACTCTGGATGACTCTGCTAAATGACTCAAATGTAACTTGCCGTCCTCCTCGCTAACCTCTGAACTCCTGCCACACCTCTCACTGTAACCCTGGTGTAGTTACAGTTCATTTCACCCCTGTAACCTGACTAAGTTGTCTTGATGTGCATTCCTTTGTTTGTTTCTTCTCTAGGGCTCTGAGTGGAATGCCTCCAATCTAGAGGAACTACGGGACTGTGGGTGAGTGGGCGTCTCACAAACACTAAAGCTATGTCTAGAACTGCTCCCTAACCACCAGCCCTGGCTCACAAACATAGCGTTGTATTATTCTGTATTCTCAAGGACAATACATGTCTGTCAGGTCATTGTTGAATCTCTCCTTCAAAAGACCTACCAATACAAAAAGGTCTGTTGTTAGAACATCGCTAGCACCACTGAACTAAAGACTGACATGTTTTTTCTTCTTGATGCAGTGTGGGCCACATCCTCAACGTGACCAGGGAGATAGACAACTTCTTCCCGGGCATGTTCACCTACCACAACATCCGGGTGTACGACGAGGAGGCCACAGACCTGCTGGCCCACTGGAACGAGACCTACAACTTCATTGTCCGAGCCAAGTGAGTGCCTACTTCTCAAAACAAACTGAACCCTACTCCTTGAACGGCTAACATGTGAAGTATTCACCACAGAACATCAGTAAAGGCAATATAGTCTATTAAATAGTGGCTAGTGCCTCTGTCTTGGCCGAAGTTATTCTATAAGCTATGTGGACGGCCTAGTAACTATGGATAAGACATCTTCTAAATGAGCAGGGTTTTAATGTAAAACATATTATTTCCCCACAGGAAGAACCAGTCTAAGTGTCTAGTCCACTGTAAGATGGGTGTGAGCCGGTCAGCCTCCACGGTCATAGCGTATGCCATGAAGGAGTATGGCTGGACTCTGGAGAAGGCCTACAACTTTGTGAAGCAGAAGAGGAGCATCGCTCGGCCCAACGCTGGTTTCATGAGGCAGCTGGCCGAGTATGAGGGCATCCTGGACGCTAGGTGAGTCAGTCAGGGTAGACTGGGGCACTATACAGGTATACTGTAAAAGTTAAATTAATAGCCCAGGTGTTTATTTGCTTCAATCACACACAACCACCGCTTATTAGAGACAGGCTTCTATTTGAGCCAGGCGTGTATTTCCTTAATGCACACAGCTTTTGCTCAAGAAAATGTTGAAAAGACTACCACATTTGTTTGTGACAAAATATGACCAGTATAAACCTTATAATAACAGATCCATCACAGATCAGACTTGCGAAGACTAGGCTGCATGTCATCATAGTTATTATATGTAAATATTAAATACAATATATTTCCTATGGATTTATGCTGAATTTACATGAATAACTATACACACATTAAGAATAAATACATACAACCTAATTTCGTACTTTAGCACCATTCTCACTCGTTGAGTGACACTGCTGTCTCATCCATGGCAATGATGTTGGTCTCCTTTATCGTGTTTCGCGCAATCTTTACGGTACGGAAGTTTACTAGTAAACAATTCACATAGACCCAGCGTTTATTTGAAATAACCGTTTATTTGCTGAAATGTGTGCAGAGGCCCGGCTATTAAAAGGGACAGTCGGCTATTTGCGACTCAGCGTTTTAATTTAAGTTTTACGGTATGTAGGTCTGTTCAGGTATACGGGTCCTTCAGAAAGTACCCCTTGACTTTTCCCACATTTTGTTGTGTTACAGGCTGAAATTAAAATGTATTTAATTGAGATTGCGTGCTTAACAAGTCACATAATAATTTGCATGGACTCTGTGCAATAAGTGTTAAACATGATTTTTTTTGAATGACCTCATCTCTGTACACCACAAATACAATTATCTGTACGGTCCGGTCCGTCAGACGAGCGGTGAATTTCAAGCGCAGATTCAACCACAAAGACCAGCGAGGTTTTACAATGCCTCGCAAAGAAGGACACCTATTGGTAGATGGGTATAAAAAAAAGCAGACCTTGAATAGACCTTGACCTTGAAGCCTGTGCAGAATCCATCCGGTTTGCAACAAGGCACTAAAGTAATACTGCAACTAACTTTTTGTCTTGAATACAAAGTGTTATGTTTGGGGTCAATCCAATACAACACATTACTGAGTACCACTCTCCATATTTTCAATCATAATGGTGGCTGCATCATGTTATTGTATTCACCTTTCAGTAGGAGAATAACCTAAAACACAAGGCCAAATCTAAGCTGGAGTTGCTTACCAAGGCTACATTGAATGTTCCTGAGTGGCGGAGTTACAATTTAGACTTAAATCGGCTTGTAAATCTATGGCAAGATTTGAAAATGGCTGTCTAGCGATGACAACCAAATTGACAGAGCTTGAATGATTTAAAAAAAATAATGTGCAAATATTGTACAATCCAGGTGTGCAAAGCTCTTCGAGACTTACCCAGAAAGACAGCTGTAATCGCTGCCAAAGGTGACGCTAACATGTATTGACTCAGGGGTGTGAATACTTGTGTAAATGAGATATTTCCGTATTTCATTTTCAATACATTTGAAAAGATATCTAAACATGTTTTCACTGTCATGAGGAATTGTGCGTAAATGGGCGAGGGGGGGAAATCTATTTGGAATTCAGGCTGTAACACAAAATGTGTAAAAAGTCAAGGGGTATGAATACTTCCCGAAGGCACTGTGTAACCAGCTGTGCCTTGTCTCTACCATTAATTTACATTCTCACTCCACTGCAGTCATGAGGTATTCTACCTAACTCGCTGCATAGAGATCAGATCAAATGTGACCGTTAAATTACCACCGTAGCTGTTTAGACGGGGTCAGCTAAGTTAAGCAATCTGTAAGGTTATTCGTGTATTATTAGCTTGGTAGAGAGACTGCAGATAATGGCCACAAAGTTTATTAGTGGCTAAGCATCTCATTATGTCTATGATGTCTGTCTGTATACAATACATATGCTCTGTACACATTGTCATTCTAACCCCGCCCCCCCTGTCCCCCAGTAAGCAGCGCCACAACAAGCTGTGGAGGCCCGAGGGAGGGGAGGACATCCCAGATGAGGCGTCTGGCCAGTGCTGTGGTGGAGAGGAGACTCCCGTGGAGGGTGAGGCCTGGGGAGGAGAGGGCTGCAGAGCCTCCCCCTGCCGGAGCTTGGGCCTGGAGGTGGAGCCCTTGGACCCCCTCAACTACAACTACTACTTCAGACGGCTGTCGGACACGGCCCTAGACAGCGAGCCCTCCACCCCAGTGCGTGGTCCTCCCCTGCTGGGCATGGAGAGGGTGTTTATTGAGATCGAGGATGTGGAGAGGGATGCCCTTCTGGAGGACGAGGGCTTCCCCATGGCCCAGCTGGCTCTGCCCGGGGAAGGCACCGCCGCCCAGACCTGTGGGGGCCGCCTGGAGCCCCTGGAGGACATGAGGCTGAGGCTGGAGTTCAGCACGGTGGAGGAGGAGGACGAGGAGGAGGCGCAGAAGGAGGAGGCAGAGATGGCCGCCCTGGCTTGGACTGCTGCAGGAGGAGAGGGAGCGAGAGAGGACGAAGAGAGGAAGGAGCAGGTCAACATGAACCGCTTTAACAACGAGAACGCCAACAACAGTAACCGCCTGGCTGCCAAGCGCAGCTGCCCCGCTACCTTCGACGTAAGTGGGGCAGTCAATAGCTACCTGTATCTATACAAATGGGGGTGTAAAAGTTGGGTTAATTTTGACTTGAACTTGTTTGGGGTTAAGGTTATTGTAATGCCTTGTAATGCCTAATTTTTCTGTCATTATTCGATCCCATTAATTTCAGGGACCAGCATCTTATAGGTGTCATAATATCGGGTGTTTTATTAGCTTCGAGACCTCTGTCTGACCATGCATTCCCTCCCTCTCTCTCTTTCTTCTGTTTAGGACAGTGCTAGCACAGGAAACCCATACAAAGTCAAGCCCTCCTACCAGTCGTGTAAAGACTGCCTGCGTCTGCCACCAGGGCGGCGCTGTGAGCGCCCAGCAGGAGGCCGCACCCACCGCCTTAACCCCACACGTCACTGCGGGGTGGTCCCCACCATCTCCATAGACCCCCCTGGCACCCACTTCACCAACACCCCTGCCCCCCACTCCCCCTGCACCCTACCTGCCACCATTGCCCGCCTGGAGGCCTACCGCCAGCGGCTGGTGTCGCCCATGAGCTGCGAGGAGCTGCCCCGAGACCGACACTGCTCCTTGGAGACGGAGGACATGGACGAGCTGCAGGAGGATGAGGAGGAGGAGGAAGAACAGGAGCCAAGGCCAGGCAGGGAGGTTGGGACCGGAGCCATCACGGAGCTCACGTTTATGAAGCTCAGCCTGGACGGGGAGAGGCCAGCAGGTCAGTCTCCTAGTAAAGGGGTGGAGTTGCAGCCTGCTGGGGTGGAGTTTCAGCCTCCTGGTGGTGGAGTGGAGCTACAGAGGACGGGGCCTGAGCTGGGGATGGGGCTGGTGAGGCAGAGGGCAGAACAGCTGGAAAGGCTTTCAGGCCTGGCCATGGAGGGTCTACTCTCAGGGGCTGGGCTTGCTGAGCAGATGGACCTGCACTTGGCGGTGGAGGAAATGGAGGGGGATGTAGGGATGCATTCTGAAACCCCCATTCCAACTACCAGCTGCATGGTCACAGCCGCAGACCCCCAGATGAACACCACCCCGGTGTCGTACCCCCAGGGTTCCGCCCAGACCTGGACCCCCGTGTCCTCCCCCCACGGCTCCACCCTCACCCGGAGCTCCAGCAGCGACAGCCTCCACAGCAACCGCGGGGGACACCAAGGACTGGTCCGGCAGCGCACCCAGGAGATAGAAACCCGCATGAGGCTGGCCGGCCTGACCTTCCCCTCCCTGCTCAAACGCTCTAGCTCCCTGGCCAAGCTGGGAGGCCTCACCTTCTCCACCGATGACCTCTCAGACCTAGCTGACGATCAGGCCCAGCTGTTCTCCACCGAGCCACCAGCCTGCCCCTCCACACCAGGGAGAGAGAAACCCTCTGAGCCCCCATCCACCCCCAGGAGCTGACTGTGTTTCCAGTGTGTCTCCTCCAGACAGATTCCGCAGTCAGAACTTAGGGAGCAGGTTTGAAGGAGGATGAAGTTTGCCAGGTTTGCTAGAGGTGTCCTGGAGACATGCCTGGAGATTCCTCTGTCTCACGAGACATTAACAGCATGTTGGCTGGAAGAAAGAAAAATAACAACACAATTCCTATTATACATACATGTACTGTCTGTTTATCAATCCAAATAAGAGATACTGTTGGAGAAGGTACTCTCAATGGAGCTCAATGAATGTGTGCAACTGAGCCTCTGCTTCGCTTCGTTCAACATCTCCTCATGTGCCCCTGAACAGACTGACGGTTGAATATTGAATCCTCACTGTATTTTCCTCTTGCGTTTTTGTGTCACCGAATAACGACTTCATCATATGAGCATCTTCCTGCCTCTTCAAGCGACGCAGTGTACCTCAGTCGGAACACAAGCATCTCAAGAATATTTTAGTCCATGACTGTCTTTGTTGACTTGCCTCTCTTCTCAATGACTGGCTCAGCCAGCCCTCCTCCATTTGAGGTACTTCATGAAATAATGTCTTGAAAAGTGATCAATATGCTATTCATGGCCGTACAGTGTTACACAACGTGTCCTCGTCGTCACGGCTACAGCCTCTTCTTGAGCAATGCTATGGATGATGGGAAGAAACGCAGAAAGAGAAGTAATATTGACTAAGTCCCGTTTTCCATTCTCTCCTGGATTCGTTTGTTTCTTTGAAGCAGTTTAGAGGGAGCATATAAACGTTGGATTTGTTTAGTTTTTGCCACAGCTGGCATTTCCCCACTGCTGTGCAAAGGAAATAGGTACAGTAGTTCAATGATCTGATTGAGAACTCATCATCATCCTTGTATGGTTTGAGAGGATTTGTGGGCAACTGAAAGAGTTCAAATTGTTTTGGGATTGGATTTCACAATGCTGTATTACTCTACTTTACCACTGATTAGTGCTCTGTCCCCTCTTCTCCAGACCAGCTGTAGTCAGACATACTGTGTCTGACACCATATCTTTCTTCCATCATCTCTGCATCACTCTCAAAAGGCAATCAAATGCATTAGGTTCACGTTTTTTTTGACGGCATTCCTCTTCTATTTATTCTCCTCCCTATTGACACACATTTGTGGTATTGCACAGTAGGTGTAGGAGCTTTGTGAAACCGGCTTTATTCAACTGTCATTGTGCCAGAGCAACATTGGACTCCCTTTATTTGTACTGTAACAAAAAAAAAAATGGAATCGTTGCCATACATTGAAGCAGAACTACTGTATACGTCACATTTGTTTGAACAGCTTGTTTTTGCTTTCACAGACCTGGGAGTTCCAAATGTGTCTGTGATGTTAGCAGCACAGCGTAATGGGCTTTAGCTGGATCTGTTTGGGAAAGAAGCAGCTTTTCTCAGCCTTTTGCATTCGCACGGCAACACTAACAGCCAAACAAGGAAGTTGGGACAAAAAACAAGTTGAGGCATTGGAAGGAACAGACGATTATCTACCGTCATAGTTTCTCAGAAAGGGGTTACAGTTCTGCTTTCTGTTGCAGTCTGTAGAATATCAGTAGCTAGCTACTACAATTTTTAGTTTATTTACAGCAGACATGAGAAACTTCCGAAGCTGTGTGTAGAGCAGCAGCACAGTATGACAGGCCAAGTCTGACTGGAAGCTCTGCCCTCCCGCATGCTGTTTGACCAATGTTCCCTTAACTTAACCCCTATATTTATCAGTTAGAGTATTTATTTAGTACAGGTTCTAATTTGATAAACTGGCACATAATATGCAGGTAGTTGACTTCTTTGTGGCCAGCCTAAACTTACTTTGCCCCAAAGGGTATTATGCTTTTGAAAGTTGTTTGGCTGTTTATAAACTAATGCATTTGGCATGTTGAGTGTGCAAGGATAATATGTGTGATGGTGGCAGTGTGTGTGTGTGTGCAGGCGCATGCATACATCAGGAGTTTATTACCATGGTTGTGACAGGAGTGCTATGTGACGATGGGAAAGCTGTCTGTGTATGAGTGGAAAACATCTGTAGCTCTTTTAAAGTAGGGGATCAATTGACTTTTTTTCAATTGAGCTGTACATATGTCGTTGCCACTGACGCAATGGCCTATACTATATGTAGACAAGATTGCTTTTGATTTGTGAATATACCTGATACCTGAACAAAGAAACATGAAAATTACTCGTTCACCCAAATTACAAAATGACACATTGTTTTCCTTACCCTGTAAGCAGTCTATGGACAAAGTATGACAGGAATCCATGCTATGGTGTCGTTTCCCTAGCACTGTTTCCAAGTCATGGGCCCCATTTTTATTCGATTTTCTTGCGCATCATGTTTAAAACATCTATAAGTGACTGAGTTTCTCAATCAATTTTGGATACTTTCGGATGATTTGGACATGATAACGCGGAAAATTCTAATATCGGTCCCCTGACTTGAATGGAATTTGTGCCACAAATGCTAAGATGTTAGCATGTAGAAACGGTGCCAGAGTAACTAAACCAAAGAATGGATTGCTGTCATACCTTGTGCATAGACTGCTTACAGGGTAAGGAAACCATTGTGTAATTTGGGTGAGCTATCCCTTTAATCATATGAGTGGCTCTGCATTTTTTATATTAGCAACTATCGTCAGTGTTTGTTACTCCGAGGTACTGGTTAAAGCAAATTTGCATTTAATTTGGGTACAAGCCACATTAATGGGTTGGGTTCTGTGGTCAGTGAACACTTTGTGGTGTTTGCACTTAAGGTTGCTTAAGGTTACTGCACTTAAGGCACTGGGTGAATTTGCCTGTGTTCACTGGTAGGTATTCAATTTTAAAGAGGTTGCCTCACAGGAAATACAGTTATTAGAATGGAATAGGAAGTAGTAGTGTTTTAAATTGAGATTTGTCTACAAAACTGCCCCCTGTCCCTTTTTAAAAAATGTAAAAAATGTTTTATTGAATATAGTTCAGCCAATCTGATGTCTAGCACTTGAGGTCACCATATATCATTTGGGTTTGCGCTTTATTCCAACCCACTGTTATAATGCCTTCATGTAGCTGTTATAAGCATGATGTAACTTCTGACATAGCAGGTTATTAAAAGGGTTACAGAAGACCCTATAATATTATAAAGAGTGGAATTAGATCCCGAAGGTTCAAATATTTATTTCACGACACTGGTGTGGTGATGACATTATTGTAGAATCTGTTTGGTTGGCCAGTGGTGCCCAGTGTTACGTCATGCTCATAGCAGTGAACAGTAGGCCATATGACGGAGGATTTAAGTGCAGTCAAAAGGAGTGTCTTGAACTAGTCCATCACAACTGATGCTATGCTTAAAGCTACTGCACTGTTTTTTTTATTTAAAAAGATATCTATTTCTACTTAAGTGCCTTAACCCTGGCCTTAGTTCTGTCTGTCCTAACCTCGTCACAGGCATTGCAGAGTCATTGTGAATGAGTGTATCCATGGAAACGCCACTTGCCCTCTGCCCCCCCCCCCCCCCCAAAATAATTATCCTGATGCCCCTCGAAAGCTACATCTTGATACACACGGAGCACACAAGCTCTCACTCCCACACGTGTATTTGCTTGACAGGCTCATCAATTGCTATTATTTTGTTTTCTATTATTGAGACCAAAGTCTGAGGGGTTTATTTGTGCAAATGGGCACAGAACAAAGTTTTCTACATACATTCCCAGGCATCTTAGGGTTCACCTGCCCTTACTTGACAATCCTTAAACTGGTCAATGCTTTGAGAGTGTGAGACAGAAAGCTGGGTATAGAGACCCTGAGACATAGGAAGAGGGGGAACTTATAGTAGTTCATGTCAAGAGTACAAGTTGCCATCTTTCCCTGATACTCAATTCCTTCCATAAACAAGTGTTAGAATGTTTTTGCATATAAGGCATAAATGAATGAAAACTCATAAAACATACATCATCATATTGAGAGTAAGTTTTTTTTACATTGATTGTTTTTGTTATATTTTCTTTTTTACATTTTAAGCTGTAACTTATTGTTTGCACTATGTTAATGTGTAATGCACTTTTTTAAACATTTATTTTACATTTTGTTAAAAGGATGTCCAGTGGATGTGAATCATGGAAATAAACCATTTCCTCTGCATAACCTATCTGCTGGCCTACAGTGGATCATACTTAATGGGGAGGAGACAGTCCCTCTTCTGACACTTGCATTGCAACTACATGCAGATAGACCGTTGGTTCCCAATCTTTTCTGGATCACACCACACAAGAAAACAAATTCCAAGCCTCACTTTAATCTGACTTTCCTGCATCAAACAAAATGATGCCTCGAAGAAAAGCAACTCTAATAGGCTATATTATACAGCCAGCTTGAAGTTCCATGTTCCCTCCGTTTCCTCCTCCACACTGCGTGAAACAAACGTTTTCTCAAATGCGAGACATTTATTTATAGTTTTAAATATGGTTCACTGGAATCTTAATGTTATGGTACCCATATAATGACTGATAAGTGTTGACCCCTTATAGACCTTGCAGAGTTTCAGCTTTATATTAACTAGAAGAAAGGACTGATGGTCTACTGCGGTGCGTCAAATAAAGGGGATGTTATTGAGATCTGCTTTTGTTTTGCAGGGATGCGCAAGGAGGGTTTTTGTCTCTTGTGAACAGCAGTATCTGTTTGCGTTCTAGCTTTTGCATGGGCTTGGTTAAATCCACAAGGCAGAGAATTCTTATTGAGTTAGTCAAATTAAGTCATTCTGACTTCACGGGATGGACAGGGATGTGCAAGGAAGCAAAGGAGACTGACAGTGGAAGAAGGAGTACCTCCAACAAAACGACTTTATAGTCCTTCAGGGAAACAGGCTAGACAGACAGGCAGGCCGGCCTGCGGATTCCACAACTGGGACTGGGGTGAGTGCCTCCCTACCTCCATTCTGAATCTCTAGCCTCAGATGACATTAAGAAAATGCTCTTACCATGACGACAGAGATGCAGACTTTATGGATAGGTTACATAAATTCAGATTGAGTTATATTTGTCGACGTGTGGGTTAGAGCAATGTTATAGTCCTAATTCTCTGGGGAATCAACTAGAGCAGCATATTATTTGATGTTATTCTGAGTGACATATTTTTGCATTCACGTGTCAGTCAACATGGTGCATGTGCCTCAGTTGTTTATGTCATGATATAACTCTCGGGTAAAGGAATCGACACTCAACCATCCCACTCCATCCATGGCCATGATGATTCAGAGCCAACTCCATGTTTGCACCTCTCAATAGGCTGTTCTGAAGTTGGCCAAAAAAGTAAGCAGGGGTATTTGTGTAGTTAGTTATCTGTTTCTGGCCTACCGAATAATTACATAGCAGGCTTATTGTCACACTAGGCTCTGCATAGCTGTTACCTATTTGACTCTTCTATTAGTTGTTTAAATGTGTGTCCTATGTGGCACTACTTTCACCTTTTTGTTTCAAAACAGCCTATGTTGGGACATTCGGGAGTTGCTGAGAGTTTGTTCAATCTGAGTCACATGTCTCTCGTTGATGCTCAGTGTCCTCGCATGATAGGAGAGAAATGGAAAGAGCGGGAGGGAGGGGATATTTGGGTGAGGTCGTTGTCACAGATGCCTCCCACAGCTGCCAGCTGCTGCCATTTATAAGACTTTGTACACATCCATCTCAAAATAACCCCTTCGATACAAGACGGAAGGAACTCTGAGATGAGCATACCACTGTGATTTTTATTTTGTTGCTACAACATAACAACATTGTGAGAATAGAATAAATGAATTGGGCCACTCTTAAGTGTGTGTGATATGTGTATATGATCATGACTCATTTCTCGTCAGGTGAAGGTTACAAAGTCAGACCTGTTTGTATCTCTTATTCAATTCAACAACTGAGCCACAAAATTAAGGCTGTGTGGAATAAGTTGAGACATTTTTTTTTTTCCAGCATCACTCAGTCAAGGGAAGTATACTATTCTTTCTAACAAAGATATCTGCATATGTTTCCGGATGTTGTGTATCCCTGGAAATAGTCTGAATTCATGTCATCATTACAGTTTTGAAAATAGAGCTTGTCCAAAAAAAAGGAGTCTCTTGGGACAACTTATCCCACAACTTACTTATTGGGTAAGTTGAATCACGGGACAGGGTAAGTTAAGCCTCCTACAAATGTCTGTACTGAATTAAATATTACCACTACCTTTTTAAAAACCGTATCTTTATTTACCCCAACACAATCGCTTGTTGTATTTTAATATTTATTTGAACACAGGCTTAACACCTAACAAACACTTTGTACTTTTTTAACACTTAACATAGGCCAGGCCCTGTTGTTACCTCATATCCCAGTGATGCCTTGCATTACACCTGGGAAGAAAACACTTCCATTTGCTCAACTTGACATTGGATCAACCATTGGCTCAACTTACCCCATGGTCATTGGCTTATGGAGACTCCAACTGATGTCTAGAACAATCTTAAAATGATCTACTTTGGTTTAGATACAAGCATCATGAAAACTCTTAACGCAAATTAATTTGACTTTTTGTGAATCTGTTTTTTTTTTACCTGACTTGCTTACCACTTTTTCCATGTGGTTTCTTCCTTCAGACTCCATGAAATGATGACCTTTTCCTAAAAATGTGGTCAAATTATGAGTTTTGTGTATGGTTTCCTATAAACAAGGGTGGCTCTGCTTACCCCTTTGGCTCAACTTACACACTCTTCCCTACTGTATTGACCTGTCAGAATTTAAAGTAAAAAATATATATATATATATGTGTTATCATATTCAATGATTATTAAAACGATCACTGCGGGGCTGGGTTTAATGCAGTATAATTGTCTGGGGAGCTTACTGAAAATGTTTCATATACGAGTAGCCCTGGACAAGGGTGTTCTCTAGGCCTACATGGATAAGCCTAAAAAAATCAGTGAGTGGCTCTCAGCACCACTTAAGCCTGAAATAGCTAGAGAGGCAGCGGGCAGGATTAGTGATGCAGGGTCAAGAGGTTGTCACCTGTTTGTCCTCAATCACGTCACCCTGCGGAATCAAACAGATACTGGAACATGGACATGTCTTCATTTGGTTTTCATCCATAGGATATATGTTTAGTCACTCCATTTTGTAGTCTACTAAATCAACACCCTATGAACATTGAACATGTATTGCTACAGTGTCTTCAGGAAGTATTCACACCCCTTTACTTTTTTACTTCACATTTTGTTGTCTTACAAAGTTTAATTAAAATGTATTTATTTGTCTTTTTTTTCAACAATCTACACAAAATACTCTGTCAAAGTGGAAGACAAATTCTAACATTTGTAAAACAAAATCATGAAAAATACAAAATACCTTGAAAGGTATATAACACCTTGAGTTAATACACGTTAGAATCATCTTTGGCAGCGATTACAGCTGTGAGTCTTTATTGGTAAGTCTCTAAGAGCTTTCCACACCTGGATTGTGCAGCAGATCATTGCTAGACAACCATTTTTAGGTATTGCCATAGATTTTCAAACCGTTTTAAGTCAAAACTGTAACTTGGCCACAGGAACATTCACTGTCTTCTTGGTAATCAACTCCAATGTAGATTTGGCCTTGTGTTTTAGGTTTTTGTCCTGCTGAAAGATGAATTCATCTCCCAGTGTTTGGGATTTTGCCTGTGCTTAGCTCCATTCTGTTTCTTTTTTATCCTGAAAAACTCCCCAGTCCTTAACAATTACAATTATATGCATAACAAGATGTACCCACCACTATGTTTGAAAATATGGAGAGTGGTACTCAGTAATGTGTTGTATTGGATTTGTCCCAAACATAACACTTTGTATTCAGGACAAAAAAGTAAATGACTTTGCCAAATGTGTTGCTTACTTAAGTGCTTTGTTGCAAACAGGATGGATGCTTTGGAATATTTTTATTCTGCACAGTCTTCTTTTCACTCTGTCAATTAGATTAGTATTGTGGAGTAACTACAATGTTGTTGATCCATCCTCAGTTTTCTATCACAGCCATTCAATTCTGTAACTGTTTTAAAGTCACCATTGATGTCTTGGTGAAATCCCTGAGCAGTTTCCTTCCACTCCAGCAACTGAGATAGGAAGGACGCGTGTATCTTTGTAGTGACTGGGTGTATTGATACACAATCCAAAGTGTAACGAATAGGTTGACCATGCTCAAAGGAATATTCCATGTCTGCTTAAAAAATGTTATTTTTTAAAACATCTACCCATATGTGCCCTTCATTGGAAAACCTCCCTGGTCTTTGTGGTTGAATCTGTGTTTGAAATGTACTGCTCGACTGAGGGACCTTGCAGATTAAAGACTGAGTATGTGTTGGGTACAGCGATGAGATAGTCATGTTAAACACTATTATTGTCCATGCATCTTGTTATGTGAGTTGTTAAGCAAATTTTTACTCCTGAACTTATTTAGGCTTGCCATAACAAACGGGTTGAATACTTATTGACTCGAGATTTCAGCTTTTCATTTAAAAAATAAATAATTCTACAAACATAATTCCACTTTCACATTCTGGTGTATTGTGTGTAGGCCAGTGACAGAACTCAATTAAATCAATTTTAAATTCAGGCTGTAACACAATAAAATGTGGAAAAAGTCAAGGGGTGTGAATATTTTCTGAAGGCATGTGCTGTTAAGGACATGGTATCACATTTCTGTGTCATAGCGCTAGTTAATGTGATGACACACAGTGAGCATTTACGTCCAATGGGCCTATGTGCATTTCAGAAGGTTTTGGCAATGTAAATGAAGTTTTTACTTCAGATAATAAACTGACCTTGGTGTGATGGTCAGTTGAGGTCCTAATACTTTGTATATTTGTTTGCAACCTAGAACGACTAAGAAACATCATGCTATTTTTAAGCCTGTTGAGCTTTGTTCCTCTTGAATAATCTCCCCTCGGCCGTCCATTACGTCAGTCGTAAAACTCTGTCCTGACCAGTTCCCAGACAGACAACCCAGTTCAAAAGTCAAAGCCCTTGTGACTCTTATGTTATTCCAGCCGATCTTTCCATAGTCCTCGTTGTCATAACAATCATAAACAATTAATGGGTTTGAAGGAGGACACAGGAGAGCACTCTGTTGTTGCTGAGCTATAAATCCCTGTTTCCACCGGCACTTAGAATTAGGGACAAATTCGAGGTGGCTCGAATGGAATTCTCTAAAACCCTGTTTCCAATGGCACTTCAAATTAGGGCCAAATTTTGAGGTGGCTCGAATGGAATTCTCAAAAGCTCCGTTTCCACTGGCACTTAAAATTAGGGACAAATTCGAGTTGGCTCGAATGTAATTCTCAAATTCGAGCTGGTTCGAGGGAATCCTGGGCCAGCGCAGCCCAGTTTCGCAATTAGAGTTCGAGCTGGTGACGCCGTTACTATGCAACCACCAAGCTGATCCCTGCTGAATGCTGATACAACGTTTAGCTAGCTTGTCGCTGTTACCTAGCACACGGACAAGCAGTACTGTAGTAGTCAGACATGACACAAATTACCGTCATAGCTGGATCCTTCATTCATTTTTGCACTACACAATACACTTTTATGAGAACAGTCAGCCCTTGAATGTTAGCTACCTAATGTTAGCAAGCAAATCAGAGTTTAAACAAGCTAGCTAGTTAACGTGAGCTAGCAGGAATTTTAGCTGGCCAGGTCGTATTGAAAGCTAGCTACACGGCTCTGAGTCTGGTTGGCACTGGCAGGAGTATGGGGTAACGTTAGTTACAGCATGGCGAGGGTGAATTAAATTCTTCATCTTGTTAGCTAGCTAGCTAGCAACATTAGCGAAGCCAGCTGCAGTCACATATTGGCTACCTAGCAATATGACATAATTTCACATTTCTGGAGGCAGTGGAAACGCAATTTGAGCTAGCCCAACCTGGGTTGACTTCAAAGTGCCAGTGGAAACAGCTGAACTCAGATTGCATGATGCTACTGATGGGACATGATCTGATTGGTTTAATTCTGTCGTGTGCCTTACTGTACTATTCTAAGAGTGTGCTTAGATCATGCTCTTACTGTAGATATATGTCAATATGCTTAATAGATTTATTTTCGATGGGAAATGGACATGGTTTTGTTCGGTTCACGTTCCAAACAGCCCTCAGTCTTTGACCTTGGCACCTGGCTGCTGACTGATTCTATTATCCCAGTTGTCAGGTTTCCCTTTTTTCCCTGTGACTCACTGGCGGCAGTGAGAGCCACTTTAATTATAGCGCCACAACATTCCAGCAGGACAGAATGAGGAGAGAGTGAGTCCACTGGAGAGAGTGGTGGGATTTCAGAGGGAAAGAGAGAGTAATATATTTATTTTTTAATTTCCTATTCTATATATATAGAAATCTAGAAAGGTAGGGGGTGAGATTGTGAGAGAGTAAGAGAGTGAGAGGCTTGGCCCCAGGCCTTATGTCAAATTAAGAGATGGGCAAGCAGAATGCTACTGTACACTGAGTCATTCCTTGATCACTGCTGTGTCTTGACATGTATCTCGCTCTTCCTTTTAGAGAGAAAACAACTACAACAACCAATGGGTCAGAAACTGAACAAAGTGTCGGAAAAGGAGGGAGTTTCAACAAATGCCTCCAATGGAGGACAGCAGTCGGAGCCCGGTGAACAGGGCTGTGGTAGCGGTGGGACTGGGAGCTATGGGAAAACCGAGGGACTGAGTGTCAGCAGCAGCCTGGCCGTTGAGCAGGGAGGCGATGAGCTCACTGCCAACCCGGCCTTGACAGACACCCTCAGTGAGGGGCCAATGAGCACCTCTCTAGGTGAGGAACAGAGCCCCTTGACCGCGGGGGGAGGGAACGAGGGAGGGGACAGAGAAGGCAGGGCTGTCACATATGATATAGAGAAGCCAGAAAGTGTCCTGAACTCTGAGAGGAGCACACAGCACTCAGAGCCCAAATCACAGAATAAAGCTGCGGGTAGTAAGAAAAGGGTAAAAACAATGGAAGGACAAGTGAGGAGTAAATCCCTGGCTGGCGGTTGGCACAGCGACTCAGATACAGAGGATACGACAGATATGTCTAACACAGAGGACTTGGTGATCTCAGAGGCTACCGAGGAGGACTTCGTACTTCTGGAGAAGGATGAATCGTGGTTATCGTCTGATGTGAGGAGCGCGATCTCTAAAATCAGGGACAAAGAGAAGCCACTCTCTGTAAATAGAATAGTGAAGGAGGATACGACTTCTGTCGCTGTTGTGGATAAACCTCAAGACCCTACAACGTCGCCTACTGATCCAAAGAGGAGCGTTTCTTCTGCTGTGGATGATCAGAGGCTCAGTGAAGACAGACTTCAGAGGTCTTCAGGAAAAAAACACCAGGAATCCAGTAAGAAGACCTCACAAAAAGCCTCATCTTTGGGTGATGAAACAAGCAAAACACAGAGTTTGCAACAAGTAACACGGGATGAGGTTACGAGCAGCACTGTAAACACTTATTTTGTTCTTTCCGGTAATGGTAGCAGTGGTTGCAATGCACATACCCGATGTTCACACACAGAATGTTCAGAAAGAGCGGATCCACATTTGGCTGAACCTGCAGGCATCGTGTGTCGCCCGAAGAAGGCTGAAAGAACTGAAGCTGTCAAAGCTATGACAGAGAATGAGGCAGGAAAGACTGTGACTTGTGAGCTCAAAACGGGCATTCAAGGCAAGAAACCAGCTCTCTTGAGTATTGAATCAACCCATGCCAATTCCAAGCCAAATGATATATATAATAAATCCCCTGAAGAAAAAGACTGCACTCATGAGGATTTGGTCCTTTGGAATATAGAGGAAGAACTTGATGAGAAAACAGAAGCAGTAACCACGCTCAACACAAAAACGAAGCCGGCCAAACGCTCAGAGACGACAGATCCTGTTAAGAGTGGTTCACAAACTGAAAAAGAGAGGAAGGCCACAGCCACAGATGAGGATCCACAGGTGAAAGACATGCAGAGGAGGGAGGTAAAGAGAGACTGTGTCACAGACCACAGGATTGAGGCTTGTGAGTCAAATCGGTGCGAACCTGAAGTACTCAGGGCATCTTCCGCATGTTTCCCAGGACATCTTGACACACCAAATCCTCCTCAGCCTCCACCAAGGCCTAAGGCCAAAGGTACAGACAAAAGTGGGAAATCCATTCAACAGTTTGATAATGTAGAGAGCCATTGTGGTAATGTCTCCTTACAACAGCAAACTGAAACTTCTACTGGAAAAGCAAATGAAGTATCCCCATCCACGGATACATGCATCTCCATCACCAAATATCAACATTTAGCTGCTGAACAGTCTCAGAGTAAGACTGAGGCTGTTTTACATGATGCTAAGGAAGAACTTGCTGGTAGTTGTTCTTCTGTGAAGGTAGAGAAAGAGCCAGTACTTCAGAATGCAGTCATATCTCCCTCACCAATTCAGATTCTGAGTGTTACTGAGAATGCCAAAACATCCCTTTCTGATAAGACTGTTAATTTAACGACTGGTAGAGGAACAAACATCCTATCAGCTGCCTCTATGTCTAAAAAACAGGTCAAAGTTAATGTCCTCTCCTGCTCTGTCCCCAAGATGCCACAACTCATAACTGCCTCGTCCTCATGCTCATTAGAACAATGCAATGTGATTCCCTTACCTTCTCTGCCTGTGCCAACTTTAGAGGACAGTGATGGGCAGAGGCAGGTTGTTAGCATACAGATGGAGAGCCAGCCTGTCTGTTACATTGCTGTCATCACCCCACCACCCATCATTCACATTCTGCCTGAGAGGGAAATGGAGAGCACATTGCCAACACAACAAAACAACAGTATGGATTTCACCCAGACAGAGGACAAAGCGACCTCAGGTGCCTCTATAGATCCTTATTTTGCAGGGGAGAGGCTTAAACCAAAGGGGCCTCCTCCACCTGTCCCCAAAAAGCCCCAAAATCCTTTCGTTAAGATTCCAGCTGCAAAAACCTGCTGCTTGGATGAGCAGAAGATATGTGATGATGATTACCACAAGGAGGAGGAGAAGAAGAAGAAGAAGAAGAGGAGACATTCACATCAAGTCAACAAAGAAAATGCTTGTGCCACAGCTCCTCAGGACATGTGTGTGTTATGGGACAACACAGGTGCTGCTTATACTGTACCATCCAACATGTACACGCCAGATAATTTTGATTTTTCACAACAACAAAGGACACCAACTAGAGAGGAAAAGTATAGAAATATCATAGATTTTGATGCTTGGGCACAAATGGTCAAACGTGCTGCAGAAGAGGAAGAACCAAAACAACTTGACATGTTGGATGGACAACCTTTTTTGGAAAAGCAGGCTAAATTCAAAGGTCCACCGCCTCCTGTACCAAAAAAGCCCCAAAAGCCATTTGTTCTATTAGAAACGGTTGCAATCTCAGAAGACATAACTTGTCCTTCAGATGACGAGGAGATACGAGAACTAGAGCAGGCCTTGTGTAAGAGAATGAAATGTGATGATGATGATGACCCTGAACCCCCTGCTGACACTGTCAGCACAGATGTCCGTTGGAAGAACTTTGACCACAGTGACCGTATAGATATCCATAGTGGTCTTGTTGAGCAGCGTTATCGTGATACTGTGTCTGAGCATGAAACTGAGACATACAGGCCTGTGTCTGAGCTCATAAAGGAGACTAACCGGATGCACCAGAGAATCAGGCATGCAGACTGGACAAAACCCCTTGCAGCCAAGTCCATGATCAGACATGCAGACCGGGCAAAACCGCTCACGGCCATGTCCATTGCCGGGGCTGTGGGCCAGGGCCAGAGCCTGAAAGTATCACAGATGAAGAAGGCCTTTGATGTCACTAAGAAGCCTGCTGAAAAACCACCTGAACTCAAAAAAGGTAAGATGGTGCTTTGGATCAATGTTCTCTCTGTCTATATGTCTCCATCATATCAAATGTAATTTGTAACATGCTTTGTAAACAACAGGTATAGACTAACAGTGAAATTCTTAATTGCGGGCCCTTCCCAGAAATGCAGAGAGAAAAAAAGAGAATAAATAGAAAAATAATAACACAAGGAATAGACAATGAGCAACGATAACTTGGCTATATGCATGGGGTAACCAGTACCGAGTCGATGTGCAGGGGTACGAGGTAATCGAGGTAGATTCAATATGTACGTACACAGTAGGTAGGGATAAAGTGACTAGGAAACAGGATAGATAAACAGTAGTAGCAGTGTTAGTGTATGTGATGAGTCAAAAGGGTCAATGCTATAGCTATTGGTTAACTATTTAATGCTTGGGGGTTAAAGCTGTTCACCATCCTGTTGGTTCCAGACTTGATGCATCGGTACTGCTTCTATGACTTGGATGGCTGGAGTCTTTGACAATTTTTAGGGCCTTCCTCTGACACGTCCTGGTATAGAAGTCCTGGATGGCAGGGAGTTCAGCCCCAGTGATGTACTTACTCTCTCTTCCTCCCTCCCTCTTGCTCGCTCACTCTAGTTGGTGTGTGTCTCTCTCTCTCTCACCCACACACACACACAGCCACACACACACACGTGAGGAACCTGAGTTGTAAAGAAGCCATTTTTGCCAGATTGCAGTCTGCCTTTGAGTCAATGACACACACTAGCCCATTGAAACAATGTACTGTTAGAATGTGTTAGTCATGCCGTTTGGTTCAGCCACACTGTACATAGAACCACATGTTTGAGGGTTGGTAATAGTGCCTAATAAGTAGCTGACTCTTACAATGAAAATAAATAAGGTACAGGTTGACTTGGAGCAAACATCTGAGAGATGTGGTAAGCAGGATAGCATGAATGGAGACATTTGGAACTGCCTGCCCTGCAGTTCTCAGAATCACCACCTGCAGGCGCACTAAACATAAGAAAGCGTGTGTTGTCACATTATTGTACACATTATTTTGCTATTGGTTTTGACTGTGCCTTGATGTTTAACTGTAGGCTATGTCCAATCTAGCAGGGTTATGCATTTGCATGGGCGTGTCAATTAAAAAGTAAATTAGGCTGAGTGTGTGACATTTCATGCTGGTTGCATGTACAGGTTGTCTACAGCAAATTTCTCAATCATTTCTGAGACCATTGGCATTGTTCCTCCAAAACGACCATGATCTAGGCCTTGTTGTCTTTTTATTATAGGCCTACTTGTAACAGTGTTGGTGATGCTTTCATAGACCCATTAATAATTTTCAGTGGAGAAAAAAAAAATGTTATTAAAAGAGTATCTTTATCATATAAATAAGACAATTGATATCTCTCCGATATGGGATTCCTATAATGCCTCATATGGAAGAGGCGGGGATGAAACAGGGCGTTGCTTCCGGTTCATGGAATTGCAGTCTGGAGGGAAAGAATACTCGAACGGCTGAACGAGTGTAACAAGGGGAAAATCTTAACGGACGAGGGCTAAACTACCATATTCATGTTTTCAGATTGATTACCTCGTGTTCACGGAAAATTTCGCATAGATTTAGGAGGTAAGGAAAATGGACTGTCCTGTCTTTGCAGTAAACATCTTGCTGCTAGCTAGCCTACCCGGCTGTGCACCGTTTTGAATGGGAACAGCCAGAGCCATGAATAAAATCTGCACTTGCGTCATAATAGCTCACTGACGGTGGTCTATGCTCCAAATTCTAGACGGTAGCATCTTAATGTAAATTCCTAAACATCTTTGTCATTCATTTACTAGACACCGCTGTAGAAAGTCATTATTAACCGCAATTTTTTCCTCCCGGGTGGGCAGCTGCCTTTGGAAATTATTGCTAATGAATAGCACATAAGGAAGTAGCTAGCATTTTTCTTGCCACACAATGCATGGCTATTGTCCACCTTTAGATTATAGAATGAAGAGTAGCCTGCTATGTAATGACTATGATCAAATCTGTTGGTTTATTAATACACTGTACTTACATGTCTACTCTGATCAATCATCAATAACCTGTATTAATCAGAGACATGCATGGAGATGACGGCAGCCTACAGGACCCAGCCATCTAGCTAATAGCTAGCTACATTGCTGAGCTACCTAGCTACATACTCTGGCAGACAATGATGTGTCCAATGATAGGCATCAATGATGCCCAGTCTAATAGCTAGCTAGGCCATAAACGTTTTATAGATGCCACTGGTGGGGTTGTCACATTTCAATCCAAGACTATAGTTATCAGTCTGTCTACTGCACCTCAACTGTTCTTAACCGGAAAATAAGCATGTGGCATACCTTAGTCTGACCAACATTTTAATCATTTTGAACACTAATGCAATATTTTCGTTATAATGTGTCCTGAAGTCGACCTCACAATACCTAGCACCTACAATAGCAAATGGTTTGCATTATTGGTCATGTCACTTTTGCTTGCTCTAGTGGAGTAGTTATTTTCCCGAGAAGGCAGGGAATTTAAACTACAGGGTTATTGCATGTTGATGGATCAGTTTCTATGGGTGAAGTTGGACATTCATTCATCTATCAGGGGTGAGAAGATATTATGTAGTATATGCCATGTAGCAGATGCTTTTAGCCAAAGCGATTTAGTCATCCATGCATTTATTTTTGTAAGGGTGATCCATAGCCACCATGCTCTACCAACTGAGCCACACAGGACCGATATATATGATTGACTTCTGTTTAGCAGCAGAGTATGTATGAGTCTAAAAGTTGCTGACATAACTGTCAATGCTGTATGTTGTGTATAGTAAGGATTTATGTATGACCCTTCCATTCCAGTTACAGCTGCAACTAACTCTGTAAGAAGAAGACTGGGTGATTCCATATCTCTAATTGAACTACAGTGAAAGATGCCGTACACTCAGTAAAAGGAGTACGTAGACCAAAGGTTCATATGGGTATGATCTTTAAGTTGGAGTGGTGCTACCCCAGACTCAGTCCTTTTTGTGCCATGCTGCTCTCTGTAAAGTAGGTCATTGTGTTGAGAGAAATTAGGCATGCGAGGCATGGAGCACATCTTGTTGAATGGTTCATGTGTGTGAGAGGAGAGCCTATCCAGAATGAATCATTAGGGCTGAAACTAGTAATGGAACGAAATGTTCTGTTTGTCAAACCCTGCATGTCCTTCTCTGGCTGCATCGTGCGGTTGTAGTGATGCAAGCTGTGGTCATATAGCGTATGTCCTGTACCCAAGGCTTCGACCCAGGAGAGTATTTGACCCAGGAGAGATGGCCTTGCTGTGCTAATGCCTGTTCCCGCTTCAAAAGAGATCGATGTGTGACTAGGAGAGTCCATTCAGGACAAATTAAGGATAGCATATGTGTAGGCTAATATGATTTATAGGAAATATAGTGTTGCTATACAGTGGGCTCCAAAATTACTGGCACCCCTGACTAGAGGTCGACCGATTTATGATTTTTCAACTCCGATTATTGGAGGACCATAAAAGCCGATACCGATTAATCGGTCGATTTTTATTTATTTATTTGTAATAATGACAATTACAACAATACTGAATGAACACTTATTTTAACTTAATATAATACATCAATAAAATCAATTTAGCCTCTAGTAAATAATGAAACATGTTCAATTTGGTTTAAATAAAGCAAAAACAAAGTGTTGGAGAAGAAAGTAAAAGTGCAATATGTTCCATGTTCCTTGCGCAGAACATGAGAACATATGAAAGCTGGTGGTTCCTTTTAACATAAGTCTTCAATATTCCCAGGTAAGACGTTTTAGGTTGTAGTTATTATAGGACTATTTCCCTCTATACCATTTGTATTTCATTAACCTTTGACTATTGGATGTTCTTATAGGCACTTTAGTATTGCCAGTGTAACAGTATAGCTTCCGTCCCTCTCCTCGCTCCTCCCTGGGCTCGAACCAGCAACACAACGACAATTAGCGCGCGCTAACTATCTAGCCATTTCACTTCGGTTACACGAGCCTCATCTCGGGAGTTGATAGGCTTGAAGTCATAAACAGCGCAATGCTTGACGCACCACGAAGAGCTGCTGACAAAACGCACGAAAGTGCTGTTTGAATTAATGTTTACGCGCCTGCTTCTGCCTACCACCGCTCAGTCAGATACTTGTATGCTCAGTCAGATTATATGCAACGCAAGACACACTAGATAATATCTAGTAATATAATCAACCATGTGTAGTTAACTAGTGATAATGATTGATTGTTTTTTATAAGATAAGTTTAATGCTAGCTAGTAACTTACCTTGGCTTACTGCATTCGCGTAACAGGCAGCCTCCTTGTGGAGTGCAACGAGAGAGAGGCAGGTCGTTATTGTGTTGGACTAGTTAAGGTTGCAAGATTGGATCCCCCGAGCTGACAAGGTGAAAATCTGTCATCTGCCCCTGAACAAGGCAGTTAACCCACTGTTCCTAGGCCGTCATTGAAAATAAGAATGTGTTCTTAACTGACTTTCCTAGTTAAATAAAGGTGTAAAAAAAATAAAATCGGGGCCCAAAAATATGATTGTTATGAAAACTTGAAATCGGCCCTAATTAATCGGCCATTCCGATTAATCGGCAATGACTGGCAATGCACAATCAATACTTAAAAAAATATAAACAATATAATTATGGAGAGAAACTCAAAATACCAATATGTGAGAAATACTGTACTTTATTAATGTTTCAATGGAACCAACCAAAATCATTCAATTATTTAATACAAAATCTATTTAACCAAAATCAAGGTTTCATAATTATTGGCACTCCTCATTTAGTACTTAGTGCAACCACCTCTGGCAAGAATAACAGCATGGAGTCTTTTTCCTTTAATGTTTGACAAGGTTAAGGAACACATTTGGAGGGATTTTGGACCATTCCTCTTGGACCAGATCCTTTCAAGATCCTTCACATTCTTGGGTTTGCGCTTATCAATTGCCCTCTTCCACTCAGCCCACAGGTTTTCGATTGGATTGAGGTCCGGCGACTGAGATGGCCATGGCAGAACTTTAATTTTATTGTCACAGAACCATTTTTGTGTGGATGTTGAGGTATGTTTCAGGTCATTGTCTTGTTGGAAAGTCCACCTTACGGCCAAGTCCCAGCCACCCAGAGACAACCAGATTGTCAGCCAAAATTGCCTGATACTTGGTGGAATTCATTATGCCATCTGTCTTAACCAGTGCCCCTGGACCTCTAGAATTAAAACAGCCCCAAAACATCACTGACCCCCCTCCATATTTCACCGTGGGTATGAGGTGCCTCCCCTTGTATGCATCTCTGTTTCGACGCCAAACATGCTGATGCTGTATCTGACCAAAACGTTCAGTTTTGGTCTCATCTGACCGGAGCACCTTCTTCCAGTCATCATTTAAATGACGTTTGTCAAACTCCAAGCGCTTGCGTCTGTGTCTTGGGGTCAGAAAGGGCTTTCTTCTGGCAACCCTTCCAAAGAGCCTGTGAAATAGCGTCTGATGGTGCTTTTTGAAACCTGGTGACACCAAGATGCCACCAAGGCCTGCAATTATTTCACAGTGATTCTTGGGGATTTTGTTGCTTCTCTCACTATCCTCCTCCCTATCCTGGGGGGCAAAATGCATTTGCGTCCTCTACCCGTGAAGTTTTCAACTGTTCCATATCTTTTTTATTTTTTTATAATTGCCCTGACCGTGCTCATTGGTATATTCAATCATTTGTGGATCCTCTTGTAGCCATTACCAGATTTATGAAGGTCTATGACCATCTGTCTCTTTTTGAACTGCTAGTTCTTTTGTTTTCTTCATGGTGTTGGATGACAAAGAGATATTGCATGTGTGTTACCTCCTTTTTATACCCTAGTGAAACAGGAAGTGATGTAATGGCTCAGTATAGTTCCTTAAGACTTAGATACACTTAAATAAGTGGAATTTAACTTGTGGTTTAATTTTGGTAGATGTTATTTACAAAAATCTTTAAGGGTGCCATTAATTGTGAAACCTTGATTTGGAGGACATTGATTTTTAATTAAATCAATAAATTATTTTGGTTGGTTCCATTGAAACATTAATAAAGTAGAGTATTTCTCACATGTTGGTATTTAGAGGTTATCTCTATAATTATATTGTTTTATATTTGTTTAAGCATTGTTTGTGCATTGCCAGTCAGGGGTGCCAGTAATTTTGGAGCCCACTGTAGATGCAGATGTTTCTGTCACTAGCCCCATTTCATCAAAAAGATGCAAACCCATTGACCTGAGACAGGCTTGGTTGATCTCAGTCAGAAGAAGAATGTAAACGCCGTAGCTCTAGCTGTCATTCACACGTGTGTGAGAGCGGACGGCCCAGCGACACATGTACCAGCTCCTTGTATAATGAAAATGACCTTGACTGAAAGGCCATCTCTTCCCTCAGCATGTAGTTTACTGACTTTCATCTGTCTCTTTCACCACAGGGACGACTTCTGTGTTATTAAGATCAGGACTGTTTCTGTCTGTCCTACCATTCAAAATACGGAGCTCAGAGCTCCTAACAACAATCTATGAGATTATGCCCGGTGCTTATGTCAGGTCAAATGATAGGCTATTTACTACATTCTGGCAGTCCTTGCAAGATTGCGAGGTCATCAGTGAACATTCTGAATAGATGTTGAAGGTAGCAGAACGTGAGTTAATAGTGCAAGTACATAGAATGACTGACTGGCATGCCTATTCTTATAGCCTGGTCTATTATCACTGTCTACCATGCACATTGTGACCACTATATGGGCTAAAGGAAAGATACAACTTCTGCATCCACTTCCTGTGAAGGAAACTAAGCAGGAAACCATCAGTCATCAAAAAACAACATCCCATATGAAGGATGGTGGGAGGATCAAAATTCATTGAATGCCAATTGCCAGCAATAGTGAGTTTCGGCCTAGGTGGCATGTTAGCAAGAATGCCAACTGCACACAGTATCTCCTCAAGATTATCCACCAGGTCAAGGGGGTGTCAAGTACAAAGTTTTAGTGCACACTGCTTGTGATACTTGATGACGTGAAAGGTCTCTGAGTCTGAGCTAAAGGCCCTGAGTGGAACATAGCCCATAAGCATCAGTTCTATTACTGCCTGTCCTGGCTCAGCCCTGGCTGATTTCACAGTACTGTACTGTGGCTATGCACCGCATTCTGTTGGTGGCTATGGGAGACACAAGGAAGCCTTTGATGCTAACCCGTAATTGATTAAGCTCTTCCTGCAGCAGGGTCAGTCAGCTCTTCTGATGGGAGCCTGCTCCCTGTGAGGCGTGATGGGAATCTATCATTGTTGTTATGGAAACAGAGCTATACGCTAGCTAGACAGCGCTCTCGTGGGACTTTGTTTGTGGCCAGCTTACACCAACATGAGCTTGCCAAAGTGAACATTGGGCAATGTGAATAAAGGCTGCCTAAGTAGGCTAATAAGAAGGGCGGTGGATGAGATGCAAAGTTTTCTCAAAATACATATTAGGCTAATGCTTTATACACACAAACTCAGCCATCACCTCATTTGATCAGATGCACAGAAAAGTAGACATCTAAAAGTCTGCCTCTATTCTGACTGGGAGCCAGCTCTGCCATTTAGGCTTGATCCAGTTTAGATAAGCTGTGTTCTTCCATTTAAGGCAGAGATGGGGATATAACTAACTTTATGTCCGAGTCAATGACCATGTCCTGGAGTGGCTTCACATCAACTGAGCCTTTGTTTGGGCAGTGACCACACCAATATTTGTTTTCAGTGTAGAGTGTGTCTAAAGAGAGAGTGAAGTTTTATATTTGTATAGCACTACATGACCAAAAGCATGTGGACACCTGTTCGTCGAACATCTCATTCCAAAATCATGGGCATTAATATGGAGTTGATCCCCCCTTTGCTGCCCCAATGACATTCTAGATTAAACTAATCATCTAGAATGTCATTTTATCTTGTAGTGTTAAGATTTCCCTTCACTGGAACTAAGGGGCTGACAGTAGCCTGAACCATGAACAACAGCCCCAGCCCATTATTCCTCCTTCACCAAACTTTACAGTTGGCACTAAGTATTCGGAAAGGTAGCGTTCTCCTGGCATCCGCCAAACTCAGATTCGTTCATCGGACTGCCAGATGGTGAAGCGTGATTCGTCACTCCAGAACACGTTTCCACTGCTCCAGAGTCCAAAGGCAGAGCTTTACACCACTCCAGCCAAAGCTTGGCATTACGTGCGGCTTGTGTGCGGCTGCTCGTACATGGAACCCCATTTCATGAAGCTCCCAACAAACGGTTAATGTGCCAATGTTGCTTCCAGAGACCGTTTGGAATTCGGTAGTGAGTGTTGCCACCGAGAACATTATTTTTTACGTGCTATGTGCTTCAGCACTCGGTGGTCCCGTTCTGTGAGCTTGTGTGGCCTACCACTTCACGGCTGAGCTGTTGTTGCTTCTAGACGTTTCCACTTCACAATAACCGCACTTGCAGCTTTAGCAGGGCAGATATTTGACAAACTGACTTGTTGGAAAGGTGGCATCCTATGACGGTGCCATGTTGAAAGTCACTGAGCTCTTCAGTAAGGCCATTCTACTGCCAATGTTTGTCTATGGAGATTTTATACACCTGTCAGCAACGGGTGTGGCTGAAATAGCCAAATTCACTAATTGGAAGGGGTGTCCACATTCACTATATATACAAAAGTATCTTGATTAAGTTCTGGGGGAGATTTGAGGAAAGATACTAACGAGACTAGCAAAGTCTCCACCCCCCCTAAACAGAAGCCACATTTCAGTCATGTCAATGGGCCAAATTTCCCATCCGGAACAAAGTTTGTTGTTCATCATCGCATCCCACAGTCTGACAGACGCTATGATACCATTTATGTAACGTGCATCTGTCCATAAGAGATTAGTAACCCCGTTCTAGCATCTGTCTGACATCTCTCCCTCTCTCCCTGTCTCTCCTCCTGATGACAGATATGTTCAGGCGAGTGGTGCGAGCGAGTAAGTTCCGTCATGTCTTTGGCCAGGCAGTGAAGAACGACCAGTGCTATGACGACATCCGCGTCTCCCGGGTCACATGGGACAGCTCCTTCTGTGCCGTCAACCCCAAATTTGTCGCCATCATCATCGAGGCCAGTGGGGGCGGAGCCTTCCTCGTCCTCCCTCTGCTTAAGGTGAGTGTGTCACTGTCGGCCAACCAGGCAGCGTCGTGGCTCCTCCTGTCTCATTGCTCTTAGAACACTTCCTCTCACTGTTGGCCTATATCTCAGTATTAGTTACATTCAGTCGCTCCGTTCTGTTTCAGTATGATTTTGATTATTTGTTATTTCCTAAGGATTTGATTACTGAGAGTCTTTGCAGAGGTCTTTCTTGAAATAGCTCGTTCCTATCACTTCAACTAAATTAGATTACAATGATATTTTACTATTCCGGATATGTATATGCCAATCGAATTTTGTTGGTCCAACAATGTATACAGAACGTGAGGGTGTGCTGTAGTATCTTACTGCAAAAAGGCTCGCCCACCTCTTTCAGGTTTTCTGACCCTATGGAAGACCAACAACTTCTGGACAGTAGTGCTACACGCTGAATGGATTTTAGGTCAAATGTCTAGGTGGTTTAAATTTGGTGAAAGAAAATTTAATTTGAAAGAAGCTTCCTATGCCCGGGATTGATCAGTGTGACAAGAGAGCCGGTGTGTGTGCATGTGTATAGGGGAGTTGTGTGAACAGCCAACAGCAATTGTCTGTCTCCACTCTCCTCTCTCTCTCCCCTCCCTCTATTCAGTACCCAAGAGCTTGCTGCTGTCAGCAGATTTGACCATATATGGAAGTCCAGCACTTTGCATGTCAGGCTGCCTACAGGACCATTTCCTGTCTCTCTCCCGATTGGCTGACGGAAATGTGTGTTGCCTAGAGGATTCTGGGACATGGGTGTTAAAAATGTAGGGGCAAACTCTACATTCAAATATATAAAGCAGAATCACTTATATTGAAGAGTGTCATATTGATGTTGAAATCAAATATCAATTTGCATTATTTGTTCAGGAAAACATGTTTGAGTTTAAAGGGATAGTTCACCCAAATTACAAAATGACATTTAGTTTCCTTGCCCTGTTTAAACAGTCTATGGACAAGGTATGACAGGGAGGGTGAAATAGTCTAACATGCGCACTACTGCAGCGCACAACTCAAACAGTGCTGTGTTGTCTACTGTAGCTGCTGGCAAAGTAATTCAAAGCCTATACTTTATCACTTTCCAGTGTTTCTATTTTTGCCATGTAATGTTATTAAAACTAAATCAGACGGCCTCATAGTAGAATTGTTTACCTAGTCGACTTGTTGTTGTGTGTTCTATGCGACATCTGGTCTAATATGTTTTAATAATTTATACATAATTTTTACCGACATCTTTATTGGGCTCTTTTCTGGTGGTGGAAATTATATTTTTGATCAGCGTCATTTTATTTTCAGATATTTTGGTAGTAGAATGTCCTTCTTAAAAAGTCACCAGAACTGACCTTCACCAGAACTCAGTCCTCCTACATAAAAATTATCCCCGGGAGCACCCCGCACCCCCTGAGCAGGGGACTGGAATTGGTCAACTCCCAGTTTAATACATGTACAAAATTATCCTCTTCCCCAAAATGCATAATGGTCATAACTTTCTTACATTAAAGGGGAGGTTAACTTGGCCCCAGACAATCGATCTGAGATCGACTTAAGTTTCAGTCATGGGATTTTTTTTACCCCTGGTTTTAGCATTTGTGGCACAAATCCCATTAATGGGACCAATATTCACATTTTTCGCGCATCATGTTCAAAAAATTAGAAAGTATCTCAAGTTGATTGTGAAGCTCACAAAAGTCACCTGTGCTACATATACACAAGCAGCCCAATTCTGATATTTTCCCCCAATAATTAGTCGTTTCACCGATCACCTCAGATATTTTTCAGAGCTGATCTGATTTATCAAAAGACCAATTTAGTGAAAAAAAGATCAGAATTCAGCTGCCTGTGTAACGCATGATTAAACATGATTGGCTAAAAATGCTAATATCGGTCCCATGACTTGAATGGGATTTGTGCCACAAATGCTAAAACGTTAGCATTTGGAAACCGTGCCAGCCACTTATAGTAACAAACACCATAGACAAGCAATCAATCACATCTATTTTAATCAGTATGGTTGTTGTAAAGGCATTTGCATTACATGCATTCACGCCCTCTTGTTACACTTGCCTCACTGACCCTAGAGTACTGGATGGGATGCAATTATTCTAGTCCACTTGGTTAATTAGTTTACATGATCATATATTTCCTTCATCCCCCTTAAAGAGACTGGTAACTGTTTCATTGCTTAAAGGGGCACTACGAGATTCTGACATTTCAGCCGTTTTTCGACAGATTACAGATTTTCGATTTGGAGTCAGATTCACGAGTTCAGCAACGCATGTCTCCAAACACCATTATTCACAACAATTAGACTGTATTATCCATGGAACGGAGATGATTGTTTGAGTGAATATGTAACTCCCTGGCTGTGTCTTGTAAAATAAAATACATCTCCCTTTGAGTGTGAGTGTGTTCTCAAACATCTGTAATATCTGTTCTAGTCACTTACGGGAGACGGGAGGTCTGTCTGTCCCTCATGTAGCAGTAGCCTATATCATGGTCAGATGTCAACCTACACTGGAAATCAGTGATTGGGGGAAAATGTATACAGTAAAGTATAGCAATGTTATTTGACTAATATATCGATTCTATGGCTTCAGTAGTATCAATTCTCTATAAAAAAAAAAACGCTAGCGTTAGCTAGCCCTAGTCGGCTGTTCCTGCGCCAAAACTCTGGTATTTCTTCTCTAGCTTGTTATCCATCCGTTATCCGTTTTCAGCCATTTTTATGTCCATGTGGTCAAAACTCATTTTACTCATGGCTCTCTTGTCCCTCTGCAGTAGACATGGTGAGCATCAAATTGCAATAAAATTGCAGTATTGAATCAAAATACATATAGAATCGCAATACACATCGTATCGTGATGTCCCTGGACATTCCCAGCCCTACTGGAAACGTGATTGTTACCGATGTCTTGTTCTGGAACTGATCTGCATTTCCCCTGAGAGAGAGGCCTGTGTATGGGGAGTCTAATTAGTGAAGATACTCAGTCAACAAACCCAAACTATCCCTCCCTCCTTGATCTGTATGATAGGCTATGTTGTGAATATGAACTTACTGGCTGCTGTTCCCACTCCTCCTTGCAAGTTGTTACCGTGACAACAGCAGTAATGGCAGACAGGGAGTGCCAGTTAGGCCCCAGGGGGTCAAACCAGTGATTAGATTGCTTCTCAATTCCAGCATCTCATAATTAGGAGTTTTGAGAGCCTGATATTTCTATTTAGTATTAATGGCTCATTGAGAGAAACACTGAAAAAATATCAACATAGCTGCAGACTTAATGAATCATTAACGAGAATGCAGACCTCTCTAGCCCTATACCTTGCCATAGCGATTACTCTTGGTGGGGGTGGGGACAAATTTCTTTATCAGTGTGGTATTTTTTTTAAATGCTGAGGTTAGTTACAGCCGTAGTCCGGGACCAGGCTAGTTGTAAATAGGAGAACCAGTTTCTCACACAGCCCTTTCGTGACGTCACTGAGGCCTCAGTCCTGCCATGCACAGAGTCGGTGTCAGCCTGGATTAACCCAAAGACAGAGGAGCTGAGCGAAATAAGTGGGGGGTCCTCTCCTCATCACTCATTGATCCAGTTGACGGCAGAGGTCACACGCTGACCCCCAGGTTGCTCATGTCATCTAGAGGCCCTCTGATTGGATGAATGGTATTTTCTTTAGGAACGTTAGCCAGCGGAGTTTGTAAACGACCACGTATAATCCAGCCTTGGTTTTGATTTGATGATAGTAAAGATGATGAATGGTGCTGAAAGTAATAGTTTAGAAATGCCAGACATACAGTAACAACAATAAATGGTCTGTCTCCCAGGGAGAGTAGTATGTCCTTTAGCCTGACGCTGTATTTCTGTCTCCTTCACAAGTCAACCCTTGGTCTTTGCCAGTAGGATTGGGGGGTTCAGTTTTTCCCCGTCCTTTGTTACTGATCTCCAGCAATCATACCAAACCTCCTCCTTTCTCTCCAGACGGGTCGCATAGACAAGGCCTACCCAACAGTATGTGGTCATACGGGACCTGTCCTGGACATCGACTGGTGCCCTCACAATGACCATGTCATCGCCAGCGGCTCTGAGGACTGCACGGTCATGGTACGTACATCTAGTTTTCACTGCTGACATCGTCCGAATGGTGTCGCTGTGACACTATGTTCAATATGCTGTCTTACCTACCTACTGCACGCTTGGACGCCTTGTGTGCATCTTGTGAAGTCAAGCTTGTCAACCCCTGTAGATTATTTTGCAGGGAACTCGGTGACATCTCTGCGAAAGACCTGAGATTCATATTGGATCAATAACCCTCCCTGTCTGTCTGTGCTGCAACGTTAACCTCCATGGTGTGCTCTATACACAAAGCATGTGTCATAGCGTAATCAGAACCCCAGCCATATGGAAATGGTGGGGCGGTGAGGTCATCCTGTCAGTATGTCTCGCGTCCTTATTTGGTCTCGCCTGTAGCAAGAGACTGATAAGTCCACTGAGTGGTCCGTACAATATTTGATCTAATTGAATGTATTTTATATGATACGATAGACCTTAACGATGGAATACAAGAACATTGTAGAAAGGTCTGCTCTCTGAAACATGAAGTGTTACGCAGGCCTTATTCCTCTCCCTTCCTTGTTTCTGAACAAAGGGTGTGTTGTCCCCACCAGCTCTCTGCTGCCACCTTTAGACTAAACACTGTTAGCACATCCTGGTAACATTAGACAAGCACATCAAAGATTGTATGAAGATGCCTAGAAACTGATTCTCCAATAGAAATTGCTGATCGGAGCCTCCCGAGTGGCGCAGTGGTCTGAGGCACTGTATCGCAGTGCTAGAGGCGTCACTACAGACCCGTGTTTGATCCCGGGATGGATCACAACAGGCCATGATTGGGAGTCCCGTAGAGTGATGCACAATTGGCCCAGCGTCTTCTGGGTTAGGGGAGGGTTTGGGTGGGGGGGGGTCTTTTCTTGGCTCATTGCGCTCTAACGACTCCTTGTGGTGGGCCGGGCGCCTGCAGGCTGACCTCGGTCGTCAGGTGAATGGTGTTTACTCCAACACGTTAGTGCAGCTGGCTTCCCGGGTTAGGCGAGTGGGTGTTAAGGTTTGGCGGGTTTTGGAGGACACATTACTCGACCTTCGCCTCCCAAGCCCATTGGGGACTTGCAGCAATGAGACAAGATCGAAATTGGGGAGAAAAATTTGGTAACAAAAACAGATCACGATGTCATGGCCAAACTGCGTTCAAGTTCATGTGCAGAAACTTGCTTCCATTCAGCCACAAAAGCATTAGTGAGGTCGGGCACTGATGTTGTGTGATTAGGCCTGGCTCGCAGTCGATGTTCCAATTCATCCCAAAGGTGTTTGATGGGGTTGAGGTCAGGGCTCTGTGCAGGCCAATTAAATTCATCCACACTGATCTCGACAAACCATTTCTGTATGAACCTCGCTTTGTGCCCAGGGGCATTGTCACATTAAAACAGGAAAGGTCCTTCCCCAAGCTGTTACCACAAAGTTGATAGCACAGAATCATCTCGAATGTAGAGTTAAGATTTCCCTTCTCTGGAATTAAGGGGCTGAGCCCAAACCACGAACAGCCCAAGGCCATTCTTCCTCCTCCACCAAACTTTACAGTTGGCACAGTGCATTCGGGCAGGTAGCGTTCTCCTGGCATCTGCCAAGTCGGACTGCCAGATGGTGAGGCATGATGAATCACTCTAGAGTATGCGTTTCCACTGCTCCAGAGTCCAATGGAGGTGAGTTTTACATCACTCCAGCTGACGCTTGGCATTGGACATGGTGATCTTAGGCTTCTGTGTGGCTGCTCAGCCATGGAAACCCATTTCATGAAGCTCCCGACGAGCAGTTCTTGTGCTGACGTTGCTTCCAGTGGTAGTTCGCAATTCTGTAGTGAGTGTTGCAACCGAGGATAGACGGCACTCGCCGGTCCCGTTCTGTGAGCTTGTGTGGCCTACCACTTCGCGCCTGAGCCGTTGTTGCTCCTATAAGTTTCCACTTCACAATAACAGCACTTACAGTTGGCCAGGGCAGAAATTTGATGAACTAACTTTATTGGAAAAGTGGCATCCTATGACGATTCCACGTTGAAAGGCACTGCACTCTTTAGTACGGGCCATTCTACTGCCAATGTTTGTTTATGGAGATTGATTGCATGGCTGTGTCCTCAATTTTATATAACTGTCAGGTTGTGGCTGAAATAGCCAAATACACTAATTTGAAGGGGTGTCCACATACTTTTGGTTGTGGAGTATACCTTTTAGTCTGTTCGTCTCCATAGTTAGAAATGAGAAAATCGCTAAAGACAAGTAGAAGCTAATGGCATCATGACTAACTTAATCTCTGTGTCTCCAGGTGTGGCAGATCCCAGAGAATGGGCTGGTCACCCCGCTGGCTGAGCCTGTGGTGGTGTTGGAGGGACACTCCAAGAGGGTGGGCATCGTCACCTGGCACCCCACGGCCCGGAACGTCCTCATGAGTGCAGGTAGAGACAGCTTTGACACTCTGCTCTCACACAAGGAGTGTGGCATGTTCAGCATGGAGTACATTTGTTACATCAGCTCTGAGAATACAAGGCCTCTTCTATATTTTCCACTCTACTGTAGGACTGCACTCTGCTCTGAGACAGAGGCATGTGGATTCTGACTGTAGTTTGTTTGTGTCTGTCCTTCCAGGCTGTGACAACCTGATCATCATCTGGAACGTGGGGACGGGCGAGGCCATGATCCAGCTGGAGGACATGCACCCTGACGTCATCTTCAGCGCCTGCTGGAGCCGCAACGGAGCCCTCATCTGCACCGCCTGCAAGGACAAGAAGATCCGCGTAATCGATCCCCGCAAGGAGAAGATTGTGGCGGTGTGTGGGCTGGGGACTCTGGGGGTTGGCTTGATATGCGCTCTTCTCTTTCATACTCATTCACAAACACATACACACCCTCCTACCGAGACGTGTTATTGGTGCTCAAACATACGATCCTCTCTGACGGATGTGCTGTGTCTTTTCAGGAGAAGGACAAGGCCCACGATGGAGCACGGCCTATGAGAGCCATCTTCCTGGCTGACGGAAACATCTTCACCACCGGCTTCAGCCGCATGAGCGAGCGGCAGCTAGCCCTCTGGAACCCTGTACGTCACCTCCCAACCTCCCAACCAGACGCCCGCACACACACACACACATACACACATAGACGTTCATGCGCTCATAGATGCACATATCCTTATCTAACCACTTATCTATCTAAGCACATGAAATGTATTTATTGTGTTAACAGAAAAGCATGGAGGAACCAATATCAGTCCATGAACTGGACACCAGTAATGGAGTGTTGCTGCCTTTTTACGACGCAGACACCAACGTGGTGTACCTGTGTGGGAAGGTGAGGATGATATGCTTGTTAGAGATGTCATGTATTTCCTAAATCCCTGTCTTATCCCCCAGACCCGATAGCACCAATAGTTTCCCATCTGGATGGCGGATTAGTGTGAAGTCCGTCTTTCTGGGAGGATTTGTCGTTTTCTATGAACCTGACACTGTTAAAGTGCAGCGGCAGAGTATCGCTCGGGTTTTCTCAGTAAGCTCTCGTCTCTGTTCAGGGTGACAGTAGCATCCGGTACTTTGAGATCACAGACGAGGCTCCGTTCGTGCACTACCTCAACACCTTTTCCAGCAAGGAGCCCCAGAGGGGTATGGGGTACATGCCCAAACGTGGACTGGACGTCAATAAGTGCGAGATTGCCAGGTAACAACCATACACTTAGAAAGATGGCTTTGACACCTTCTCCTTTCGTCCACTAGAGGGAGGGCATGTTGCGCTATTTGAGAGAACAGTCCCAATGCCTTTGATTCCCACAGCTGTACATCCTCATCATATTTTATCTATTTCCCTTGCAGGTTTTATAAACTACATGAGAGAAAGTGTGAACCAATCATCATGACAGTCCCCCGAAAGGTTTGTCTCCTTTTACTTTTTGACTAATTATTTTTAAAGTTGAAAGATATTGATGCTATAAAAAAGAGTGCAATTGTCTTTCAGATGTGGGCAATATTAAGAATGGATTACAGTCCACCACTGACTAGAGTACAATCCTAACTGATACCATTACGTCTCTCTCGCCATCCCACTCACACACGTACAGTCGGACCTGTTCCAGGATGACCTTTACCCGGACACAGCGGGACCAGACTGTGCCATCGAGGCAGAGGACTGGTTTGATGGGAAGAACGGTGAGCCTATCCTGATCTCCCTGAAAAACGGCTATGTCCCCGGAAAGAACCGTGACCTCAAGGTGGTCAAGAAGTCCAATGTCCTGGAGGGCAAGCTAGCCAAGAAAGCAGAGAACACCTCACCTGCCCAGAGCAAGGCCTCTCCACATCCCTGTACAGTGAGTAGGACTGGACAGTTACCGTAACAACAACATAGTGAATAAAACTGTACTGTAACACTGGCAACAGTCAAGATGTATTAAGGTAAACAAAATAAATCAGTGACTAGATTTGGATCTCAAAGATCGATATTAAATCGTTTTAGCCATTAGATGGTTTGTGACGACGTCTCTTGTCATTTTTTAACTTGTAGTTCTTTCTCTTATTTATCACAGCAAAATGAAGGGAAACTGGAGGAGCTACTGCGAGAAGTCAAGTCGCTCAGAAACCTTGTCACCCTACAGGACCGCCGAATTGCCAAACTGGAGGACCAGATCTCCAAGGTTGCCATCTAAGACTCGACCCCCGCTCAGGACCATTCATTGGTTGGGAGAGAATCAAGTGTGCGGGGCCAGCCACTGGCAAAATTGTAGAATTCGGCTTCATCAATTCCGCTTGGCATCTTCCCAGCGACGATCCCAAGCACGCATTCCAAGATGAACTTTTTTTTTTTCTCATCATGCCTACCCTCACACTTTCCTCTAAAAAACGTAGAGAAAAAACTGTTGCAATTCATAGTCCACTTTTTACTGGGGATGAAACGCATTTAAATATCTGCCATTTTTTTGTTGAATGGAAAGTCTTACCATTTTGTTATTGTTTTAAATTGTGGTCAAGAACATTCTGATGTGAAGTTTTTACTCAATGCCATACTCTCTACAGTTGTATGTAACCATCAGTATTGCCATATTCCCTTGATTTTTGTGCTGCCAAATTGAAATGGTGTGTGTGTGTGGTTCATGCACCACTTTTACATTTTAGATTTTTGTGTCTTCTCTCCTGTTGTGCATTCCAGTTACAGACTATACTATCATAGAATAATTTAGTCAAAGATAATAATTATTTTCAAACCAACTATAGCTGTTACTGTTGCAAAAGAAAGACAAATAAGTCTGCATTTCTTTTTTTTTCTTCTTTTTGCCAAGCCAACTGCTTGTATTAAGCATCAGGTCACTGAATGTGAAGGAAGTGCTTCTGATCATACTTTTAGCTTCTGCTCTTCTGGGTATAGATTTGAACTGTGGCGGTGTCTGGAGGCAGTGAGGTAAACTGCAGCTCTCGCTGGTGTAAATGTTGTGTAAGTGTAGTGGTGCCTCCGTCACTCTGTGGCTGGTATTAGGGGTCAATCTGAGGTCCCCTCTCCGGTGCATGCTGTGGCATTTGGAAAGGACCACTCTCAGCACTTGTTTCACTCAAACCTTTGACATATAGTTCTGTGCATGCAATAAAGATTTTACTCATGCACATGTCTTCTCCACAATAAATCCCTTAAATTCTTTCTTTGCACTAACTTCTCCTTCTGTCCTTTCTCCTCTGTTTTGTTTTCCTGGCCTGCAATGAAATGATCCACACACTGAAAACAGGCAGAGCAGTGCGGAGTCTGATGCAAGACAGATCAAGTGGGATTTTAGAAACCATTATGCTAATATCCTACCCCCAAGACATGCTAACCTCTCACCGTTTCAATAATGTGAGGTTAGCATTTTTCACTTATAATTTTATTCACTTATAGCCGATTCATTCCGGGCTATCCGTAACTATGGTAGCTTCTACATTAATGTAGAAGTGTTGAAACATATTTTTACAGTAAGAGTGACTCCAAAATCACACAATACATTATTTACCATTCATTTCAATTGGACACAGAATGATCTGAAACGCAACCAAAACAAACAAATGAATCTAACAACTGTGTAAAGTCACAAACTTAATGTAATCATTGTGTTAGGAATATGGGACCAAATACTAGACTTTTGCCTACTTTAATAGACATAGAAGTGAATTTGTCTCAATACTTTTGGTCCCCTAAAATGGGGGGGGGGGGGCTATGTACAAAAAATGCTGTGATTTCTAAACAATTCACCCAGTAAGGATGAAAATACCCTCAAATTAAAGGGGACGGTCGTCACTTTAACATAGTCATTGTATCATTTCAATCCAAAGTGTTGGAGTACAGAGTCTAAATTACAGAGGGCACTGAAATGATACAATGGTCTTATCAAACATTTGTTTGATAATGACATAGAAACTGAAATTATCATTAAACAAGACATCCAGAATTCAAGATCCAATAACTAGTCTCAGTGCAATCATAAGACCCTTTGTTCCGACAACAGAGAGAATGTAAAAACATCAAAAGCGTAGAGTAGGGGTTCTCCTGGCTTCCTGTCCAGACAGAGGCTGCATCTCCTGTGGTTCTGGTTGGGGCTGTTCTTATCAGACAGAATGGGAAGGGAATGGGGTCAGAGGGGCTGTGTCTGGCAGCCAGACAGACAGAGAGAACCAGTGGGTGGATGAGGGGATGAAGGTGGACTAAGGGGACCTTGTAGGTTAGATGAAAGGATAAAAGTGTAAGGATGAGAGTTCAAGGAGGACGAAGTGGATTTGGGTGGTCTGATGGGAACTTGTTTTTTGGGGGACATGTTACCTACCACATACTTTTGTATACTATATATACAAAAGTATGTGGATGCCCCTTCAAATTACTGGATTCATCTTTTTTAGCCACACCTGTTGCTGACAGGTGTATAAAATTGAGCACATGGTCTTGCAATCTCCATTGACCAGTTGTGGAAAAAGTACCCAATTGTCATACTGGATTAAAAGTAAAGATGCCTTATTAGAAAATTACTCCAGTAAAAGTGAAAGTCATCCAGTAAAATAGTAAATGTCTAAAAGTATTTGGTTTAAAATATACTTAATTATCAAAAGTAAAAGCATAAATAATTTCAAATTAATAAACAAACCAGATAGCACCATTTTCTTGTTTAATGTATGTATAGCCAGGGGCACACTCAAACACTCTGACATAATTTACAAAGGAAGCAGATCAGAGGCAGTAGAGATGACCAAGGATGTTCTCTTGATAAGTGTGTGAGTGAATTGGACCCTTTTGAGCATTCAGGGAAAACGTATGGAGTAAAAAGTACATTATTTTCTTTAGGAATGTAGTGAAGTAGAAGTAAAAGTTGTCAAAAATATGAATAGCAATGTAAAGTACAGATACCCCCAAAAAACGACTTATGTAGTATATTAAAGTATTTTTACTTAAGTACTTTACACCACTGCCATAGACAAACATTGGCAGTAGAATGGCCTTACTGAAGAGCTCAGTGACTTTCAACGTGGCACCGTCATAGGATGCCACTTTTCCAACAAGTCAGTTTGTAACATTTCTGCCCTGCTAGAGCTGCGCCGGTCAACTGTAAGTGCTGTTATTGTGTTGTGAAGTGGAAACATCTAGGAGCAATAACGGCTCAGCCACGAATTGGGACGTGCTGTAGTGCGTAACACGTAAAAAATAATCTGTCCTCGATTGTAACACTCACTACAGAGTTCCAAACTTTCTCTTGGAGCAACTGTTCGTTGGGAGCTTCATGAAATTAGTCAGCCGCACACAAGCCTAAGATCACCATGCGCAATGCCAAGTGTCTGCTGGAGTGGTGTAAAGCTCACCGCCATTGGACTCTGAAGCAGTGGAAATCATTTTTTAAATTTTATTGGCTTATACTCCCCCATCATATCGATGACCTTACCGCAGTTACAGGGTCAGCGAGTTAGACAGCTACTTCTTAGGGAGAGATTTATATTCAAGCAAGACAGAAACAGAACAAACAAAACAAACAAACTTCTGCATATATCATTTAATGCACTGCTTCCTTTTACAGGTAGGCATATGAACAAATCAATTTGTATATTTAACCAAAAAGCTTCTGGGCACTGGCAATCCCCCCTTTTGACACATGACTCACATTGTGATAAATGTGTAAAAAAAAAACAACAACAACAACACTGCTGGTTAAATACAAATCCTAAATCCTGAATTAGAAGCACTACCCGTAATAACTCTATAAAGAAATAATTGTATCCCAAAATGTAATAGTAAAATAGACCAGAGACAGCCTTCCCTCACTCAAGGGCAGCTCTCTACATATTACCTTTAAATCAGTATTACATATGACCTTCAAATCATCACCTGATGTCTCTCGCCTTTCCAGTGAGGGTGATCAAACCACACTAGAAAGTCAGGACAGAGGTCATTCAACCTCTTTAAATGAGTATTTATTTCCCTTTCCTTTCCCTGTACCTCAGACCAAGTATTCAAAAATAGTTCAAACATTTCACACATTTTGTATACGAGGTCTACATTGTTTGTCTTTTTCAGTACATTTCTTATCAAAAGAATTCACGTGTTCAATTAAAACTCCGAAAATAAAAACTTCCAAAAATGTCATTTGTGTGCCCCTTAAGGTACATCCTCACTTGAAACCCCCACTAAAACCAAATGAAAAGACCCCACACAATACATATAAATTCGCATAGTTCCTACATTCTTCATAAAACATAAAGGCAATAATTCCTTGGATCGGTTCCTGCACGTTACTGGTCGTCATCGCAGACGCTCAGCCTCCCAAGAAACTGAGCACTGTCTCCTCCAAAACATAATCTGGGCGTTTTGCCAATTTGTCTGAGAAGGAGGAGGTCATGACCACCTGCACTAACTAAGGATGCATACAGTCCCTACGATTGAATGATATCTCTTCATAGACATCAACAAGAAAATATTTAATGCATAAAGCAGCGCATGTAAGCAATAGTTCATAATGTAAGCCAATTATGTCATAATCTATGCAGAATTTCAACCAAGCAAAATATGAAATGTGGGAGAGGGCTTTCTTACACTAGTACATTATCTTTGTAAATGGCTTCTGTTGTCCCACTGAGTTTAAAACCTTTAACCTTATACACATAGCATATACAGTTCTAACCTGCCTGTGTCAAAGAAAGCCAAGTGGATCCTTTCACAGCAAAGCGCTTGCTCCCAGTATAGGAGAGAACACCTGGCAATCACAGAGTCTGGGCGTTCAGCCAATATTCCACTCCCACTGAGCAGACCTTGTAAAAGCAAACCTCTGTCTACAACAAGCGCATTTCTACGTACGGAACAGGTCAAACATCACTGTCTTCATCAGTAAAGGGTAGCTGTCCTTGTCATGGTCCGAATCACGCATAGGACTAATGCTAAATTATAAACCTTTTCCTAATCATTAGTGTTTACCCCAAACTCTAAAATTAAGTATTAATTATTGAACATTGTCAAAAAACGTCTCTTGCAGCCCGCTCTAGCCCAGTGTGCACCATACGCTTTCACCTGCAGCTTATCTATTTGTCAGTCTCAGTAGAGCCTCTTACTGCCCACAACTTCAATTCATTGCTGTTGTAACCTTGTTTAATCATGCCATAATTAATACCCATGTTTAGTTATCAATTATGATCATGGTCACAGCTCTATCGCAATTGCTGATCAGCTATTATTAGAATGCATTAGATTTAGGTACAAGTAATAAAACAAACACTTTCTGTTGTTGACAAGTTATATTCCGTTCATATTCAGATTCAGTGATTTAAATTACGACCCCATTCTCAGTAGGTTACTCCAGCAGACCATTGGGCAACACAAAAAGTTATTACAAAATTGCCCTGCTAAATTGTTCAGTTTACATCTTAAAACAAATACTGGCTGCTGTATCTAGCTAAGAAAACCATGGCAATAGTTGAATTACAATCAGAAACCCAGATTTTAGTCAGTAACATAGAACCAACGCTATTGAAATGGCAAGTAAAATCCCGCAAATAACCCAATTATGATGGTTTGTCGTATTAACATCTGGCACATAATAACGACACAATTACCAGAAAATAGCCTTAAAGTTTGTCCAAGTGTCTCTTTGCAAAGATTTCACATGCTCAAAGGGGATTCAGCAGTCAACGAGTTGAATCGACATTCATTGATTTAGAACAGATCTGGCGGGTTTAATAAAAGCAGATGATCTTTTCTCTTGGGACATAATGAAATATCTTTATTACGTCACATTAGCTCCGCAGTTATTATTATTTCGATAGAAAACCTCATTTGGCTTCTTACGTCGTTCTAAGTTACGTCTATATTCCATGGTAATTGGCTCTAACTTTTTATTTATTCGGTTTATTCGATAAACATAGCAACTCCTCTCTTGCTGCGTGACAGTTTCGTGGACAGTTTTCTCATTTTTAAAAATGTATTACCAGGACAGAGAAAATCCCATAAGCATTTATACTTTTATTGGTTAGCGGTAAGTCTAGTCCAGTACCTTTACCCGCACCTTTACCAAAAGTTGATATACGTCAATCTTTTTCTGAGCATATTTCCCAGACCTGTTTAGACAGTCATACAATGCAAAACCTTATTTTTATCGAATGATCCATATAGGGACCACACTACACCTTTCAGAATACTTTCACATCCTTTACGTAGGTCTAAGTATGGATGTGAAGTTCTATATTATTAGACTTTTTCCCATTGTTACTTTATTAAATCTCTAGTAATCGGTTATACCCACATACAATTTTTCATGTTTTCATATCTTCACAGAATCCCCATATAACATTATAAATCGAAACTTATCTAAATTTCAATCAACTTATTGTACAAATGTATAAGTCTTATTATCCAAATTTTAAATGATCCAAAATTCCATCACTTAATACCCAAACTTCAGCTTAACACTTATTTTCACCCTCACACAACTCTCACATCACATTGACACAGTACCGTTCCCAAACATACTTAATCCATATTTTTATAACCTGCAGGAATATTTTCTTACTTCTACGCATTTCTACTTCAGGACTATTTCCTGGAATTACATAATTTGCACATTTGCATCTTGCTATACTAACCCAGGGCATTATAATGCATTTCACACCTCTCCTTACAACGGCAGTACGTTCACAACTCTGTGTTTTCTCCTCTTAGGACAGTATCATCCAAACTTTCTTTCTATTATGAGGATTGCTTCAAAATCTTAGAATCTGAAGTACAGCAGTAGGGTCACGTCTCTGTCTTTTACTCTATGGCAGTACGGTCACGACTTTGTCTTTATTATGACGATAGCATCAGGATCTCATAATCTCTAAAACAACAATATATTCACAACTGTTTTTTTATTAATTGTTTCCAATAAATGCTAGTCTTACCCTATTCAATTTGTCTTTGTTAGAGATCCTGTATCCATTCACCGGCCCCCTCTGGAGGACCCTGGGCAGGTCCCTTTCTGCTCCCTTAGTGAAGTGCGGGTTGCCTTGAATCAAATCTAGAGTGATTCCCGTGCACGGTTGACCCTGGTCCTCAGGAGAGGTCAGCAGACAGAGACAAGGATCCCATCCTTGTCGCCATGAATGTCGTGGAAAATTCTAATCAAGTGAGAGAGACTTTGTAATTTCTTCAAACAATAAATCTTTATTATCGATTAAGGATTGCAATAATGGAGCTGGTCAATGAACCACCTGTAGGTGATTCGTTGAGAGCCCAATGAGGAATCATGGGTCTTATATAGCTGACACTAAAAATGCTTAGTCATGGCTGGTTTCACCCCTCCCCGGGCAGATCAGGGCATCATAAGTTACCTTGTCTTCTTCTTGTGGCTGTGTGTATTGGGTCATAGCGCACAAACAAGTGATAACATTAGTTCCTTTCTGCTGAGAGAATTGTCAACAGTGCTCAAGCCAGCCTCTGTTCACCTCATATGTCCACAGTTGTGCCCTTGAAAGGTTATGAAAAGAACAGGATAGACAGAAGAACTGTGGTCACTCAGAGGCTCTTTATCTTATGTGCAGCGTGACCTCGGAGACAGAAGTTGATTTTGTAACAATACAGGTCTATTTTGTTCCTCAAGTTTATCTCTGTCCCAAGCCGCCCCATGTTCTTGACTATACGTCTAAACCAGCTGCGGGGAGCTAGAGTGGAACCATCCCCTTACAGAAACACAACATTAGTAGAATAGAAATGTCTTACTATTGTTAAGCATATAATTGTTAACTATTAATATTCAACAAATCAGGTAAATGCGTAATTGTTCTCCCACAATAGTGCCAACTGTAAAGTTTGGTGGATGAGGAATAATGGTCTGGGGTTGTTTTTCATGGTTCGGGCTAGGCCCCTTAGTTCCAGGGAAGGGAAATCTTAACATTACAGCATACAATAGCATTCTAGATGATTCTGTGTTTTCAACTTTGTGGCAACAGTTTGGGGAAATCCCTTTCCTGTTTTAACATGACTATGCCCCCATGCACAAAGCGAGGTCCATACAGAAATGGTTTGTTGAGATTGTGTGGAAGAACTTGACTGTCCTGCAGAAAGCCTTGACCTCAACTGCGAGCCAGGCCTAATCGCCCAACATCATTGCCCAACCTCACTAATGCTCTTGTGTCTGAATGGAAGTCATGGCAGCAATGTCCCAACATCTAGTGGAAAGCCTTCCCAGATGAGCCGAGGCTGTTATAGCAGCAAAGGGGGGATCAACTCCATATTAATGCCCATGATTTTGGAATGAGATGTTCAACAAGCAGGTGTCCACATGCTTTTGGTCATCTAGTGCATGTTGTAAGCTACTTTAGTTTCATGTCCTGCTGGTATAGCACTTAGATGAGTTATTGGATGATTACTAAAAGGCTCACTAGGAGACATTTCACTCCTGTTCTCATTCTTGTTCCCTTCCCCTATCATCCTGAATCCAAGGCACTTGCTTCTTGACCACCCACCTCTTAAAATAATTTGCTGGGAAAATAGCCAGTTTGAAGGTCACTATGTGGTAATGATGTCCTCTTTTCTAGCTATGTGTGTGGCTACTTCATGTGTTAACATTCTGATGTCAGTATTTTCAAGTTCCCATGCATTCTTTGCCAAGTAACATTTTTAACAGTTTAGGTCCTTTAGGGGAAATATAATTTGTTGTTGTTTTGAATGGATCAAATGTCATGTTTGTTATGTCTGTCTGCCAATTTAGTCAATATAGTGCTAAAACTTCCTGCAGACAAGAACGTTTCGCTTTGCGCATTATGTATTGTGTGTAGTTTGATAAAGTAAGTCTACACCAAGAAAAGGTGTCAGCCTGCAACAAAACTAGTGGTTATGATGAATATATTAGCTCTGAGACAACTACCTCTGTGAAGGGTGTTAGAAAGAGTGCCCAGAGCCACATTAGAGCACTGAGAGGAGCTGGTTCATCAATGACTCACAAGAACAGGAAGGGGTCGTTTCCATAGAGGCAGGTTTCAATACTTGCTGCCACATTTCCATTCTCTCACGACACAGCAATGAGCCTGGTTACAGGAGGTCTGTAGTTTATACTGTATCTCTCCTGAGCACCAGATGCTCTCCATCATCAGACCCCAGACAACTAGCATCTACCATAGAGGGAAATATCTGAGGGTGACCACATGTCCCGCATTTTGGCTCTTTGTCCTGCAACCAGAAAATGTATGCACTGTCCCGAAAAATCATCCCTTTATCCAGCATTTGGATATTTTAAAATGTGGTCACCTTAGGCACCACCATTCCACCTAAATACTGCTCCTCAAGCGCTTTATGTTTCTGTGTTACCCATAGTGGCATAGTGGTGCCTGGAGACGTGGGTATACTCTAATCCCATTTACCTTTCTATGAGAGACAGTGGCATACGCTGAATGACCTAAAATGATAAATCCCATATTGGCCTTTCACAGTCAGGCCAACCCAAGCTGCACTGTGCAAGTAAGCCTATAGTAGGCCTACAATTGAAACAGATGAGTCCGTCAACTGAGTCAGAAATCCACAGGTTTCAGATTCTTTCAGGTTTTCACTCTCTAAGTCAAACTTTTTAAATATGAAAACAACAAAATGGGATGTTCTAAGACCACAACAACGCTTAAAGGTGCAATAAAAAGGCTTACCCAGGAAGCCTGTGTTTCAGACATAAGGAAGTGGATGGCGGCAAATGTTTTACTTTTAAACTCAGAAAAAACAGAGATGCTAGTTCTAGGTCCCAAGAAACAAAGAGATCTGCTGGTGGATCTGACAATTAATCTTGATGGTTGTACAGTCGTCTCAAATAAAACTGTTAAGGATCCCAGCGTTACTCTGGACACTGATCTCTCTTTCGACAAACATGTCAAGAATATTTCAAGGGAAGCTTTTTTCCGTCTTGATAACATTGCAAAAAATCTGAAACCTTTTTTCCAGAAACTTTGCAGAAAAGATCATCCATGCTTTTGCCACTTCTACATTAGACTACCGCAATGCTCTACTCTCTGGCTACCTGGATAAAGTACTAAATACGGCTGCTAGAATCTTGACTAGAACCAACAAAAAAAATCATATTACTCCAGTGCTAGCCTCTCTACACTGGCTTCCTGTCAAGTCTAGGGTTGATGTCAAGGTTGTACTGCTAACCTACAAAGCATTACATGGACTTGCTCCTACCTATCTCTCCAATTTGGTCGTGCCGTACATACCTACACGTACTCTACGGTCACAAGACGCAGGCCTCCTTATTGTCCCTAGAATTTCTAAGCAAACAGCTGGAGGCAAGACTTTCTCTTAGAGAGAGAGAGAGAGAGGGAGAGGGAGAGGGAGGTGGAGAGAGAGAGAGAGAATTAGATGGAGCATACTTAAATTCACACAGGACACCAGATAAGGCAGGAGAAATATGGCGTTGAGTGTCAACGTGGCAGAGGTGTTATTGCCTACCCTCACCACCTGGGGGCGGCCCATCAGGAATTCCAGGATCCAGTTGCAGAGGGAAGTGTTCCGTCCCAGGCACCTTAGCGTAGTGATAAGCTTGGAGGGCACTATGGTGTTGAACGCTAAGCTATATTCAATGAACAGCGTTCTCACATAGATGTTCCTTTTGTCCAGGTGGGAAAAGGCTGTGTGGAGTGCAATAGAGATTGTGCAATCTGTGGATCTGTTGGGGCGGTATGCGAATTGGAGTGGGTCTAGGGATCTGGGATGATGGTGTTGATGTGAGCCATGACCAGCCTTTCAAAGCATTTCAAGGCTACAGATGTGTGCACTACGGGGCAGTAGTCATTTAGACAGGTTATTCTTGGTGTTCTTGGGCACAGGGAATATGGTGGTTTGCTTGAAACATATAGGTATTACAGACTGGTTCAGGGAAAGGTTGAAAATATCAGTGAAGACACTTGCTCTGAGACACAATGCTCTGAGTATGCGTCCTGGTAATCCGTCTGTGAATGTTAACCTGTTCTAAGGTCTGATGCACATCAGCTATGGAGAGTGTGATCATACAGTCATCCGGAATTGCTGGTGCTCTCACATATGGTTCAGTGTTGCTTGCCTCAAAGAGAGCACCGAAGGCTTACTAAGGCATTTAGCTTGTCTGGTAAGCTCGTGTCAGTAGGCAGCTCTCGGCTGGGTTTCCCATTGTAATCAGTGACAATTTGCAAGCCCTGCCACATCCGATAAGCGTCAGAGCCGGTGTAGTATGATTCAATATTAGTCCTGTAGACGCTTTGCCTGTTTGATGGTTCGTCGGAAAGAATATCAGGATTTTTTATATGCGTCCAGATTATTGTCCCACTCCTTGAAAGGGGCAGCTCCAGCCTTTAGCTCAGGACGGATGTTGCCTGCAATCCATGGCTTCTGGTTGGGATATATACATACGGTCACTGGGATATTACGTACGGTCACTGTGGGAATGACGTCATTGATGCACTTGATGCCGGTGACTAATGTTGTAAATGTTCTCAATGCCAACGGATGAATCGCGTAACACATTCCAGTCTGTGCTAGCGAAACAGTCCTGTAGCTTAGCATCTGCTTCATCAGACTTCCATACTCAGCATGTCACTGGTACTTCCTGTGTGAGTTTTTGCTTGTAAGCAGGAATCAGGAAGATAGGGTCGTGGTCAGGCGAGGGAGAGCTTTGTATGTGTGTCTTTGTGTGGAGTGAAGTCGATTTAGAGTTATTTTCCCTCCAGTTGCGCAGCTGACATGCTGGTAGAAATGAGGTTAAACGGATTTCAGTTTTTCTGCATTAAAATCACCGACCACCAGGAGCGCCACCTAAGATAAGCATTTTCTTGTTTGCTTATGGCCCTATACAGCACGTCAAATGCTGTGACGGCGTCTGACTGTATTACACTGTGTGAGGTGCTATATGGTCCAATTTACACAAGGTACACAACTCCTCCAAGCCTGATGGCTGATGGTCTTGTTCAGTTTATCCAAGCCGTCATAAAGTTTATCAACTCCTTCCGTGGCCTCCAACTGCTCTTAAACGCTAGTAAAACCAAATGCATGCTTTTCAACCGTTCGCTGCCTGCACCCGCACGCCTGACCAGCATCACCACCCTGGATGGTTCCGACCTTGAATATGTGGACATCTATAAGTACCTAGGTGTCTGGCTAGACTCTAAACTCTCCTTCCAGACCCATATCAAACATCTCCAATCGAAAATCAAATCAAGAGTCGGCTTTCTATTCCGCAACAAAGCCTCCTTCACTCACGCCGCCAAACTTACCCTAGTAAAACTGACTATCCTACCGATCCTCGACTTCGGCGATGTCATCTACAAAATTGCTTCCAACACTCTACTCAGCAAACTGGATGCAGTTTATCACAGTGCCATCCGTTTTGTCACTAAAGCACCTTATACCACCCACCACTGCGACTTGTATGCTCTAGTCGGCTGGCCCTCGCTACATATTCGTCGCCAGACCCACTGGCTCCAGGTCATCTACAAGTCCATGCTAGGTAAAGCTCCGCCTTATCTCAGTTCACTGGTTACGATGGCAACACCCATCCGTAGCACGCGCTCCAGCAGGTGTATCTCACTGATCATCCCTAAAGCCAACACCTCATTTGGCCGCCTTTCGTTCCAGTTCTCTGCTGCCTGTGATTGGAACGAATTGCAAAAATCGCTGAAGTTGGAGACTTTTATCTCCCTCACCAACTTCAAACATCTGCTATCTGAGCAGCTAACCGATCGCTGCAGCTGTACATAGTCTATTGGTAAATAGCCCACCCATTTTCACCTACCTCATCCCCATACTGTTTTTATTTATTTATTTTTCTGCTCTTTTGCACACCAATATCTCTATCTCTACCTTTACATAACCATCTGATCATTTATCACTCCAGTGTTAATCTGCATAATTGTAATTATTTGCCTACCTTCTCATGCCTTTTGCACACAATGTGTATATATAGACTCCCCTTTTTTCTACTGTGTTATTGACTTGTTAATTGTTTACTCCATGTGTAACTCTGTGTTGTCTGTTCACACTGCTATGCCTTATCTTGGCCAGGTCGCAGTTGCAAATGAGAACTTGTTCTCAACTAGCCTACCTGGTTAAATAAAGGTGAAATAAAAAAATAAAAAAAAATCAAGGGAAAGGATTAAAAACAGAGACTATGGGAGTGAATAAAACCTTTGTTGTTTTACTCCTTACTCTGGGTTAGAGGAGGACTTTTTTCATTTGATTAGACTTTGAATTGCACATCTGACTGGTCGACTGCTGTGAATATGTATACTGTTGCTCTTAGAATAGATTCCAGCTTCCTCTTTAAAGTTGTTGGTTGGGCCTCGCTGCACATCTGTCTCACACAGGTAGTAGACCCAGTCCTGGGGCCTCCAAGGGGTGCAAGTTGTTGTTTTTTTGCCCTAGCACTACACAGCTGACTCAAATAATCAACTAATCATCAAGCTTTGATCATTTGAATCGGCTGTGGTGGGTTAGGGCAAAAACCAAAACGTGCACCCCAGGCCCGAGTTTGGGAATCACTGCAGTAGAGGAAGAGACATAGAAACCACAAATGGAGAACCAATGATATGTTATTTTATCGTGACATGTTTACCACAAACAGTGACCAAGTTCGGAGAAGTCAGGTGGTCAATCGTTCTCAAACGTAATGCAACCCAATGCAGCCTCTGAGTAGTTATGAGTGAGATTGAGTACAAACAAATGCATCGTTGTACACAAACATGAATCTGTAAGACAGTTGATATTGAAGTTCTCATAGAACAGGATGAGTGATGGTAAAAGGGTTTGCTTGTCTTTGGAAACCTTCCCGAACCAAACCCTGATGGTATTTCACTTAACAACAGGAGACAGAGAGGCATGTTTTCACAAGGGCTCTTCATTTTACATGGACAGTTTACTGGAGAGATTTAAGATCTACAATGGATTTCTAGAGTTATTTTTTAGGAGAATAATTCCCGCACATACACACTTCCAGAGCTAGAAGAAAACCTGGACTTGGATTATGATCGCTTATGACGAATGTTTGTTTTGTCACTGGGCTGTTTAGGGTTTTATGTGGTTAGAATGTTACAGACTTCAATATTATTTCTTTATTTGTTTTCACCCGAAAAGCTTGATCTTCTGAGGTCTTGATAACTAAACAATCTACCTTGATGTACAATGACCCAACTGTATGAAGAATATCTAAATTCAGTCAGTGTCAGGAGAATTCAAGGAAATATATGTGATGAAATGTCCTTTACAAGGTGTTAGATACAGTGAATTCGGAAAAGATTCAGACCCCTTAACTTTTTTACATATTTTGTCACGTTACAGCCTTATTCTAAAATGCCCCATCATGACAAAGCGAAAATAGGTTTTAAGAATATTTAGCAAATATGTATGTAAAATGTAAAACAATAGTAATACCTTAATTACATAAGAATTCATGAGACTTAAGAATTTACTATGTGACTCGAAATTGAGCTCAGGTGCATCCTGTTTCCATGAATCATCCTTGAGATGTTTCTACAACTTGATTGAAGTCCAGCTGTGGTAAATTAAATTGATTGGACATGATTTGAAAAGGCACACACCTGTCTATATAAGGTCCCACAGTTCGCTGTGCATGTCAGGGCAAAAACCAAGCCATGTCGAAGGAATTGTGTTGATTGTGTCGAGGTACAGATCTGGGGAAGGGTACCAAAACATTTCTGCAGCATTGAAGGTCCCCAAGAACACAGTAGCCTCCATCATTCTTAAATGGAAGAAGTCTGGGACCATCAAGACTTTTCCTAGAGCTGGCCGCCCAGTCAAACTAGAGGAGAAGGGCCTTGGTAAGGGAGCTGACCAAGAACCCGATAGTCACTTTGACAGAGCTCTAGAGTCTCTCTGTGGAGCTAGAACCTTCCAGAAGGACAACAATCTCTGTAGCACTCCACCAATCAGGCCTTTATGGTAGGGTGGCCAGACGGAAGCCACTCCTCAGAAAAAGGCACATGACAGCCCGCTTAGTTTGCCAAAAGGCACCTAAAGGACTCTCAGACCATAAGAAACAAGATTGTATGGTCTGATGAAACCAAGATTGAACTCTTTAGCCTGATTGCCAAGCGTCACGTCTGGAGGAAACCTGGCACCATCCCTATGGGGAAGCATGGTGGTGACAGCATCATGCTGTGTGGATGTTTTTCAGCGGCAGGGACTGGGAGACCAGTCAGAATCGAGGGAAAGATGACCGGAGAAAAGGACAGATCTTTGATGAAAACCTGCTCCAGAGTGCTCAAGACCTCAGACTCAAAGGTTCACCTTCCAACAGGACAACAACCCTAAGCACACAGCCAAGACAATGCAGAAGTGGCTTCGGGACAAGTCTCTGAATGTCTTTAAGTGGCCCAGCCAGAGCCCGGACTTGAACCCGATCGAACATCCCTGAAGAGACCTGAAAATAGCTGTGCAGTAACTCTCCCAATCCAACCTGACAGAGCTTGAGAGGATCTGCAGAGAAGAATGGGAGAAACTCCCCAAATACAGGTATGCCAAACTTGTAGCATCATACCTAAGAAGACTCGAGGCTGTAATCACTGCCAAAGGTGCTTCAACAAAGTACTGACTAAAGGGTTGAATACTTATCTAAATGTGATGTTTTAATTTTTTTAAATATAAATCTGCACATTTATAAAACCTGTTTTTGCATTATTACGGGGTATTGTGTGTGGATGAGAAAATAAATGATTTAATACATTTAGAATAAGGCTGTAACGTAACAAAATGTGGAAAAGGTCAAGGGGTCTTCTGTAGAGTGTCTGTGTAGAATGTCACAGACGTTCGGCATATGTTTCTTGTGTCCTTGTATTTCCATTAAAAAGTCATAATACAAAGATCTCATTGCTAAACCTAATCCCCTTTAAACCTCTCAAGCCCTCAGATGTTTGTCCGTTTATTAAATGCTTAAAAAGATATCCTTTCCCTCCATGTGAAAGAAAGGACAGGTTTCCTAGAGACGCCAAAGGTCTGTTTGTCTCCGAGTCCAGTCAAATAGTGTATAGGAAATCCACCGGGCAAAAACTGATTAAATCAACATCGTTTCAATGTTATTTGTCACCGTATTGTGATGTGGAATCTGTTTTTAAAATACATTGTATTAGCAAAAAGTAATCAACTGTTTTGAGATTGAAATTTCAACCACAGGATTATGTCACCATGGTAACCCGTTTTTTGACACCCAAACACAATTCAATATCACTTTTGCGATACAGTAAATAGCCTATTAACTTGTCGACAAGTTAACAATACTCTATGTTGGATTCACGTCTCTAACTAATCCAAAAATAAAAGATAAAGAATAGGATTAAGCCAGTGCCTCAGATGAAATTATTCAAGCATTAAATTATTTACATATTGATATTTGGTTGCGTTGTTAACCAAACACAATTCAATAAACTTTTTGTAATACAACAAATAGCCTAAAGTCACAAACTAATGTAATAGTAGTTGTTCAACCTTAAATGGTAACACATCCATGGCCACATTTTGAGGTTAGCCTACTGTAACTATAAACATCTGATGCAATCATAGAAAGCATGTATGTTCAAGATAGCAAAGGTCACAGGTCAGTGGAGAACTTTACAATTGCTGTAATAATCTTCACAAAATCTTGAACAGCATTGATCACTTGCACTATGTACTTTTAATGTATTGTCAACTGCAATCCAGGTCAATTGGTTGTGATATTAGATGATAACACTAAGTTATTTATTGTATCAATCCAAAATATCTGACTATATTGTATCCCCATTTAAACTTTGTTGTGCTTTTAAATGGTAGAAAGTGCAGTGATAACACATTTAGATGTTAACTCACCAACATATCCGACATTGTTTTTCCATTGGAATGTGGTTGTGCTTTTAGATGGTTGAAAGCATAGTGATAACACATTGTCTTTTTGAGTGGGTGAATAAAGGATGAAATCTCATTGATCCACGTCTCAACCAAGTAATACCCAAATTTCCAAGTTGAAATGACGTGGTGTGCCCACTGGAAGGTGATCACAAAGGACTGGAACAGATGAATAAATCATAACAAAACTGTAAATAAATGACAAAGTGCTATTAAACAAAGGGCAGATGGCTAATGACTGTGTCTGTGGTGATTGAAGCCAGGCGTTACTTCAGTTTTCCAAATATGGACCCTCTAGACTTGTCACTATAAAACTATGCCCTGTGGTTTGTAATATGCACTGATACTTCCTTTTGTTGTACTATGTACTCATAATAAATAACACAAACGTGTATTTTTCACATGCATTCAAGGTCCCTTTTCTGGCGTCAATATCAAAGTTCTTTCTTTGCAGAAGCTGAGATTGACATCTCAGTCCACATGCTTCATACACATCAACACTATATTATGAAACCGGAATCAAAGTCGGAATTTTCATGCCAGGGAAAGCTGACGCTGAGGGATGTAGACAGAGCTTATAAGACAAATTGAATCATAGACTAGACACTACTAGGGCATGCACTCTGTAACCACCTCACTGTCATGATGACCAAAGAACGGTTGGCCAGTCTGGATGAATCTCAAACATAGTCAACCAGCTGGCCGGCCAAACATACACACATTCTGACCTATAGCTGTGTTTACTCTATACACATTCATATGTGCATACATACACATGCCCACATGCATGCGTGCACACACACACACACACATTCTGGCTTGCTGGTTCTTTTTCTCTCTTAATTGTGGCTACACATTGTGCATGTTTAACTATACTCCATAGAACACCCTGCTCATTGTTTCTGGCAAGGCCCTCAGCACATGACCCAACCCCCTACTTATATCCACACCAACCTGGACTCATTGGTAGACGTAACATATTAAAAATACATCCGGGACACTCCAATTAGTATGGTATGTATTAATTTGTCGATGTCCATCATCCATTTCATATGGTACGTTACAAATTGCAATTCATACAAATTGCAATTTTTTACAGTATGTTACGAATTCCAATTTGTTGTGGCTAATACTAATGTTAGCTAGGTGGCTGGGTTAAGGTTAGGGTTAAGATTAAGGGTTAAGGTTAAGGGAAGGGTTAGCTAACATGCTAAGTAGTTGCATAGACGTTTGTGTTATACGCCCACCCATCCACCCCGACCAACCACCCTCGTTTTTGCCTTAAGTAAACTTCTGTTTTAATTAACCATACCAAACGTAACACAGTAGATTTCACTTCACTGGAACTAAGGGGTTTTACGTGCTACGCGCTTCAGTACTCTACGGTCCCGTTCTGTGAGCTTGTGTGACCTCCCACTTCGCGGCTGAGCCGTTGTTGCTCCTAGGCATTTCCACTTCACAATAACAGCACTTACAGTTGACCGGGACAGCTCTATCAGGGATGATGAACTGACTTGTTGGATAGGTTGCATCCAATGACGGTGCCACGTTGAGTCACTGAGCTCTTCAGTAGGGCCAGTCTACTGATATTGTTTGTCTATGGAGATTGCATGGCTGTGTGCTCGATTTTACACACCTGTCAGCAACGGGCGTGGCTAAAATAGCCAAATCCACTAATTTGACGGGGTGTCCACATACTTTTGTATATATAATGTATCATACTAATTGCAGCGTCCTGGATTTACATTTACTATGTTACGTCAAGTCTATGAGACCAGGCTGTCCACACAAGAAACATGAACCCTTTCCTGTGAGAGACGATCAAACTGTGGCGCTGCATGTCTGTTAACGTGGCTGGTCTGCTGTAAGTCACCAGGGTGTCAGAGGGACAGTGTGGGGCCAAAAAACCCTTTAGCCATAACTATAACCTCGTGAGACTTCCACTCTAGCTAGTGTGGGAGATGTGTGTATCTGGCAGAGTGAGGAAAGTAAGTGAGAGGGTAAGTGCAAGGGAATTCAGCAATCCAAAAGGCCTTGATAGTTTTTGTTTAGGAGGCCCAAAATGCTTTAAGATTGCTAAGTGCATGTAAGAAGACAGAGGGAGTAAGCCAAGCGACAAACAATTCATCCAATAAAATGTCTGCAGTTAGTTGAGTCTCTGTCTATTCCCCAGTTAAAACCCTGAACGCTTATTTTTTCCCCACTCACTCTGAGCTCCAGCCAGTTTGCAGCAGTGTTGTTGACTCTGGCCTTGAGCATCTAGATCTGGGACAGGAGAGCCGAGCCCCCTGCCCCCACATCACATTAGACTACTGCCTAACAAGAACAATCTGTGTAGAGCCCATGAGCCCAGTCATTTTCTGGGAAGCAAGGCAGCCAGAGAGGGAGGAGGGGAGGGAAGGAGAAAAGCGGGAGGAGGGGAGGGAAGGAGAAGAGAGGGAGGGGAGGAAAGGAGAAGAAAGGGGGAAGGAGGGATGTGTCCTAATGGCAAAAAACTTTTTTTTCCTTCTGTGCCGGTCAGAGAAACCTCCAGTCTAAAATCTGAAACTGTAGAAGTTACTGGAGGAGGTGAGGCAGGCACGTTTTCCCTCTTGTTCTTAGTCCATTTTCCTCTCTCAAGCATCCATAGTTCCAGAGGAGCATTTTCTGTGTGACCACTTCTGTAGGAGGTGAGTAGAGCCACTTCTATTCATTTACTTTCACTGTACATTTTACCACATAGGGAAACAGATGAAATACTAGCTGATAACATTCTTATCAAATATGAGTTAACTTTAGTGGACAGGTATGACCTCACATGACCATTGCAGTGCAGTTCAGCTGCAGTGACAGCATCATGACATGTCTCCAGGGAAGCAGCCCGCCAGCAGGGAATCAGGCTAGTTCAATAGAGTTCCCCAACAGGATGTTCTCTGAGACCAATGGGTTTCCCATATTTGCATGAGACATTGTGCAGATAAACGTGCGGTGAATAGAGCTTTTATTTTTTGAATTATTCAATCGTATTAAAATGTTTGTATGTCATTATTTCCCACACAAAGGCAGTGCTAAATGTATGACTGTTGAAAAATGTCTGATCATCTCCATCTAATGGTATCTTGAACACTTCAATAGAGACTAATACATCTGTATCCTTTGTGTGTGTTCGCATATCTGCATGTGTGTGAAAGTATACATTGAGGGGGAATGGGCGATAAACTGTAGATGCGCTCCCATCCCCCCTTCCCTGATAAGTGCAATGCCTCATGTGGCCCAGCTTGCACACAGATGGAGTGGGAAAAGGGGGTAAAGGAGGGGGTTGGTTGGTTTATATGGACCAGGCCAGCATTCTAGTCCAGGGCTACATTCAGCAGAGCACAACTGTGGAACATTCAGATAGAATTATATTGTGTAGAAAATACATGCTTCTGACATGTTGAGTAAGGAATCATGACAACTCATTTAATTACATTTCTATCGGCAATGATCAGTTGGTTTTTCTCAGTCATTGTGAAAGTAAGAGTTAGTTCTTCTTGTTATTGCTAGGGTAACGTGGGGTAACCAGCCCCCTCTAAGAACAATGTCCAACTGCTGACACAAAAATGCAAAGTTTGGTAAAAATGTGGTATGTGGATGATGGTCATGCTAGGCAAACAAACTATGAAGGGAAATAAGTGGCTACAGTTTACACTTTTTTAGTTATTTAATCATTTTTTTTGTTGTAAAGGGGCATTTTTCCCAAATACCGGGGTAACATCTTTAGTTGAGCAAGAGTAGTGGCAGCCAGGGAAAATAGGTGACAGTGGTTTATGTGAGAATTACCCGAGGGAGCTAGTTAACCCACGTTACCGTTGAAAATTGTTTTAAGCCAAATTCAATTTCAGGGAAATGAGCGGTCCATGATTTATTTCTGTGAAGCAGCATGAAAAGGAGCTGTTTAAATAAATATCCAAAATAGTTATTAAAAGATCGGGACAGGAAGCAATGACATTAACATCAGATGACGTGACTCTCACATTGACCAAAAGCAGATTGACAAAATGGGATTAACGTTTTAGTCATGTAACCAAATATCATTGACTGGTCAGGAGTTTGGCCTAGATTCGATCAGTTCCGCTTTAACCCACGGAGGTGTAACTGCATTGAAGCTGTCATATCAGCAAGCGACTCTCGGCGTTATACCTATCGCAGACATTTCCACCAAGTCTCATTAGTAGAAATCCCATGCAGCCTTGTTACAAGTTTAACATTGGAATGTGTGTTGTAATCTACAACTCGATTAGGCTCATATGAATTTGTATTATTTAGTCTAATGATGTCATTATTTCTATACTTTTTCATTCTGAACATTGAACGTGGGTAGGATGTGTGTGGCTTCGTGACAATGACCACAAGAGCAGCCGATCACCAATTTGACAGCTCCAATGCAGTTAATTTACACCTCCGTCATCGACTCAACAATGATCTGCTGTGCAGTTTTCAGTTATTGTGGGTTAAGGCCAATCGGATTGAATCTAGGCATTTGTGTACATCTACTGTATCTGTCTGTGTGCATTGTCATTGTGTGTGTCTGCATGTGACATGCTATGATTTGAATCCAGACTTTAAATCCTGCATGCCTCTCATCAGTTCTCAGCTGCTGTCTTAGTCTTAAAATTACATTTAGGGCTCTACATTCTATCAAGAATAGAAATTACTCAGAAGATATGTTCATTCATTGTAGATGGGTGAGGCCTTTACAATGTTTTGTGAAACACACACAAAGCTGTAGATGTTAGCTGTCACTGTTAGAAACAAGAACAGCTACATTAATTGCAAACACCTCTGTTGATCAAAATCTGTTTAATTCAATAAGTGGAAATGCAAATTGACAACAGTTACTGCAGCAGCACTGACACTGTTCTTGTTGTTTTCTGCAGGTCCTACAGGAGATGACGTTCCTCATGGCACTTCATCTGATTAGTCTTTCTGTGATGCTCTGGTCCAGCAGTCCCAGTCTGGCCACACCCCTCCCTTTCAACATTTCCTTGGAGGGCAGTGCAGAGGGGGAGGAGCTGGGCAGCCTCATCCCCACCCCTTCCTCACCTACCACCAGTGGCCCAGCCTCAGAGTCCCCAACCACCTCAGATGGCTCCACTCACATAGAGCACTTCCTGCTCAGCCAGATGGTTCACTTCCTGCAGGAGAACATGCTCCTCATCCTTGTTGCCTCAATCCTCTTCATCACCATCTTCCTCATCCTCTGCTGTGCTTGCATCATGAGCCGCAAGCGGAAGGTCAATGCCTACTACCCCTCGTCCTTCCCCTCTAAGATGTACGTGGACCAGAGGGACAAGACCGGAGGTACCAAGCTCTTCAACGAGGTGCCAGAGAAACCCTCCAATGAGCAGCAGGCTGAACCAGTTGACTCAAGCAAGCAGCTCCAACAAGACATCATGAGGGCAGCCAAGAACCTCCGCACTCCCTCCAAACCTCCCTTGGGTGAGCGAGAGGGAAACAACCCCACACAGATAGCAGCAGCTGCAGAGAAAAGTCCTGATGTGAATGTTCAGGCTGAGGGAGAAATCATAGAGAAAGACAACGAGCCATCAAATGCACCTGAGCAGAGCGAGGAGGTATGCCAGCTCTCAGACAGTGAGGCCCAACACCGCAGCTGCCCCAAGCAGCCAGAGATCCTTCCAGGACAGATAGGCCTAACAGAGGATGATGAGTCACTAACAAGAGCTGAGCTTCCATCTGGCCAAGGGCACTCACAAGCCAAGCAGGAAGGGGATAGGCAGGAGAACGCCACTGTCACGCAGTCTATTCCGTTGATCACTGGGGAGAAAACAGCATTTTAACTATGTTGGACAGTGGACCCTCCTCCTCCCTCCTCCCACTAGCCTCCACTGCATTGGACAATATGTTTGAGCTCAATGGTTTGGACGCTTTTGCATGAGTGACATCTTTAAGGCAAAGCCATACCAAATGATGTCTATTCAGTTGTATGTAATCATATACTTTTGTTTCCCAGTAGCCATCTTTCCATGTCGCTCCCTAAAGGGTATATGATGTAACCTGAGCATACAACCCATGGACGCTGTAGTCTAGTGTTGTTTGTATTTGTACAATGGCCAAAGTAATGGTACTGCCTTTTATTTCTCTCTTCCACTCATTGGTAGAGATCATTTTTTAGGGCAACGTGAGATTGCTTTCCCTTTTTATTTAACTAGGCAAGTCAGTTAAGAACAAATTCTTATTTACAATGACGACCTAGTGGGTTAACTGCCTTGTTCAGGGGCAGAACGACAGATTTTTACCTTGTCAGGTCGGGGATTCGACCTAGCAACCTTTCAGTTACTGGCCCAACGCTCTAACCACTAGGCTACCTGCCGCTCCTTGAACAAATATGGATAAGTAGAGGGGAAGTTCACCATGACCACATCATGGTGCAGCATCTGCAACAACTTGAGCTTAGCATGTTTCCTACATTAAGGGAAGTATTTTTGCATTATAAAACCTGTTTATCGTTTGGTTAGTCAAATGTTTATCCCTTCGCGTTAAACATTTCCATTAAAGGGTCAAGCCGGAGTTCCAACAATAACAAAGCAGGCACCCAGCCACTTGTTTCAGTAAACAGCTGAGGGATGGGGCTTAAGAAACATAACGACTCTCAAAGTCATAGAGCTATGGATGCAAGGACTGAGCATCCATGAGATCAAACTGATTGTGAACCATGTTTTGAAGCTATAGTGTTTGATTACACTTTGTTCACAAACATTGAAGTAAAAAAAACATATAGTTGGGGTTCTGAATGGGTACGACAGATTAAGCTCATGAAGCATTTAAGGTACAGTCGTCAAGAATCAATGCCTACATAAGTATTTTAACAGTCAAAGAAATGTGAAGCACCTGCAGATTGTTGTCCCTTAAAGGGCCAGTTGCTCAGCTGCAGACCCAGGTCCTGGGTCAGAAGTTGGGAAAGCATCCAAGTGTCTGTTCTACTTGTACAATACAGGCTGGTTAGTCCGGTGTGGTTGAAAACATGCACACTCCAAAATGTTTGTAGAGGTGCCGACTTTCCTTCCATAATTGTACTTTGGTTGAATAAAGTAGATTTTATGAAGACAGGAAGAAACAGCAGCATTCTAAAATGGGTTGTGTATTTGGGTAGGTAATGATAAAAGCAGAACCATTTAGCTGAATGTATGAAGTCACATATTTAACATGGCTGTATGCTGCCATCTAGTGGAGAAATACAGCACTTCAATTTATCTGGTAGTATACACTACATCTGACAAATACCAGGTAATACCGAAAAGCTGGTTGACTAAATGACTAAAACAGACATGCAATACTACTTACGCATTACTTTATTACTTTCCATTAAAACCAGGAATTATGTCTGAAATGTCACTAAACAATCAAAATAGATACCTTGATAGTTTGCTACCATTTTACATCTTCCGCATTACATTTCATCATTGCCATCAAGCCATTAGTACAGGAGTGTTGATGGAATACTAAGACAAACTTCTAAGGCTTATTCAATACTTCCACCACTGCATCTATAATCACTTCCCAATGGAACACACCCATACCATGACAAAATACTCAAGCACAAAGCAAGCAAACTCCTGTACACTCGACTCACTTCACATTTTTCACTCCTGAAAATAAGGCTTACTTTGTACCAATCCCCCGATCAGTGCCCTTAAAATCTCTGTTAATGTGACAGGCTGGAGTAAAGATCAAAAAAACATAATGCCACAGGGGCTTGGTGTGTACACTGTGCCATCTATGTACGTTGTATGGGTGGACATAACATGAACTAATTTAAGGTGCCTCATATATAGAAGAATGGTGGAGTGGGGATCCAGGACTCTACTTTGAGTGTCCCCTTGGTAGTAGGGTGCAGGACACTGGTGTTCAGACATTGGCAAAGCCCTCAGTTGCTGGCTTTGACCGCCTCAATCTTGCCATCCTTTTGTTTGAGACGGTAGTCATGGAGGGCAGCTTTGATGGCATCCTCAGCCAGCACTGGAGAAAAGGGCACAGTCAGGAATTTCAAAAGGTTTAAAAAAATGGTTTAGAATTTCACAACTTGTTAAACAGTTTGGAAAGAACAGCCTTAGATATTAGACTGAAATAAGAGCTTACTAGAGCAGTGAAGTTTGACCGGTGGAAGACAGAGCTCTTTGGCAATATCCGTGTTCTGTATGGTCAGTGCTTCGTCAATCTGGAAGCCAAGCGAGCAACATTCCATCAACCAAGAAATAAACTCCACCCAACCATGATATGTAACAAAAGGAACAAACAAGCAGCGTGGCAGAAAAGACTGAAATGCAACATTCAGACAGAACAGTGAAAGAGGAAGCAGAGGAAGTGTCATGGGTGCAGAACGTTCACTCACAGATTTGCCCTTCACCCACTCTGTTACCAGGGAGCTGGAGGCGATAGCTGAGCCGCAGCCAAACGTCTTGAACCTGGCGTCCACAATCTTCCCATGATCGTCTACCTCAATCTGCAGAAAGGAGTCACTTTATTCAATGGTGACTTTTGTCCACAAATGAATTCATAAACAATGTAGTCACGTTACTAAACACAAGCTTGGTAACTAAATAGAACATGTCGCTTCTCTGCAAATCCTCCAGGGGACCAACGTACCTGCAGTTTCATCACATCTCCACAAGCTGGGGCACCCACCAAGCCTGTACCCACATTCTTGGAGGTCTTGTCCAGGGACCCAACGTTCCTTGGGTTCTCATAGTGGTCCACTACCTAAAAATTGGAAAAAGGAAGGAAATGTCATGGTTAGTCATCATATTGTTGATTCCACTTAATTAACAATTATGATTACCCTCTCTAAGGAACATGCCCTGCTGCTGTCACAAACATTCACATAACAGCATCCGTAATCACATTCCAACTGTCTCCCAAAAAAGCAGGCTCAAGGCTGAGGCCTCTTGCATTGCTGTTATGTAACAAGTTGACGTTACGTAAGGCAAATTAAAATAAACAGATTAGGACAGGGCTCCACTGCACACAACAGTAATTCCTGTTGCAACCTCCCTCCCCCCAGATGTAATAGCCATGATGCGGAGTCATTCTCTACACTATTAAACAATGCTGGGAACAAAGCTTTTGATGAGATCATCATTACGAGGATTGTCTGAATATCCTAAAATATCAGGGCCTCGTTTCCCAGAGCCTGAGTAGCATTAAGATCATTGTTAGAACCATCTTAAGATGCATCTTTAGTAGCCGAGCCGTTTCTCATAGTTACTGAAGTTGCACTTGAAAACACTTATTTACCTCAGACCACTCATAGAATAGCTAAGTGTGTCATTAGATGCTTGTTTTTGTCATTCCGTCACTTTATACACAGAAGAGCACCGCTAAACAAAGACTCAACTCTGATGGGTCTCTGGAACTGCCCATAACTTCAGAATGAAGTTCACTACAAATATGTCTTTGCAACTGTAACAAATAAGCGAAGGATAAGACAATGCTTCAAATGAAAACCATGGCTGAAAAAGAACATAGGCCTGCATTTCAAATAAATGTTATGTTCATTCAATTTAATAATATAATATTCTAGGCTACTGTCAAATTTTGCTTCATGTGCTCAAATTTTAATTTAGTGCATTATAGGGTAAGCATTTAGAATGAGCCACCTCAATGTGCATCCATAGGTGGCAAACTCAAAAAAAGATACATCCCTTTTTCAGGACCCTGTCTTTCAAAGAGTTATTTGGATTTTTACAAATTAACTTCACAGATCTTCATTGTAAAGGGTTTAAACACTGTTTCCCATGCTTGTTCAATGAACCATAACAATTAATGAACATGTGGAACGGTCGTTAAGACATTAACAGCTTACAGACGGTAGGCAATTAAGGTCACAGTTATGAAAACTTAGGACACTATAAAGAGGCCTTTCTACTGACTCTGAAAAACACCAAAAGAAAGATGCACAGGGTCCCTGCTCATCTGTGTGAACGTGCCTTAGGCATGCTGCAAGGAGGCATGAGGACTGCTGATGTAGCCAGGGCAATAAATGGCAATGTCCGTACTGTGAGACGCCTAAGACAGCGCTACAGGGAGACAGGATGGACAGCTAATCGTCCTCGCAGTGGCAGACCACATGTAACACCTGCACAGGATTGGTACATGCAAATATCACACCTGGCAATGTCCGTACTGGCAATGTCCAACAGGTACAGGATGGCAACAACAACTGCCCGAGTTGCACCAGGAATGCACAATCCCTCCATCAGTGCTCAGACTGTCCGGAATAGGCTGAGAGAGGCTGGACTGAGGGCTTGTAGGCCTGTTGTAGGCAGGTCCTCACCAGACATCGCCGGCAATAACGCCACCTATGTGCACAAATCCACCGTCGCTGGACCAGACAGGACTGGCAAAAAGTGCTCTTCACTGAAGAGTTGCAATTTTGTCTCACCGGGGGTGATGGTCAGTTTTGCATTTATCGTCGAAGGAATGAGCGTTACCGAGGCCTGTACTCTGGAGCGGGATCGATTTGGAGGTGGAGGGTCAGCCATGGTCTGGGGCGGTGCGTCACAGCAGCGTCGAACTGAACTTATTGCAGGCAATCTCAATGCTGTGCGTTACAGGGAAGACATCCTCTTCCCTCATGTGGTACCCTTCCTGCATGACAATGCCACCAGCCACTCGAGTCCACAACTCTGCCCCTCGTGTTTTATTGCTACAAAAACACTTGAATTATGTCACAAATCCATATGTAACAATGCACAAAGTCTATTTTCTGCCAATTTACCCGCTCACTTTCGCGTAGACGCGAGAAAAATAGACTTTCTAATTTGAAGCGCATACACGCTCATAAAAATACAAAATAAAACACTAATTTGGGTTTCAATGTTCAGACCGAGCGCTTAAAACTCCACCACACAGAAGAGACCTTCGTCCAATAACTTGTGTAATGGAACTGAATAATGATCAAGGGACACACATCTATTGTTGGTTCAACAGAAACCGAGTTACTGTGTAAACGTTATTTCCGAGTCTAATAAAGAGCCAAAATCAATTAAACTACGTATTGCCAGGGCTACCACTATAGATGCCGCGTCACTGCATGTCACCTAACTAGCTAATTTATTTACGCTAGGTACCTGTTACCAAAATAGCTGTGGAATTAGATAACAGCTCAGGACGGAACAGATTAACCGTCAAGTAGCACTTGTCTCACTCGACATGCTGCTGTACATGAAAATTGCATTGGCAGGAAAAAAAGTGAACATAAAAAAACGAGCATGTTAAATTACAGTTAACTAGCTACCTTTAGAGTACTCTAAATTAATACTAGGCAAGACATTTGACGCATGCTACCTAAGCTACCGCTTTCTTTAATGAATATATTTCAACTAGCTAACATCACTGTATGACAAATACATAACAGTTCATCAATGCTACCTTTGCTTCTGGGCAAGTTCAGTTACCTAATATAGGTAGTTAACCTACTAAATTAGTTGCCTAACGTTACTGCGCCAAGCCATTCATGTTGTTGGAAGAGTTTACGACCGCAACAGTGAAACATGGTTGAATTTATCAGCTATCAAACTCAGCTAGTTATTTTTTACCTTCTTGTGGTAGGCGGCTTGGGCTTTATATTCCGGGGAAGAAAGCCTTTTGATCACAACAAGAGGGGTGATGCACTTCTTTGCTGCTACTAGACCCGCCATGTTCACGGTTTGTCTGAAATGACGCAGTCTGAAACCATGCGAGCGCCTACCTTTATGGTGCTTTCAAGACAACTGTGAACTCTGAAAAATACGAGATCAAATCATGACGTCTTTTGGTTTTATTTGTATTATTAATTTAACTAGGCAAATCCGTTAAGAAAAAACTCCTATTTACCAGAAGTCAAAAGAGCTCCTGCGGGAACGGGGGCTGGGGCTGGGATTAAAAATAAAATACGAATATAGGACAAAACACACATCAGGACAAGAGACACCACAACACTAGGTGAAGAGAGACCTAAAAACGACAACATAGTATGGCAGCAACACATGAAAACACAGCATGGTAGCATCACAACATGACAACAACATGGTAGCAGCACAAAACATGGTACAAACATTATTGGGCACAGTTAACAACACAAAGGGCATTGAATGTAGAGATGGAGACAAAACGGTCCAGTTTGAGTGTTTTTTGCTATCTAGCTTTGTGTGTGCTTTGGGGACCGTTAACAGAATGTGACTGGCAGAACGGGTATTGTATGTGGAGGATGAGGGCTGCAGTAGGTATCTCAGATAGGGGGGAGTGAGGCCTAAGAGGGTTTTGTAAATAAGCATCAACCAGTGGGTCTTGCAAAGGGTAAACAGAGATGACTAGTTTACAGAGATTATAGAGTGCAGTGATGTGTCATATAAGGAGCATTGGTGGCAAATCTGATGGCCAAATGGTAATGAACATCTAGCCATTTGAGAGCACCCTTACCTGCCGATCTATAAATTACGCCTCCCTAATCTAGCATTGTTCAGATGGTCATCTGAATCAGGGTTAGTTTGGCAGCTGCGGTGAACGAGGATCGATTACGATAGAGGAAACCAAGTCTAGATTTAACCTTAGCCTGCAGCTTTGATATCTGCTGATAGAAGGACAGTCTACCGTCTAGCCATACTCACAAGTACTTGTATGAGCTCTAAACCCTCAAAGGTAGTAATCACACTGGTGGGAGAGGGGGATTCTTCTTACCAAACCACATTACCCTTGTTTTGGAGGTGTTCAAGACAAGGTTAAGGGCAGAGAAAGCTTGTTGGACACTAAGAAAGCTTTGTTGTAGAGCGTTTAACACAAAATCCAGGGAGGGGCCAGCTGAGTATAAGACTGTATCATCTGCATATAAATGAATGAGAGAGCTTCCTACTGCTTCTTCAACTATGTTGTTGATGTAAATTGAGAAGAACGTGGGGCCTAGGATCGAGCCTTGGGGACCTCCCTTGGTGACAGGCAGTGGCTGAGACAGCAGATGTTCTGACTTGACACTGCACTCTTTGAGAGAGATGGTTAGCAAACCAGGCCAAAGACCCATCAGAAACACCAATAATCCTTAGCTGGCCCACAATAATGGAATGGTCTACCGTATCAAAAGCTTTGGCCAAGTCAATAAAAATAGCAGCACAACATTGGTTAGAATCAAGTGAAATGGTGACATCATTTAGGACCTTTAAGGTTGCAGTGACACACCCATAACCTGAGTGGAAACCAGATTGCATACCCAAGAGAATACTATAGACATCAAGAAAGCCAGTCAGTTGATTATTGACAAGTTTTTCCAACACTTTTGATAAACAGGGCAAAATAGAAATTGGCCTATAACAGTTAGGATCAGCTTTATTTTGCCCTTTAAATAAAGGATGCACCATGGCTACCTTCTAAGCAATGGGAACCTCCCCAGAGAGGAGAGACAGGTTAAAAAGGTCAGAGATAGGATTGGCGATGTTAGGTGCAGCAACCTTAAAGAAGAAAGGGTCTAAACCATCTGACCCAGATGTTTTTTTGTGGTCAAGTTTAAGGCGCTCCTTTAGCACCTCGGACTCAGTGACCCCATGCAGCAGTAGGAGCATCGGGGATAGTCACATTAGAAGGGGTAGGAGATGAGGAAATGTTGGAAGGGCAAGGAGGCATGGCAGAGTAAAATAATAATCCTGACTTAATGAACTGGTGATTAAAGAGCTCAGCCATTTGCTCCTTGTCAGTAACAACCACATCCTCAACATTAAGGGACATGGGCAGCTGTGAGGAGGAGGGTTTATTCTCCAGGTCTTTAACCGTTTTCCAGAACTTCTTGGGGTTAGACCCACAGAGAGAGAACTGCTCCTTAAAGTAACTAACTTTGACCTTCCGGATAGCCTGAGTGCACTTATTTCTCATTTGCATGAATGAGAGCCAGTCAGCCTGAGTATGTGTGTGCCAAGCCATTTGCCAAATGGAATTCTTGAGGTGGAGTAACTCTGCCAGATCACGGTCGAACCAGGGGCTGAACCTGTTTTTTATTCTCATTTTCTTTATGGGTGCATATTTGTTAAGGATACCACTGAAAATATCTTCAACAGGGGGGATCAAGCTGATTCTATACCAATTTAGAGAAGCCAGATCAAGAAGGAAGGCTTGCTTATTAAAGTTTTTTAGCAAGTGTCTATGATAAATTAGGACAGTTTTTTTCACTGAGCAGAAAACACCAGACTGATACCTATCAGGATTATTTGTAAGGATAACACCAAGGAGAGTAGCCTTTTCTGGGTGTTTGGAGTCATACCTTGTGGGATTGGTAATAATCTAAGAAAGATTTAGGGAGTCCAATTGCTTTAGGACTTGGTCAGATGGTTTAAGCATGTCCCAGTTTAGGTCACCTAACAGGACAAATTCAGATTTAGTGTAAGGCACCAGGAGAGAGCCTAGGGCATTTAGGGTACAGGCCGGTGCTTATGGTGGCCGATAACACCCTGCAACATTCAACAAAGAGTTATTTGAAAGTTTAATGCGTAAAACCAGCAAATCAAATTGTTTGGGGACAGACTTGGTGGAGACAACCAAGCACTGAAGTGTTCTTTGGTAAAGATTGCCACTCCACCACCTTTGGAAGATCTGTCTTGCCGAAAAAGGTTATAACCAGAAAGGTTAACGTCAGTGTTCAGTGTTCAAAACACATTCTTAACCACTTCTCAGTAATGACCAACACATCTAGATTGGAGCTGTGAAACCACACTTTCAATTGATACATTTTAGGCAGTAAGCTTCTAGGCAGGTTGTCTAGTGGTTAGAGCGTTGGGCCAGTAACTGAAAGGTTGCTAGATCAAATCTCCAAGCTGACAAGGTTGTTCTGCCCCTGAACAAGGCAGTTAACCCACTGTTCCTAGGCTGTCATTGTAAATAAGAATTTGTTCTTAACTGACTTGCCTAGTTAAATAAAGTTGTGTTAATGTGCAGAAAACCCAGGCTTTCACGAGAGCAAAACGTCTGTGATCTTCAGGTTGAAAAGTCGGAGCTCTAGAAGTTGGACTTCCGAGTTGAATGACCGTCCAAAATTATTTTTCCCAGTCCGGGATGTTTTTTTTCAGAGTTCCCAGTTGTCTTGAACGCACTGAAATCAGAAGTCGGGAGATGAACGTAGCATTATCATGTGCGTGACAGTGTAGGAGGAGCTTTTTTTTTTTTTTTTTTTGGCTTTCCTTTGATATAACTTTTTATTCTAGCAATATTCAGCCAATATTTCCAAACGTTTGGAATGACGCCCTGAAGACAAACACAGGGTAGTATAATTCCTGCCTGATGACTCAACCTGAATGTAATTAAGCTGCTCTATCATCACTGAATACATTCAGTCTGAAACTTCCTTCCTAGAAGTCGTTTATGTGACTTCAAAATGAGGGGCGTTGTGAAAAAAACTAATTCATCAGCAATTTGTCTCTAACAAATCTAACCAATAACACAGTTGTAACAACTGTTACATATATAGGCCTTTCTAAATTAGCCTAACGTGAAAAACATACATGGTCATCTAACTAAAGGTTAAAAGGGTAGACCAGGAATTGTATGTAAAGAATTTTTCATTTCTGCAAGTCTCAACTCAAGTTCCTTGGACATGTAGTTGTCAAGGTTCCACCTGTCACCAGAGGGCGGCAGAGACCGTCCTAGAGACATTAATGACACTCAAGTGTGTCCTATTACTCATTATTTCCCTGTTAAAAGAGGTGTGTTTTCTGGTTTCCAGGCTGCGGGTCAAACTCATAAAAGACACACCCTCGTCCACTTACCTTATGCCCTTGGGGGAATCCCCGTCACCATCTTGGAAGGCGGTCCAAATGATTAGCCAAGAAAGGAAAGTTTGCAACGTAAGCCGCTCAGCCATGGTTTTTAGTCGAGTTTGTGAGTGTACAATTATTTCACTCCAGGTTCCTGAAACTCCCCATAATTAAATTTGCGACAATTGTACATCTGCTAAGATTAGTCCGCCAAAACTAAAAAACAACATCAATGGAGATGTCAACATACAAGTGTAAGTAAAAACAAATGTGAATAAGTTAGAAATTGTGCTACTAATGCATGTGACGGCACAAACATGTCTCATAAAAAGTAAATATGCTTTTGTTTGGTTATTTTTTGGAAATTGTAGAAATAAAAAAATTTCCTTCTTCAGAAGTTCCAGCTAGGCAGGCTAACGTTAGCAAATTAATTTGCTAGCTATCATACAGTAGGTGTACATTAATAATTAATATAAGTAGACATGTAATCATAATTGACTGTAGAGCATATTTAATTGTTTTAATTACAAATTCTTATTTACAATGACGGCCTACCCAGGCCAAACCCGGACAACGCGCCAATTGTGCGCCGCCCTATGGGACTCACAATCACGGCCGGATGTGATGCAGCCTGGATTCGAACCAGGGACTGCAGTGATGCCTCTTGCACTGAGATGCAGTGCCTTAGACCGCTGCGCCACTCGGCCGTGTTAAGAAGCAGTGCGGCTGGTTGGGTTGTGTATCGGAGGACGCATGACATTCAACCTTTGTCTGAGCCCGTACGGGAGTTGTAGCGATGAGACAAGATAGTAGCTACTACAACAATTGGATACCACGAAATTGGGGTAAAAAAAAACAAAAAACGTTAATTTCCTATTTTTCATGAGTTGTGGCTGAATAAGGAAATGTGTTTTCTGTGAATCGGCAATACAGAACAGCAGCCTCCGGTAAAATCGGGGAGGTGGGGCAGGGGTCTTTGTCTCTGGTGCCCGATCTCTAATAGTAAGGAAGTCTCAAAGGTTTTGCTCTCCTGAGTTAGAGTACCTCATGATGACCACACTATTTACCGAGAGAGTTTTCATCTATATTCTTCGTAGCTGTCTATATACCACCACAAACCGATGCTAGCACTAAGGCCGCACTCAACAAGCTGTATATAAGGTCATAAGCGAACAAGAAAATGCTCATCCAAAGGCAACGCTCATAATTGCCGGGAACTTTAATGCAAGAAAACTGAAATCCGTTTTACCAAATTTTTGTCACGTGCAACTAGAGGAAAAAAACTCTAGATCACCTTTACTCCACACACAGAGACGCATACAAAGCTCGCCCTCCATTTGGCAAATCCGACCATAAACTAAATTCTCCTGATTCCTGATTACAAGCAAAAACTCTAAAAGGAAGTACCAGTGACGTGCTCAATACGGAAGTGGTCCGAGGAAGCCAGGACGCGTACTCAGAGCATGAGCTGACCAGCTGGTAAATGTCTTCAACTGACATTTTCAACCTCTCCCTGGCCCAGTCTGTAATACCTACATGTTTCAAGCAGACCACCATAGTCCCTGTGCCCAAGAACGCCAAGGTAAGCTGTCTAAATGCCTACCACCTGTAGTACTCACATCGTCAACATCATCATCTCAGAAACACTGGACCCACTCCAATTCACATACTGCCCCAACAGATCCACTGACGATGCAATCTTTATTGCACTCCACACTGCCCTTTTCCCACATGGGCAAAAGGAACACCTACTTGAGAATGCTGTTCATTGAATACACCATAGTGCCCTCCAAGCTCATCACTAAGCTAAGAACCCTGGGACTGAACACCTCCCTCTGCAACTGGATCCTAGAATTCCTGATGGGCCGCCCCTAGGTGGTGAGGGAAGGCAACAACACATCAGCCACATTGACCCTCAACACGGGGGTCCCTCTGGGGTGCGTGCTTAGTCTCCTCCTGTACTCCCTGTTCACCCACGACTGTGTGGCCACGCACAACTCCAACACCATCATTAAGTTTGCCAACAACACAACGGTGGTAGGCCTGATCACAAAAGACGAGGAGAGCATATAGGGAGGAAGTCAGAGACTTGGCAGTGTTGTGCCAGGAAAACAACCTCTCCCTCAACGTGAGCAAGACAAATGAGCTGATCATTAATGGTTTTTGCGACTGCACTTGAAGAAACTTTCGAAGTTCTTGAAATTTGCCAGATTGACTGACCTTCATGTCGTAAAGTAATGATGGACTGTCATTTGCTTATTTGAGCAGTTCTTGCTATAATATGGACTTGATCTTTTGCCAAATAGGGCTATCTTGTTGGTATACCACCCCTACATTTTCACAACACAACTGATTGGCTCAAATGCATTAAGAAGGAAAGAAATTCCACAAATGTACTTTTAACAAGCCACACCTGTTAATTGAAAAGCATTCCAGGTGATTACCTCATTAAGCTGGTTGAGAGAATGCCAAGAGTGTGCAAATATGTCAGCAAGGTGGCTACTTTGAAGAATCTCAAATATACAATTTATTTTGATTTGTTTAACACGTTTTTGGTTACTACATGACTCCATTTGTGTTATTTCATGGTTTGTCTTCACTATTATTCAACAATGTAGAAAATAGTAAAAATAAAGAAAAACCCTGGAATGAGTAGGTGTGTCCAAACTTTTGACTTGTTATGTACATATTAACTCAATTACCTCGACTACCCTGTACCCCTGCACATTGACCCGGTACCGGTACCCCTTGTATATAGCGGGGTTGTTATTTTTAATGTGTTGCTATTTTTTTCTTTAGCACATTTTTCTTACTTACTTTTTTAAAACTCTGCATTTTTAGTTAAAAGGGCTCGTAAGTAAGCATTTCACAGTAATGTTGTATTCGGAGCACATGACAAATAACATTTGATTTGTATGTAAGGAATATGTATTTTCAAACTTACGTAACAAGAGTGTGCATGGTCGTTGTGAAGAGAGGTATCCTTGACCTTTCCTCTCAGCAATCTAAAAAAAAAAAAAAAATCAAACCAAACGTTCAGATTTATTTAATTTCCTAAGTTTAACACAAGAAGGCGATATTGGTCAACTTTTAACCATAGCTCCCCAGCTGTCTGAAAATAGAGTGATAGAAATAGTGCTCTCCCTGGTGCTGAACAAGCCAAGTTTGTGATGCAGAGCACGTGGGCTGAGTTGAGTGGTTGAAAATCCAGCTACAATGACATACTTAGTTATCTACCCCTCATTCCTTTATTTAAGCACCTAGTAAGTACATCATCATGCTTTTGGGATAAGTGTCTTTTCAGATTCCACAATGATTGTTTAGTTGCCGCAACTCCCTCTTTTGCGCTTGGTCCTCATCATTATAAGTGACCTTGACTTAACACCTGTGAGTTTTATCAGCTTCTTTATGAAAATATTTTGCGAACTTCATGACAGTAGTTAACGCAAGGGGCTACAGTCGTGGTCAAAAGTTTTGAGAATGACACAAATATTAATTTTCACAAAGTTTGCTGCTTCAGTGTCTTTAGATATTTTTGTCAGATGTTACTATGGAATGCTGAAGTATAGTTACAAGCATTTCATAAGTGTCAAAGGATTTTATTGACAATTAAATGAAGTTGATGCAAAGAGTCAATATTTTCAGTGTTGACCCTTCTTTTTCAAGACCTGCAATCCGCCCTGGCATGCTGTCAATTAACTTCTGGGCCACATCCTGACTGATGGCAGCCCATTCTTGCATAATCAATGCTTGGAATTTGTGGGTTTTTGTTTGTCCACCTGCCTCTTGAGGATTGACCACAAGTTCTCAATGGGATTAAGGTCTGGGGACTTTCCTGGCCATGGACTCAAAATATCAATGTTTTGTACCCCGAGCCACTTAGTTATGACTTTCGCCTTATGGCTGGAAAAGACATTGTTTGTCACCAAACGATTCCTGGATGGTTGGGAGAAGTTGCTCTCGGAGGATGTGTTGGCACCATTCTTTATTCATGGCTGTGTTCTTAGGCAAAATTGTGAGTGAGCCCACTCCCTTGGTTGAGAAGGAACCCCACACATTAATGGTCTCAGGATGCCTTACTGTTGGCATGACAAAGGACTGATGGTAGCGCTCACCTTGTCTTCTCCGGACAAGCTTTTTTCCGGATGCCCCAAACAATCGGAAAGGGGATTCATCAGAGAACATGACTTTACCCCAGTCCTCAGCAGTCCAATCCCTGTACCTTTTGCAGAATATCAGTCTGTCCCTGATGTTTTTCCTTGAGAGAAGTGGCTTCTTTGCTGCCCTTCTTTGACACCAGGCCATCCTCCAAAAGTCTTCACCTCACTGTGCGTGCAGATGCACTCACACCTGCCTGCTGCCATTCCTGAGCAAGCTCTGTACTGGTGGTGCCCCGATCCCGCAGCTGAATCAACTTTAGGAGACAGTCCTGGCGCTTGCTGGACTTTCTTGGGCGCCCTGAAGCCTTCTTCACAACAATTGAACCGCTCTCCTTGAAGGTCTTGATGATCCGATAAATGGTTGATTTAGGTGCAATCTTACTGGCAGCAATATCATTGCCTGTGAAGCCCTTTTTGTGCAAAGCAATGATGACGGCACGTGTTTCCTTGCAGGTAACCATGGTTGACAGAGGAAGAACAATGATACCAAGCACCACCCTCCTTTTGAAGCTTCCAGACTGTTATTCGAACTCAATCAGCATGACAGAGTGATCTCCAGCCTTGTCCTCGTCAACACACACCTGTGTTAATGAGAGAATCCCTGACATGATGTCAGCTGGTCCTTTTGTGGCAGGGCTGAAATGCAGTGGAAATGTTTTTGGGGGGATTCAGTACATTTGCATGGCAAAGAGGGACTTTGCAATTAATTGCAATTCATCTGATCACTCTTCATAACATTCTGGAGTATATGCAAATTGCCATCATACAAACTTGAGGCAGCAGACTTTTTGAAAATGAATATTTGTGTCATTCTCAAAACTTTTGGCCACGACTGTATAGCTGAACACAAGATTACTACAAATGCGTGCTGAGGCGGGCATGCCCTGAGCTCGTGAAGTGATTGCTACTTGGAACACTACTGAAGCGAAATTGGAGCTGGGTAGCAGGCCGACGCTCCAGCCTTTGGGAAACTCGATCCACGCTTCAGTCAAATTGGGCACGCTCTGCTCCTCGCTCTGCTCCGCTCCGCTCACATACTCTAGTGTGATGTGGAACTTCAAACTCAGAACCCATCTAGGTTCCTCATTCCTTTATGTTGTTGTGACTTAAAATGAAAGAAGAAGTGAGCCATTGCTCCAGCCGCAGGGGTATTTAAACTCAGAGAACACTCTCAGTAGGCTGTAATAGCTGTTGTCATTTCACACTGACACAAGGTGAGTCTTTTACTTTACACCTTTTTATGTCATAGTGCTCAGTTCTGAAGTTTGACAAAAGGCACATAATGAGAAGTTATTTGAGCACATGACTAGCTGTAATTGTATGCTTTCAATGTGTTGGCTGATCATTTGTGTGTATATCAACAGGACGTTTTAGGAGTCTTTGACTAGAAAAGTCTTACAGTAACATGGAGGATTTTGACTATACAGAATATGGAGAAGATTATACTGCCTACAATGAAACATATGAAAACACCTCTGTGAGTGGCTCAGTGACTTTCAACCATCCCAGGTCCTTTTCAGTGGAAACTGTAATCAATATCCTTATATCACTACTGGGTCTCAGTGGAAATGCTATAGTAATTTGGATCTCTGGCTTCAAGATGAGGACATCGGTCAACACCACTTGGTACCTCAGTCTGGCCATCTCAGACTTTCTGTTCTGTGTCTGTCTGCCCTTTAACATTGTATATATGGTCACCTCACACTGGCCCTTTGGGCTGGTCATGTGTAAGCTGACCTCCTCCGCTATGTTCCTCAACATGTTCAGCAGCGTCTTCCTGCTGGTTCTGATCAGTGTTGACCGCTGTGTGTCAATCACGTTTCCTGTCTGGGCTCAGAACAACCGGACCATACCCAGAGCATCCGGAGTGGTCGTCCTCGTGTGGGCCCTCTCTGCTGCCCTGACTGTACCCTCACTGGTCTACCGCCAGACCAAAACACACGGGGCTGATACACTGTGCTATACTGATTATCAGTCTGGGCACAAGGCAGTGGCTCTGAGTCGATTTGTCTGTGGCTTTGTGATTCCTCTTTTGATTATAGTCTTCTGCTACTCAGTTATCTTTGTACAGCTCAGGAGTCGCCCCATGAAATCCACTAAACCTGTCAAGGTAATGACTGTCCTCATTGTGTCCTTCTTCGTTTGCTGGGTGCCCTATCACACTTTTGTCCTGTTGGAGTGGAACTTGGGGAATCACAGCCTTGAGATGCTCTACACTTGGCTGAAGGTGGGCAGCACAATGGCTGCAGTAAACAGTTTCCTTAACCCCATACTGTATGTGTTAATGGGTCATGACTTTCGGCAAACCCTAAAGAGGTCTGTTCTGTGGAAGATAGAAAATGCAATGGCAGAAGATGGGCGTATAGGTGGACGTAACCTCTCAAAGTCTGGGTCTTTTGAGAGTAAAGCTTTCACACACGTCTGAGGTTTAAGATTGTGTCATTTTATTGAGGTTGTTTGTAAGTTTGTAACGATGGTACCTTTTTTGCACTGCTTCTATAGATGTTATTTGATTTGTAATGTATTCATTCAAAGTGTTACTGTGTAAATATGAGTTTCAATGGATATCAAAAGGCGTGTCTGATTGAAATCTGTTACACTAGTTCTATACAATTAGTTGTTAAAGTTATGGACTCTTATGTTTTCTTAAAGTATCTACTGAACAAGAAATATAAATGCAACATATAAAGTGTTGGACCCATGTTTCATGAGCTGAAATAAAAGATTCCAGAAATGTTCCATTAGCATAAAAAGCTTATTTCTCTCAAATGTTGTGCACAAATTTGTTTACAACCATGTTAGTAAGCATTTCTCCTTTGCTAAGATAATCCATCCACCTGAAAGGTGTGGCATATCAAGAAGCTGATTATACAGTATGATCATTACACAGGTACACCTTGTGCTGGGGATAATAAAATGACACTTTAAAATGTTTAGTTTTGTCACATAACACCATGCCACAGATTCCTTACATTTAGAGGGAGCGTGCAATTGACATGCTGACTACAGGAATGTCCACCAGAGCTGTTGCCAGAAAATGTCATGTTAATTTCTCTACCATAAGCTGCCTCCAACATTGTTTTAGAGAATTTTTCCAGTATGTCCAACCGGCGTCAAAACCGCAGACCACGTGTAACCACGCCAGCCTAGGACCTCCACATCCGGCTTCTTCACCTGTGGGATCGTCTGAGACCAGCCACTTGGCCAGCTGATGAAACTGAGGAGTATTTCTGTCTTTAATAAAGCCCTTTTGTGGGGAAAAACTTATTCTGAATGGCTGGGCCTGGCTCTCCAGTGGGTGTATCTATGCCCTTCTAGGCCCACCCTTGGCTGTGCCCCTGCCCAGTCATGTGAAATCAATAGATTATGGAGGGCCTCATTTATTTATTTCAATTGACTGATTTCCTTATATGAACTGTAACTCAGTAAAATCATTGAAATTGTTGCATGTTGCGTTTATAGTTATGTTCAGTATCTTTGGGTAACAAAAGAAAGAACCATTCCACAATTAAGCAACTGTGTGCTACAACACGTGATAGTTCAAGAACTGGGGTTGTGCAATGACTGAAAATAATGTCATGATTCGTAGGAAAAGGTTGAGGTTAAAAACGTTCAAATAGATTTATCCTAGGCATCCTTTTCACCTTTTCCTCTCCACAAAGCGAGGGGGTTAAATCCAACATGGCCTCCATACCTGCGATAGAACTCAAGCATCAGGGCTTTGTAGGGGTTGCGGATCATTAGAACGCTGGAGTCAAGGCATGAATTGCCTCCCTGCCACTCATGGGTCTTTATGCAGATAGTTCTGCCATTGCACCAATAATCTCTCTCTCATTTGAAACATGTTAAAGGGGACCTTTCTGTATTTTACAACTTAAAAGTTAGTCACAAAATGGACAGTCCGCCATTGACTCAACTGGTGTGGTTTGGTGTTCATAGGTCAATTTAATAAGCCTGCTCGTTGGGTTTTTACTTTTGCCGTAGAGGGGACCATCAAAGTAGCAGCTGCCAGTGTAGAATCCTGTGGCCAATTCTATCAGGTGATGTGCCTAGGTGTTTCCTGTCCCTGGGAAGCTGGCTAATGCCATTTTTGACCGACAGAGCAGGAAACACCTGTCCATGCAGCAGCTGCTTGAACAGGAACAGACAAGCTTTGGTCCTGGATTGCGAGATTAGCTAAAGTGTAATATTCAACCAGTGTAAAGCAGAAGTAGAAATCAGCACAGAGATGATGACCTAACTACATATTGAAACATGGGGCATCTGCAGAACAACAAAACAAATACCTAAGAGGAAGTCAGTACCCTGTTCCCACCAATGATGCAGTGCATGGGGGCTTTTGGGGGAAACGAAAGTCCCTAAATAAACATCACAAGTCACTCACCACCACTCAGCAAGCAAGCTTGTATAATAATGGCGTGATGTTGTGCAAAGTGAAAATGACAGCTTGGAACTGATGTTGCGCATAATATATATATATTTTGTACGACCCTACTGGAATGCTCACCCTTGATTCGAGTCTTACACCATGAAGTAGCCCTGAGTGCCACAGTGCTCCAGCTCTTCTCCAGGGCAACTCTGCGGGTGGGTGTTGCTATGGTGACCAGTGAGCTGAGTTAAGGTGGAGCTTTACCTAGCAAAGACTTATAGATGACCTGGAGCCAGTGGGTTTGGGGACGTATTTGTAGTGAGGGCCAGCCAACGAGAGCATACAGGTCGCAGTGGTGGGTGTTATATGGGGCTTTGGTGATAAAACGGATGGCACTGTGATAGACTACACCCAGCTTGCTGAGTGGAGTGTTGGCTATCTCAACCCCCCCCCCCCCCCCCCCCCCAAACAAAATTATAAGAATACAATAATAAACACTTGCACCCTTTCTGGCTCTGACTTAACTGATAACTACTTTATTGAGGAAACGTGTACTTACTATGCTTGTGATATGTGGTTGTCAAATAAAATCACTGAATACAACACCTTACTGTGAAACGCTTACTTACAAGCCCTTAACCAACAATGCAGTTTGAAGAAAAATACCTTAAAAAAGTAAGAAAAAAAGTAACATAATTAAAGAGCAGCAGTAAAATAACAATAGTGAGGCTATATAAAGGGGGTGCCAGTACAGTATATACAGTTGAAGTCGGAAGTTTACATACACCATAGCCAAATACATTTACACTCAGTTTTTCACAATTCCTGACATTTAATCCTAGTAAAAATTCCCAGTCTTAGGTAAGTTAGGATCACCACTCTTAGGGATCGCGAACCGCTAGCGGAACACTTTTTGACAACATCCGGTGAAATTGGAGCACACCAAATTCAAACGACAAAATGTCAGAATAATAGTAGAGAGAGGACTGGCCACCCCACATAGCCTGGTTCCTCTCTAGGTTTCTTCCTAGGTTTTGGCCTTTCATGGGAGTTTTTCCTAGCCAACGTGCTTCTACACCTGCATTGCTTGCTGTTTGGGGTTTTAGGCTGGGTTTCTGTACAGCACTTTGAGATATCAGCTGATGTATGAAGGGCTATATAAATCAATTTGATTTGAAATATTTATTTTAGCTTTTATTTCTTTCATCACATTCCCAGCGGGTCAGAAGTTTACATACACTCAATTAGTATTTGGTAGCATTGTCTTTAAATAGGTTAACTTGGGTCAAATGTTTCGGGTAGCCTTCCATAACCTTCCCACAATAAGTTGGGTGAATTTTGGCCCATTCCTCCTGACAGAGCTGGTGTAACTGAGTCAGGTTTGTAGACCTCCTTGCTCACACACGCCTTTTCAGTTCTGCCCACACATTTTCTATGGGATTGAGGTCAGAGCTTTGTGATGGCCACTCCAATACCTTGTCCTTAAGCCATTTTGCCACAACTTTGTAAGTATGCTTGGGGTTATTGTCCATTTGGAAGACCCAATAGCGACCAAGCTTTAACTTCCTGACTGACGTCTTGAGATGTTGCTTCAATATATCCACATAATTTTCATTCCTCGTGATGCCATCTATTTTGTGAAGTGCACCAGTCCCTCCTGCAGCAAAGCACCCTCACAACATAATGCTGCTACCCCCGTGCTTCAAGGTTGGAATGGTGTTCTTCGACTTGCAAGCCTCCCCCTTTTTCCTCCAAACATAACAATGGTCATTATGGCCAAACAATTCTATTTTTGTTTCACCAGACCAGAGGACATTTCTCCAAAAAGTATGATCTTTGTCCCCATGTGCAGTTGCAAACCGTAGTCTGGCTTTTTTTTATGCCAGTTTTGGAGCAGTGGCTTCTTCCTTGCTGAGTGGCCTTTCAGGTTATGTCGATATAGGACTTGTTTTACTGTGGATATAGATACTTTTGTACCTGTTTCATCCAGCATCTTCACAAGGTCCTTTGCTGTTGTTCTGGGATTGTTTGCACTTTTCACACCAAAGTACGCTCATCTCTAGGAGACAGAACGCATCTCCTTCCTGAGCGGTATGATGGCTGCGTGGTTCCACTGTGTTTATACTTGCGTACTATTGTTTGTAAAGATGAACGTGGTACCTTCAGGCATTTGGAAATTGCTTTTAAGGATGAACCAGACTTGTGGCGGTATTCAATTTTTTTCTGAGGTCTTGGCTGATTTCTTTTGATTCTCCCATACAATCAATAAAAGCATTGTTGTAAAATAACATTTTTTTTCTTACGATTCATCAATATCTAGTTCAGATTTGGCTGCTAAGACTTTTGCCATATTTCTTTGAGAAAATGCCTCACCCAGTTCATCATCAATCCATGGAGATGGACGAACCCCAACTGTACTCTTTCTTACTGGTGCATGATGGTCCATTACCTCAGTGAGCAAATCAATAAAACATTCTCTGGCGTGATTTAAATCATCCTCTAGATAAATCAGCGCCCAGGGTACAGCAGCCAAATCATTTTGAAATAGCTCATGATTAAATGTTTTCAAATTTCTCTTGACCACAATCCTAGCGGGTTTATTTGGAACCATGGTGTTCATGGTTATGGTCACAATCTTATGGTCTGTCCAGCCCACTGGCATTGATTTGGCTTTTAAGCATTGCAATGGTATATTACAGAAGACCAGATCAATGCATGTGTCTGAATGATGAGCCAACTTAGTTGATGAACTGGTAGTGTCATTAACCATTTGTTTCAAACCACAGTTCTCCGCATATCTCATCAATTTAGTTATATTCTAGTTATTATGATCATTCCAATTTATATTAAAATCACCCAAGATAAATCCTTCTCTGTTATTATCTGTGGCCTGGTCAAACCCAGTGCATAAGTCATCCATATAGGACACCTTAGAGCTAGGAGGTCTATAAACACATCCTACCAAAATTACGTTAACTACTTCAGTTGGCTGATTTCACCAAAATGTGAATGTAATATGACCTATTCTAGGAGCCTATTGTTTGTGTATGACCTTTATTAATTGTTCACTTCTTTGTCAACAATGTCAGGTACAGGTAGAGTTGACTGGGGCCTTCAGTAAGTAAGGCACAGGGGGTAAGAAATCATTTTTAAATTACAGATATAAAATCCAACTGTGACCATGGTAAAGTTAACTACTTAACTTTGGTTGGCTGCTTTGAGCAAAACGAGTATGTAATATATCGTATTCTGAGAGCCTAGTGTGTGAACTATGTGGAATATTTTTGGACACTTCCCTGAAAACAGGTACTAACAGGAGGTGCAATATGAGTCTGTCAGGTCGTCACTGAATGGCAATGGAGGCTTTGGTGGTCCACACAACGAAGAAGCAGGTGTTCCTTCCAGTAATGTGGAGCTGACTTTGGACCTGGTGCCAGTGGGGATGGTCTTCCCGGAGGCGATAAGACCTCCTTGATATAGAAATCCTTCAACTTGACTGCCTCATCAATGGTAAGGTAGGCTGTCACTGTAAATGAGAATGTGTTCTTTAACTGACTTGCCTAGTTAAATTAAGGTTAAATAATACATTAAAAAAATAAGTTTCCTTGCACCATAGGGACACTTGACCTCCACCACTGCTATGGTGCCCACCAGACCATCCGGTGAGGCACCCAGGATCCCAGATGCTGTGACCCAAAGCCCTGACTCCAGCACATCCATCAATGTAGCTGTTTTGAATGCCTTGATGCCCTCCTCTTCATTATCGGTGCCCCACTTTACAGAAAACACCCCCATCCAACGACTGTGATCTGAGGACCCTTTTTACCTGAGACGGAGTAACGAACTTGGCCCTAACCACTGCTCCATAACTGCTGGCTGTCAACCTCCCTCTCTTCATGGTGTGCCAGTTGGGGTTGATGCACTGTCCTACTGTTGCTTGCCGTATAGCCTCCTGCTGCTCCGCCGACAGCGCCATGCCAGGCAGGATGCCTGCATGCCCCAGGTGTCCTTGTTTTTTAACAATGTCCAGTGATGACAGGGAAGGTAGTGGTTGTTCTGGCTCAGGTTCAGGTTCAGGAGCCCTGTCATTCCACTGAACCTGCCCTGGAGATGGTTCCTTAGTCACTGAAGATCCTCCTGTGTGGGCACTCGGGATATAGCGTTGTAGTCTTCGGCCGGGTACAGGTACTCCACTGACTGCACCTGGTTGGGCACGGCTGGCTTCCTCCACTCACATTCCACAGCCGTACGGCCAATATTGTGGACCACCAAAATAGGCTGCATGGCTACACTTATGAGCTCCATGTGTCACCCTGCAACACACATTGGAAATGATTTTGGAAAGATTGTCATCTTTTTGAGTGCAACACTATATAAATAAAGTTTGATTTGATTGATGACATTACAGCTGTAGAATATTTAATCAACTGTATGTTTCACATGAGGACAAGTGCAGTTTTTTCATTAACTTTTCATTGATTGCTTGGGATTTTATCACTTGACATATCAATCATATAGCGGGAAGGATCCTATAAATCAAGGCTGAATGCATGTACCACACCGAAAAAAATAAATACTGTGCCTTTGAAGATTTGTCTCTGGTCATGAAACTACAATACAGGCTTGATGTCTTAACAGTCAATTCTGAATATCAATAGATTTTTAGATTCATTCTCATCAATGACAACATTCTAGAACTGAGTTATAAGTCATCTAAGTCTGATATTCAGGATCATCTGGTTAATGATTATATCATTAAGTGGCTCTTGTAGAATGACAGCTTTATAGAACACACTGTATTTACAAGATGCTCAAACTTAACTTAATAGCTTCACTCACCCACACAGGATAAACTTTATCCCTCATGCTGGCCCTGACCAAACTGGTAAATTGCCCCTCACTATAGCTGCACTTTTCCACATGTTCAGACTATAGTGGTCTTTTCCCCTTTTAATATACTTATGCTCATCCTTAAATGCCATAAAGTCTGAAATAAACAAGTCGACACAATGTACAAACAATTATCTAGGCTAAGTATTAAATTATGTTTTGATCTATTGCTCTACTAGAAAAACGATGTCCCGAGTTTCCGACTTCGAATTCCGAATTGGATGACCGTTAAACATTGTTTTTCCCTGTCAGAACTCGTTTGTAATTTTTTTTTAATTCACAGTTGTTTTGAATGCACTTAAATCAGTAGTCCCTGATGGCTGTGGTAACTATTGACGACACCAGAACTAGGCTTTAACGTACACATTTTTTTAATTTATTTTTTTACCTTAATTTACGGTTAGGCATACGGTTAGCAGTGTGGTTAGGGTAAGGTTTAAAATCCGATTTTAAGAACAATTGTAGAAAGGGTGGCTGTGGTGACGACCTGGGGCAATAGCAACCAATCTGTATCCCTAATCACCACACAACTTCCGGATAATACAGTGACGCAATCATCTGAAACTAAAAGTGGAATTTAACTTGGCAACTTGAGTAAATAGGTGGCGTTCTACATAGCTAGGTAGATAACTCTACCCACGACACAGAGGATTTGTTTGATGAAAGCAAGGAGGTAGTCAATTGTATTTGTATGTTGATATAGCTAGCTATGTAACGTTAGCTAAACCAATAGCACATTCTTCTATCTAGCTTTAGCATACATGTTTTGCTAAACTAGCTAGCCACTGGATCTATCTGCTGCGTCAGTCTATTTGGTAACGTTACTAACGTCGCTGGAGAAATGTTGAGCAACAGTTCTCTGAACATTTCGCTATTGTAACCTAATTCAACTACGGAACTATCGATTGTCATATGTTTGGATTCATTATCACATGCTAATTTACAGGCAAGGGGGTCGGCTACTTTCGTCACCTCACTCTACATCCTGAAACAATGGCTAGCGCTGCCCCTCCACCAGCAGCTGCCTCGACTGCCACTGAGAACCCCATCCCCGGCTCCAGCAGCTCGACAGCGGGGGAGGGTGGTAACCAGGACAGCACATTCGAATGCAACATCTGCCTGGACACCTCCAAGGATGCAGTGATCAGTCTGTGTGGGCATCTCTTTTGGTAAGCACCCTCTTGTCTTGACACTGTTCTGTATTTGAGATTGAGGGACATTCATCCTTATTATCTGGTCGCCTGTACTCGGTAAAGGGTCTCGTTCACAATTAAATAGAGTAATTTAATGTATCTCTGTGGTCTTATTTCACATGTCATGTTAGTTGTATATGGGGAAATGTTATTGATGCCATTTTTAGTTTTCGTAGTGCAATCCTCAGATGTCAGGATGAATGATGAGATGAGATACTATGACTTGACTGTCGTCTAATTATTCTATCTCCCATCCCTTACCTTCCCTGTCCCCTTGCACATCTAGTTGGCCCTGCTTACATCAGGTAAGGCAGTTGATACCTAATTTATTTTACACAGCCACTGTCATGATCAGCTGTCACTTGACCCTATCCCAAGGGATACTTTACTGCTTCTCTGAATGTATCATGTGATCTTAACCAGGTAGGTCTGAATTGCCCCCCCCCCCCCCCCCCACCCCCCCACCATGTTTATGCAGTGGTTGGAGACCAGACCTAACAGACAAGTGTGTCCAGTATGCAAAGCAGGCATCAGTCGAGAGAAAGTCATCCCACTATATGGCAGGGGAAGTACGGGCCAACAGGACCCAAGGTAGGTTGATGCACTCAATACATGAAAGCAAGACGCACAGTTTTCATACATTCCTCAGTTATCTACTCTGAATTCCACATCCCAAACTACTGCTGTAAACAACTAATCTCTCATTGTTATAGGGAGCGAACGCCTCCTCGACCACAAGGACAGAGGCCAGAGCCTGAAAATCGTGGTGTAAGTTTTCAGACTGTAATTATTTTTGGAAGAATGTGAGCAAAGTTCAATCCAGATTGTTCTACTGTGTACCACCTGTTTGCAATTTTGACTGCTGTATTGCACTACCCATTCATGATGAAACTATTACATGGTATTGTGTAGTTGCTGTAGTGCAAACCTGCCCATAGCCTAATTCATTAGCAGAATTACCTTTTCCACTGGGACCTATTAAGCTCTATCTGATGAGTAAGAGAGAGAGGCTCTTTATTTGACCCCTTGAGAATGACAACACGGCACTAACGATTGCGTCACCTCTCCCTCAAAACACCTGTTAAATCAAGTTTTTTTTTGTACATATTGAATAGTAATGTTATAACCCTATCAATGCAATGTTACTGTAAGGTTCTCTTTCTTCCCATTACAGGGATTTCAGGGTTTTGGTTTTGGAGATGGAGGATTCCAGATGTCTTTTGGCATTGGTGCCTTTCCATTTGGCATTTTTGCTACAGCTTTTAACATCAATGATGGAAGACCACCCCCAGGTACTTTAGTTCTGCAGATTGCGCATTGTGTATTGTAACAACGTTTGATAAAAATGTGATTATTGTGAATGGCCCCCTCTACCTTGAAAAGCAGTTGTTCACCTGTTAAAGTAATCTCTCTCAACGTGTCTCCACACACATAGCTGCCCCTGGAACCCCTCAGCACATGGATGAACAGTTCCTGTCTCGACTCTTTCTATTTGTTGCTCTGGTGATCATGTTTTGGCTGCTAATCGCATAAATGTCTGAGCAGCCAGGACGAAGGCTCAAGTTGGACAGTTGTTTGCAGATACTTGTTTGATTTTTGTCCTTTTCCACATTTAAGTATTGTCCTCTAGACTTGACAAGCTATTGATTTAATTTCAGTAATCAATATCACTACTGTTTGATTACACCTGTACTATGAATCCTACCGAAGTCTGAAATAGTTTTTTTTGTTCGAACAATGGCTCTGCCTCTCATTTCCATCAAGGTTATTGTGTTTTTATTAGACATTTTAAGTGTACCAGGTTGGCAATATAGAACCAGATACTAAAAGAAAGATGGTAAATGTAAGCTACCAGATGTATCCTCTGTGCTTCTATGGATATAGATTACAAGTGGTATGTCCTGTTTCTAAACTAAATATGATATATAAATTCAGGAAGAGGCGTATCATTGGTGATACTTTAAAATTGACACAACAATTGCCTTTTGGGTACCACTACCAGTATGAAGCCATATAAACAATACAGTGGTGCATTTTTATGTGTGGTGTTAGCAGGGGAATAGTCGTGAAGAGCTGTATTGGTATGGTTTTAAGTTATTTAATGACATACTATACCAGTATGTCCTCAGTTGCGCTAGGAGCGATTTGGTAAGACAATTTATTCACTTATTTTCTGAAACATAAGAAATAATCTTAAGGTTACAATATTTGAAGGATGAAAGTTGAGACAATTTAAAGGAGTTATTTTTTTATTGAATGATACTGTCATTGTCTGCCACTTGTAAGACTATTTAGTCTGAAAAATGTAGAATTCTAATGCAAACGCTTCTATAGCATACATAGTAAAGAGCTTGGGAAAAAATATGCAAAAGGTATAAAATGGATATAGTTTTCAACCTGACACAACAAGATGACGGTCATGATAATATGCATGAGTAACTAACTGATGCAGTTATTTGAGTAATCCCTCTAATTTCTATTTCATTTTTTGTCTTGTTTACAACTTTTACTCATTTATTCTAAAATAAATAGTAAAATATATAGAGTGGATTATTATAATAACAATGGATGGTTAGAATAGCATTAGCATCTGTAATAAAGACTGTGTACTATATCCTACTGAGAGATCTTTACCTAAACATTCATTTCACCTTTTATATGGGTTGTCAATGTGTTTCTCATCACTCAATTCCAGACAAACATCCAAAATTAGAAACAGAATAACAGCCCATTTTATTTTCAATTGGGTTAAGAACTTGCATTCACAACAGCAAAATTAGATCATCTATACAAATTTAAAAAGTTATTTTTTGCACCTCTCTATGATACTACCAAAAATGTGATATTCCAAAAACAGAACATGAATAACTTGCCTATTCATGTGTATTAGGAGAGCGATTTAAAAATATATATTTTAGAAAAAGATTGTTTCGGTAAAAATAAAAAAACATATGAACCTGAGAACAACCCGTCGACCCTACAATATGAATGAGTTATGACGTCTCTTGATCTGGCAGTTCTTTGGACACCGTCACCGGCGGTTCATTGACAGTCACTGGCTGATCCATACTAAACTCGGCCTCATACATAATCTGTTGGATCTTAATTTTGGTCTCACATCTTTTTTGTGGGGTTAGCCTCTTCAAAGCAGGAACGAAGCTGAGGAGTAACATCTCATCCTCGTCACACTGCCAGATAGGGATCGTGGAATCTGATCTGTGATCTTTCTCTTTGGCCAGCAGCTTCCTGTTCTTAGCGGAGCGCTTAGAGGGAGTGCTTGAGGAACATGGTGAAGCAGGTTGTCTTGTCTGAGGCCTCTCCTTGGTTGCGTAAATTGATGACTGGAGTACTGCGGATGTCTGGGGCGCTGGGGACGTCTGGGCGCCTGGTGGACACTTGCCCAGAAAAGACAGATGGGCACCTTGTTGCCCTGGGGACAGCTGGGTCACAAAAGCTAGCTGTGACATGGTGCCAACCTGGGTGCTAGGGGTTTTCATGTCGTTCACCAGGGCTGTGTTGAGTGTTTTGACAGGTATTATTTCACTCTGTGCGCTTTTATTGATTGTATCAGGGCTTTCCAGGTTGGCAGGGGCCACATTGCTGTTTCTTGGTTTAATGAATGGTTGAAGAAAGATCAGACGTTGTCTGTATTTCCATCGGCTTGGAGCGAGCTCCCCTTTCTCCTCCTTACTCCTCTTCTCCTGTCTTACTTCCTTGAAGTATCGATCTCTCAGATTCTTCCATTTCCTTTTGCACTCTTCAGCTAAAGGGATAAATAAATATAGATGAATCATACTCAATATAATATATTGTTTTATGCATTGGATATCGAACATGAAGCTTTCTAAATTAGTATGAATATAACTATTTATTTATGTATATTTTTTCTTCAGATAACGTTAGAGGTGATTGTCTCTATCCCATCGATGGAGCCTCATCGGGTTCCTACTTATAAACTGTAAATAGAAGGATCTACCATTGGAGTTGGTTCTAATTTGCAGTGCTCTCCATTTCATGTCAAAATATCGACAGGCAGGCTACTTGACATTTGTTCTATCAGTGATTAATTGGTAGCTAATGTCATTCATGCGCGGAAAATGCGATGCCTCAAATGACGCTACTTGTGTCTCATCGTGCGGTGGGGAACGGAGAAGAAAAATCCCTCCCTGTGCGGCAGTGACTGCCGTCTGCGCTGATCTCACGAATTCGTCGCCGCTGCCTCCCCATTGACTACAATGCGGTTCTTGCAGTGAGGTGCTGTTAAAACTCACCGTACTCATATGCTACTCACGTGATTTAAAACATATAATATAAACAAACTTGAAAAAAAAGTCAGCTTGCTTACAACTAATGTTAGCTAGCTAAAACATTTGCATTAATGTGACTTGATAATTTGTAGAAATAGGCTACCAAAGCTCACCTGGAAGAGCTGTCAATGAGCTTATTTTCCCCCAAGCAAGTGATCTTGTGTCACCATTGCGGTAATCTGGCAAAGTTGTATTATACAGCTCAGGAAAATTAAAAACAGACAATATCAACTTTTCGTCCATCTTGACTTCTTGACATACGCGGAAGCGACGGTCTCCCGCCTGTGTGGCGCGTGGTTACGTCAAAGCGGTATGTACTGTACAGACTATCGCCAGCCGATCCGCTGCCGCATGCGTGTCCCTGCGCTACCTGTCTCCCTTTATCTGTCATATGCCTACTCATCACAAGAGGGCAGTACAATCTCGTGTTCTGAATACTTAGAGAGGACACAACCAAAGGATTTGGCAGTATGATACACCATCTCTGGGACACCTATCCTAAAGGTGGGCTCATCAGTGTCAACCTAACTCTCAAATAAATATAAATAATTGACCAGACATTAGTCCTAGGCTATAGCTAAGCAAATTATTATATTAGATGTAGTGCAAACAGGCTAGCGGAAAATCGGTGCTCATGCTTTGTCTCATTTCATGCAGCAGTAGCCTATTATTTCCATTTAAAAAAAACATCTGTGTCATATGACAACTGGCATATCAGCCCCGACATTAGTGGAGCTACAGGAAAGTCCACCAGAGCTGTTGCCAGAGAGTGTAATGTTAATTTATCTACTATAAACCGCCTCCAACGACGTTTTAGAGAATTTTGCTGTATGTCCAACTGGCCTAACAATCGCAGACCACATGTAAACACGCCAGGACCTCCACATCCGGCTTCTTCACCTGCGGGATCGTCTGAGACCAACCAGTCGGACAGCTGATGAAACTGACAAGTATTTCTGTCTGTAATAAAGCCCTTTTGTGCCGAAAAATGTATTCTGATTGTCTGGGCCTGGCTGGGACTATGCCCTCCCAGGCCCACCCATGGCTGTGCCCCTGCCCAGTCATGTGAAATCCACAGATTTAGGGCCTAATGAATTTATTTTAATTGACTGATTTCCTTATATGAGCTGTAACTCAGTAAAATTGTTGCATGTTGGGTTGATATTTTTGTTTAGTATAAGTACTGTAGGCCTCTACTAGCATTTATTTCAACACACAGTACAAGCCTTTACCACTGGAGAAACATAATTACATGCTTGTGTAGATACATCTTCTGTTGCTTATACAACTCTAAAGTCTTCATTGTGTGTAGTCAGTCCAAGCAGGCCAAAACCTCTGTACCATTCCCATTAATTGACTGTTCACTTATGGCATTTCAGTTGTTACATGCAGTGTTCAAAAACAGCATTTGAAAAATAGAGAGAAATGGCATCATTCCACAACACATCTATCCACCCAGCTCCTCTCACACCTCAGGGGTACCAGCCTGGTTCATTAGTGGGTCCCCACCCTCCACCTCCCTTTCCCCACCCACTCTTTCCACCTTCCCGTTCCCCTCCCCTTCCTCCCGCACTCTGTCCTCTTCAGCAGGTGTCTGTTGGACACAGACTGCCACCGTATTCTCATCCACCATTTCACATGTCAGGTTGCAGAAGGCAGAGAGAGGCAAGTTGAGGCAGCCCCCGCTTACTTGCCTTTTGTTCCTGCTGGCTCCTGAGCTTCTGGCTTGTGGGTATAAAGACCCAAGCAGGTCCCTGTTTAATATCCATTCACATAACTGCTGCATAGCTTTAAGCACCAGCTGTCAGAGCAGCTCACATATCACTGCACCTGTACATAGCCCATCTGTAAATAGCCCATCCAACTACCTCATCCCCATACTGTATTAATTTATCTTGCTCCTTTGATCCCCAGTAGCTCTACTTGAACATTTATATATATATATATATATATATATATATATATATATATATAAAATATAAATATATATATAATATAAATATATATATACACACACACACACATTGGGGCAAAAAGGTATTTAGTCAGCCACCAATTGTGCAAGTTCTCCCACCTAAAAACATGAGAGAGGCCTGTAATTTTCATCATAGGTACACTTCAACTATGACAGACAAAATGAGAAAAAAAATCCAGAAAATCACAGTGTAGGATTTTTAATGAATTTATTTGCAAATTATGGTGGAAAATAAATATTTGGTCACCTACAAACAAGCAAGATTTCTGGCTCTCACAGACCTGTAACTTCTTCTTTAAGAGGCTCCTCTGTCCTCCACTTGTTACCTGTATTAATGGCACCTGTTTGAACTTATCAGTATAAAAGACACCTGTCCACAACCTCAAACAGTCACACTCCAAACTCCACTATGGCCAAGACCAAAGAGCTGTCAAAGGACACCAGAAACACAATTGTAGACCTGCACCAGGCTGGGAAGACTGAATCTGCAATAGGTAAGCAGCTTGGTTTGAAGAAATCAACTGTGGGAGCAATTATTAGGAAATGGAAGACATACAAGACCACTGATAATCTCCCTCGATCTGGGGCTCCACGCAAGATCCCACCCCGTGGGGTCAAAATGATCACAAGAACGGTGAGCAAAAATCCCAGAACCACACGGAGGGACCTAGTGAATGACCTGCAGAGAGCTGGGACCAAAGTAACAAAGCCTACCATCAGTAACACACTACGCCGCCAGGGACTCAAATCCTGCAGTGCCAGACGTGTCCCCCTGCTTAAGCCAGTACATGTCCAGGCCCGTCTGAAGTTTTCTAGAGAGCATTTGGATGATCCAGAAGAAGATTGGGAGAATGTCATATGGTCAGATGAAACCAAAATATAACTTTTTGGTAAAAACTCAACTCGTCGTGTTTGGAGGACAAAGAATGCTGAGTTGCATCCAAAGAACACCATACCTACTGTGAAGCATGGGGGTGGAAACATCATGCTTTGGGGCTGTTTTTCTGCAAAGGGACCAGGACGACTGATCCGTGTAAAGGAAAGAATGAATGGGGCCATGTATCGTGAGATTTTGAGTGAAAACTTCCTTCCATCAGCAAGGGCATTGAAGATGAAATGTGGCTGGGTCTTTCAGCATGACAATGATCCCAAACACACTGCCCGGGCAGCGAAGGATTGCCTTCGTAAGAAGCATTTCAAGGTCCTGGAGTGGCCTAGCCAGTCTCCAGATCTCAACCCCATAGAAAATCTTTCGGAGGGAGTTGAAAGTCTGTGTTGCCCAGCAACAGCCCCAAAACATCACTGCTCTAGAGGAGATCTGCATGGAGGAATGGGTCAAAATACCAGCAACAGTGTGTGAAAACCTTGTGAAGACTTACAGAAAACGTTTGACCTCTGTCATTGCCAACAAAGGGTATATAACAAAGTATTGAGATAAACTTTTGTTATTGACCAAATACTTATTTTCCACCATAATTTGCAAATAAATTCAATAAAAATCCTACAATGTGATTTTCTGGATTTTTTTTCTTCTCATTTTGTCTGTCATAGTTGAAGTGTACCTATGATGAAAATTACAGGCCTCTCTCATCTTTTTAAGTGGGAGAACTTGCACAATTGGTGGCTGACTAAATACTTTTTTGCCCCACTGTATGTATATAGATATATATATTCTGCACATCTACCATTCCAGTGTTTAATTGCTATATTGTAATTACTTTGCCACCATGGCCTATTTATTGCCTTACCTCCCTTATCCTACCTCATTTGCACACACTGTATATAGACTTTTTCTATTGTATTATTGACTGTATGTTTGTTTATTCCATGTGTAACTGTGTTGTTGTATGTGTCGAACTGCTTTGCTTTATCTTGGCCAGGTCACAGTTGTAAATGAGAACTTGTTCTCAACTAGCCTACCTGGTTAAATAAAGGTGAAATAAAAAATAATAGATCATCTCATTTTGCTTCATTTGTTTCCAAACTGTTGTCCACTGACAATCACACTCCTAACTAATTAGAATGATAACAATTGAATCCTTGTATAAGAAATGAGTAACCACTGTTATATAAACTGCTGTGATGAACTACGATCATAAATAGACAAGCAGACACTTAATTAGATTGGATGCCTAAATATAGATCTCCAGATTCATGCAGCGATATCTTATACCCTAAAAATGTTCAGTGAGACAGGCTCTATGCCGGTGGAAAGTCACAGTCATTTGTATCTTTGATTCCTTGCTTGTTTCTATAAATGTCCTTCCTTGTTTCTCTCCATTGCTATGCATGTGGGATGTACAAGGAATGAATCCACAAAATTACTTATTGTAGAAGTAGCCGGCTGTTATGTCTGATCCCAGCAGTACAATGATGGCCGTAAGGATGGTGCTAAGACATAACCTGGAATTTGGAGATACACTTACAAATATCACAGTGAAAGATATTTTCACTTAGACATATATATTGTTATTATTATTTTTAAATGAGTTGATATTGTAATGTTAGCTAGCTAGCTAGCTAACTTTACATACTGTATAGCTAGCTAATTGAATTAAATATAACCAGCTAACTTCATATTAGCTTGTTAGCTATCTTGATGTATTTATCATTGTAAATGAAAAACACAAACTCGAAATGCATTTGTAGTTAGCTAGCTAACAGACATGGAAAAGGGTGAAGGGATTAGCAACTCTGGCTGTCAGATAAGGGAGAGAGTAGGCTACTCTGGACAGGGCAGATTCCTTTGTGGGAGAACATTATAAAAAATATTCTCCAGTTCCAGTACCTAGTTAGAAAATGTTTGCAAATGTTGTAAACAAAAATACAATTAAAAGTCACACACAATGTATAAACCAATTACATCTGGATCAGACCAACCCTGCTGGATGTGCAGGCTTCTATTCCAGCCCAGTACTGACACACCTGATTAAATTCACAAAATCTAATTAGTTGATAATCACATGTGTAATTGCTGGGCTGGAATAGAAGTCATCTTACCAAGTAGATCAGGGATCAGTGAAGCGAGGATGGCCACCTCTGGCGTTGACAGTAATTTGTCTGTATTTCTGTGTTGTATTCTCAAATTAACATTTTTTTGTCCATTTGTAAGCACTCAAATTAGTTGCATTTGATTGTCACTCATTCTCAGGATTTCAGCCATGTGAACCTATTTAGCAGCTGATGATAATGGAACGCACTGCCAACTCCGATCCTCAAGCACCCCAACAAGACTATGATATATTCTAATATTTGATGCAGAAAGTGTATATTTGTACATTCAGCTCATTGTGGAAATATTGCAAGTATTTACCCAGCACTCCCAAGTCCTTCTTCTTCTTGGGTCCAGTGTGGACCCGCTGACTGATCCCCACATCTGGGTTAACATGTACACTTTGCCACTGCTTAGGCTGAGCATCACATGACACAGGGAAGTGTGAGACAGCTGCTGGTCTATCAGATAACATCCACAAGAAAAATAATTGATACATCTTGTCCATGTCTGTATTAAAGGCAGTGAGTTATTAAATTAACTTTATGTTGAAAATGCCCTTCAATTGAACACATTGTGTAACAACATAAAATACTCACTGGAGTATCACACCCCCCCCCGCAAGTGTGTGGGGGGGGGGGGGGGGGGGGGGGGGGGGCATGGGACCTGGGAGGCGCCTCCCCAGATAGCATATGAGCACGTCATGGCAAAAGCTGTACAACTGCAACATTTGATCTCATTCTCATTGCAAAATGTGTAGAATAGCATGAGATAAGCTATAAAACTACAACTTTTCCTCTGCCCTATGGCAATGTATGCAGAATTGCATGAAATGACCTTGAAAATGAAAAATTCTCTCAGCCTCATTGTAAAATGTGTAGAATAGCATGATAATGGCTATACAACTGCACTGTGAAATGTCGGTATGCCACTGATAATGCTGTCCCACTGAGGGGAATTATTAGCTTTATTTCTAAAAACATGCACGTGTGTTGTGTATAAGTCAAGGCCGTCACTTTGTTTTGTGAGATTTGAAATTGTGGTGGTACGTGAAAAGCTTTCCCACCAAAACACATGAGACCAAGTTGATGACCAACTGATTGACCTCAAATACTAGGGTTGAAAACAATCAAGTTATCATTAGAGAGCGCTCTTCACACCAGGCCCCAGAATCTGAGTGTAGATAATCAAAAATACATTGGCAGAGGTCGCTGGCAGAAGTTTGTCTTTGTCTTTGCACCATAGGCTCTCTGAGTCTTCTGGGTTGGGGTAATAATTGTGATCCCAAGGTCCTCCTAAGAAAAAAGCAAAGTAGCCCCAAAAAGCAAGGGACACAAAATGTGGACATTAAGCAGTGTAGAGAGAAGCAGGCATCATCTCTGCAGATCACACCTTCCCTTTACATTCCATCTATTCAAAGATTGTATTGGTTTACAGTTGAAACTGCAAATGGCTTGATATCATGTATTTGTGGGCATCGTACTAAATAAAAACCTGTTGGACTACTGACCTATAATAATAAATAAAAAAACAGATATTCAAATGTTTTGAAAAAGAAAAATCTTAAAACACTGAAAAGGTTTTAGCCTCTTCAATGCCAAGGTGAACTGTTAAGACCTCTGGCTGCTTTCAGCCAGTTCAGGTACCTCTGGCCACTGACTTGTCACCTGCAGCTCTCCATTGTATTGGGCCCCACTGAAAAGAAGGCATCCTAACGGAGGTACACAACAGACAACATGAAAGTGTGTCAGTTTAGAAAGTTAAGATTACAGAGAGTTTAACAAAGACCCTGAAATAAATGTAATTATCCATATCACCTGTGAGGCAATAAAACATATTTGATTGAAACGACGCTGGAGATGAGAAGCAGGTACGGGAGCTGAACGTTTAATGTGGAACAGACAGGTAACAAGACAGGAACAGCGTCAGCACACGGGTAACAACAACATACAAACATTAGCTGGGAACATAGCTGGGGAACTGACAAATACGATGTCACTTTAAGTACTGAACACTGCATGCCTTCAGTTGGGTTACTTGAATAGTTCTAGGCAACAGGTTACCATAAAAAAAATGGAGTTAGCAGAACAAATGACATTTTACAGTCTACCGTTGTTTAATTCCCCAATTTTCACTAAAGGCACCACTAGGACTACATAGTGTATAGCCTCACATATAGCCACCCTATTTCCCTTTCTATTCTATAAAATGTTTAAGAAATCAGTCCCATGGCTTGAGCATCTCCAGAGAGCAGAATAGTCATTTTTCCCCTCAGCATAGGGGAAGGAACATTGAACACATTCCACAGAGCAATGTCAAATCCTTGTACTCAATCACATTACACACCTCAGGACATGTGTTTGGCCAAAACTTGTTTTGATTTTCATGTTCGGGTTAATGAACGTATTATCCAACTCATTCAATAGCGCTTAGGTGGCATTGCAGCAATTTCGTAATCTGCCTCACACTGTTTTATTACAGGCTAGGCTTACTGAACCGTATGCAAACCATTCCACATTCACTTGAAAATATGTGACAATTTCAATAATTTGGCACCACATTCAGGGTTTATAAATAACCCTGATCCGCCTAATAATTGGCTGCTGGTAACTGCAAACACGGAGTATTATTTCATTTACATCCATGTCATTTCTCAGCTATTTAGTTCAGAAGTTATGCTTAACATATTCGATCCTCTTGCAGCCTAGAAAATAATATTGGTCAAACCAATCTTCCGGCTAGATCTTACACCATTAGGTTGTGCCGTTGGGCAAGGATGTGTTGTTTTAGGTTTATTTTATATTTTCCACAAGAGGATTCAAAGTTTTTACAAACCAATTGCCTTTGACAACAACAATATAAGGCGCTTCTATCATACTAATCCCGAGTAATGAATTTAACACCATTAAACCTATGTGGATGTGATACAATGTCTTTCATTGAAAGAAAATCACAAAGACCAGAGATAGCTATCTCAACAGCTCTAAAAACTATACATCAACAATCTGCTGCCCATTAAACCCCAGTGAAAGGGATGAGGTGATGTTTATTGTTATCTGTTTTCAAAAAACCCTTATCTGAGGAGCTTAGGACAGATTTTGAAAATCCATTAATTCCTTGATAAAAAGGTGTTGTGTTGCCTTATATGAAATCAAAGGATTTGTTGGAGAATAAATACAACCTGTAATAGCTTTACCTCAGCCGTGCACATTGTCAGAAAAGTCAGGCTGAATGACTGCACTTCATAGATAAGGTCTAGTTCTCATGCTGTGAATACTAACAGAGAGAGATTGTCAGAAGCCTTGGCTATCCATACCTGTACATTCTGAATTATATTTCACCTCTGAACATGCTCCCTTTGTGAATGGCTGTAATGCTCAAACATGATGAACACACGCTGCTCTACAGCTGACCATTTGCTGCTCCCAGCCTGCCATGTGTGTTGTGTGGTGAGGATTGGTACTGTGACAGCAACAAACAAACATCACCAAATTCCATTGTCCCTATTTAATGGATAAATAAAGATTGTAAACATTTGTATTGGAACTGTATGATTCAGATTGATTGAAAACCAGGACGTGTAGCCTTGTGTGTAGGAATAAACTCTGAGCACAAATCAACGAGGACTGCAAGTGTTCAAATTCAGGGGCTAATCCCCAATAGGTCCTTGGTTACACCAAAGGGTTCATCTTTAAGACCAGGTTTCTAATACCAAGCAATCTATTTTTCTCTAAAACCACAACAATAAGAATCTTAGAAGCTCTCTACCCCTAATTTAATACAGAGAAATCTGATTTCTTTTTCAGAAAGCAAAGCAATGGGGCCAGATTAGCTGAAGTCCCATCCTCCCTAACCCCCTCACAAAACTGCCCAGATTAGCTGGGAATTAAGTTTAAACCATTTTGTATTTGTCTAGTCCATAGGGGGATTATGTCCTTTTTTTTCTTCCTAAATTTCTGTTATAAAATCAGAATGAGTGTGTCTGTGGTTCAGCACAGTGGAGAATGAGCCACACTAAGGTATATGCTTCACCCAAAAGCATTAACTGACTGCCTTGGCTGGCACTTTAAACACTAGGTTGAATTTGAAGTGAATTCTTTGGGCAGAAATCTTGTCATGGAGGGGTCAAGTAGGATGGAGAGACAGAAGTTTCCATTCACCATTGACAATATACTGAACAGATTTCCAATTAACAATGCGGAGAGCAGGCAGTCTGGTGCGACCCACAACACTGTACCAGGTGAGGATGGAGTAAGATCAGAGAGTATTCCTGCTGGGAGCCACATAGAACCTCCACAGCACACCTGCTCATGCTGCTGGTACTGCTCCCACTGTGGAGAGGTGTTCCAGGCTGACTATCCTCCTGAAAGTAAGACCTAAACCTATGACATGTTTGTTTGATGATTATGTCTAGCAGATCAGTTGTTTTTACCATTAGCCAGGTAGGTGTATAGACGTTTATGCGTTGACCTGAAATCAGTGTGCCAAACACTTACATGTACAGTTATTTTAATTCAGCTTGGCAGTATGCATGGTCCAGAAGAATGTTTCCAGAGCCATGCAGGCCAGGCGGAAACACTAACAGAGAGGAGCAGTCCTTCAGTCAGGTCCAGAGGCGAACACGGCGACACCGCACCATATTCACTGAGGACCAGCTGGATGCTCTGGAGGAGCTATTCCTTCAGAACCAGTATCCAGATGTTAACGCGAGGGAAAAACTGGCACAACGCACTCATTTACGCGAAGAGCGAGTAGAGGTAAGCGCCTTGTGTTTGTCAGTTTCTAAATATTTTTTTTGTTTCATTATGTTTTAAAACGGTTTGTCAATGTAGCCTAATTTACTTTTATTTCGATAGGTATGGTTTAAAAACCGAAGAGCGAAGTGGAGGCGACAAAAAAGAACAGCATTTGGTGTGCAAGACCTGGAAGACTAGAAAATGGTGTACCGTATTATGCACTTGTAGATATTTTCTAGACATTTTTGGATACTTTATCCAATGCAATGATGAAGGCTAGAATAATTCTAAAAGCGTCACTGACTGACATTTCCGGTGACGGAGAAATTGTCGCTGGATAATGGGAGTAGAAAGGAGGCTCGGATTTGAAGTAGAGGGAGTACAGGGCTTTGCATGTCTCTTGAGGAGGCTAAAAGTAGATTTTGGCTTGGAAGAGTTACACATTTTCAGGAGTCGGGAAGAGGATTGGAGGGAAAGAGAGAGGAGGTTGAAAAGACTAAGGGAGACGGAGGATGGGTTTGAATCTGTTGAAGCTAGCAAAAAAGAAGGAAGGTATGTTGAGGAAGATTGGTGTCAAATTCAAACAGAGTGAGCTGGACGCCAGCTCTAGATCTGGAGGTGAAATGGAAGGGATAGAAGGTGTTGTAAGGAGCTTGTATTGATAAACATGGTAATGATAAAGAAATGTTTGGTCCAGTAGAAGTGACATTTTTGGATTCAGGGTGGGTGGTGTAACAGTCATATGTCAACATATTGTATTTTAATTGTTTTCTACGGTTGTATCATACTGCGCCATGATTGGTTAATACCATCCAGGTCGTGAGGTCATTTTCAGTTGATCATGGCCGGCAACACATGAACGTGCCAGTTATAGCTAGCTAATAAAGAGCTACGTTGAGAAAAATCCTGTCGTACTGCATTATATTATTTTGTACAAAGTGTGCAAAACAAGACATGGTGTCAGAGTAAAAGGACGAAAATATGGATTTTGCTGGAATTCCTTCACCTCAACTGGACTGGCGGTCTACAAACTTCCGCCATGCAGTGGGTAGGTTCAAACAGCATGTGTAGATAATGTTCACTGGTCCTCTGAAGGAAAGAGGAGAAGTGAAGTTACCTGCTCCTGTGGATCGGTGAAAAGGAGACAGTTACAACACATGGACACTTAGTCGGCGCTACAGAGGTCAGCTACTTCGGACATCTCACAGCGAATGAAATCAAGCCAGACCCACAGAAGATCTCAGACATGGGGCCACCAAAGAACCGCGCAGAGCTGGAAACAGTGCTTGGCATGGTCAACTACTTAGCAAAGTTCGCACCCAGCCTCGCCAATGCTAATGCACCCCTGCGTCAGCTGCTAAAGCAGTCCAGTGAGTTCCTCTGGGACAAGCAACAATTTGCTTTCCGGAAAGGGAAAGACTTGATCACAAGAGAACCAAGACCAATCCTCGCCTATGACGACCCTAACAAAGAACTCAGACTCCAAGTGGATGTGTTGAAGTATGGACTAGGTGCAGTGCTACTGCAAGAAGGAAAGCACATCGGCTATGCTTCCAAATCTCTTTGAGAGTAGTGAAATCAACTACTTTCAAATCGAAAAGGAGCTGTATGCCATTCTGTTAGGATCTAAGCGTTTCCATCAGGACATCTATGGATGACAAGTCATTGTGGAATCCAACCACAAGCCCCGAGTCAGTCATAAGGAAACCGCTAGCCCAGCCAAGGCTACAGAGAATTATTCTTCAACTACAAAATTATGACTTCACAATCACTCACCATGCCAGGCAAAGAAATTGCTGTTGCAGACACTCTCCAGGAAGTTTCTTACCTACAAGGACAGCACCCTCAGTGAAGACATGGACATGCAGGTCCACACTGTGTATAGCAACTTACCAGTTAGTGACACAAAACTGAAGAAGATCTGAGCGGCAACAGAAAAGGACACAACTCACAGCTGAGGAAAGTCATACAGGATGGATGTCACGGCTGTCGAATGAACTGGACCAAGGTGCAGCGTGGTGAGCGTACATATTCCTTTTATTATTATGATGCCAACAAAAACAATCCAAAAACCAACTGTGAAGCTATAGTGCCAACAAACAAAACAAAGACAACTTCCCACAAAGACAAGTAGGAAAAAGGGCTACCTAAGTATGGTTCTCAATCAGAGACAACGATAGACAGCTGTCCCTGATTGAGAACCCTACCCGGCCAAAACATAGAAATACAAATAATAGAACATAGAATACCCACCCCAAATTACACCCTGACCAAACCAAATAGAGACATAAAAAGGATCTCTAAGGTCAAGGCGTGACAATGGAACCATCGTGATGAACTATCACAGATCAACGGAATATCCATGCTGGACACGTAGGCATGGAAAAGAGCGGGACATTTTGTTTTGGCCCGGAATGTGCAAGCAAATAGAGGACATTGTTGGTAAATGCCCCACCTGTCTTGAATGACTCCCCTCAAACACCAAAGAGCCAATGTTACCTCACTGTATCCCAGACTGACCCTGGCAGGTTGTGGCAACCGGTGTGTTCACCTGGAACAACGAGGACTACATCGTAACAGTGGAATACTACTGCAGATACTTCGAACTCGACAAGCTTCACAGCACCACGCCTGCAGCTGTGAACCACAAGCTGAAAGCAGCCTTTGCCAGACGTGGCATTGTAGAGACTTTAATAGCTGACAAATCAAAGGAGTTTGAATCCTTCAAAAAAGCATGGGAGTTCAAACACGTCACCCACCACAAGCCCACATTACCTTCAAAGTAATGGCCTTGCTGAAAAATCTGTGCAGATTGCTAAATCACTCATGGACAAAGCAAAAGCAGACAAGAGAGACCCCTACCTCAGTCTCCTTGAATACCGCAACACTCCAGTTGACAACTTCAAATCACCAGCCCAGCTGTTGATGAGCCGCAGATGAGCCGCAGATGAGTTGATGAGCCGCTTTGCTCAATCCAGCACCAACCAGCAGCTCCAACCTGAGGTCGTCAGCTACAAGGAAATGCATGCAAACCGTGCACAGAGACAACAACACCAGAAGCGATACTACGTCAGGTCAGCTAGACCACTGCCACCACTGAACAACGGAGAGTCAGTTAGAATCCTGGAGCATGGCCACTAGAAGCCAGCAGTCGTCAACCAGCCAGCTGACACTGAACATTCATATCACGTCCGCACCGCAGAAGGAGCGGTGTACCGCCACAATCGTCATCACCTACTGACCACAAAAAAACAAGACACTGACGAGATTAACTGTTTCCCTGAAAGAGAATGTGATGGACTAAACACACACACAACATAAACCATACTTACCTGCAATACCACAAGAATGGTTGACTGACATAGAAGCTTGCTCAGCATCATATCACACAAGGTCAGGAAGAGAGGTCAAGCCTAGAGCTGTCCTATACCTGTGAAATGTCAAAGGGTATAGTTGAAATGCTTTGGTGTTGTATTTGTTTGAAATGTTGAGATGTCATTGATACAGTGAAAAGCTGAGTTGCTGAGAAATCTTTGTTCTAAAAGTAACAGTATGCTGAATCATTGTTTCAGAGTCTGTTATGCTGATGCAGTTGGTCCAGTAAATGGTTACTTACCTTGAGTTCAAACTACAGAGAACATATGTCGAACATTTTTATTTTTTATAGAAGGGGATGTAATATTCATGTATCAACATACTGAATTGTAATTGGTTGCAATCTACCGTCATATCATACTGCGCTCCGATACGACGGTAGTCATTTTCAGTTGATCATGGCCGGAGACACATGAACATGCCAGTTATAGCTAGCTAATAAAGAGCTACGTTTAGAAAGATCCTGTCGGACTTAATTTGATTATTTTGTGCAAAACAAGACATGGTGGGAAAGGAGTTGGGTGCAGTTGAATCAGTGTAGGTAACCTGCTGGCTTGTGATATGTGTTTGTGTTTCTTCTGACCAGAGGGAGCGGGCGCTCCATGTCACGCAACTTGGGTCAAGATATGTTTCCTGCTTTGCTCCTAGGAACAGGGCACCATTGAAAGGAGTGGTTTCTGGGGTAGTGTTACGTGTGAGGATGGAGCAATTAAAGTTGAAGATTCCCGGTGTTTGTGACGCCTGTCGTTTGGTGTAACGCAGACCCAGTGCTGAGTATGGTGAAACAGAGGAGTCACCGTCAGTCCTTTTTAATTTTGAGTAAGAATCTTTAGTTGCAATGCTTATGGTCATGTAGCAGCTGTGTGTAGGAGGGAGATTCTAAGATGTGGGAAGTGTGCAGGAGGGCATTGGATAGAAGATTGTGTAGTTTCGGTGGATAAAGTTTGTGTCAACTGTAGGGGTTCCCATGTTGCTGGGGATCGGAAGTGTCCGGTGCGAGAGAGGCAGGTTGAGGTGGCTAGAATCAGAGTAGTGCAGAAGGTGTCATATGCTGAGGCAGTGAAGAAAGTAGAGGAGGATGGGTCAAGGGTGAGGGATCCTGCACAGAAGCATAGGCCAATGAGTGATATATGCTTCAGTAAGGTTGGCTTCTATGCGTTCATAGCAATGGTTATCAACTGTGCCCCAGAAATAAAACGTAAATCACTGAAAATAGATGTTGTGGTGGCAGTTACGGAGAGGTACTTGGGGGTATGGGTTTTGACTTCAGAAGAGTTACAGTGTGTGGTAGTGTCCTGTCCTCTCAGGGCGTTGGCCTGGGGTAGGATCAGATAGGGTTATTAAAGTAGTGGAATAAGGTGATGGGTTTTAATGAGTATAGAGTTAGTTGATAGGGTAATTATATATGTGTATATACAGTACCAGTCAAAGGTTTGGACACACCTACTCAATGAAGACATTAAAACTATGAAATAAGAAATGGAATCATATTTTATATTTGAGATTCTTCAAAGAAGCCACACTTTGCCTTGATGACAGCTATGCACACGCTTGGCATTCTCTCAACCAGCTTCATGAGGTAGTCACCTGGAATGCATTTCAATTAACAGGTGTGGCTTGTTAAAACCTAATTTGTGGAATTTCTTTCCTTCTTACTGCGTTTGAGCCAATCAGTTGTGTTTTGACAAGGTAGGGGTGGTATACAGAAGATAGCCCTATTTGGTAAAATACCAAGTCCATATTATGGCAAGAACAGCTAAAATAAGCAAAGAAAAATTACAATCCATCATTACTTTAAGATATGAAGGTCAGTCAATGCGGAAAATTTCAAGAACTTTGAAAGTTTCTTTAAGTGCAGTCGCAAAAACCATCAAGCGCTATGATGAAACTGGCTCTCATGATAAGGAAAGGAAGATCCAGAGTTAACTCTGCTGCAGAGGATATGTTCATTACAGTTACCAGCCTAAGAAAATGCAGCCTAAATAAATGCTTCACAGAGTTCAAGTAAGAGACACTTCTCAACATCAATTGTTCAGAGGAGACTGTGTGAATCAGGCCTTCATTGTCGAATTGCTGCAAAGAAACCACTGCTAAAGGACACCAATAAGATGAAGAGACTTGATTGGGCCAAGAAACAAGAGCAATGGACATAGACCGGTGGAAATCTGTCCTTTGGTCTGATAAATCCAAATTTGAGATTTTTGGCTCAAACCGCCGTGTCTATGTGAGACGCAAAGTAGGTGAACGGATGATCTCCGCATGTGTGGTTCCCACCGTGAAGCATGGAAGAGGAGGTGTGATGGTGTGCGGATGCTTTTCTGGTGACACTATCAGTGATTTATTTAGAATTCAAGTCACTCTTAATCAGCATGGCTACCACAGCATTCTGCAGCGATATGCCACCCCACCTGGTTTGCGCTATCATTTGTTTTTCAACAGGACAGTGACCCAATACACCTCCAGGCTGTGTAAGGGCTATGACCAAGAAGGAGAGTAATGTAGTGCTGCATCAGATATCCTGGCCTCCACAACCACCTGACCTCAACCCATTTGAGATGGCTTGGGATGAGTTGGACCTCAGAAAGAAGGAAAAGCAGCAAACAAGTGCTCAGCATATGTAGGAACTCCTTCAAGACTGTTGGAAAAGCATTCCAGGTGAAGCTGGATGAGAGAATGCCAAGAATGTGCAAAGCTGTCATCAAGGCAAGGGGTGGCACCTTATATAAAATATATTTAGATTTGTTTACCACTTTTTGGGTCACTACGTGATTTCACAGTTTTGGTGTCTTCACCATTATTCTACAATGTAGAAAATAGTAAAAATAAAGAAAAACCCTTGAATGAGTAGGTGTGTCCAAACCTTTGACTGGTACTGTATGTTTCAGTAAGATTGGACTTGGCATTTAAACAATGGTTATCAACTGTACTGCAGGGATGGTACATAAATCGCAGAAAATATAGGTTGTGGTGGAGGCTGCAGAGAGCTATTTGGCTGTGCAATATTTGATGTTAGAAGAGTTACAGAGTGCTAAGTGGTGGTGTCCCATCCTTTCAGGCTGTTGGCCTGAAGTAGGACTAGATTTAAATAGTGGAGTGTGTTATTTATTTATGGCACTTATTTATATGCTGCCACCAACTCCAGTCTAGTAGGTGGCGGTAATGCAATATTTATTGGATGCCAACCAGCCTTAAATATAATCGAAGAAGAAGAATTTCGGATGAAGTCACGCAGTCGAGTTGTGTACGTTGTTCGCATGAGGTTCCTTGATTAGCAAAACATTAGCTAAGAACTCTTGGTAGTTTTACTACGCGAATTAAAATAAGGTATTCACAGACGTCTATTTTCAGGGGCTCTTTAGAGTTTCTAACCGGATTTTTTTAATAATCCGTGTTTTTCCAGCGAGGTTTGGTCTAGCTAGCTGACGTTAGCTAACAAACAGAAGCCAAGGCCCCAGAGCATTTCTCTAGCTTCTAGTAGCCACCGACAATGGAAGGATTTGGAAAGGCGCTGATGTCTGGAACCCTTGTCCCAGCTAATCCTGTAACAACAGTTGCTCTTCGACAGCCACCCGAGGAAACAAAGAAAACAAATCGAAAGGTGCTCGATGAAGAGAACTACATAGAGGTAACCTACCGTTGTGGAACAGACAGCTGAGTTATATTACAGTAGGTAACGTTAGCTAGCCAGTGCAGATTATATCCTAACGTTACCTGCAGCTGGTTTATAATGCAGTAAGCCTATAGTGTTAGTGCAAATATTTGTTTTTTTTAAAGGTCAATACAGGTAAATGTGATTAAACACACATACTGGTGATGTTATACACAAGTATGTAGACACCCCTTCAAACGAGAGGATTCGGCAATTTCAGCCATACCCGTTGCTGACATGTATATAAAACCGAACACACAGCCATGCAATCTCAATAGGAAAACATTGGCAGTAGAATGGTCTTACTGAAGAGCTCAGTGACTTTCAACGTGGCACCATCATAAGATGCAACCTTTCCAACAAGTTAATCAAATTTCTGCCCTGCTAGAGCTGCCTCGGTCAACTGTAGGTGCTGTCATTGTGAAGCAACAACGGCCCAGCCATGAAGTGGTAGGCCACACAAGCTCACAGAACTGGACCGCCGAGTGCAGAAGCGCGTATCACGTAAAAATTGTCTGTCTATCCGTTGCAACACTCACTACTGAGTTCCAAACAGCCCCTGGAAGCAAAATCAGCAAGAACTGTTTTCTGGATGCTTCATGAAATGGGTTTCCATGGCTGAGCAGCTGCACACAAGCCTAAGATCACCATGCACAATATCAAGTGGCGGTTGGAGTGTTGTATAGTTTGCCGCCTTTGGACTCTGAAACAGTGGAATATCGTTCTCTGGAGTGATGAATCACGCTTTACTATCCGGCAGTCCGATGGATGAATCAGGGTTTGGCGGATGCCAGGAGAACGCTACCTGCCCCAATGCATGCCAACTGTAAAGTTTGGTGGACGAGAAAGAATGGTCTGGGGATGTTTTTCATGGTTTGGGCTAGGCCCCTTAGTTCCAGTGAAGGGACATCTTAACACTACAGCATACAATGACATTCTATACAATTCTGTGCTTCCAACTTAGTGGCAACTGTTTGGGGAAGGCCCTTTCCTGTTTCAGCATGACAATGCTCCCTTGCACAAAGCGAGGTCCATACAGAAATGGTTTGTTGAGATTGGTGTGGAAGAACTTGACTGGCCTGCACAGAGCCCTGACCTCAACTCCATCGAACACCTTTAGAATGAATTGGAACACTGATTGCGAGCCAGGTCTAATCGCCCAACATCAGTGCTCGACCTCACTAATGCTCTTGAAGTCCCGGCAGCAATGTTCCATCATCTAGTGGAAAGCCTTCCCAGAAGAGTGGAGGATGTTACAGCAGCAAAGGGGGGTGGACCAACTCCATATGAATGCCCATGATTTTGGAATGAGATGTTTGACACATACTTTTGACATTTACCAATTTCTTGTTTATGCCTTTCAACAGAATTTAGAGAAGATCATCCAGAGGGACTTTTTTCCAGATGTGACAAAGTTACAAGCGCAGAAGGACTACCTTGAAGCTGAGGAAAATGGGGATCTTGGGAAGATGAGGGAGATATCCATTAAATATGGGTCATCTTTAGCCAAGTCCACACCACTCTCCAATGCCCCATGTGAGTAAGAGAAGTGAACTGTCCACTATACTATTTTTCACATAATGCACTTGTTATCTATGAATGCAGCAGTGGTGTTATACTAATATCCCCCCCACTTGATTGTTTAGATGTTACTCCAGCTTCTTTTGAGACACCAGAGGGTCGTCCTGGATCGCCCTCTTCTGTACTGGGCAAAACCAAGAAAGGAGCAGACTGTGGTAAGTTATTGTTCACTATAGTGACTGAGAATGGCACAACTCACAGCACTAGTCAATCTGAGGACACCGAACTTTAACTATGAAAACCATTACATTAGCTCTCAAGACTATGTAGAAAGTAGCTCTTCCTGCTGTTATGATCTAGTGGTCATTGGATTGTTGATTTATTATATAATACATTTTAGTAATTTAGCAGATGCTCTTATGCAGAGCAACTTACAGTAGTTAGGGCATACTTTTTCGTACTGGTCCCCCATGGGAATCAAACCCACAACTCTGGCATTGCAAGTGCCATGCTCTACCAACTGAGCAACACGGGACATGGTACTATGTAAAGTTGATTTATTATATAGCACTATGTAAATAACTTTTTTTATTGGTCACACACACACACACACATTTTTAGGGTCTGGATCAGCTTTAATACCGCAGATTGTAGCTTCCATCAATGTAATTGTCTGCATCACTTCCAATCCCCCATATTTAAAAATATATATATTTTCTCCTAAACCTACCACCTCTCCCATAATTGGAGTAAACTAATGGACAACAACACTTTGGCTTCTACAACCAGTTTATATATACATTTTACGGACACAATGTATTTTTACAATAGTTACCTATTGTTTGTTTTTTAATCCCATCCTTCAGCTACCATCAACCCCTCTCGTCTATCTCTGAAGACCATCCAGTTTGATTTGTTTTGCCATATATTTTAAACAGTGCTGCTTCACAAAAGTTCTGAACCTAAATATATTTTACAGCCATGGTATATTTTACATTAGTTATCTTGTTGTTTTTAATCCCACCCTTCAACTCAACCTTTCCTATCTATGTAACAAATGTAATTACAGCAATAATACTTAATCCCTGTGTTTGTTGATATTGTGTATTTTGTAGTGAATAAGGAAGGAGATGAGGAGAAAGAGCTGCCATGTCTTGATCGTTTCCTGGCTAAGAACACAAGCGAGGATAATGCATCCTTTGAACAGATCATGGTTCTAGCAGAAGACAAGGAGAAGTTGAGGCATTCGTGGTTATATGAGGCGGAGGCTGAATTTAAACAGGTACACTTGGCGTAATCGCTCCTTTGATAGTTTGAACTCTCGTTTTGTTGATGTGAATTGCACACTACTCAAATGTGTAAGTATGTAATGCTCATGGAGTGTTATGTCTTGATTTGAAAGCAATGTTATTTTTTGCCTTCAATTAACAGAGATTATTGTTGTTTTTAGCGGCATGAAGAAAACCTTGCCCTGCCGTCATCAGAGAAGCAAGCCCTTGAGTGTGTAAAGGCAGGACTAGAGACCTGGGAGTACAAAGCAAAGAATGCCCTTATGTACTATCCAGAGGGTGAGGATTGATGTTTTCCTGCATGAGAAATGTTCCTGTTATCTTGTTTGAATTTAATGAGCTCTGTATGAGGTGCATGAAGCCATGGAGTCATACCTACCAACATCATGCAGTGCATTCCAAAAAAAACTTCAACAAATTACTGAGTAACGGGTCTGAATACTTATGTATTTTAATACATTTGCAAATATTCAAAATACCTGTTTTCGCTTTGTCATTATGGGATATTGTGTGCAGATTGAGGAAATATGTGTTTAATCAATTTTAGAATGAGGCTGTAACGTCACACAATGTGTAAAAGTGAATCGGTCTGAATACTTTCCGAATGCACTGTATGTGTAGGATAAGCTAGTACTTACATGATTGAATTAATTGTGTTTGAGGTTGAATTACTTGAGTTTATCTTTTTTAATAAGGTGTCAAGGATGATGACACCCTCTTCAAGAAGCCTAGGGAGGTGATTCACAAGAACACTCGTTTTGTGGGAGACCCCTTCAGCAAAGCCCTTAACAAATGCCAGCTTCAGCAGGCTGCAGCCCTCAATGCACAGGTAAAGTCCTCGTTTTACAAGTTATTGGTTTTAAGTAAATGGTTTTATTCTATTTTTAGTGAAGGGATTTAAAGTTTAAAGTTGAGACATGTTAAGATCAGGGTATCTAAAGATCTAACGAAGTGGATTGATCCTGAATGATTTATCTGACATTGCTAGTGTTTCTCCAGTTCAAACAGGGTAAAGTAGGCCCAGATGGCAAAGAGCTTAATGCCCAGGATTCCCCTAATGTTAACGGATATGGGTTTGAAGGAACTCCCTGCCCTTCCCCAGGTAAGTATTTATGTTATGTTCAAGTATAGATCATTTTCAATATTATCAACTAGAAAATAACTATCAGAAATACTTATATTTTGGGTAATAGATGTTTTTCCAGCATTTGGTGATGTTAGAGGCTTCCATAAAACACTCAACTGCATAAAAACGAAACTCTAACCTGATATTGTCCTATCAGGTATGGCTGAGTCCCCCTTGATGACCTGGGGAGAGATAGAGAGCACCCCCTTTCGCTTGGATGGGTCTGACTCACCGTTTCAAGAGCGGAATATTGGCCCATCGTTCAAGGTACAAGCCGATGACTAACAGTTCTTTATTTTTGTTTTGCTGAGATTTCTCCCCAAAATGGTTTGTTTTGGAATAATTGATTAACCTGAGAGAATTTCACACACAGATTCCAGAACCAGGAAGAAGAGAGCGATTGGGTTTGAAAATGGCCAATGAGGCTGCAGCCAAAAACCGGGCAAAGAAGAAAGAAGCATTGCGAAAGGTCACAGAAAATCTTGCAAGGTAAAAACTGATGGATGATTTACATAAGTGCATTGCTTTGGTAATTTGTATTTAGCAAAAGCTGATTTTTAAAAAATCTAAAAAAAATCCTCCACAGCTCATTTCTATGACCTCTTGTTATACATAGTGGTGTAAAGTTTTTTGTAAGTTTTTTTTTACTATTCATATTTTTGACATTTTACTTTTACTTCACTATATTCCTAAAGAAAATAATGTACTTTCTATTCCATACATTTCCCCTGACACCCAAAAGTACTACCACATTCTGAATGCTTAGCAGGACAGGAAAATCCCAGGCCATCCCTACTGCATCTGATCTGGTGGACTCACTAAACACAAATGCTTCATTTGTAAATTATCTCAGTGTTGGAGTGTCCGTGGCTATCCAAAAATAAACAATAGTGCAGGTTTGCTTAATATAAGGAATTTGAAATGATTTATACTTTTACTTTTGATACTTAAGTATATTTTAGCAATTACATTTACATTTGATACTTAAGTATATTTTAAACCAAATACTTTGTATTTTACTCAAGTAGTGTTTTACTGGGTGACTCATTTTCTATTACTGTATCTTTTACTTTTACTTAAGTATGCCAGTTGGGTACTTTTTCCACCACTGGTTATACACAATTCTTAGTCATTTTTAAATGATTGTATTAATTATTTTTGACCTAATTTCTGTCTTGCAGTCTCACACCAAAAGGCCTGAGCCCAGCATTGACCCCTGCCCTTCAGAGGCTTGTAAACCGGACCTCCAGCAAATACACAGATAAAGCTCTAAGGGCAAGCTACACACCATCACCCACACACAGAGGAGCAGGCTCCAAAACCCCCCTGGGTGGTCCAGTCACTCCCTCAGGCACTCCGACACCAAGCAAAGCCAGGACCCCCGCCTCGCAGGACCCAGCGTCCATCACAGATGACCTACTGCAGCTCCCCAAGAGGAGGAAAGCCTCTGACTTCTTCTGACCGTGGTAAAGCAAAATCGAGAAAGAACAGTTATCTTGAGGAAGTGAACTCAAGCAAATTACTGGCCATGGGGTGTTTCTCTCTACCCCAACCCATGCCCTCCCTCTGGATTTTATGGACTTTTATGACTGGAACAGTCTGTGCACAAAGGGCAAAGAATCGAAATGTAAACTCTGAATTCAAGGATAGTTGCAAAGCTCAGGTCATTACTGTTCTTAGGGTGTTGGAAAGAAAGGCATAGCTTGTACTGTGTTTGAAACCTTCCAAGACTGGATTACTGAAATCTGTGGGTTCCAGAGAGATCCCATAATTGTACATAGACTAAAATGATTAGAATTTTAGTGAATGTTACGATGAGGCTTCATTGATTTTTGTAAATATAATGTTCATGTAAGCCTCTATTTTGTATGCCTCTTCCTGCAATATAATATTTCAGTTTTCAACCTAAAAAATGCCTTTGAGTGATTTGTTTGTAAACCTGAAATGTTGACACTCACCTTTTATCATAGCAGACTCAACATCTGAAGAAATGTAACTAAGTCTATATGGTTAATCTTAACAAAGATGTATGCTTAATTTATTTGTAACTAATTTGGTGGAAAAAAATCCAGCATTTCAACAAGAATCAGCAGGGATGTCATTCCTTGCATCTGGGGATGATTCTTTCTTGGTGTGCTTAGATGGTTCAGCTGCCTTTTTGCCCTCCACAGAAAGTTTAGGGCCCAATTCTGCCTCAACCTCCACTTTTTCCCCTTTCTTGTTCTCATTGCCATGAGGATGCTTACTACTTTCACCCTTCCTTTCTTTTTTGGAGCAAGCAGCTTCAGATGAAGGGCCATCTTCTCGTCTCTTAGAACCATCATGTGATTTGGATTTTGACTGCACCCATACATGTTCAAGGATATCATCGATCTCTATCCTCTGGGCTACATCTGGATTAAGCATGCGATACATCAGGTCTTTGCACTCTGTAGGGACAGTTTTGCTGCGTGGAAAGTCAACGCGATGCTCTTTCTGAATCTTCAGCATCTTCTTAATATTGGAGTCATCATAGGGCATAGACCCACAGAGCATGATGAATAGAACGACCCCCATACTCCAAACGTCATACACTTTGGCATTGTATGGGAGCCCCTGTAATACCTCTGGTGCTGCATAGGCTGCAGAGCCACAGAATGTTTTGCTGAGAATCATTTGTCCAGCATCATCATAATTGATCCTCCTGGCAAATCCAAAATCTGACACTTTGAGGTTGAAGTCTTTGTCCAATAGCAGGTTTTCACATTTTAGGTCCCTGTGAACAACATCTAGGTCGTGTGCAAATTGTATTGCAAGTGACAGTTGTTTGAACAGTTTTCTGGTGAAATCCTCGGGCAAAGCACCCCTGAATTTGATGAACTCTAGTAGGTCCCCTTGCACACCAAGCTCCATAATCATGTACACCTTCCCTTCTGAAGTCTCGAATATCTCGAAGGTCTTGACGATGTTTCGGTGATTTAGGGATGCAAGGATCTCCAGTTCCCGGGGTAAGAACTTCTCCAAAAAATCCGCCGGCGCCTTTCTTCTGTTAATAATTTTGATAGCAACATTGGTCTTCAGACGCTCAGAATACGCGGATTTTACTTTGGCGTATGACCCCTCGCCTAAACTGATGCCCAGTGTATATCCCCGTTTCTTCAGCACCAGTGAGTCATCCATGGCTAGTCAGACCTGAATTATTACACCATTATCGACACCATGTTGAACTCCGTTCATAGTTGAATATCAAAGATACACATGGGGTCAATGTTACTAACATTCAATATTTTATCATCATAAACGTGGGCAATTACGTGTGAAGTTTGTTTCTATGACATCAATTTGTGTCAAAATGGAACGTTTAATTCCTCAAAAGCAGAGCCATTTATGTACGCCATAATGGTGCGTTCATGACAACTCGTTGGGGGGAAAATGAGCTCGGACTGGGAATTTTTTTTGAACGATCATCCAATTTGGAATTACTCGGGCGTCATCCATTTTCATAATGATCAATTACATTTTAATAGCCATGATAAATATGTTTACAATACTTTTAAAGGCGGTAATTGTAGTACTCATTACTGCATTTTCTAACAGAAAGTTGGTTGGCCTCTGATGTCACGTAGGTTGGTACATTGCTGTTTTCATATATGGATCCCTGTACCAGTCCCACGGTACCTAACATCATTACTAAACTTTAGACATACGAGTTACCACATCTGGTATCAGGGATAGCCAACTCCTGAAATTCCTTTGGTCTTGCACCTTATTTGTGGAACAATCTTTAAAAAAAGTTATTACATTTGATGTTCTGGTGCCTCTAGCAATTCAGAAAGCTGATTGAGGACCTTATTACTGATCGATGTGTTTGTTTTTTCTTATCGTGTTTTCTTTCTGCTGGCATTTATATTTATACTTTGATGTCTCTATTTTATGTAGTTAAGGGCTCATCTGTAAAAGAGACCTTGGTCTCTGTATGACTCCCTGATAAAATAAACGTTTTAAAAAATAAAAATGCTGCTGGCCATTAGGTTGTGTAGCATTATTTGCAATGACTCAAAACAAACCGATTAATAGAAAATTAATACTGTATCACTCTGGACACAATTAGGTTACTGTAACGTTCATATATACAGTCATTGACCGTAACACATTTCGTATACAATAACCAATGACTGCATGACAATAACTTTAGAAAACTCCGCCTCCAACCCACCAGCTGACAGGCTTTGTGGCCGTTTGGGATTGTTGTGATGGAAGGACGGAGCCATCTTGTTTTATTTCCGTTCTGGAATACATTGTTGGACAGGCCGAATGAAAAACAGGGCTTAATAATAAGGATGTAGCTCGTTATCTACCATATATTTTCATATTTTTGAATGGCTAGGAACTATCTTTTGCGCTGATAGGTCGGAAGCAAACGTTGGATCTTGGTTTATTTTATTTCTAAGTAGAGGAGTTACTATGAATGGAGGATAAATGTTGCCAAAGGCTGACAGCAGCAGTTACGTCCTTCTCTCTTTGCTCTTCGTCCTCACTTTAACAGACCCACCACGAACAGGTAAGACCGGTGAAATGCAATTGGTTGTCAGCTAGCTTGCTCGTGTATGTAACGTTATACCCGTGAGCTATGGTAGGCCTAATTCTAAGGGAATTTAGCCAGTGTAAATGGCGTTTCTAGCTAGCTTATCCACTGGTCTCAATTTTTGCCGCTGCCTTTGATGAACAGCGCGCGGTGTTGGCTCACTAGCCCACTTACTGCGTAGTTATCCAACGTAAATAATTTGTTTTAAAATGAGTTATATGGGGACATTAATCAATATTGATTTGTAACTAGTTAGATCCATTTTGCAGTTCCATCGTCGGTATGGTTTACACTTTGCTGGAGAGAACGTTTACAAGTTATAGCTAGCCCGATGAAAGTTTAGCATTAACGTTACTAGTTAGCAGCTTTAGTTAGCTAACGTCGTTAGCTGTAGCTGCTGCACTTTATTTCCAGAACCTAGTACTAACTAGTCTTGTCACCATACTAGCATTTTGACTTCGATAACAGGTTTAGTATCGCAATACTCGATACCACGGCAAAAAATATTAGTCACAATCGCACTTGATCTAGACAAACCCAGGTTGTAAATTAGCTAACGTTACTGCTCTGGGCCCGATTATCGCTAGATCTCCGAGCTGTTTCCCAAACCCATCGTTAAATTACTAAAGTTGCACATGAAAACGCTCGTTATTTACCGACCGCAAGTAGAATAACTAGCAACGCGCGTCCATAGACGCTTTCCCCAAAGGGTCACCACAGATTTCTGCTTAAACATATAATCAATGTGTTTATCTGTCTCTGACCGCCGATCATTTTAAGAAGTTGACTACAAAGACAGTTGCCAATCACTTTGCAATTGTTACAAACAAGCGAATAGTGCTGAGCGGTTAGTAATTAAAAAAAAAAAAAAAGTTCGTTTCGATTATTAAAAAATAATCACGTGTTCAGTTTCGATTGAGTTTAAAACAATTAAGTCCAATGATGGTAGTGACTGCCCATTATTGCTTATCACCTATTAACCATTTATTTACATTACTTTACAATAATACAATATTTCAGTTTTGTATATTACGTTTGTTTTATTTGATTACTTTATTTCATTCCAAGTCATCTGATTTCTATAGAGCTGCTGTCTGACAATCACTATTTTGTAGTTCTTCAAAGTAACTAAGGCATACTTGTATGACTGCTGAATACCAACTATCTATCACATTGATACTGTATATTTCAGGTAGAGATACCTGGCGAAGCAACAGCTGCTCTCTATATCCTCTCACAATCGCACATTCTTGTCTCTTCAGTAGCAGTCATAAAAGAAAAACAGACTGGACAAGTAAGATGCTCAATGGATTATTGTCATTACAGATAATACCACGGTTTATGCGCAAAACTATGTAGAATATGGGCATGTTGGAAACTCCCTACAATATCCCACAGTTTAGGCTAGGTCTGACTTTTTGAGAAATTGGCCTCACAGGGGGAAAGAATAACAAACTAAAGGGAATTCAAATAATTGGTTTAAAAACTAAAAAATAGGTGACATTTCAGTTAGTCACTGCACTGCAAATAAATGATAAAAATATGCGTCAAATGAGAACTGAGATGACTGCATTCAGAAAGGTTACATAAGCATATATAATTCAACAATATTGAAATCAATTTCATTTTCATTCAATTGAGATCTATTTTGCTAATTGTAGGCTGCCTTCTGTCTGTCATTTTTACCTCTGTTTTATGATGTGTAACACCAGGTGTGCAATGATGTGCCAAATCTTTATTTCGTGCATTATTATTGGGTAAACTAAGCATTAGAATAAGCCGCCTCAAAATTTGCCGCCGTGGGAATATCTTTCTAGGAGGAGACCCATCGTCAGTATTGTGGAATAATTATAATGTTAAGGTAAGATTTGAATGGATAAAGCTGATCTGAGAGCAGCGCTGACTTTCTTAGTGAATGTTCTCCATGCTTTGTGTTTTGGCAAATGCATGTTAAGTCTTTGGCCATCGTTGGAACGAGGCATCGCTAAAACAATCGTAAGCCTGAATTCCATCTCTATCGGGAAACTGGGCCTTGTTCAATTGTTGGACATCTTTTGAGTTCAATATTATTACATTGGACACTCATTTTTACGTCATTTTTCAGAGACAGCCATTTATGCATTAATGAATCAATTATGCAAGCATACAAATCAATTTGACTTTGGTAAAAACAATCTAACGACAACAATATGGTAAGCATTTATTTGAATGGTAAATCTCTATTGATTAACAAGATGTAGCCTATCCACAATACCATTGAATGCATATTCAATAGGCATGCATGCACTGGCTTATTGAGCTTGTTTTGGCTGATTACATGGGGCTACAGATGACAATCAGTTTTCCTTCCATTGGGACAATTCATTGTTTTTCTCTAGGCAAGAGGGGCTCGGTGATAATCTTTGGGAGAAACGTGAGAGGGAGAGAGACCGAATTGTGAATTAATGTTTTTTTTTTGTCAGCTTTGAAATCAATCAGCATATTTTGTGCTATGGTTTGCATATTATCGCAAAGTGCTAAGGTAGTGAATTGATTTTAGCTGCCAGCTAACAAGGAAAGTTGGCATACAAAGCTGGAAGCTACCGGTATAGGTTTGCATTTTAGTGTTCTAGTCTGTGTGGATATTGTTTCAACATTTTTACACGCCGTGTCGCATTATTCAAGTGTGTTAACTTCTGTGTAGCATGAGTGAGATGATGATGCATCCCAGACTCCCAGTGAGTGAAGCGGTTCCTCAGGACTGGCTACAGCTAGCAATGAGTAAGTGGAGCAGGGACTGTGAGCTATAATAAGGGGTCGGCAGCGCTGATAAACGGGGCTTGATCTGTGAGACATTTGACACAAGTACTGAAAGTAACACATTTTCATCATCTAGTATTGAAAAGTAGAGAAGTTTCGGTATACCGTGCAACACTACTAGATAGCTAATTCTGAAAAAAAATATAATCGCAACATGTAAAGTGTTGGTTTCATGAGCTAAAATAAGATCCCAGAAATGTTCCATACACACAAAAAGCTTATTTCGCTCAAATTTTGTGCACAAATTTGTTTACGTCCCTGTTGTCTACGTCCCCATTTGCCAATATAATCCATCCACCTAACAGGTGTGGCATATATATTAAAAAAAAGCTGCTTAAACAGCATGCTCATTACACAGGTGCACCTTGTGCTGGGGATAAAAAGGCCACACATTTGTCAGTTTGTCACACAACACAATTCCACAGATGTTTTGAGGGAGCATGCAGTTGAATGTTTGTTTTTCTACCGTAAGCTGCCTCCAATGTCGTTTTAGAGAATTTGGCTGTACGCCCAACTGGTCTCACAACCGCAGACCACGTGTAACTACACCAGCCCAGGACCTCCACATCCGGCTTCTTCACCTGCGGAATCGTCTTGAGACCAGCCAACAGGACAGCTGATTAATCTTTTTTTTGTTTGTTGAATGCAGAGATACTATGACGAGATCCTGAGGCCCATTTCTGGGCCATTCATCCACTACCGTCACCTCATGTTTCAGCATAATGTACAGCCCCAGGTTGCTAGGATCTGAACACAATTCCTGGAAGTTCTTCCATGGCCTGCATACTCACCAGACATGTCACCCTTTGAGCATGTTTGGGATGCTCTGGATCGACGTGCATGACTGCGTGTTCCAGTGCCCGGCAATATCCAGCAACTTCACACAGCCGTTGAAGAGGAGTGGGACAATATTCCACAGGCTACAATCAACAGCCTGATCAACTCTATGCAAAAGAGCTGTGTAACTAAGTTAGCCGTTTCACATCCGTTACACATGCCCCCTACCTTTTTTATTTAAGGTATCTGTGACCAACAGTTGTATGTCTGTATTCCCAGTCATGTGAAATCCATAGATTGGAGCCTAATGCATTTATTTCAATTGACTGATTACCTTATGAACTGTAACTCAGTAAAATCGTAGAAATTGTTGCTTTTTTGTAATTCGCAAGCTACATTTCAGCTAGCAAATAGGCACGAAAGCAAACTTTAGATTGCTATGTCGCATGAGCAACACAAGACTGGGCCATCTGCTGTTTTTTGTTAGCTATTGTTTCATTGTCCCAATAAGTAACCTAAAGATAATTTAGACTAGCTATTGTTGATTGTTGCCTTGAAACATTATTTTTGGTCAAAAGTATGTGGACAACCCTTCAAATTAGTGGATTTGCTATTTCAGCCACATCCGTTGCTGACCGGTGTATAAAATCAAGCACACCACCATGCAATCTCCATAGACCAACATTAGCAGTAGAATGGCCTTACTGAAGAGCTCAGAGACTTTTAACGTGGCACCGTCATAGAATGGCACTTTTCCAACAAGTCAGTTCGTCAAATTTCTGCCCTGCTAGAGCTGCCGCGGTCAACTGTAAGTGCTGTTATTGGGAAGTGGAAACATCTAGGAGCAACAACGACTCAGCCACGAAGTGGTAGGCCACACAAGCTCACAGAATGGGACCACTGAGTTCTGAAGCGCGTACTGCGTAAAAATTGTCTGTCCTCTGTTGCAAAACTCACTACCCAGTTCCAAACTGCCCCTGTTCGTCGGGAGCTTCATGAAATGTGTTTTGATGGTTTCGGTGCCAACTGTAAAGTTTGGAGGAAGAATGGTCTAGGGCTGTTTTTCATGGTTCAGGCTAGGCCCCTTAGTTCCAGTGCAGGGAAATCTTAACGCTACAGCATACAATGACATTGTAGACAGTTCTGTGCTTCCAACTTTGTGGCAACTGTTTGGGGATGGCCTTTTCCTGTTTCAGCATGACAATGCCCCCTTGCACAAAGTAAGGTCCATACAGAAATGGTTTGTTGATGGTGTGGAAGAACTTGATTGGCCTGCAGAGCCCTGACCTCAACCCCTTCGAACACCTTTGTGATGAATTTGAACGTTGACTGCGAGCCTGGCTTAATTGCTCATCTTCAGTGCTCATCTAATGCTCTTGTGGCTGAATGGAAGCAAGTCCCCAACATCTAGTGGTACGCCTTCCCAGAAGAGTGGAAGCTGTTATAGCAGCAAATGGGGGGGACAACTTCATATTAATGCCCATGATTTTGGAATATCAGGTGTTCAAACACGAGCAGGTGTCCAAACACTTTTGTCCAAGTAGTGTATTTGTCTAACCTCATAAACCATCACCTGTTAAACTGCAAGTGGTGGAAGAACCTATTATTGACTTAACCTCAAGGTTTTCATTCGGGGGCTGGGTGAGAGCTTGATAGGGAAGGACATTCAACAAGCATGGCACTTACATAAATAACTGATTGGCTGAGCGAAATTGATAAAGATTGTTGGAGCTGTTTTGTTAGACTTCAGTACTGCTTTTACAACGTTATCAATCATAGTCAGTGTTATGGCTTTACACCCGCTGCTATATTGTGGATAAAGAGTTACCTGTCTAACAGAACTCAGTGTGTTCTTTTTAATGGAAGCCTCCAACATAATCCAGGTAGAATCAGGAATTCCACAGGGCAGCTATCTAGGGCCCCTTATTTCAATCTTTACTAATGAATTGCGCCTGGCTTTAAGTAAAGCCAGTATCTATGTATGCGAATGACTCAACACTATACACATCAGCTACTATAGCGAGTGAAATCACTGCAAGACTTAACAAAGAGCTGCAGTTAGTTTCAGAATGGATGGCAAGGAATAAGTTAGTCCTAAATATTTCCAAAACTAAAAGCATTGTATTTGGGACAAATCATCCACTAAACCTCAACTAAATCTTGTAATAAATAATGTGGAATTTGAGCAGGTTGAGGTGACTAAACTGCTTGGAGTAACTCATTTGTAAACTGTCATGGTCAAAGTATGTTGATACAACAGTAGCTAAGATCGGGAGAAGTCTGTCCATAATAAAGTGGTGCTCTGCCTTTTTAACAACATTATCAACAAGGCAGGTTCTAGTTTTGTCGCACCAGTCGTGTGGTCAGGTACCACAGAGGGATCTCTGAAAATTACAATTGGCTCCGTACAGGGCAGCACGGCTGGCACTTAAATGTACACTGAGAGCTAACATTACTAATATGCATGTACATCTCTCATAGCTCAAAGTGGAGGAGAGACCGAGGCACCGAGGTGTCTGTTTTAAACTACTTGCACACAGCTCGGACACCCATTTATACCCAACAAGACTTGCCACCAGAGGTCCCTTCAATCAATCAAATGTATTTAGAAAGCCCTTCTTACATCGGCTGATGTCACAAAGTGCTGTACAGAAACCCAGCCTAAAACCCCAAACAGCAAGCAATGCAGGTGTAGAAGCACGGTTGCAAGGGAAAAACTCCCTAGAAAGGCCAAAACCTAGGAAGAAATCTAGAGGAACCAGGCTATGTGGGGTGGCCAGTCCTCTTCTGGCTGTGCCGGGTAGAGATTATAACAAGTCCAGAACAGACTATGGGAGGCGCACAGTAGAGCCATGGCTACATGGGACTCTATTCCACATCAGGTAACTGATGCAAGCAGTAGAATCGGATTGTAAAAAAAAATTGATAAAAATACACCTTATGGAACAGCTGGGACTTTGAGACGCACACATAAGACACGCACTCTACACACGTGCACATGGATGTTGTATTGTAAATATGTAGTAGCCTGAGGGAACACTAAATGTATTGAGTAAAGTGTTATGAAATGTAATATATAAAACTACCTTAAGCTTGCTGGATCCCAGGAAGAGTAGCTGCTGCTATTTGGGGCCTTTAATAAATACAAACAAGGGTGGATTTGGCCGACTTGCTTAGTTGTGAATAGCCTAGGCTATATTCTTATATATTCATACACACACACACACACACACAGTATGGCTCCAACCTTGGATACATTCTATGCGTCCATGTAAATGGGATGTTATTACAAAAAGACAGAACAAAAATGTTCAACATTTATTGGAAGAGTGGGTGGTCCTGGTGACTTTTGGGTCAACTCAAACATCAAAATAACAGATGGTTAAATACCCATAGTTTCCTCGGTTACATTGATCTTTGCTCAGAAATGGTATCTAGTGAGTGCGACATGAAATACGAATGACATTTTCGGTAAAACATTTTTTCACATGTTGTCATTTCTCTGCCATCATACAGTTCCCTTCAAACTTTGTGGTGGAACATTCCAAACTGGAATTTGAGATTCAAAGGGTTAGTTCATCAGAAATTGCTTTTTTGTTTTGTTTCAGGTCCACGGCTAGCTCTGGCAAGATTATTGTCAGGTAAGCAGCATCTCCTCTTAGTGCAGTGGATGTATAGGTATGCCAGGCTCCAGCTATTTGGGTTACTCATCTCTATTCTCAGCTTGTGCCTCTGTTGAATTTTCCCATTCACAGCAGTGCTTTGTTTTTCCATTGAACTCAGAAATGTACTCTTCACAGTTTTTTTTTTTTTTTTTTTTATTTTTTTTTATGCATTCAACTCCTTTAACAATATTGAACTACCTTCAAAGTATCCAGTGTGATTGTCTAGACGCCAGGCCTATATCTGCTCAGGGCCATAGTGAGAAGAGTTCTAACTGCTTTAGAAAGCTAGGCCTTCTCACAGGAGAACCCCTGATGCTGTGGCACGTCTCATGTTAATCACACATGGCACAGAGACGCTGACCCACTTAACTCTGCTTCTTTGTTACTAAGGAATATACAGAACTGCCAAAATAAAGGAAATGCCAACAAGTGTCTGTAATAGGGCGTTGAGCCACCAGAACCATTTCAGTGTGCCATGGCACAGATTTGAAGTGTGTGGAACTCTATTTGAGGGATGCAACGCCATACTTCCACAATAATTTGGTGTTTAATTGATGTTGGAAAACGGTCCCAGATGCTCCAGAATCTCCCAGAAGTGTTAAATTGGGTTGAGATCTGATGACTGAGACACACCCTTTAAACCCCCTATGCTCCTTTTGAGATCCCTCTCTTCTGGCCATTGTAGACAAATGTAATGGGCAACTGGGCATTCTTATACATGACCCTAAGAATGATGGCATGTTAATTGCTTAATTAACTCAGGAACCACACCTGTGTGGAATCACCTGCTTTCAAAATACTTTGCATCCCTCATACATTTTTTTATTTTGGCACTTACATTTATGGCTAGACACTAAAATAATGGTATATAGTAGGCCTATGTCTTGTTTTAGCCTGTCATGACCCCTTCTTTAAAAAAAAATGTTTTTATATACATTTGTTTATCGCAGCCTATTTTAGATAATTGTTATGCCCTGATACGTGTCCCTCATTTCTCCGGTTTCTCATATTTTTGTTTCTAAGCGCAGTTCTCAATAGCACTCGCAATGATGACCACTGTTTGTTTCTAGTTATAAGGATTTTGTCTTGTTTAATAGTTAGTATCTACTCGATTTTATTTTAACCACCAGACCTGAATTGAACTCTGTCAGAATACTTGAGAGAGATTGCTGCATAACTGAATTCCAATAAATATTTTGTTTTTCCCTTGATGCTTTCTTTTTATTAATTTTGTTTCCCAGAAAACGTTCATTATTTTAAGTATCGGTTGCATTGTTAATGTAATGTTTATGATAAATGGTGAAAACCTTATTTCTTATTTATCACTAGACAGGGGCAAGTGTCTAAGTAATGATCCTAAAAGCTGGAAATGCTCAATCTTCCATAGACTCGTGTTTTTATAGTTGGTACTCAACTGAGAGACCAGGAGCTGTGTTGCAGTGGCCATGTCAAAACTACTGGGGGCGCTGTGTGATGTTAGCCTCCCTCTGTGCTGTGTTTCAGAGCTGCGCTGCAGCCCTGGGCAGTTTGCCTGCCTCAGTGGGAAGATGCAATGCATCCCCTTGTCCTGGCAGTGTGATGGCTGGACTGCTTGTGAGGACAAGAGCGATGAGTTGGACTGCCCCCGTGAGTAACACCTCTTCAACCCTGTACCTAGACCTCATCCTGAACTCTAGTCCCCCTCCCTAACAATCATGATACTCTATGTCCATTTATATTGTGTTGCATGCTCCAAAGTGAAGGACAGAGATTCCTTACATTCCCCACAATACTATAAGACTCATCTGAAACAGCAGTCAGAGCAGCTCCAGATTTCTTAGAAAACAACTTTCTAAATGTCGTGGGAACCAACGAACTCATACGTGCATATGTTTTGTTAACATCTTTCATTTAGAGCTTTGTTTTTTTTTTTTGATCAGTTTTGGGGAGATCAAATTTATTTTTTTACGTCACATGCGCTAAATACAAAAGGTGTAGACTACTGTGAAATGCTTACTTACGAGCCCTTTCCCAACAATGCAAAACACGTTTTTAAAAGATTAAGAATTTGCAAATAAAAATAGAGCATGTAGGTAGGGGTTAAAGTGACTATGCAATCAGGATAGATACACTTCTGTTACTCTGTTTATGTGGAGAGTGTGAGCATGTGGGTAGGGTCCAGTGAGTGTGCTTAGTCCGTGTAAGAGAGTTTTAAGTCTGGTTAACCATTTTTATTAACTGTTCAGAAGTCTTATGGCTTGGGGGTTGAAGCTATTCAGGTGCCTTTTGGTCCTAGACTTGGTGCTCCGGTACAGCTTTTTGTGTGGTAGCAGAGAGAACAGTCTATGGCTTGGGTGGCAGGGCTCTTTGCCAATTTTTCCGGGCCTTCCTCTGTCACAGCCTGGTATAGAGGTCCTGGATGGTAGGGAGCTCGGCCCCAGTGATGTACTGGGCCGTCCGCACCACCCTCTGTAACGCCTTGCAATCGAGGACTATGCAGGTGCCATACCAAGTTGTGATGCAGCAAGCCAAGATGCTCTCAATGGTGCAGCTGTAGAACTTTAATGTGGTTAGATATTGCAGTAGTAAGCGATAGCGGAAACAATATGATTTCCTTCTACTTAATTCCTGAACTAGCGCTGATCGCTGACTGCATTATAGGAATTCTGGAAAGGATTGGGTACACACACAGCATCTGACCTCCATAACACGGCCATCTTGTTTCATCTGGACTGTGTACAAATTACATTATTGATCAATTGTAGCAAAAGCAGTCAACATTGGACTATTTCTTGTCATGAAAAATAACTAATGTTGATGACTTGTGACTGGGTTAAAAAGGCAGTTTCTCCATCCCCTAATAAGAAGTTCCTTGAGTCCAAACAAAGTTGTCTTCAGAAGGTTTTTTTATGATCTTCAGCCAGTAGCCACTACATTCCTTTTATTGAAACACTGATTACTCTGGTATCTCTCTGTCTCGGATCCTCCCTTACAGCCATGAAGGATGAGACGTTTCACTTTGCCAATGAGTTTGACCAAGTGGAAGATGTCATCGGCGTGGCCCAGCCGATGCGCTTTAACAGTAAGACCCCACCTAACTACCCCCATCAGTCATTCACTCAGTACTCATCTAAGATGCGCTAGAGAGATTTTAAAACAGTATCTAAACTACTGGAAGTGTTGCTGAAAGAACAGATGGAAAGCTTTTGTTACTGGACACTGTAGGAGCGCTAAAGCACCTTTCCCCTCCACAGAAAAGTGCCCAAGTGGGTGGCATCACTACGAGAAGACAGCCAGCTGCTACAAGGTATACCTGAGGAACGAGAACTACTGGCAAGCTGTGGACACATGCCAGAAAGTAAATGGCTCGTTGGCAACTTTCGTTACCAACGAGGAACTGCAGTTCATCCTCAAGATCGAGGTGGATTTCGACGAGAAAGTGTGCGAGCGCAGAGACCAGTGCAAGTGAGTATGTGTTTGCTATAAGGATGGGTTACATGATGTGATAGTGTTGATCTGAAGGCTGATGCTTTACTGTCCCATAGTCATTATTTCATCCAATTTCTCTCTGATTCAGGTTCTGGGTGGGTTACCAGTATGTCATAACCAATCGGAACCATTCACTGGAGGGCCGTTGGGAGGTGGCTTATAAAGGTGGGTGCAGTTAATATGAATGAAAATAGGCAAAAGGGAGCAGCTGAACTCAAGGAGCACTCATTGTCATGCTCAAACAACCAAAGCAATAAACCTGTATTTGGTTTAGGTTAATCTTGTTCCCTTCTCTGTTCCTCTTCAGGGTCAATGCAGGTGTTCCTCCCCCCGGAGGGCCTGACTAAATTTGGAGAGGCATCTCCGACCCAGGACAACGTATTCTGTGCCCAGCTGCAGCGCTTCCAGATCAAGAGCATGAACGAGCGCGGCCTTCATAGCTGGCATGCCGAGAACTGCTACAAGAAGTTCCCTTTCCTGTGCAAGAGGAGTATGTCTGCTCTTATTAAAACCCAATGACCTATGTAGCTTCACAGGAGATCAAAGTAGCTTGATTGTAACAAGTGTAGATGCTCAGTGGAAATCTGGTTGTTTTGAGTCATAATTCTGCATAGAAAATATTGGGTGCTGTAATGCGTATGTAAATTAGGGAAGTCCAGCATCCTCAGTTAGTTTAGGTGTAGTTTGTTTGGTTCTGGTTGTAAACCTTTGATTTTCTGTAACAGGGCAGACATGTGTGGACATAAAGGACCAGGTGGTGACTGAGGGGTACTACTTCACGCCTAAGGGAGAAGACCCGTGCCTGAGCTGCACATGTCACGACGGCGAGCCAGAGATGTGTGTGGCCGCACTGTGTAATCGGCCGGAGGGCTGCAAGCACTTCGGTAAGGACCCCAAGGAGTGCTGCAAGTTCACCTGCCTGGACCCAGGTACTGCCTAAACACTCACACAATTCCCTATTTAAAAAAAATAAAAATAAAATAGAAACTATGGGTGTTTGAATGTCCCACAAGGTGGCGCTCTTAACACATCTCACTTGTCATGTGCCTCAATGTTTGTCCCTGTAGTTTCAGAAGATGGAAGTAAAAGGACAAAAGTTGAGAAACGGTTGTATAAAATTATTAAAATGTAAACATATGAATTGTGTTAAAATCTGGACACTGTCTTTCAGAAGGCAGCAACCTGTTTGACTCCATGGCCAGTGGGATGCGTCTGATCGTCAGCTGTGTCTCCTCCTTCCTCATCCTCTCTCTGCTGCTGTTCATGGTGCACAGGCTCCGGCAACGCAGACGCGAGCGCATCGAAACACTCATTGGAGGAAACCGTAAGCAGCGTATTTTATCACACTCATACGAACAACGTATGTCACCAAGCTCACTGCCATCCCTTGAAAAAAACAGCCCTTTTTGGCCTTTTTAACAAACCCGGAACACCTCTCCTAGCTAGCCTGTATTAGTCTCCGGTACTTCAGTGTATTCACATTTTATTTGTGAGTATCCGTCTACATTGGTTTCAATTAGTGGAAATGTTGTCTCCTTCTCTCTATCTTCAGTGCATCATTTCAACCTTGGGCGGCGAGTCCCAGGCTTTGACTATGGCCCAGATGCTTTTGGCACTGGTCTCACTCCCCTGCACCTCTCTGATGATGGAGAGGGAGGTGCATTTCATTTCCAGGAACCTCCCCCACCCTACGCTGCCTACAAATACCCAGACATCCAGCACCCAGACGACCCCCCTCCTCCCTACGAAGCCTCCATCAACCCCGACAGCTTTCTCTATATGGACCTGGGTAGGCCTAAAATAACTTATGGACCACCCTGTGTTGTTACCATGATTTACTCACTTCCTGTGATAGAACAGTTGTGATTATTATTAGATACAATGTTAAGTATCTAGCTGTTTCTGAACCCTGTCCTCACTGCTCTCCACAGCACGTCATGGAGTTCAGATGATCCCAAGTCAGATGAGGGATGTGGTAGATGCCATGACAGATGCCCCACCACCTGTCCCCGAGCCAGACTCTGTGCCAATGTCCTCCCAGGAGCGGGAGGACTCCATCGACAGCAGTACCCTCCTGGTGGAGCCTGACACCTCCACTGACGGCCACGCCCCTGACTCCATGCCTGCAGACTGCAGTAGCAGCTCCTCCCTCAGCACCATGGTATAGGACTGAGATGAGGGGAGGGGAACTGCTACGGTCTGGACCCTCAGATTGAGAGAGGTGGACAGTGTCAGACGGGTCCATCATATGGAGGGTGGACTGGAGCGGACTGGTCCATTAGTTAGAGGAGAGGGTGAGAAGAGACTGGAATGGCATTAGAGGGTAGAGACTATCAGGATGGATTGAGGGACCAGTCTACTCCTTGAGGTGTGCAGCGGTGAGGAGAATCGGACTGGTGTGTTTCTTAAACAGGTGAACTGAAACCGGTCGGTGTCTGTCAGTTGAACTTGGAGAAAATGGTGTGAAGCAGACCACTTTCCTACAGGTGAAGAAGGCTCTGGAAGACTGATGAAGACTGATTATTCTGTACAGAGAACTAACTGCACTACACCGGGCCGAGGAGGTTGAGTTTCTGCTTCTATTTTTCATTGGACAAAGCTTTTCAATTGTATTGTTTGAGCTTGATGCTCCAGATTGCCCCTGATGTAAGTACTCCCTCAGACATTACACCAGGTAATAATGGAGGGGGTAGATGGCTTGCGTCTTTTTGCTTATATCCTGGAGGCAGAGCTTGGATTGTCATTTGTTGGACTTAGAGAGCATCACACACAACTCGAAGCATCGAGTGCTTCTGCTCTCCCTCCCTACTAGATCTCCAAGTCTCCTCCATGAATGAAATGCATTATTTTTCCATCACAAGCACTGCCTCTGAACTGGGATTTCAGTACTCTCCGATCAATCTGATATGCTAAGACGTCTTCCAGATTGATGGCACAAATTTGAATAGAAAAATGAAAGGTTCTGCTACAAAAGGTTTTTTAACCTTGCAAAAATATTTAGGTACGGTTAGTGTTAGCTCCAACTAACACACTGCTATTACTGTGTTTTCTGAGGTAAAAATGCTACAACTTTTCAAATAATCTTGCTACAGTATTGAATTTCATTTTATGAGTTCTAATTGAAGTAGGTTGAGTATTGTGCCCTTTTCTTGGGTAAGAAGTAGGCTGTGACTTGCTTGTTGTGGGATCTGAACATTGATGGGTCCCCCCACCTTAGTCAATGAGTTCACCTCATGAAAGAGAATGTCAATGAATGGTGAATGAAGGTTAGCTTTTCAGTTGTAGCTCCTAGGGATGTGTAAGGGTAACTTACTGTTTTATACCCCCTCGTGAAATTTGTAGAAGTGAACTTCTTAAGCTGAAAAAGTGTTCTCATGAAATGATAATAACAATGAATACTAAATTAATTCTGTCTTCAACTGTCTGTACGTATGTGTGAGGGTTTATGTACACATCAATTCTCATTTTTGGAAGCCATTGGATCTGCTGTATTTATTTTCTTACCAATGTACGTTGTCATGTCAGTGTAGTTAAGATTCAGACTATAACATGACATTGGGGATTTACCTGTTTAGGTTTTAATAGTAGCCTATATGGGATTGAGTGGTCAACCACCTTTCTCCTGTTTCATGATGACGGACAGGAAAGTCTAACGCGGTAGTGAAAAAGCTACTAGGAAAACCACAATTTGTCCCCATTATGACAATCATTCTTTACACTCCTGATGTATATACTGTAGACCTGTGAGAGCCCTGTTGCTTGTTCGCCTGTGGCGTTGAATGGTCATAGGAGTTGGAAGGCTACGATGCCAGGCCTATGAAAGCACAAAGGCCCCTATGAGGGTTTTGGAGTCATTTTAGTCCAAGCCCTTACCAGCCAGGATCTGCATAGCATGGTCATCTATATGGCTTTAGTCTATCACCAGCAGCAATGAAATGGTTGAAGATATCTTGAGAATTGCAGCTTTGTGTGCACTATGTGTTGTATGTAGCATTTTTTTCCTTCTCTTTGGTAGGTCTCAAGTTTTGTATTACTTTTATTTTTTTAGCATAGACAATCCTTTTGTGGATTATCCAAGAAAATAATGTCTTGAATCGTTAAAAAAATACAAAATAAACTTTGGTGTGTGCATGCGTGTTTGGGGGTCAGATCTCAATATTTGGTTTGAGTGTGTTTTCAGCTTGTTTTAGGGCCTATAGTGCATGTTTTAGTCTTTAGGCATGCTGAGGTTTCCAACAGATTTTATCATTTAATCAAAGTTCTGCTCATCTTTGCCCAGGCTTAGCTCAGAGGCTTGCCTACAGGTTGATATAGATAAATGCATTGGAACCCCTACTCCATCCCCAACTGCTGGATTTAAACTGTAGTTGATTTTGTTATCGACATGTTCAGTGAGTTAGAACATGTCAAATGCAACCGTTGTATTCTCTTTAATTTCATAGCTTTTAAATTGTAACATTTTTGTTGCTTCTTTTGCAGGGGGCTTTTATGTATTTTTCTGGGGTGGATGTACATCTAACCAAATGCCAAATAAATTGTATCATGAAGGACAGATGCCTGTTGTCTCAATTTGGGTAAGGACTCTGAGAAGGTTAAGCCTGTAGTTTTAGCAGAGAACTTGAGACCATAGATGGTTGACTGCGCACTTGACCGCAGTGGGTGAATAGGGCTACCTGCTTCTGCCTACGCTATATAGTGCCTTGGAAAATATTCAGACCCCTTGACTTTTTCCACATTTTGTTACAGCCTTATTCTAAAATTGAGGGGGTGGGGGGACAATTTAATCAATCTACATACGATACCCCTTAATGGCAAAGCAAAAACAGGATTTATATATTTTTTTTCTATCGCATTTACATAAGTATTCAGATCCTTTACTCAGTACTTTGTTGAAGCACCTTTGGCATCGATTACAGCCTCGAGTTTTCTTGGGTATGACGCTACAAGCTTGACAAACCTGTATTTGGGGAGTTTCTCCCACTCTCTGCAGATCCTCTCAAGGTCTTTCAGGTTGAATGGGGAGCATTGCTGCCCAGCTATTTTCAGGTCTCCAGAGATGGTGATTGGATTCATGTCCTGGCTCTGGAGTGGCTTCCATCTGGCTACTCTACCATAAAGCCTGATTGGTGGAGTGCTGCAGAGATGGTTGTCCTTCTGGAAGGTTCTCCCATCTCCACAGAGGAACTCTAGAGCTCAAGTGACCATTGGTCACCTCCCTGACCAAGGCCCCCCCCCCCCCCTGCTCAGTTTGGCCGGGCGGCCAGCTCTAGGAAGAGTGTTGGTGGTTCCAGACTTCTTCAATTTAAGAATGATGGAGGCAACTGTGTTCTTGGTGACCTTCAATGCTGCATAATTATTTTGGGACCCCTTCCCCAGATCTGTGCCTCGACACAATCCTGTCTCTGAGCTCTACGGACAATTCCTTCGACCTCATGGCTTGGTTTTTGCTCTAACATGCACTGTCAACTGTGGGACCTTATATAGACAAATGTGTGCCTTTTCTAAATCATGTCCAATCAATTGAATTTACCACAAGTTGACTCCAATCAAGTTGTGGAAACAGGATGCACCTGAGCTCAATTTCGAGTCTCATAGCAAAAGGTCTGAATACTTATGTAAATAAGGTATTTCTGTTTTAATTTTTTTTATTTTATTAATTTGAACACAACTATTTTTGCTTCTTCCATTATCGGGTATTGTGTGTAGATTGCTAAGGATGTTATTTATTTAATACATTTTAGAATAAGGCTGTAATGTAAGAAAATGTGGAAAAAGTTTGCCCTTTGCTATGGGTCTACATACTTTCCGAAGGCACTGTGTTTCATCAGTCTTGGCATTTCACTGAGTTCTCTTGATTTGTCAATGAAATCCCTCAGCCGCTGTAACCAAATGTCAGGGGGATTAAGATGAGATGTGGGAAATCCCTAAACGGTCAGTTGTGTGTTGCTGACGGAGCAGGGAATAAGGGAAGCCCTGTAAGTTAATTAATTCTCCCAGGCTATAGGAGATGGGCTTATCCGTCTTCGCTCCAATAAGACAACTTATCTTCGCAGTGAGGCTGAAACCAAAAGATGTAAGATTTATTATTCAGACCGTGTCAAGCATCAGTAGCCTATTGCAGCATATGTTTTCACCTGATCTTAGGCCTATACACCTATACCTGTCCGTTCCTTCGACAGGCACCCTTATCGGCAGACCACTAGGAGATACATTGACAAAATAAACAGTGCTAACATTTAACATATTCCAACCTGCTACTTAATCGTTTTTATAAAAAAAAACAATTGACCTTACCGCTTGGGGGCATCGGTGCTCAGCCAAAAGTTGGCAAGCTTTCCTCGCATCAATGTCCCGTTATGTGACATTCATCAGTAAAGACCACTGGCAATGACACACTCCACTGACCAAACAGAGAAAGAAAAAAAAGCGCTCAGCATTCACTTTCCCAGTCCTATTTAAGCTTGGCATTTGCACAGATCCCTAAGCGCCGATTAGGCCTGCCTCTGTGATTTTTATTTAGACATTAACTAGACCTATTGAAATGCCTTGCTCATTTATTGGCGCAGAAATGATTTTGGCAATCATAACTTTCCTAATGATGTTTATTACAGGTTCACACACCGGTGAGTATCTGGCTTGTCCTTGATATTATCCAAGGTAGGCAGCTGTTTGAGTGTGTATTCCGTCATGGGTAAGGATGCTTTACAGTTGATATCCTCCTTGTTTTACTCTTTCAGTGGACTTCTGTTATGATGAGAGTCATTGTGGTAAGTGTCTGTTTATTCAATGTATCAAAAGTAGAGACAATGCACTTTTAAATGTTTTTTTTTTTCTCAAATTATTTTTGGTAGATTTTAAATCGATATTGTAACAACATTTTTGTAATATTTTTATCGTGTTAACTCTGGTGTCTGTAGACTTACACGTTGAATGTCAGCAGCGTGTGTTTTTGTGTCCTCAGATCCATATGCATGGGGAGATGCGTTCCCATCCTGCCACCCAATACTTGAAGAACATCACTCTCCAATCAACCTGGATCATCATATGACCAGAAATGAATCACTGGAGGCTTTACATCTGGATGGTTTTCATGCTGTTCATACAGGACACTGGAAACTGAAAAACAATGGCCACTCTGGTGAATATCCTGTATCATTACCATAGAAATTGATTTGTGAGGTGTATCTACTGAGTAGTTGTTTTCTACTTAGAGACTGTAGCCTATGTGTCCCGTTTCTTATTACATCACTGGACAACTACGTGTGTGCTTGTGAGAATGCATGTGTGTGAATGGGTTGTGCATTTTGTGTAGATGTTTATAAGTGCTCTGTGTATTTGTATGCAGTTGTGTTGGAGGTTGGGAATGGGATGTCTGTGAGTGGTGGAGGTCTTCCAGGGACGTACCACACCATCCAGCTCCACTTTCACTGGGGAAGCCTCAACACCAACGGCTCAGAGCACACGGTGGACAGGCACAGGTATCCAATGGAGGTAAGTGTGGGTGATGGTCCTTTCTACATCCAGTCAACTTTACACTGAAGGGTGGATATCTTTGGTGAACAAAATAAATAGCACCAGTCAGTGCCTGCATCCTGGTTTAATATTTAATTGACAGTGCATTTTCTTTTGCAGATGCACATAGTCAACATGAAGTCAAGTCATCCCAATTTGACATCTGCCTTGGATGACCCAACTGGCCTTGCAGTTCTTGCGTTCTTTATTGATGTAAAGTATAGTTAAATACTTTATGTAGTTCATTTTAGAGCATATTTATAAAAATATGTGTTTATTTTGTCATGATATTCTAAACCTCTAACTTCTTGCAGCTTTATTACATTGAAAATGTACACTTTGGACGCATATCACGACTACTTCCCTCCATTGCCTACAAAGGTCTGTAGAAACATAAGTACTCTAATGTACACTGAACAAAAATATCAACGCAACTTGTAAAATGTTGGTCCCATATTTCATTAGCTGAAATAAAAGATCCCAGATATTTCACATCAGCAACAAACACAAATTTGTTGACATCCCTGTTAGTGAGCATTTCTCCTTTGCCAAGATAATCCATCCACCTGACAGGTGTGGCATATCAAGAAGCTGATTAAATAGCATGATCATTACACAGGTGCATGTTGTGCTGGGGACAATAAAAGGCCACTCTAAAACGTGCAGGTTTGTCACACAATGCAATGCCACAGATGTCACACGTTTTGAGGGAACGTGCCGTTGGTATGCTGACTGCAGGAATGTCCACCAGAGCTATTGTCAGATAATTTAATGTTAGTTTCTCTACCATAAGCCACATCCAATGTCATTTTAGAGAATTTGGGAGTACGACCAACTGGCCTCAGAACTGCAGACCATGTGTAACCACGCCAGCCCAAGACCACCTCATCCAGCTTCTTCACCTGCGGGATCGTCTGAGACTAGCCAGCCGGACAGCTGATGAAACTGAGGAGTATTTCTGTCTGTAATAAAGCCCTTTTTGTGGGGAAAAACTCATTCTGATTGTCTGGGCCTGGCTCCCCAGTGGGTAGGCCTGGCTCCCAAGAGGGTGGGCCTGCGCCCCTGCCCAGTCATGTGAAATCCATAGTTTAGGGCCTAATGACTGATTTCCTTATAAGAACTGTAACTCAGTAAAATTGTTGACATTTTTGCATGTTGCGTTTATATTTTTGTTCAGTATAGATATAGTGTGGTGACTGTGAACATGCTTCAGTCCCATGGAGGGTTTAATAAATGTTTAATAAAGGTCTTTCTCCCTCTCCTAGGTCAAACGGCTACAGTCAAGCCATTCCCATTGATCGGCCTTCTGCCTGAGAGCCATTTGTCCCAGTACTACCGCTACCATGGTAGCCTCACCACTCCACCTTGTTCTCAAGCCGTTATATGGACCATGTATGAAGTCCCCACCTATATCTCATGGTCACAGGTAAGCAAGCACACACATGGAATGGGTTTAATCTCAAGTCAAATCAAATTGTATTTTTTACATGCTTTGTGAACAACAGTGAAATGCTTGCTTACAGTAGAATAGTAGAAAAATATAAAAATAATAACACAGAGAATAAATACACAATGTGTAATGATAACTTGGCTAGATACACGGGGTACCAGTACCGCATTAATGTGCAGAGGTACGAGGTAATTGAGGTAGATATGAACATATAGGTAGGGATAAAGTGACAAGGCAATGGGATAGATGATAAACAGTAACAGCAGCGTATGTGATGAGTTAAAAAGGGTCAATGCAGATATTCCAGGGAGTTATTGGTTAACTATTTAACTAAATATTTAGCAGTCTTATAGCTTGGGGGTGAAGCTGTTCAGGGTCCTGTTGGTTCCAGACTTGCCGTGCGGGAGCAGAGAGAACAGTCTATGACTTGGGTGCCTGGAGTCTTTGACAATTTATAGGGACTTCCTCTGACACTGCCTGGTATAGAGGTCCTGGATAAAAGGAAAGCTTGGCCCCATGTACTTGGCCGTACGCACTACCCTCTGTAGCGCTTTGCGGTCGGATGCCAAGCGGTTGCCATACCAAGCGGTGATGCAACCAATCAAGATGCTCTCAATGATGCAGCTGTCAAAACTTTTGAGGATCTGAGGGCCCATGTTGAATCTTTTCAGCCTCCTGAGCAAGAAGAGGCATTATCATTCCCTCTTCACAACTGCGCTGATGTTTGTGGGCCATGATAGTTTCTTAGTGATGTGGATACCGAGGAACTTAAAGCTCTCAACCTGCTCCACAACAGCCCCGTCGATGTGGATGGGCGCGTGCTCGGCCCTCCATTTCCTGTAGTCCACGATCAGCTCCTTTGTCTTGCTGACGTTGAGGGTGAGGTTGCTGTTCTTGCGCTACACTGCCAGGTCTATGACTACCTCCCTGTAGGCTGTTTCATCGTTGTCGGTGATCGGGCCTACCACCTTTGTGTAGGCAGCAAATTGAATGATGGTGTTGAAGTTGTGTGTGTCTGCGCAGTTGTGGGTGAACAGGGAGTACAGGAGGGGACTAAGTACGCATCCCTGAGGGGTCTCCGTGTTGAGGGTCAAAGGGCGGATTTGTTGTTGCCTACTCTCACCACCTGGGGGGAGGCCAGTCAGGAAGTCCAGGATCCAGTTGCAGAGGGAGGTGTTTAATCCTAGGGTCAGCTTAGTGATGAACTTGGAGGGCACAATGGTGTTGAACGCAGAGCTGTGCTGTAATCTGTGATAGCTTTCAAGCCTTGCCACATCGGACGAATGTCAGAGCCAATGTAGTATGATTAGATATTGGTCCTGTATTGACGTTTTGCCTGTTTGATGGTTCGTCTGAGGGCGTAACAGGATTTCTTATAAGTGTTCGGATTAGTGTCCCGCTCCTTGAAAGCATCAGCTCTAGTCTTTAGCTCAGTGCGGATGTTGCCTGTAATCCATGACTTCTGTTTGGGATATGTACGTACGTCACTGTGGGGACGACATTGTTGATGCACTTATTAATGAAGCCGGTGACTGATGTGGTAAACATATTCCAGTCTGTGCTAGCGAAAAAGTCCTGAATCTATGCTTTCACCATAGCCTGATCATTGTGTTCCACCAGGATACTGTCACCATGTAACAACCCTGGGTGAACAGCTATACTAGGATTGTTACTAGTGATGGAAAACAATACCATGAATGATCTGATGAATCTAATTAATGATCATGCTTAATTACATCACAGTTTATAAATAACCACCCTTTAAATGTGTTTTTTCTTTCCTAGTTTGAACAGTTTGTCACTGGGATTTTCTCCACAGAGGAGGATGAAGAATTTGTAGCACATCTCCATGATAACTTTCGACACATCCATCCCACCTTCAGTCGCAGCGTCTACGCCTCCAAAGATGCCAAGCTGCTTACAGCGACGGCCAATCACCTCTATAGCCCAGCACTCTCAATATTTCTCCTTGAATTGACTTTAACTGTTGGGCTTATCTATGGGCTCTAGCTCTTTGCTCAGAGCTGTTTTGTTGATGCTAGCTTTACACTCTCTACTTGTGGGACAGCCTCATAGCCGAGACTCTGAAGTTGCCAATACCATAGATTTTTGGGGGGATTTTTTTTAATACAGAGGATACATAAAATACTGTGAAAAATAAGAGTACTGTTTACTGTGATTGACCTCTATCTTTTCATCATATTACTGTCATTGCGTTCAATTAGAAATGGTTTAATGTTTCATTACATGTTTAACAGTTCAACTCATAACATTGTGTAGACTAGATCTAGTACTGGTAACAGTACAAACATTTTTTTCATCAATGCTACCGTGTATGCATCTCTGATTGTACTGCATTCAATCACTACCTAACCTACTATATTAATGTTAATTAAACAAATCATTGAATTTGAACTCACTGTGTTTATATTCCCCCTGGTGGCCATATGACATTGATGTATATTCCCTCAGCAACTGCTATGGGCAGGTAGCAGAGCTGTTATTTCCCTGCCTGCCTTCCCTCCCTTTATTTTGTATGAATTTGATCCACTTGAAACTGTCATCAGAAGATATTCCCCACGTCACACCACTACTCTGCAGCTACCAGGGGTGACTCAATCAGAATGACTGGTGTGACATGCTCATACTGGAGGGTTGTATGAGTGAGATGTGGATTGATAAAGTAGTGGCATTACAACATCTCACACTTTGTCCAGTTCTGGCGGTTGACCAAATCCAATACGATAAAGAGAATGGTGATCCCGGGAAGCCTGACAACCTGACCTGTGTATCCATGCTGACTGTATTGTTCCCCTACTGCTGGTCACACCATCCACCTCCTGTCACTGACTTGGGGGTGGCAGAGGGCAGACACACAGAGGCCACTCTGTCTCTGTCAGTCCGGATGGTTGAGTGTGACTATCAGGACTTGGCTGGGTGAGAATGAGATCACTGGCGTCATGGGGGGCCTCAATCACAGGTAGTTTAATTACATTTCTTTACTGACCATACCTCTGCATAAGTGGTTGATGCTATTGCTATGATTGGAGATTGATGCTATTGGTATACTGATTTAATACTGTTGGGAGTCCATATGATCACTAGAATTGACACTGCCTGACATGGGGGAGAAATCACATGATTTGGTCCTGAACTAAACTGTAGCCTACAGACAGTAGGGCATTGTTTTATGAAACGGACAACATCTCTCCATTTCTGAATGTTGGTTTATTCATGTTGCTTATTATGGGTGAAGGTATGCAGGCATTCTCAACATGAAGGAAATATTATTTATCCAACGTCCTGTGTGTCAGTTGATACTAATGGTTTACTGTACATAAACAATCCAGTAATTGCTGTCTGAACACTGAAATGTAATGTATTCATTCAATTAACTCAATCATTTGAAAAAAAAATGCCTTTATTTTCTATGATTTTATTTTTCATACATTTGTGTAATAAATAGACATGAGAAACAGGCTGATGATTCCACCCCATTCCCATGTCATTTCTGCACCATGTTTTCTTCCTTTCTCCACACTGCAAACAGGTTTTCATAGAATTTACAACAAAAACTACTAAATAAAGCTTGACACAAGCTGAAAATACTGCCACCAGCTCTGTCTGACACAGATCTCTCAGCTGTATTGCTGTAGCATATCCCCCGGAACAAAAATATATATATATATTCACAGTTAAAGTATTTATTCATTTTAAGATTACAAAGGAAATGGGCAGAAAAAATGAAGACGTTTCTACAAGAAACAATCTTTCAAAGGGAAGTGGAGATTTTTTTTCTGTACAAGATGCACCTTTCCTTTAGATAAACAATTAAACCCATGTTTTTGTTAAGATATATTTTTTTTACTGATCCCTGAAAAGACCACTTCAAATACTCACCTTTTTGTTAAAAAAAAAAAAAAAGATGCATCATTTTATGTATTCCCCATGACGATAGATAAAATAAAAAATAAAAAAAAGCTTCAGGTATTTTTCTATACAAGTGATCCTGTACAATATAAACATCACAGTTTAAAAAAAAGCAAAAACACTGCGCTGTCCAACTGAATGAGAAGCAATGAATGACTTGGTCGTCAGACTTCTGATTGGCTAGGAGGGCGTAAGCAGAAGTGCAAGCCTCCAGTGCATTCAAAAACGGCAATGATTCACGAAACTGAATGACAAGAGACGATACCCACGCGACAAACAGAAGACTGAAGCTCCGGGTTCTTAGTGATAGTGCAAGGTCTATTGGGTTGTTTGAGATTAGAAACACTTCTGTATACCGAGTAGAATACTGAACTAACTTGTACCGTGAGGGACCAGACATGTTACAAAGAAGCACCATGGAGTGAGAACACCAAAACCAGTCATCAACACACCACCAGACAGTAAAATAAAGACAATGTCACGTACACCACACACATTCATGACATACAATACAAAACACATCCACACAGGCGAAAGTAGACAGCATTTCATAATAGTGCATGCGCATTAACACAGTTGCAAGCGGCAGATTTCAGAAACACGTTTTGCCCTGTTGTCATGGAAACCACAGAAGCGTAGACATATGACACCTGTGATTTAACTTACGTTTATAAACTGCCTTCTTTTCTAGCCCCCCCTCAAAGGTAATTATAATGTAAAAAGTTCCTCGTAACTGCAGTCATGTGAGAACATTGGAATTGCATTTACTGTTGTCAACTTTATAGAGCATTGAATAAATGCTTTTCTCAAGATTTAACACTGGAAATGCAATGGACATCGGTATGGCTTCCAGACAGCATTGGACAAGCTTTAGGAAGAAATCTAAGCATGACGAAAAGCATAAACCTAATAATACTAGTTCAAATTGCTATTCACTCATCAGCTGTACAGATCGGAACCCTTCCTTAGAACCGTCTTTTAAATGGTCAATCACCTCTATAAACATGGTAACCTCAGCAACCAGATTGACATGGATGGATGTCATGTTGGAGGTGAGCAGGCATCATGAAGTCAAAACGTTTCAATACAATCTGCATCAGCAGTCTCACTGTGCAGGGACAAAGTTTGCTATGGAAGGAATGATGCGCCTATGGTTGCTTTTGGAAACACAACACTATGGTGTCGAGGTTCGATTGTGTTAACTTTTTAAGGAACCCATCTTGCATTATTTTCCCATTCGTATGGCCTACAGAGGGCAGTACTTTCACTCATTGCACGCAAAATACAATAGTGTTTTTGGGGGAAGACAAGACGGTTAGAAGAGTCATTTCTGAACAACAACAAAGGATGGCAAAACCATTGGAATAACATTTTATAAATCTCTGAAAACGTATTCCTTCATGTTTAAATAAAGTAACAGGCAGCAGCATACTCTATATTGTTTGCTGGAATGAGCAGGTGTGGATTCATCTGCACTCCAGTGATCTCCACATGTTTGTGACTTGATGACACAATGACTCGTTCTGTAGCTTCAATTACATCAGTTTTCTGCAATTACTATGGAAAACAAAAGGGGGGGGGGTAAGCAAATGGAGGCATCCCCACAGGCTTCTCCTTGGGTGGCAAACCCAGTTCTCAAGACCCCAAACCTACTTCCTGTATGTGCCACTATGGCCACCAAAAATGGTGAGAATAGTGTCATCTCCCGCGGGGGAAGCGGTGTCCCTCCCACGGCCAAGTGTTTTCATTGTGCGTGTCAACAGTATTAATGAGCAGCTAGAGCTAGAAGTGTGTGTGTGTGTGTGTGTGTACATAGAAAATGGAGGGCTACGTTCCATGTGGTCTCCGTAAAGCTTATGAGAAAAGCTGGAGTAGGTAAAACTGTACAAGCCAAGACCAGACCTGGGGGGAACCATGCTGAATAGAACACAAAACAATTAAGGGTGCACCAGGAAGCCAGATGGTGTACAGCATTGTGGAAATTCAAAAAGGTCACTGGCAGAGTAGTAGAAAACCCATGTTTATGTCCATTTTAAAGAGCACCTGGAATCGTAAACAATCTTGAGTAAATATCTGCATGTATAAAAAGAGTCCCAGACAGGTAGCTGCACTGTATCCAGATGATGGGTTGTTTACCCATCTCCTGATTCTTCCACCCCTCCTCTTTTGTCCTTGTGTTTTTAGCATGATGTCTCTGTGTGCGTGTCCAGGGAATGGGGGACAACGTTGGTTGGTAACAGTGCTTGTTGTTTTCCGGGAGTTTCCCCTTGGCCAGGGACTAACGTTAGTTCAACGTTCCCCTACAGTTCTCTGCCCCACACAAGCAGGGGATCTTCTCGTCCTCGATGGGGAACTTGTAGTCGTAGGTGATCTCCTCGTTGACGTTGATGGGTTGTCGGGAGTAGATGACGATCTTCTTTTGGGACTCCACTGTGATCACCTTAGCGTAGCAGTTGGGCTGAGAAGACGAACAAAACAGAGGTGTTAGCGTCAGCGTGTTTGCTAGCGTAGCAATGTGAAATTGGGTCAACGAATTGACTAGGTTCAGTTTTGATTGAGAGGAGACACTTACATTGCAGCTGTGGTTGATGAAGCGGGCGAAGTTGCCACACTTGGTGGCGTCTATGATGGTGTCGTGGTCCACACGGAACATGTAGCTGCTCCCGATGCCCTCGTCTTCATAGCGTTTCTCCCGCATGTCAGCAATCACCTGGTCACAGGATTGGATGGTTTTACACTTAGCCTGCTTAACACTCACCTGTAGGACTTGATGATTTGCAGCCGGCACAAAGTACACGTTTGTGTTGTCGGATAATCTCTAGAATGCTTCCTGTCTGCGCATCACCTCCCTCAGACTGAGAAGACAGTTGTGTTCTACTCACCTGCCTGATGTTCTGACCCACGTACTCAATCACCATCTCATCAGCAGCAATTGGCTCCATAGCAAACAAACCCCAGTCGTGGATATGCGACTTACAGAACCGAATCTTCTTCTTACGGAACTGGGGAAAGAGTTTTAAAAAAGGAAAACAAGACAAATTGAAGTGACAGTATTGCATTGACACATTAACAGAGTAAAATAACAGTGGTTGTGTGTGGGTTGTGTTTGGCCTTTGGTACCTTCAGCTGGTTGAACTTGAGCAGGTCGCTGTCACAGCTGAAAGAGGACAGCAGGCGGCGCTGTTCAGACCGACGCTCAGAGCCAGCTCTGGTGGAGACGAGGGGCTGCGCGGGAATGCTCTTGCCCTGCAGAGAGAGACGGAGGAAGGGAGAGAAGGAGATTGAGTGACAGAGGGGAAATTAAGAAGGAAAACACAATAAGCTCCTACTCAAGGCAAACGGACGCACAAACGCACAGATGAACAGACACCCTTGCTGATGTGAACTCAAGCCCATCAGCCCACTCTCTGCTGAAACCCACCTGCATGTCTATGGGCCCCTCCTCCAGCAGGTGCTTGTTGCTGTTGAGGTATTTGATCTTGTCCTTCTTGTCGATCTTGTAGTAGCCCTCGCTACGTGCACAGCCAGTCATGTGATCCCTCATGCCATCATCCCTCCTCTTCCTCTTCACCGCTGGGATGTTGGTAGGTACAGGGGAGTCAAGGGAAATCATTCTAAAAGGCTTTTGGAGAAGACTAAACCTTGGGTTGGTCGAACCATGACCAAGCATTTCTAAATGTACACCTATATAAATTGCTTGACGACTAAGCAAAAAAAAAACAGGGAAAAAAAGGACAATAAAGGAACAACACTTTAGGACAAAAACAGACTAACTTGTTTGCATTTGAGTAGAGAGGCAGCAGAGGGCCCTATCATTGCTATACAGTTAAAGGCAAATATAAATGTACTAGCAATAAATGGGCAGTAATATTGTCAACAGAGAGTAGTAAAGGATATGAGGGTGCTGGACCCACAGTGTGTCGTTGAGCCAGTCGTTGCCATTGTCCTGCTGCAGCATCTTGTCGTAGGTGACCTGCAGGTGCCGGATGTCCTCCTCATCGATGCCGTCGTTCCAGATGTCGTACAGGATGGTCATCTCCTCGAACTCAGAGCGTGGTGCGAGGTGGGGCCGCGGCGGCGTGAACGCGGGGGAGTGGCTAGCCAGCAGCAGCTCTTCCCACCCTCGCCGCACCTTACGGGCAGGCTTCTGCACGCGCTCCTCTTCTTCATAGGGGAGGAACCGGTCGTCAAGGGGCAGAACCGTATGCGGCTCTGGCTCCCCTTCCCGGAAGTCCAGGCCCACTGTGGAGGAGTCTAGCCCAACGTAGCCGGGGATTCCAGGAAGAGTGGCTGCAGCAGCCGTGTCTGCAGAGAGTTCTCGGAGCTGGGCATCGTGAGGCAAAGAGGGAGGCATGGAGGTGGGAGTCACCGAGAGCTCCATAGGCTCAGTCTTAGGAGAAGTCAGTGCTGCCAGAGCTGCCAGAGCTGCAGCCTTTTTACTCTTGGGTCGCCCAGGCTTCCTCTTAGGCGGGGTTATGTCCGGGGGCACTGGGAGGTCTAAGGCCAGGACAGCAGGCAGGTCTTTTGGCACGCTGGTTAAGGCCTGTCCCTGGAGGGAGACGGGGGGCAAGGTCTGGCTGGCCAAGGTGCTGAGTGGAGGCTCCTTGAACAGCGGACTTTCTGAAGAGGCTTTCCGGTGGATGGGAAGGCCAGCAGCCAGGGCTGTGGGGTCTGGGAAGACAGGGGTAAAGGTCAAATCTCTGCCGGGGGTTCGGGGGATACCTGCACTTAGGACGGGGGACTGGGCAGGGTAGGAGAAGGGGCTGCCGGATATGTGGGGGGAGCTGAGGCTAACCAGGCTGCTGCCAGTCAGAGGGGCATCGCTGCCAGGCGTGACGGGCACGTTCTCTGTGCTGTTCTGGGACTTGCCCAGGCCCCTTGCCCGGTCCATCAGGTCCCTGCCAGGGGTGCGGGGCACATCCTCGTCTGTGGACAGCCTGGCCCTAAAGGGGAGGAGGAGGTCCGGCATGGGGCCGGGAGGCGGTAGCAGGAGGGAGTGGCCTCCCATGGCTGGGGAAGGGGGGAGGGGGAGGTGCATAGGTGGGACTACTAGGGATCTAAGGAGGGCTGTGTCGGGGTCCAGGGATGTGGAAGCCCCTCTACCTGGCGTACAGGGCAGATCCTTGTCCTCTGTGTGGGCCTTGGGTCGAGAGTCCTGGTCGCTGTCAGCCAGGGAGCCCGTCGGGGTGGGCGGCCGCAGGTTAGTAACATCATCCTGGGGCTCTGTCTTCAATACAGGGATGGCGACTTCCAGGTCAAGGTCTGACTCCTCAGCTGAAAGACAACCAACATGTCATGACAATCTGTCAGTTAAAAGCAATATGCAGAGTGTAACATCTGAAATGGCATCTGAAACACAAAGCTTGTGTGGTTAGGTAACAGGAGAGGGTTAAGACCTGGGACTCCTTTGGGTGAAGGGGGCCTGAGGTCCTCCAGGAAGGTCCGGCCAGGCTCCGCTGCTCCTGTGACCTCGCTGAGGGATCTGTGGTTGGGCTTGAGCTTCAGCCCCTCCCTAGGCCTCTGGTCTTCCTCTAAACCAGCCAGCTCGGAGGGCTCGTCCTCTGGGGGAGGACCTAAGGGCGTGCTGGGCGCCTTGGGCTCCACCTCCTCCTCAGATGAGGAAGACGAAGAGGAGGATGAGGACGAAGATGTCCGAACCCGGTCCTCGTCTTTATCCGGTAGACTCTCCACGTCTACCGCCGCCTCCTCCTCCTCCTCTTCCTCCTCCTCTTCTGCCTCCTCCTCTGAACTGGAATCATAGTCAGAGGAGTCCCCACTCGCAGAGGAGTCAGAGACAACTTTCGAGGATGCTGAACTGGCAACATCTGTTGGGAGCGAGGAGGAGAGAGAATAGGACAAGTTACAGAGGCAGAGTTTACACACAGTACCAAATAACTATGGTCATTGACATAAGCGTGGATTTACCCTCATCCGACGACTCCGATGATTCACCATCACTGGTTGAGGCCGCCTCATCTTCTTCCTCATCCTCTTCCTCTCCACTCTCCTGAAAGGTCCAATCACAGAGGTTAAAAGCTATTATTAAAAACATTGGTCTACGTATGATGCCTCAGGTTGCCTTCTCCCAATGAGCTGAAGCACCTGTTGAAGGTTGTGATGGTCAACAGTTCAGCTACCATTCTAGGACATGTGGGCATTTGATTGACAGCTCACCTTGCCCGATGACAACCTCTCAGAAGCCTCTGTCTCGTCAGGCTCCTCCTCCCTATCGGACAGAGACTCCTCTTTCCCAGAAGTCTCTTCTTCCTCCTCTCCCTCACTGTCCAGCTCCAGCGGCCGTGCATGTCGCCTCCGTAATGCCGCACTGTCCTCGTCCATCCTGGACCCGTCTTCTGGAAGTTCCGCTATGTCCTCCAGCTCATCGTCTACAGGCGTGGAGGGTCGCGCTCGCTTAGTGTCCCCGGTGGAGGTGGCATCAGGAGGGTCCTTCCTCTTCACCTGAAGACACACACACATTAATCTTCTCTGACAAATACAATTGTTGAACGATTTTACAAAGCACCAGAGCCCTTTAGACATGTTCTTAATCAATCCTAAAAGTGGCTGGTGGTACCTTGAAGGAGGGCAGGCGGATGGCTCCTCGAAGGCCGATGCCCAGGCCCATACCCTCATAGCCTAGGCCTTCTCCCTTGTTCCAGTTCTCCAGTAGACTGGAGCCCATGGTCTCTTTGGGCTTGGGCTTCTCCTTCTCCTCCTCGCCAGCCTTCACCGGGGTCAGGGACGCCTGGGGGACGAACAACAACATGGTACTGACATGAAAGCCTGTTTGCTATCTGGCTAGTTAACGCAGGACAATACCTGGCTTGAATAGTCATGTCATTACAATTAAATGGTAGCTAGAGTTTGTGAAATAGCAAAGTACAACAACCTAGCCAGTTCACACAGCAATGTCCTTTGTACTCAACGATTTCACCCATTTCAATTAACCAAACTCATTCAACTAACCAAATTCTCTAAATATATAGCTCTGATATACCTACCTTATTGTCAAGAGTCCATCATTTCAACGCATTCGAATAAATTATCACTCATAACCTCGACTTCGCAAAAATATGAGGTTAGTTGAGCTTTTCTGATACAAAACATTCCAGGAGTTCTAAATGAGGCTTTCCTAAAAACATTAATTTTGTATCCAAGCAACAATGGCCACAAAAAGACTGAGGGATATATATTTGAGCTAAACCAACAATGACAGGCCAGGGCTTAGTTAAATAAAATATATAATCATAAAAAATAAAAAATTCCACATAATCTCAGAATTGACTGTTCACGTGAGACTGGAGTGAGACTAGACAGGAGCTGGATTTGAAGTATGACTCACCTTGGCTGAGTGTTCTTTCTTATCCCACCACTCGTCAAAGGCCCTAAAGGCCACCACCTCCACCATCTTACGGTTGAGGTCCCTCTTCATGATGGCCTTCAGCTCCTTGACGATGACCAGCAGCACCCCTTCCACAGTGGCCTTGTGAGGATCCTCCTTCTTAGCCTCGTAGCCCGGTGGAGGAACAGCGGGGTTGAACTTGGGCATGCTAGGATGGGGCCAAGGTTGCTGCCCATGGCCCCCTGCACTGGCAGCTGGGGTGCTACTCATGGACAAGGGTAGGTAGGGACCCCCAAACTGCATGGCTGCTGACCCAGCTGAAGCCGTCCCTCCTGTGTTCATGAAGTGTGGGTAGGGGTAGGGCCCCCGGGTCTGGGCCATGCGACTCAGCATTTGGGTCTGCATCTGGAAGGACATGTGAACACTGCCCCATTGAGGCAGGCAGCTCATCAGCTCCATCTGCATCATGGGCACCATGCCATGGGGGTAGAGGTGAGGCAGCATGGGGTGGGGCACTCCAGGTGCCAGGTGTGGGCCCGGGACGGCAGAGAGGTGGTGTGGAAGACCGAAGCCCGCTTGAGGGGGTAGAGGATGGAAGCCGGGGGGTGGGAGGGGCATAGACTGCATGGGGGACACAGCAGAGTGGACCACGATGCCTTTGGCACAGTCGCCACTGTGCGTGGGCGTGCCTGGCACGTCGTCCTCATCCGAGATCTCCATGTCTTCCCCAGAAGACTGATGGCTCTGTGGGAGAGGGAAAGGGAAAAGACAAGGTGTCAGGACATCTCTATACAGTACATGACCTGATAGAGTCAAATAGGAAGCCTCCACACAATGAGCACAGGTCCCAGCTTCTCTACTCATCCCTACAGACCCGTTTCCTGAGCCGTGTCATGAAAAGTTGCATGTGCAGTTTGACATCAGAAATACCTTTGTTTACCAAGCAGTGGATGCAAATCACATGCCACTTCAAATGCAGCTTAACAAACACTTTATCAGATGGTTATCGTCTACAACATTGCAGATACACCACATTAACAAAAGTATATGGACACCTGCTAGTCGAACATCTCATTCTAAAAATCATCTGCATTAGTATGGAGTTGATCCCCCCTTTGCTGCCACAACAGCCTCCACTCTTCTGAGAAGACTTTCCACTAGATGTTGGAACATTACTGCGGGGACTTGCTTCCATTCAGCCACAAGAGCATTAGTGAGGTCGGGCACTGACATTGGGCGATTAGGCCTGGCTCGCAGTCAGCATTCCAATTCATCCCAAAGGTGTTCAATGGGGTTGAGGCCCAATTAGGCCTATGTCATTCATCAGGTGGCCACCCATTATTACAGTGCATTCAGAAAGTATTTTCCACATTTTGTTACATTACAGCCTTATTCTAAAATTGATTAAATAGTGCCCCCAGACCCCCAGTCTACACACAATACCCCATAACGACAAAGCAAAAACAGGTTTTTAGAAATCTTTGCTATTTTAAAAAAATCAATTCGTATATTTGAGTTTGACCACAATATTACTTGCTCTGTCTTTTCTGGTGAATTCAATTGAAATTGCAACCAACTTTCTATGGCTTGTTTTAAAAATAATGATATTTGAGAGATGATTTCCTTTTAAAATAACTGAAAGTGAGAGGTTGTAATCTGAATCAAGGGAAAAAGGCCTTTTGTGAACATAGGGGGAGACATTTTTACTAATTTGCTAGAGAACCCGTTTGGATTGAAGCATAACTTTTGCATGACTGAAGCCTTTTGTGAGAGGTGTAATGCTTTAATATTTAATCATTTCTGCCCTCCACATCATACCTTTTTATTGGTAAACTACATGGTAAAGTAAAAGTATATTTTTTTAGTGATTCAATACGTAATACACTTATCATAATTTGGTTGAAATCCAGAGAGGTTCGAAAAAGTATCCATATCCTCTATGAGTCTGTGGAGGGATCCAAATTGTGGATTTAAAAGAACATGAATCATCAGCGTACAATGACAGCCCTGTATTTCTAATTCCTTGATATTGTTGGATCTGATTTTAATAGCTAACATTTTGATGGCTATAATAAATAGATATGCTGATAGTGGATAACCTTGGTTTAATCCTCTTGACAGCTTAACATTTTCTGAGAAGTAGCCATTATTTACTATTTTACACCTAGGGTTACTGTACATAACTTTAACCCATTTTACAAGAGATTTCTCCAAAATTGAAATGTTCCAGACATTTCTATAGAAACTCCAGTCGTACTTTATCAAAAGCCTTTCAAAGTCTGCTATGAATAGCAGGCCTGGTTTCCCAAATTTTTCATAGTGTTCTATTGTTTACAGTACTTGCCTTATATTATCTCCAATGTATCGTCCATGTAAAAAACCTGTCTGATTAGAATTAATAATGTCCGACAATACTTATGCGCTATACATTTAGCATCACAACACTGAAGGCCTCCCATTTTTTTTTAAATGGACTGGATCTTTCTATTTCCCACTTGTATCCTGTTTCAGTAATAATGAAATCAGACCTTGAGTGTCTGATAATCTATCATGTTTATAGGAGTGGTTAAAACATGCGAATAACGGTCCTCTGAGTATATCAAAAGAGGTTTGGTATACCTCAACTGGTAGGCCATCCAGCCCTGGAGTTTTACTGGACTTAAAGGCTTTAAATTGCATCAAGAAGTTCCTCCTCTGTAATTTCACGTTCACATGAGTATTTCTGTATGGCTGTTATTATTACATTATTAATAGATGGAGGCAACAAACAAAAATGCTTTAAGTACTTTGCTTCCTCTTTCAAAATATAATTTGGTGAATCATAGGTGACCCCGTCATTTGTAAGAAGTTTAAGTCAATTATTTTTGGTAGCATTTTTATGATGAAAATTTTTTATATTTTTTTTAATCGAATTTTTCCCCATTTCCCATCCAGTATGCTTTATTATTATAATATATTACACTTGATCTTCGTTGAAAAAGTTCCTCAATTTATTTTTGTTTTTCCTCTAACTTAGTCTGAGCCTCTATGGTATTGTTTTTATTGCCATCTGTTCTGTTTGACCTAAGACTTACCAACTCTGACCTTTGCTAATATGTTCAGTCTCCCCAAAACGCTTGTCCATTTCACGTAACATCCATAACGCACTTCTTAATTGCTTTATTTCGCCAACATGTCAATATTTACAAGGCCACTTTTTGGGGTATACACTCCAAGGGCTACTATTGACGCACAAATCAAAAGTTTCATTTACATTTTGCTTGTCCATTCTGTGAGACATTAAAGTAGTGATTTTGTATGAAAAATGCAATGCACAAAAACACCGAAATCACCCTAGTAACTTAAATGGATTCTGAACACAAGCATGAATAAAATGACTAAATGTTTCCCCCAACCCATTAATAATAGCCATCATTGTTAAACAAACCATATCTGGGTGGCAATGAAATCATGATTAATGAAACAAACAAACTCACAAAGACTTAAAAAGCCTGGGGAGTGGTGTGTATGTGCCAAACTAGTCATATTATTGAAATGTCGCTTTGTGATAACATAAAACATACAGGGCTATGTGGCCAATCCTGAATGTCAGGCTCAACAGAACCAGTAAGTGATGAGTGTTGAATGGGGCCAACGGCCAGCGGGCCCTGTAGGCTACTCCTCCCCTGACGACGTGTCCCATGAGCTTTAAAAAGAGGAAGTGAAAGTGTTTTCTATTCCCCAACAGCAGGAGTCCGGTTTCTCTTTCCCAGTCACATCACTTGGTGTGGGTCTACTACTACCAGGGCACAAGCTAGTTACAAACAGTGAGTATCAAACATGAGGAAAATAACTGTACTCATCAAGAGAATAATTACTTCCTAAAGTGTTTTTCTTTAACTATCAAAGACTAGTTGAACCGATAGAGGTACCCTGTTAGGCCAAATTGTACCGCTACTGCACTGCCACTTACTTTTCCTGACAAATTGCTCTGGGACCAGGTTTTAAAGCCTTTGTTTGATGTTTCCCTGATACATGTCCACACTTTGGAGGGCTGGCTGCAATGTTCAATTGTGCTATGTAGAGAATTAACTAGCAACTGTAGGAGCTTTGCATTTTTTTGCAAAATGATTAATACATGCTTTTTAAAACACACAGCCAAACAAACAGAAAGACCATGGAAACAGATTGTCAGAGTACATGAAGAGTGTGTGAAGTGTATTTCTTTGAGAGTTCTGACGGCAGGGGAAAAACACACTACTCAAACGTTCTGTATCACAGTATGTTGTTGATAACTTCACAGCATACCAAGTTTGGAAGAAACCCATATAATAACAGTCACTGTTTGCTGTGAAACCAGTATAAACCATTTCCTCTGGTAGCACAAGAATGAAACAAGACAAAGTGCAGGCCTATGTTTACTTCCTGTGCCCCCCTATAACTGCCAAATAGATCAGGCTGCAAGCAGACATCTCCATAGCAATACTACTACTCTGGCAAATAACATGTCATGTATGGAATGGACCCTCTATTCCCCCTTCTCATCCCTAACTTTCTAAAAACAGTGCATCTATCCAAAGTTAGGATGATACTGTTCGTTCTTACCTCCAATTTGTCTGTGGGTGTGTGGTTTCCGAGGCGACCATCCTTCGGGTCACTGGTGTTCATCCCATGGAGATGGTCTGGGGAGATGACCCTCTCGAGGAGCAAGCCTGTTCCAGGGATGGGCTCCTCATCATCGGAGTCAGGCAGGGGCGTAGGGCTGACATCCTCCAGGCCTGTGCTAGAGGGCCGAGAGGTGTGGGTGCCCCCATAAGGAGGGATGGGTGACAGCTGAGAGGAAGAGGAGGAGATGGGGCTCCCCTCCATACGCACCTCAGTGTCTGATGAGTCGCCTCCCGGAAGGAAGGGAAGCTTTGTCCTTTTCTCCTTGAGCAGCATCTCGATACGGGAGTCCAGGCTATTTCGCTCTGACTCCAGCGTCGGGGTGCCGGGAGAAGGTGGGCAGGGCTCTGGTTTCCGGGCAAGGGGGGTGCTGGGGTGGGCCTTGGGTTCAGGTGGGGGTTCTGGAATGGGTGGAGTACCTGGCTTATCCTTGACTGGCATGAAGTCAGTGGCAGGGGCCATGGGGGGCTGGGGGGGTCTCCGGTACTCCGCCTCCCGCTGGACGGGCTGGTGGATCGGAGGTTCTGAGGGGGGGAACGCCGGGGGCATGGGGGCCTGCTGGTAGGGGGAGAAGGCTGACTTAAAGCTGGCACTGGTAGGGGGAGGTGGTGTGTGGGCAAAGGATGAGGCAGAGGGAGGGGGTTCAGGTGGGGCAGGTTGGTGCTGCTTAAAGGCAGACTGTTCAAAATGTCCTCGGTAAGAGGAGGAGGATGAGGAGGATCCCGATCCCCCAGCGCCATGGACGTAGCGCCTCTCCGGTCTCCGGTTGTAGGCATCCTGGAACTTGCTCTCGTGCCTGCGAGACTTGTAGCTTCCGGAGCCTTCGGCCCGGCTAGACTGGTAGGCTGGGGTGCCCTGTCTGCTGGAATAGCTGGAGTCCTGAGAGAAGGGGGTGCTGGTCTGGCGAGGGGTATGAGGGGTGCCCTGGGACTGCGGCGTGTCTTGCCTTAGGCTAGAGTAAGCCGTGTCCTGGGACAGTGGGGTGGTGTTGGTGGCGGTGCCGCTGGGGGTCACTGTGCCTCCCACTGCAGCAGATGAGCTGCTCTCAGAGAGCCGGCGCAAGGGTTCACAGGCCTGGGGAGGGACACACCAAAATCTGCTTAGGAAATCCACTCACAGATGGCAGTGATGAAACACAGTCAGGTCAAATTAATTAAATTATTACCACCCTTGATAAAGAGGAGCAAAAAAAGAACTGTACAAATACTGAGCTTTATTGTGCAGTATGCTAAAAAGAAAATTGGGTAATTATATTATTTTATACTAATACAATTGCTCAGAGAAATATATTTTAACAAGCAATATATATTTTTCTCAAAAAGATAGGTCAAAAGTATTGGCACCCCTGTTTTGAATATCTCACCTTGCAAGGATAATGCCACAGCCTTTTTATAAAAAGGTTTAATGAGATTGGAGAACACAGGGATCTTATACCATTCCTCCATACATAATCCATTCTAGATCCTTGATATCCTTAAGTCTGCGCGTATGGACTGCCCTCTGTAGCTAGGTTTCCATCCAATGGGCGACATATTTGCATGCAAATATTCTCAAATCTGCATAAAGAAAATGTATGCATTTACCCACCAGTGGTGTGTTTCCACACAACTGACTTGCGGATAAAAAAGGAAAAAAAATGAAAAGTGATGACGACGTAGTGCACAGAAAATGTCATTTTTTCGCTTACGTTTTCATGTACTGAATAAAAATATAAAAGGTCAATGTGTTTCCATCGCATGTTAACAAATTTAAACTAGTTTAACGAAAACTGTTGCATTAAATAACTAATGTCTGGTCTTGGCAAAGGGTGCTCTAGCCAAGAACTAGCAGACACGGTGAGGGTAGGCTTGTCTGCATGAGATTATTATGGATAAGAGCAAGAATATTTGTATTTATCAAATGGCAGTGAAGCATCATGTCATCAGAATATGACCCTAGATATTTATTGGAGAGAAAGCACTTTCACCACCCTGTGAAGTTCATCATAACTTAAAATATATCTGTAATCTATTAACCTGCTTGGTTTCTCGAGTCGTAGTGGGAAGACCACACGCACCATATCATCGCGTGACTCCAAGTTTACCTCGATATGATGGTTATTATTGAAATATTTGCGCATAAAAAGGCATTTCCACTGCCATTTCTCGCATAACTAATTTTACAGACACAAAGGGATCCCATGTCGAGCAAACAATCGGTCGGCATTTAGAAAATTGTACCGAAATCACCTGTTTCCATCACAGATTTTTTTTTTTATACGATACGAGTTTATTTGCATAAAAACTGTGGATGGAAACATGGTTTGTGTGGCCATAGAGATCCACATCCATGTAATCTGAACATTGCACAGGTTCAAATCCAAGTGTCTATTCCGTTTAGTAATCTCCAGGCTTTTACATTTATTGGATGACATGAAAATAGAGCTCTTTGGCCACGCAGACCAGTGGTAGGTTAGGCGTCACAAGAAAAATGCATATGAAGTAAAGAACCCCATACCTACTGTAAAATATGGTGGTGGGTATTTTATCTTATGGAGACATTTTGCATCCACTGGTCCTGGGGCCCTTGTTAAGGTCAACAGCATGATGAACTTTACCCAGTACTAAGGCATTTTAGCCAAAAAAAACTGGTTTCCTCTACCATGAGGCTGAAACTTGGCCACAAGTGGATCTTCCAGCAAGACAATAACCAAGCACACATTAAAATCCACAAAAAAAAATCAACATTCTGCAATAGCTATCTCAGTCTTTGGCTTGAACCCCATTGAAAACCTGTGGTTTGAATGGAAGAGGACAGTCCATAAGCCAGGGGCGTAAATTGGTTATGGCAGTTGCCATACCCTAGCTCAACACCAACAATGTAAAATAGGCTACTAAATCATTCTAATACCGATTAAAAAGCAAATGCAGTTCAGGAGTATTAGCGGGTTGAATTCCCCCCGTCACTTTACCATACCCTAGGTTTAGCTGAAATGACGTCCCTGCCATAAGCGCAGACAAAGGATATCAAGGATCTGGAAAGATTCTGTACAGAGGAAGGGTCCAAGATCCCACCCAGTGTGTTCTCCAAACTAAAAAATAATTATATATAGATTTTAAAGGCTCAGTGTCATTATGCGCACATGGTGAGGTATTGAAAAACAGAGGTGCCATTGATTTTGACTCCCATTAAAATAAAACATTCGTTGTAAAAAAATAATTGCATGCAATACAGCTCAGTATTTGTTTTATTTATAATTGCTAATCAAGGGTGCCAATAACTTCGGGCCTGACTGTATAAAACATCAGATTTTTAGCACCAGAGTTATGATTTCACTTAACAGGCCAACAGTTATATCTAAAGATGTATGGTCAAATTTGAGTTTTTGCAACACTTCCCAATATGTATTAATTAAAACAGCTAAAAACAGCCTAGCAGTGCTTGCAGGAGCAGCTGAGCAGTAAGGGCTACGGTTCAAAGTACAGGCAGACCCTTTTCTCTGCAGGCAGGCAGACGTTCTTGACAACATTCCTTCCTGGGCCCCATTTTACCACCTGCTGCACTGATAGAGATTAGAGATAAGGGTGTCAGCTTAGATTGGCTAGGGGTTCACTGGGACTCACTTGAGTACAGGGCAGTAACAATTATCCCTTTCATACACAGACCAAAGTCCCACTAATTTACCATGCCTACTTCATTTTACATGCTTTATGTTAGATCTGAAAGGGGTAGGGGGTAAAAACAACAACATAGCAAATGAAAAGCCACCTAAAGACCTAGACATGATTCCTGCATTTTCACAGACCATGTAACCAAAATACAGGTATTGTGTCTGTGTAAATGGTTCTGTGCTTTTTCTGTAGGTAAATTCATTAACACGTCGGCAGGTAGCCTAGTGGTTAGAGCGTTGGACTAGAAACCGAAACGTTGCAAGATCGAATCCCCGAGCTAACAAGGTAAAAATCTATCGTTCTGCCCCTGAACAAGGCAGTTAACCCACTCTTCCTATGCCGTCATTGAAAATAAGAATTGGTTCTTAACTGACTTGCTTAGTTAAATAAAAGGTCAAATAAAATGTAACACCTCCCTAATTTGAAATGCCAACAGCCCCCATAGTTTTACAACACACCCCACCCATCACAATTTGCAAGTTACAATTTGCAAGAACATGGTAAAGGGGCTGTATGAAAGGAGGTTATATAAACATTGCTATATATCCATATCTCTCTCTCTCATATACATATATATATATATATATATATTCTTTATTAGATGTAATAAACCACATCTGTCTGAAATGGGTAAATGAGTCAGGCATAGAGCAAAATGATTCACCAAACAAACCTTTGAAGCTGAAAAAACTACTGACAGTAATTACTTAACTAGGCCTTCAACTGAAATACATTTCAGGTGAGTTACACTGGCTATTCTGCAGTATATATTGACAATGGAACATACAGGGAGGATTTCTGCATTTTGAAAATTACATATCTTGAAAACTAAGTCAATAATTGACAAACACCAAAAGATAATTTTTGGTTGGAGTTTTCCTTGAAAGTTGGGAGACTCAGGATTATGCTCAGAACTTTACAATCAATTCAAGGGACTAGGGCATTGTCTATCAGTGGGCACTGCTACAAAAGGTACATCAAATAGAATGTTCAGACAAATTAAACATGCTGACCTTTCCTGCGAGCCTGTTATGGAACACTTGCACATTTTCTTAAATACAACATAAGTGCTGCTAAACATCAACACAAAAAGGGTGGTCTTACCAGAAGAGCCTCTGCCAGGCTACGAGGGGACACCTCTCCTCCCACCGGAAGTGTCCGAGGGGTGAAGGTGCCATTCAGAAGTAGCTGGAAGTATCGAAGGCGATTCTCTCCTGAATGGATAAGGTTAAGATATGGTACAATAAAGGTTTGGTGGCACCTTACTGAAATAGACAATTATATTTCTCAGTTACCCTTTAGTTGACGCCTTAGGAGGTGAGTAAAAAGAACATCATGCACAGCAATAAATACAAAATAATGTATATGCAATAATATGTGATATATAGTGCCTTTACACCCCTTGACTTTTTCCACATTTTGAATTTAACATGGATTCAATTGAGTTGTCACTGGCCTACCCAAAATCCCCATAATGTTATAGTGGAGTTATGTTGTTTGAAATTTTTCCAAAAAATAAAATATGAAAAGCTGAAATGTCTTGAGTCAATAAGTATTCAACCCCTTTGTTATGGAAAGCATACAATTCAGGAGTAAAAATATGCCTAACAATTAAAATAATATGTTGCATGGATTCTATGTGCAATAACAGTGTTTAACATGAGTTTTGAATGTCTACTTCAAGCTCTGTACTCCACACATACAGATAATTGTAAGGTCCCACAGTCCTGCAGTGAATTTCAAACACAGATTCAACCACAAAGACCAGGGAGGTTTTCCAATGCCTCTCAAAGAATGGCACCTATTGGTAGATGGGTACAAATAAAAAAAATAGACATTGAATATCCCTTTGAGCATGGTGAATTGAATTATTACACTTTGGATGGTTTATCAATACACCCAGTCACAACAAGAAAACAAGTGCCCTTCTTAACTCAGTTGCCGGAGTGGAAGGAAACCTCTCAGGGATTTCACAATGAGGCCAATGGTGACTTTAAAACATTGTTTAATGGTTGTGATAGGAGAAAACTGAAGATGGATCAACAACATTTTAGTTACTCCACAATACTAACCTAATTGACAGAGTGAAAAGAAGGAAGCCTCTACAGAATACAAATATTCCAAAACATGCATCCTGTTTGCTTCAGCACTAAAGAAATACTGCAACAAATGTGGCAAAGCAATACACTTTTTGTCCTGAGTACAAAATTGTTGGGGCAAATCCAATACAACACATTACTGTGTACCATTCTCCATATGTTCAAGCATAGTGGTGGCTGCATCATGTTATGGGTATGCTTGTAATCTTTAATGAAGGGGGAGTTTTTCAGGATAAAAATAAATAAAACAAATGGCGCTAAGCACAGGCAAAATCCTAGTGGGAAAACCTGGTTCAGTCTGCTTTCCACCACACACTGGAAGAAGAATTCACCTTTCAGCAGGACAATAACCCAAAACACAAGGCAAAATCTGTACTGGAGTTGCTTACCAAGAACACAGTGAATGTTCATGAGTGTCCGAATAACATTTGACTTAAATCTACTTGAAAATACATGGCAGGGCCTGAAAATGGTTGTCTGGCAATGATCAACAACCAATTTGAGATAGCTTGAAGAGTTTTGAAAATAATAAATGGACAAATGTTGCACAATCCAGGTGTGGAAAGTTCTTAGAGACTTACCCAGAAAGACACACAGCTGTAATTGCTACCAAAGGTGCTTCTACTGACTCAGGTGTATGAATGTTTATGTAAATGAGATAGATTTGCAAACATTTCAAAAAACATGTTTTCACTTTGTCATTATGGGGTATTGTGTGTAGATGGATGAGAATTATATATTTTTTCATCCAACATGAATTCAGGCTGAAACACAACAAAATGTGGAATAAATCAAGGGGTATGAATACTTTCTGAAGGCATTATTATTCAATTTATTTTATAAAACAGAAAATTATGGTTTGGAGGAGTTTCTGCATGATTTATAACAAGACATTTTCTTGTGACATTTCATGGACGTTTTAAATCAGCAGCTACACATGGAGATCATTAGCCTAGTTGAAAAATACATTTCAGGGATATATGCCTACTGCTGCTGGCTATATAGGCTACCAGTAGGCCTATAAACCAAATGCATCACTGAGCACCTTCTGCTGACATGAGAGGAACCACTGTCTCTTTAAGAGAATGAAACTGTTACAGGTTCTTGATGTGTCAATTTTAAATAAGATACATTACCAATATTAATGGCTACAGCCAAAGATATTAAGATTGTAAAATGCAGCTAGCATGAACCGGTAAAATATTGTTTAATTATAGGCTGAAAGTAAGCAACTATATTTTGGCTATAGTTTAACATATTTCAAGCCTAATTGTTTGATTATAGGCCATCCCTGTGCATAGAAAGAAACAAACTACAAGTATAACTAATTCAATGATTACTGCAATAATCAGATATAAATAAAATAAACAAGTCCAAACCGATATAGGCCTAACAGTGTTTCATTTGTATTTGTATTCTAGTCTAAAAAAGACAGTTCTGCAGTTTGTACACCGTTTTGATGCTCGTGGGCTGAATCCCATGTAAATCGTACTGACATTGAGATGCAATTACTCTGGTAACCAAGCAACCAGAGTAAATGTATACACGCGACTAAATGTTCTCCTCCAAAAGTTGAATTAGTGACACCTTATAAATAAAGGATCATGTTATCACATATGTGTAAATGTAGTTCCTACAACAGCATTAATTGCACATTATTTATAAATACTCTCATATATTTAGCCCATGCAAAGATTGCTTACCTTTTGGATCCAGCTCCACGTGGATGATGTTGCCCATGACAGACGTGTTGTGTAGAGTCTGGACAGCATCCTTGGCTGCTTTTACAGTTCCAAAAATAACTTTAGCTATTCCTAAATGCTTTTTGTTCTTCGGATTGTAGAGAATTTCCACCTCTTCTATGTCTCCAAATTTCTTGCACATGTCAGTCAAAAAACCTTCTCTGATGTTATCATTCAGCCTGGCAAATGTCACCTCCTTGGGTGGAACACGGCCAATGTAACATTCGTCAATCTGGAGAAATAAAATAGTTGCATTACATTATGAATGTTACATTTATTTAGGCTACAGCATATGTATCCATTAGCCATTGAAACCTGAGTTACAGGCTTCAATGTTACAAACAAAAATAAAATGCATGTATATCTGATTAAATATCATCCTTTTAGGACAGCTGCCGTTCACATTTTTAAAAACCAAATAACCACTATAGAATGGTGTTGACATAGGCTACAACATGCAAAATGTGTATTCTATAAAGGGACAGTAGCATGTGTTGCCTGCCTGGCGCACTACATCCTAAATAAAAAAACATGACGCAATCAACATCAGCGAGGGGGTGTGTCTGCATACCTAAAACTTCGGAACTTTAGAAGGCTGTAACAGACCGAAAATGTCTAAATCATTGCACATTCGTTTAAGATCTTAGTGTTTAACTCATTAGCCTACCTTAAACTTTGGAACCGGCAGATCGGTCTCCTTGTACTTTGTCCAGAGACGACCGATTCTTGGGTCTCGGACGATATCGACGGGTGGCATCCCAGGGTTCTGTAGAATGAATGATAAAATGTAGCCTAACCATTCAAAGTTCTGACAAGCAGGAGTGTTATAACAGGCCGATTGCCGATCAATCAAGTTGATAGGATTTTTTTTTTTTTACATAAACCCTTGACTGCGTTTGTAGCGCCGGGATAGTGACACTTTTGATGCACTGTGTCAGGTGCAGAAAGTAGCGTGTCCTGCCCACTAACAATGTACATTGTGTCAATCTTTGAGGCGAACACTATGCAACAATGTAGGGAAGGGGTTTCTCTTTTCTAATACGGATGTAACACTTACGGGCATGTTAAATGAAGTTCCATCGTAACGATACAGTTTGTGCGATCCCTTTTTCAACGCTGGGTCAATAATCAACTTGAAACTTCTCCAATGGTGACTTCGTTTCTCTCCCGAACTGCAAACGGGATGGTGGTTGTCCATGCCGTTCGCCAAACCTGTAGAAATGTCAAGAAGATGAGAGCAACAGACTCACGCACGAACACTCGTTACATCGTAGCGATAGCCTACAGTAGTAGATGCTTGAATTTGCAAATACCGAGGAAGAAAATGGGGGTCAGAAGAGTATCCCAGTAACCGAAACAGACATTACAGAGGAAAGAAGAAAAAAAAGAGCAGGCTTACTTGAACTCTGCTTTCTGCCATGGTCTTCGTTTAGCCTGTTTCTTTCCCCTGGCTTGGACATGATTTATCCGATCGAACGATATTTTAATAATCAAACGGCGAGATCGTTTACCTCCCACTGATTACACTACATGATTTAAAGGATACTGCCTCCTTTTTGCGAGCCAACACATATTGTGCCTCCAGTCTGGGGTTTCGGTCTCTCCCACAATACACCACTATTGAGCTTCCCTTCCCTCATACCATTCGCACTTTCGATTCGAGGTTCTTTACGTATGCGTATATTTTGGAATATTATGGGACAATTTTAAACACAAAATCACACTAATAAATCAAGATATGTATTCATTTTAATGCAAATATTAAAAGTAATTGTATAGTAACTATAGCTCGCACATTGGGCATGTAATAAGTGTTGAATCTACCGCCTACATTTACTCATACGGGAAACAAGATGGACATAGAAGGCAGACGCAACTTCTGTCTAAGCACAGATCTAGGGTCAGTATTACGTTTTAATTCCTGCTTGAAAAGGTTAGCCAAAGGAATTTTAAAACCTGACCCTAGAGCTGTGTTAATGGTGCTTCTCATGAAAACTGTTGGGTCTGTTTACAATATATTACGTAAATAAAACATTACTCAAAAACAGTTTGCAACTGCAGACTAGGACTACATTATAACCTATGCACTTAGTCTGTTATACCCTTATTATATCCAAAAGCCAAATATGGGGAGATTTTAAAGTAACCATTTATCTTAGCCGACACGTTTTGCATTATTAATCTGTTCAATTGTCCTTTTGAGCTTTTGTGTTAAGTATGTAAGGAGATGTACCATCCATTGCATGACATTTTGCAGTGCTTGGGCAATTGGCTGGTTAACAGTAGCAGTTCCACTGGCCAATCAGAGCGAAGCTCCATTTTAGCTTCTGCTATTAGAGGCACGGCTGAGGAATCCTTTAACAGTGAGCAGAGAGGGGGCTGAGCGCGCGCTCAGCAGCCATTTTCCTGAAATGGGACTCAATGGCCAATATGGGTTTCCTTTGTTCCAAAAGGGATCTTATACTTGATTTCCTCATCTCTTTATGGACTATGATAAATTACAATGATTCCTCATTGACAGGATTGAGAAGAAGGAAGATAAAATACTGGATGTTATCCCTTTGACATTTTTAACCTTTTTTTCTCCTCTGCTTGGAATCCATCTTTGTCCTAACTAGGTCATGGCACACCCATAAAAGTATTTGTGATTCTAAAGTAAAAAATAGTGAATAAACAGCTTGTAGTTGCTATGAAGAGAAAAAGTATAATGACATTGTAATGGCATTTTGCACTGTAAATGGCCATGTATGATAGCATTTGTAAATGACATTTTATTAACTTTTGTAAAATTTTAAATGTAGGAAATGTGCAGTTACTCTTATTAAAATATCACAATTCTGTTTATTCATTGACTTCTATCATACATTGATCATTTATGAGTAATGGTGTCAGTAGAATTGCCACCTCTCTTCAATACATTAATTTGCATGCTGTTTTAACTATATCCATCAGAGGCTAAGTATATTTGCTGCTCTGTCAGCACAAAACAGGCCAGAGAGCAAATGGCCTTTCTCAAAAATGCTGAATCTGGAAATTGGCTGTTTGTTCTCAGCTAACCCCCTTTTTCTACATTAAAGAGTGGTTGCTTCTCATCTTTCACATGGTAGGCTACAGTATCTAGTTACACAACAGACACCTTTAATGCCCTGAAAGTCAGTAAGTATTCTTCCTTCAAATGATGGCTCATGCACTAAATGTGTGAAATGATAAAGGTTCATAGTAAGGAGAAGGCTATAGGCCTACATTTTTTTGGGACATTAGACAGAACGAATGTGAGGGTAACATTTACTTGACCTTGTTTCAAGGGCATATTTTTATTTCTGTAGAATTCCAGACTCAATCCTACTTATTAGTATCCCCAAAGGCTAAGCACATAGATACTGAATCCAACAGGAAGCAGATGAAAAATGAAACTAATGAAAATATTTACCTTAACATTGTGATGAAATACATTTATCAGGCCTAAATGCAGGGGGAAATGGAACGTTTTCATTCCCATCTTCGGATCCTCTAATATTGGCTTAAGGGAAGGGTGGGGATGCAACACCTAAAAAAGGAAGAAAACAATTAGCCCAAAACTATTTCACTTAGTCTTCACTGCTATTTGACCAACGAATAACAAATGCTGAAAATCTTCCATCAGCATCAGTGAGAGCAGTATGCAAACCAACTCCCCTCTCTCTTCCTTGAAGACAGAATTGCAGTCAAATCCCTCACCCTCGAATTTGAAGATGTTAAAAGTGAAGCTACACGACATAACATACTGCCATGGAAATCTTGTCATTTTAAAGGTAATGGATTTTGAGCTGTCTCAAAGCATAGGCTATAGTTCTAAACAACAATAATGGGAAAGTTGATTGTTTTAAGAAGCAGGTTCACCAAGGATGTATTTATCCAAGTTTATCTTAACAAGTATTATATTGAAATAAGTGAAATTATATTGTTGGAATTAAATACTAATCATACACTTACAGTTAATTAAACATGTAATCCAATAGAAAGATGTCTTATTGGGAGCACTGAAATGCTTTAAGGGGTCATTAATCTTGTAGACATCTCATTGCTCCCACTTGTCCAAAAAACGACCTTTTTATATGTACTGTTGTTTAATGGCTTCTCTCTGCTGTTCTGTTCTCAATTTCAAAATGGCTTCTTCACAGACAAACGAGATCACTATGTGCTGGTTATGTTGCTGCGCCATTGCTGGGCGAAATAGTCAGTCGCAAAAAATAACTGAGTCTCCCACACAGGTCTCTGTTTGCTCACTGGAAATGTAGCATATCAATGGTGCGCAAGAAATATGACTTCAACGGGTGTGTGTGTATCTGTGTGTAAAAGAGTGTAGGCTACAGCAGAATTCAAACGACAGAGCGGAGAAACATGGCACATTCAGTCTAGTTGCTGGTAGATCTAAACCGGTTTTGGCGAACGACAGTAATCTGAGAATCTGGCCGGTTGCCACTCGTCTGAGAGAACTGCACCCACACAGCCATATAAGGTCAGAAGAAACGATTTCGAACATAGTGCTGTATTTCGTTCAGGATACTCAAAGGGGATTTCAGACTTCTTCGTGCTCTCTCTATTTCCCCTTCAAGATAATGGTTCGATGTTGTATTTCGAGGTGTTGATCAGCTACTCAGAAGATGTTACATGTCAGACAAGCAAGATGTAATCCATCCTATAGGTAAAGCAGAACAATAGGAACAAAGCTGTGTGTGTGTGTGTGGTGAGGTTGTTTTCCTGAGTAAGGGTCTCCAGGTGTGCTCGTCTGGCTACAGTTGCTATGCGTACAGTAGTCTATGCCATGCATAATGCTGATCAATCTTAGTCTCTTGATCAACACAGCGGTTGAATAACCTCACTGTCAAAAACAGAGAACATAGTCTACATGTCGGAACTGTTTTAGAGTCAACTGTAGAGGAGCTGGGTTTTCCAGGAAGGGTTCAATACCCAATGCACAATTGCTGCGTAAATGGCCAAGGTTAAAAGGATCGTCGAACCATAAGGTCACGAGGCTAAACTAGCCTAAACCAGCCATCCAACGACGTGTTTACACCCTCTGAAAACAAAATTGATGCGTTGGGCATACCAGATACCAGCAATTGATGGGCCTTTCTTGTAGAGAATATAACATATAGAATATAACCATGCAGACCATTCCATTCGTTCCTCAGTGCTCAAATTATTGCAGGGCATGTTTTTACTATTATAGAAGCAACTAGAGTAGAAGGTAAAATGTAAAAAAAAAATACATTATTGTTGGCCAAATGTCTTTCTATGACCGGCAGACCTCTATTAAAAATCCGACTGAATCATAGTAATGTTTTTTTGTATGGCAAAACCGGACAGCTGTCTTTGTGCAATGTTAGCATTACGTAAGCATAGAAGGAACACAAAAGCACACCCAGTGGGGGAAGGGAATGGGCCTCTTGTGCAGAAGACCAACGACTGCTCGCAGTACAGTAGGCTACACTATTTCTCTTTGCACATTCGTAAATACAGAGCCTAATACTCGGACCGTTGCACGTCAAGCTGTTCTATGCAGGCAAGATGGGTATCTATTTAGGCCTTTATGTCAATCTGTTAATAGTTAAAATGATAGCATAACTCAATTCATGTTTATATATTTTGGGGATAATGTTGCTTTCGATAGTTGTATAAAATGTTTTGGAATGTATTTGGAGAGCTGGACACAGGTTACTGCACCATTTTTTTGCATTTAATTTAGAATAATACATTTAAATGTATTCAACCAGCATTCATCGCCTGGAGCCTATAGACAAAATAAAATTGTCTTCAAAATAAATAGACCCAGGGTAATTTAGATAATTTGCCAAATGACTAAACACTGTTAAAAGTTACAAAATGTATATTTACCGTTATAAACGTTTAACATAGACTATACATTCAACACGTCAATTTTTCGAATCACATTTTGACCATTCTAATCTGGATTGCAGTCCCACAGAAATATAATCGATTATAGGGAGGAGGGTTTTACAATGATCAAATTGGGCTACTCCCGTTGATTTATGTTGCGTGCACGATGGTATTTTAGCTCATAAATTGTGTTAATTCAGTAGGCCTATGTCACAGGAAAATAAAGATATAATTGTAAGATTTAAACACAAATGTTGCTTAAAAAATGTATTCGCCTACAACATTATCCAAATCAAAATGAATCCCATGGATCGTTTTGATTTGGATAGTGTTGGGAGGCGAATACATTATGTGGAGTCAAGATTTCCTCGAGTTTGGCCTCGACTCCAGCGTCACCATTTGCGCACAGTACGAAATGGACAGAAGAGAGAGAGCGGCCATTTTAGTACCGCTAGTCAAAACTGTATTTTACTCAAATTTAATGCGAATATGGAATGTCTATGCATGTGTTTAAACATAGAGCCTACATTATTCATATGCGTTCACTCTCTTTTCTGAATAGTATTTTCCCTGCTCCATGACCGCTTGAGAGCATAGGAGTGTTATAGGCCTAGCCCTTCAAAAGGGCAGCTGCCTGTTCTCCAAAGGGCTGAAATAAATCTTAAGAGAAATTGATTAACTGTTATTGGTGCAATAATAACAGAATATAGCCAACGTTATTATTCATATAACATATCACTTCACATAAATCCCACAATTTAGATTAGAAAAACATGACAAAATCCACTGATACAAATGTAGATATTGTGTGTATATTGAAATTGCCTTTATTTTTCTTTGGGTCTATTTATTTTGCCACAAACTGTATGCTATCTAAACCAAATATATCTCTCCTTATCTCTCCTTATTTTTTTTCACACACATACTGCCTGTCAGAAGCCAAAATGAAATATCCCTTTTGGTGGCATTCCTGTAGGTGGCAATGAAGCACTAGGTTGAAAAGAGTTACATAAAAGTATGCTTTTAAACATAAAAAAATGTTTAACAGTTTACCCAATGGTCTTTCAAATGTGCTTTCTCTTATAAAATGTTAATCAAAATATCATGTTACTTTTGTAAGAAATTGTTTAAAAAAGATACTTTTGAATTGTAAATAAATATAAATCAATAAGATGTCTGTCTTGTGTTGTCTTTGCGCTTTTGAAATTGTTGGTGGTTTAAAATACTGACAACTGTCAAAATGAAAAAGACATCTCAGAGATGATGATTTCTTAAAGAAAACTGCCAACTTACATTTATTGTGGTTTAGTGGTCACATTTTCAGTATAATTTCAGAGGTCTAGTTAAGGCACACAGGGTGACATAGAATAGCATTTTCATCCATAGTGGTTATATCCCTAACTCTAAGTAAAATAAGAGAGCTCCAGAATTCAAGGTGGCACAGATCCATCAAGTCAAAGGTTACTAGGCATGTGTGATCCCTGACCCCATCTAACCCCAATCTTCATCAGAGTCCTTGCAATAATATCCCTCTATATCACATAGCACCAATACTTCTCAGATGCCACTGATCATTATTGATTTCTTCTCTGAGAGGGAGGAGGAGGGCACAGAGGAAGGAGAGTGAACTACTCAGAACTTTGCTGAAGCACACTCAATACACCTTTTTAAATACAGACAATGCCTCTGTGTGAGCCTCAGCCCCACCTAGTGATGTTAAGGGACAGGCCAGATGACTACAGAGCGGGAAGGTGAGAGAGCATTGCTGTTGACTGTTGCATGACAGCTCTTACCACAGAGACTCTTCCGGTGAACAAATTGATGTGGGTGAGAAGTGTTTGGACAGGAACAAGAAGTGGTGAGCAGAGCAGAGGGAAAGACCTGGTTAAGATGAGCCTGAACTTGGTTTCTTCCTTTCCTGTTTTTACTCACTTATTCTTCTCACTTAGCCAAGCTCTGTTTCTTTAAATGAACTTATCGTACAACACTGACATGTGTTTAGACTCAGTTTGGAGGAACTGACATTACCCTGACTTCTGTCTGACGGCGACCTGTTGGACCGTACAGAAGAGATATGACACAGAAAGGTACTATGACAAGCAATGGCACCGCTAAGAAGGGAGAAGAGCTCAAAATTGTTATTGTGGGTGATGGGGGTTGTGGGAAAACATCCCTTCTAATGGTCTATGCTAAAGGAGACTTTCCAGAGGTAAGGACAGCATGGCATCTCTTTAAATATAAGAGTATAAGAAGGTAAATGTGTTTGAATTTTATTGTTTAGATTAAGATAATCACCCTTTAAAAATATATTGAATTATGCAGTCATGATTCATTTGTGCCCTGTTGACAGTGTCATCACCAAGCCAAACTCAGAGGTTGGCTGTGAAACTAAAATGTTATGAGTAGCCTAATGATTATCTCCACTTCTCTATCATGAAATTAATATAAAAGTATATTGTTTAAATATTTCATCTTACTAAAATGTCTTAATACAAATAAAACAATTATTCTATTGACATTATTATTATTATTATTATTATTATTATTATTCCATTATTTAATTTTGGTGATCAGATTTATGTTAAGTTCATTATACAAGTTCAGACTGAGGTGTGTGTAATGCCAAAGGTCCAGCATAAACATGAACCTTTCAAATAATGAAGGCAAATATATTCCTTTTACACTGCATTAACACTCCCAAACAAAATCATGGTATTTGAGAACAGAAAAATAACACTATTCTAAATATAGGCTTCCATCTCCAAAGATAATGTTGTTACATAATTAGGGTATTGTCCTAGATAGATTTTGAATGCATGTACCGGTAGTGTTCTATGGCACTGTATCCAGTTTTGGTTCTATTAAGTCTCAATTATGTGCTTTAATATTATCCCATGGAGGAAATGCAAAAGGATTGAAATACGGAATTTCTTTCTCCCTTTGTCATTTCTGTTTAACAGAAGTATGCTCCGTCTGTGTTTGAGAAATATGTCACCACAGTCAAGTATGGAGGGAAAGAGATTAGACTCAACCTCTATGACACAGCTGGTAAGTATTATTAAGTATCTATATATCTAACAGAGTGTTACATTTCTGCACGTGGGCAGATATGCAGGGTGTGAATGTGGAGTCACTTTGCCTGTCCTGTTTGAGCAGAGGTATTCTGATAGCAGATCTTTCATCAGCTAGGTGGAACATAAAGCTAGAGAAGGATAGAATTGTGTCAGACGTCAATGCATTCAAAACAATGGGTTCAAAACAGAGATTCTGAAAGGGTTTCAATTAGAAACTAATATAGCCACCCGTTTTAAAAAGATAGTCTTGTTTTCTGGAGAATAAGCAGTAAAAACTAACATTGGACTAGGACGAGCACTGAACATGTCTTATGCCTTTCTCTGACTGGCTCCTTTTTCCCGAACAAGGTGTTGTGTTGAAATGTCATAATGGATTATTGTAGAATACTGTCTGACTTTGTAGTTAATAAAACATTTTTGGTAAACTATGAGTATGACACGACATCTCACTGAGCATTACACCTTGCCCTCCTGCAGCACTGATAAGCAGCCGTTTTGTAGAAAGCTGTTGTGACAGGATGTGGCCTAGGCTCATCTATAGACAGAAATGCTGTTTCTATCTGTGTTTGTCATCTGACTGGTCTTTGAAACTTTTAACTAGACATTGTCAACGAAACCTCAGATTATCAGCTGAAATGGCTAGATATTGAATTGAAAATCTTTGTTTTATTGTTACTTACTTGCAAAGTAGTTTCAAAATAATGCCTTACTCTGTTGAAAAGTTTTTTATTTGATTAGGATCATGTCAAACTTGATTTCTAGTCTTTTCAGCTCCTTGTTATGGATTTAGGATTTTTATCCAGACTTGTAGGATACTTGGCTTCCTGAGAAATTAGTTTCAGAAATTACTTTATACTTGTTCTCTATCAATACTGGATATTCAACTCCCCTCTAGATATGCACATGACACGTATTGACTAATAAGTGGCAGAATGATCTACTTAGGTTGTTCCTGGAACATAGTATCACGTCCCAGCACATTGTTTACTGTGAGTCATCACTGCTGCACCAGCCACTTTATTTTACAGGAAATGGAAGTTGAAGCCAGGATGTGGTTTTATAACTCACCCCCAGCATGGTTCTGTATCAACTTGTTCCATACTAGAGTTTCTTTTTTTAGATAAAAGTGGAACATTTTAATTTGACATACTTTTAACATTGTTATTTTATGAATGTGCCATTATTTTTCATTCTTGGACTGCAAGGATAAGCCCAATGGATCAGATCCTTGTTTGCCATTGTCTCTATTTTCTTTAAAAAATGTCATCAAACACTTAACATTGTGTATTTCTGTGTACCTTTTTCAGGCCAAGATGACTACGATCGTTTGAGGCCACTCTCCTATCAGAATGCCAACCTGGTGTTAGTCTGTTATGACGTAACCAACCCCACCAGTTTTGAAAATGTCTTAATCAAAGTAAGCTCACTGACCATGATTCATCAACGATATTCCATTATACAGTGACAGCCAATGACATTCATATTCTGCCCAACAATATCCAACGCTAATGCAGCTCACCACAGAGTGAATTGGACAGGCCGGTGTGTTTTGCTAGGATCCCAGTACAGTGCATAATGAACCTAACATTAACTGAGTGTGGTTTGGTAAACAAACCAAACATTAGTCACTACAGAGAGGTGGAAAAGGATTGTGTGAGTTCACCTCTTATCAGTGGTTAGACGTCATGTCTAGGTAGGAATTTAGTTTGATGAATGATTGTAAATGATTGACTTTGATATAGTGGTGTACTTTCTTTTGACTCCCTTCGCTACATGTGAATCAACCACAGCACAAACTGGGACTGTGCTGGAAGCCTCCCTCAATGAGCAGGGAAATGTCAATACAGAGCCATGAATGCAAACAGTGTGATAAAGACATGGGGAATGTAGTCAGAGTGAGACGTACGCGTAAAACACTACAGCAAGGGAGGGGGGTGGTAAACACAAAAGAAAACACACCTATTTGTAGAACCGATACCTGGGTGTGTGATGCAATGGGCGTAGAGCCAAGCCAAACAACCTGTCTATGGAGTGTTTTTTGCAATCCCAATGTGGTATTTTGACCACCTTCCTTCCTACCTTGACCTCTGACCCCTGACCCCTATATTAACTTTTGTGATCTGCTGACTCACACAGTGGTACCCGGAAGTGAACCACTTCTGTCGTGATGTTCCTGTCATTCTGATTGGTTGTAAGACTGACCTGAGAAAGGATAAGGAACGTACCAGAAGGCTCAAAGCCATGGACCAGGCTCCCATTACTTACACACAGGTGAGGATCAACCTGTCCTCCTGATGAAAGGGTTTATACACATAACTTACGGTGTGCAGCTTTGACTTTAACCATTTCATTTGAATTATGGATGATGGCCTTCAATTGCTTCTCAAAAGTTTGATCCTAGTCCCCCTGATTTGCCCTGTGTGTCAGTTTCCAATTCTGATCCAGTACTCCCCTGTCTTCCAATGAATACTCTTTGTTTGGTTTCACAGGGTGAGGAGACCAGGCGGCACATGAGTGCTGAGCTTTATCTGGAGTGTTCAGCCAAATATCGTGAAAACGTGGAGGACATTTTCAGAGAGGCCACTAAAAAAGCCCTGGCATCCTGCCGCAGAGCAAAACACCGTACGAGGAAGAGGCATTGTGTCGTCCTGTGACCTCTTAGTGAAAGGACAGAGGCTTGAAGTCAATTGACACAACAGGACACCCTGTCCCCTGGTCTTACATGTCAAATCTACACCATCTGCTGCTTGTCTATTATAAACAACTGCTTGCCACATCCTGGGTCAACCTAATTCAATTTCATCAAGAGCCTGTCTGGAGACACCGTCCCCAGCCAACTCATGCCCTTGGAATCTGGACAATGATATTCAACACTGAACTAATGTCTGCTAGGGTCGAGATGGTAATCCTGCTAGTTCTGTGGTCTATCCTGGGATTCCAGAGTGGTTTTGTCTCCACGTTAGGCCAAAGTATAAGTGGGAATATGATAAAGTAGATTGAATATGATAAAGTAGATTGTGTACCATAGAATTTTGTCCTTTTTATCAGTGACTGAATTTCTATTTTTACTTTTATAAATAATTTGTTGTACCCATTGCTGGTCTGTGATATATTAGTTTATTTTTAACCAGTAATATCAAAATGTAGATTTCTGCCTGAATAGACATAGCAAAAGTAATTATTTATCATGAGAGGGCCATAAACAATACCAAGTAATGCTTATACTGCCAGAAAGATTCAAATCTCACCTTTCCGGTAAAAATAGTTAGAAATTGCTGAGTTGTAATCACTTTTGAGGACACAAGCTTATGTACACAGTACAAATATGATAGAAATATGACAAATCATATGATTTTTCCCCTATTCAACAAAAGTGAGTGAATAGGGCTGGAAATGGTTGATATGCTTTCTAAATATAATAACAATCAAATTATAACTTACTATAATATTTCACCTTCTAAATAGAAAATAAATATGATCATACAGTTGAAGTCAGAAGTTTACATACACCTTAGCCAAATACATTTAAACTCAGTTTTTCAAAATTCCTGACATTTAATCCTAGTAAAAATTCCCTGTCTTAGCTCAGTTAGGATCACCACTTTATTTTAAGAATGTGAAATGTCAGAATAATTGTTGAGAGAATTATTTCTTTCAGATTTTATTTCTTTCATCACATTCCCAGTGGGTCAGAAGTTTACATACACTCAATTAGTATTTGGTAGCATTGCCTTTAAATTGTTTGACTTTGATTCAGGTAGCCTTCCACAAGCTTCCCACAATAAGTTGGGTGAATTTTGGCCCATTCCTTCTGACAGAGCTGGTGTAACTGAGTCAGTTTTGTAGGCCTCCTTGCTCGCACATGCGTTTTCAGTTCTGCCGAAAAATATCTATAAGATTGAGGTCAGGGTTTTGTGATGGCCACTCCAATACCTTGACTTTGTTGTCCTTAAGTCATTTTGCCACAACTTTGTAAGTATGCTTGGGGTCATTGTCCATTTGGAAGACCCATTTGTGACCAAGCTTTAACTTCCTGACTGATGTCCTGAGATGTTGCTTCAATATATCCACATCATTTTCATTCCTCATGATGCCATCTATTTTGTGAAGTGCACCAGTCCCTCCTGCAGCAAAGCACCCCCACAACATGATGCTGCCACCCCCGTGCTTCACAATTGGGATAGTGTTCTTCGGCTTGCAAGCCTCCCCCTTTTTCCTCCAAACATAACGATGGTCATTATGGCCAAACAGTTTTATTTTTGTTTCATCAGACCAGAGGATATTTCTGAAAAAAGTATGATCTTTGTTCCCATGTGCAGTTGCAAACTGTAGTCTGGCTTTTTTATGGCGGTTTAGGAACAGTAGCTTCTACCTTGCTGAGCGGCCTTTCAGGTTATGTCGATATAGGACTCGTTTTACTGTGGATATAGATACTTTTGTACCTGTTTCCTCCAGCATCTTCACAAGGTCCTTGGCTGTTGTTCCGGGATTGATTTGCACTTTTCGCACCAAAGTACGTTCATCTCTAGGAGACGGAACGCATATCCTTCCTGAGCGGTATGACGGCTGCGTGATCCCATGGTGTTTATACTTGCGTATTGTTTGTACAGATGAACGTGGTACCTTCAGGCGTTTGGAAATTGAACCAGACTTGTGGAGGTCTACAATTTATTTTCTGAGGTCTTGGCTGATTTTGAGATTTTCCCATGATGTCAAGCAAAGAGGCACTGAGTTTGAAGGTAGGCCTTAAAATACATCCACAGGTACGCCTCCAATTGTTTCAAATTATGTCAATTAGCCTATCAGAAGCTTCTAAAGCCATGACATAATTTTCTGGAATTTTCCAAGCTGTTTAAAGGCATAGGCAACTTAGTGTATGTAAACTTCTGACCCACTGGAATTGTGTTACAGTGAATTATAAGTTAAGTAATCTGTCTGTGAACAATTTTTGGAAAAATTACTTGTGTCATGAACAAAATAGATGTCCTAATCGACTTGCCAAAACTATAGTTTCTTAACAAGAAATTTGTGGAGTGGTTAAAAAACGAGTTTTAATGACTCCAACCTAAGTGTATGTAAACTTCCGACTTCAACTGTACTTAGTGGCAGTACAAAATTGTTACCATTTCTGCCCAGAGACGCCATTCAAATGCCTGCTAACTCGTTACAACTTCAGCTTTAAGCACAAAGTGATTTAGTCCTCCTGTGACCAAGAAAAAGTGCTCTTGTTTGAATTCTACGTTTTTTCATGTTGATCTCTAAATCCATCTGAGAACATCACAGCAAGATGACACTGCTTTTGCCGCAGATGCTTTCCCGTCTCATATGCCATATTGTGAGCTGAGCTGCGAGGTTCACAGGCAGAGGAAATCGATCCCTTGTCTGGATAGGCCAGAAAATGTGATGTGTTTTCTCTATGCAAATGAGGTGTCAGATTACACCTACTGCATCTCAGCCATAGAATTTGAATTTAATAGGATCTCTACGATCTCATCATTGGCTTACATGAACGCGTCAATTCTGCCTGTACATGTTGCGCGGTTCACAGAGCGCCCGTACACACAAATGTCAGTCGGAACCGGTCCAAGAACTGCTCATAGTCCCCTAAATAGGGGACTTAACATTTAAACTTGTCTCACCATCCATCATTGAGAGGATGAATGTAATTTTCTTTAGCAGTTCAATTTCTAGGAAGAGCTTGGTTCTACTGATCACTTTATCACCTGGCAAGATTTGTTTCACGAAGTCGTCTATAAATAAATACCCACTCAAGGAATAGTTTGCCCATTACACAGTGGTGGAAGAAGTACCCAGTTGTCATACTTGAGTAAAAGTAAAAAATACCCAAACAGAAAATGACTCAAGTAAAAGTGGAAGTCACACAGTAAAATACTACTTGAGTTAGTCTAAAAGCATTTGTTTTTAAATATATTTACAGTACCAGTCAAAAATGTATGTTTTTTTTCTATATTTGTACTATTTCTACATTGTAGAACAATAGTGAAGACATCAAAACTATGAAGTAACACATGGAATTATGTAGTAACCAAAAAAGTGTTAAACAAATTCAAAATACATTTTCAAATCTTCAAAGGTGCCACCCTTTGCCTTGATGACAGCTTTGTACACTCTTGGCATTCTCTCAACCAGCTTTACCTGGAATGCTTTTCCAACAGTAATGATGGACTGTCGTTTCTCATTGCTTATTTGAGCAGTTCTTGCCATAATATGGACTTGGTCTTTTACCAAATAGGACTATCTTCTGTATACCTACCCCTACCTTGTCACAACAACTGATTGGCTCAAACGCATTAAGAAGGAAAGAAATTCCAAAAATGTCACACCTGTTAATTGAAATGCATTCCAGGTAACTACCTCAAAGTTGGTTGAGAGAATGCCAAGAGTGTGCAAAGCTGTCAAGGCAAAGGGTGACTAATTTGAAGAATCTCAAATATAAAATATATTTTGATTTTTTAAAACATTTTTTGGTTACATGATTCCATCTGTTATTTCATAGTTTGTCTTCACTATTATTCTACAATGTAGAAAAGTGTAAAAAGAAAAACCTTAATGAGTAGATGTCCAAACTTTTGTATCAAAAAATAAAAGTATAAAATCACTTCACATTCCTTGTAATAAATAAGCAAACCAGATAGCATGGTTTTCTTTTTTTATTTAAAAGATAGCCAGGGGCACACTCCAACACTAAGACAATTTACAAACAAAACATATGTTCAGTGAGCCCACCAGATCAGAGGCAGTGGGGATGACCAGGGGTATTTTTAAAGAAAAACATTTAACTAGGCAAGTCGGTTAAGAACAAATTCATATTTACAATGACGGCCTACTTGATAAGTGTGAATTTGAAAATGTTCCTGTCCTGCTAAGCATTTGAAATGTAACTTTGGGAGTCAGGGAAAAGGTATGGCGTAACAATTACACTATTTTCTTTTGGAATGTAGTGGAGTAGAAGTAGTCAAACATAAATGGTAAAGTAGAGATACTCCAAAAAAACTACTTAAGTAGTACTTTAAAGTATTTTTACTTGAGTACTTTACACCACTGCCATTACACATGTTCATGTAAGCGACTTACCCTTTCTGCAGAGGATGATAAGTAGACTGCACCTTTTACATTGTCAGGACAATTTACAACTATTTACTATTGTGGTTGAAAGCCGATAGACATCAGTTCCTTTCAGAGCTGGAGTCTGGACAAATATCTATTGCAGTTTTCTAAAGTTTAATGACAGTGCCCACTAGTGGTGGTTGCTATGAAAAAACACTGACATAGCAATGTCCTACAGTAGTACTGTAGATAGGCAACTGAATAAAATGTGAAAGCGGATGTATATATTTCTTTGCTAAGCAAATAAATTTGTTACATGACTTATCAATTAATATTTGCTAGTTCCAAAACACAGGGCCTTATATCAATGTAAATAAATGCCTCTCAGATAACATCCTGTAATCAGAGACAGAATCAATGAAATCACTCGTTACAGTGATACGTTTAGGCACAAGGTACAGTCTTATGATGGGACAATCCATGACATGAAACCAATACCACAACATATGAGGAAATAGGTGCTGTTGTGTAGTGCATTGCGGCAGTTTTGATGTTAAACAGAATGTAACATTTTGGACTAATGGTCAGTAACAGGCTTTTGCCGACAAGTATAACAAAAAGAGTGTCTCCCTTCAAGCGTAGAATGGATTTTTCTTCTTTACAAGACTAATATCCAAGACCTTAGATTTTGTCAATAACAAAACAATCGATTCCAAATGGAACAAAAATCAAGTAATTGTGACAGGCTACAGGGAGAGAAGGCATTAGAGAGCGCTGTCACCAAGTTGTTCAGATCTAATACTACAGTTCAAAATTAAAGGACACTGAAAAGGGATACACAAGCTCATGAGATTTTGCCTTAGTTCAGAGTTGATGCGTTACAATACATACGGTATGTCAGAGTTATAGAACTTGATCACGCCAGCACATTTGTACTGAAGACATTATTCCCAATCATTTGCTCAAAGTACCAGTGCTCATAGCAGCAACTGTTTGAAGTAGACACTTACAGCATACTGTGTCAAAGGTGAACTCAAAACAACCAGCACAGCCTGAATTGGACAGGACTCAAATAATCATTAATTGAAAGGGTTATCATTTTGAACTAGATTACAGGAATTATTTAAAAATGGATTTGTCTTAATTCTGAACCCACTGAAGTTAAGACTCCAGGAACTCAGTTTAACAAGGTGCATTACAGAAGGGGAAGAAAATCCTTGTTAGTCTAAAACCTTGACATGTATTAGTATATTCATTATTTAAAATAGTATTATTTAAAAATAGAACAGCTGTAATTTATGGTTGCCAAATCAACCCAAACAATGGTAGTAAATGGCTGCTGTTAAAGTTTGTAAATGTCTATGATCAGTTAACAAGTCCTGGCTGCTAAAATAAAAAGCAGGCTTTAGTTCTTTATATAAGATGTACCCGCATCAACATGTCAATATCCAGAGAAAAGAAACATGTTTACTTTCAAACAGCACACCGGGAGAATTGTATAGTTCAATGCATCTTTACTGAAGAATATATCAAAACGAGACACTTGTAGTTGCGAACAGTGAAAATTGCTGTGCCATGGATGTATTCAAATATTCCATACCGAAAACCGCTGTGTGAAGTATTGACAGTACATATACTTTGTAGGTAAATCTAACCTCTTCTCATGACCTAATGCTACCCGTCTTTGTTTAGTTGCATATAGTTTAAAGAGTGGATCTCTGTACATGTAGTTCATGCTCTGTCCTAAATACATCCACACCATAATGAAGAAGTCTGTCCAATTACTCTAAATCTACAGGATCAAGCCTCAAATGGTCCAGGATCGCAGTGGTTCATCTGCCAGAAGAAGGCCGCTCTGTGTTGCGATTGCATGTGTAGCAAGGACAACGACAAACTATTGGAAACAAAAGCACATTCAGCCAAGGTTATTGGTTAATGTTGCAGCTGTCATCAAGGCTGAGACACATCGTTCTCTTCACTCCGTCTTTTCCTGGCAAAAACCCCCTGCAGTCCATATTCCCGTCGATTGTGCGTTTCAAAGTGCCATTTTGTTTCATGGTCACTGGCCACTTGGGAGTCTGAGCTGTAGTTAGACTTGTATTCACTCTTGTTTTTGCACTTTCTCTGGGTTTTCCTGGACTTTTTGGCGAACAACTTTCAATGTGGTAAGAAAATTCCCCAGGAAAAGGACAAGAAATGTCAGTGCCAACATAAATACCTGAAATACACAAAAAGGCATTAAATAAATCATTATTTATGCTGAAAATCTTTACAAGACTACTGACACTGGAAGTTAAACCTTCCATTGAGGACATCTAGCTAGTACAATGACATCACAGGTGTCATTCTTAAAATGATTTTTATTTTAATACACAGTTCCAAAAATGTGGCATGTCAGTAGTGAAGTTAAGATATTGGGCTTTTAAAAAGCAAAGTGTCACCAGCTACTTCATGATGACACAAAATGGATATATTTTGCATCATCATGATGATGTGGCCAGTGACTGAGTAGAGAGTAGTCTTGTAACGAGACAGGGGTGGATGTAGAGGCATGTTGTACTGTATTCTATATGAAAACAAGGGATTTTACAGAGATTGGATGGTAGTATTTCTGTCCTTACCTGCCACTCTTTACAGTCTTTATGTCCTGCCAACCGAAACAGGGTCAAAGCATTGTACAGCTGCCAGAACTGTGAATGGGATTGGAGAGAGAAAAGTTCAGTCTAAGACCTAAAACCTTATTCAAGAACACAAGCATGGCAGCTGGCGTGTGTACATGTAAAAGTATAAACAGCTGAAATAAGGAACAAAATGTAAGCTTTGCAATCATGTTGGGCAACACTTATTTTACAAGTGTGACAGATTTTGCAATACCATCTTTTAACTTCTTCAAGTCTCCCCACTCCACTCTCTTCCCCCATAATGCCTCATCCTAGTCTGTGTGAAACAAGCTGGCACACACTCAGACCTCATCCCTGGATAACCATTTTAGTACAGTTGTGTTAGACTTACATGTCCGAAGAAGAGGAATGGCAAGAGGAAGGTGAGCCCTCTCCACATCCATGACTGGAACCCCTCTGCAAAACAGAAACAATTAATAAAATGGTGGAAAATCCAGAACATTGAATATTGTATAAACTTCCTGAAAGACAGTATGTTTACATCCAGTTCAACTGGCTGTCAGGAGTACAGGTTAATCATTAGACTAAAACACATGGTAGAGTAAAGTAAGCTATATCAAAAACAGCTAAACAAGAGGGACAAAACCTTTATCCTCTTGACCAATACTATGTTCAAAGGGCAGCTGCAAACTGATTGCAAAATGTTGTCCATTAGCTCCTTCTGGTAAGCAAGATTTTACTAAATATATTTTGCTACAGTCTATCATAATTGGAATTTTGGGCAGTAGAAATGTAAACTTTGATTAAAAGAGGACGTGTGTGAACTCATGCAGGGCATTCCGACAACTGGGACATCACTCAAAATGGAAGAGTAGAGACTTGCTCAAGGTTAAAACACCACCTTTGTCCCATTTTTCCAGTCATGGGGTTGCTTGTGGCCCACTTCTTTGTAAGAACTATTAAAACACATGCAAATGTCTTGTACAGGGAATATAGCGGAATACAAACAGTGTAGTTATTCCCACCGCAAGGCAATCAAACAAGAGAAATGTCGGTATAGGGACAAAGTGGAGTCGCAATTCAACGGCTCAGACACGAGACGTATGTGGCAGGGTCTACAGGCAATCACAGACTACAAAAAGAAAACCAGCCACGTCTTGCTTCCAGACAAACTAAACACCTTCTTTGCCTGCTTTGAGGATAATACTGCGCCACCGATGCAGCCCACTACCAAGGACTGCAGGCTCTCCCTCTCCATGGCTGACGTGAGTAAGACATTTAAACGTGTTAACACTCAATAGGCTGCCGGCCAAGACGGCATCCCTAGCCGCATCCTCAGAGCACGTGCAGACCAGATGACTGGTGTGTTTACGAACATATTCAATCTCCCCATCCCAGTCTGCTGTCCCCACATGCTTCAAGATGGCCACCATTGTTCCTGTACCCAATAACACAAAGGTAACAGAACTAAATGACTATCGCCCAGTAGCACTCACTTCTGTCATCATGAAGTGCTTTGGGAGACTCACCTCCACCTTAGCTGCCACCCTAGACCCACTTCAATTTGCTTACCACCCCCAATAGGTCCACAGATGACACAATCACCATCACACTGCCCCTTCCCATCTGGACAAGAGGAATACCTATGTAAGAATGCTGTTCATTGACTACAGCTCAGCATTCAACACCATAGTACACTCCAAGCTCATCATTAAGCTTGAGGGCCTGGGTCTCAACCCCACCCTGTGCAATTGGGTCCTGGACTTCCTGACGGGTTGCCCCCAGGTGGTGAAGGTAGGAAACACTTCTTCGCTGATCCTCAACACTGGGGCCCCACAAGGGTGCGTGGTCAGCCTCCTCCTGTACTCCCTGTTCACCCATGACTGCGTGGACATGCACGTCTCCAACTCAATCATCAAGTTTGCAGACGACACTACAGTAGTGGGCTTGATTACCAACAATGACGAGACAGCCTTAAGGAAGGAGGTGAGGGCACTGAGTGTGGTATCAGGAAAATAACCTCGCACTCAACGTCAACAAAACAAAGGAGATGATCGTGGACTTCAGGAAACAGCAGAGGGTGCACCCCCCTATCCACATCGACAGGACAGCAGTGGAGAAGGTGGAAATCTTCAAGTTCCTCGGCGTACACATCACAGACAAACAGAAATGGTCCACCCACACAGAGAGTGTGGTGAAGGCGCAACAGCGCCTCTTCAACCTCAGGAGGCTAATGAAATTTGGCTTAACACCTAAAACTTCAACAGATGCACAATTAAGAGCATCCTGCCGGGCTGTATCACCACCTGGTACGGCAACTGCACCGCGCACAAACGCAAGGCTCTCCAGAGGGTGGCGCGGTCTGCATAATGCATCACACGGGGGCAAACTACCTTCCCTCCATGCCACCTACAGCACCCGGTGTCACAGGAAGGCCAAAAAGATCAAGGACAACAACCACCCGACCCACTGCATGTTCACCCCGCTACCATCCAAAAGGCGAGGTGCATCAAAGCTGGGACCGAGAGACAGCTTCTTTCAAGGCCATTATACTGTTAAACAACCATCACTAACACAGAGAGGCTGCTGCCAACATACAGACATGAAATCATTGGCCACTTCAATAAATGGATCACTAGTCACTTTAATAATGTCTTGCATTACTCTTCTCGTATGTATATGTATTCTATACCATCTTGCCTATGCCCGCTCGGTCATCGCTCATCCATATATTCTTATTCCATCCCTTTACTTAGATGTGTGTGTATTAGGTAGTTGTGGAATTGTTAGAGTACTGTTAGATATTACTGCAGTCAGAACGAGAAGCACAAGCATTTCGCTACACTCGCAATAACATCTGCTAACCATGTGTTGGCGACCAATAAAATGTTATTTGATTTACAGGCATGACTGAAATTACTGGCACCCTTGATCAAGATGAGAGAGAGAAAAAAAGACTAAAGTAATGAGATATTGTATGCAAAAATTATATCATTTTATACAATTGCTCAGAGAGAAATATTGTATTTAACAAGTAATAAAAAAACTATTCTCAAAAAGATAGGGGTCAGAATTATTGGCACCCGTGTTTTCAATACTCATGCACCCTCCCTTTGCGAGGATAACAGCACAGAGCCTTTTTCTAAAATGTTTTATGAGATTGGAGACCACATTGGAAGGGATCTTAAGAGACCATTCCTCCATAGAGAATATTTCCAGATTATTATGATGCATTCGTAAATTCACGCTGGAGTGCCCTGGGCGTTCGTAAATTCAAAGCGTTGTCAGATTGTCCGTTCATAAATTCAGAGCGTTTTGCTCTTGAAGTGTTTGAGAGCACACTGGACACTCTGGCCAATGAATAGGGTTTATTTGAACGTTCTGACCTCCCAAGTTAACTGGGTAAAGTTAGCTAGCTTGCTTGCTACTTCCAGACGTAAATGAGAGAACACCTCACTCTGACCATTTTACTTGACCTAGCAGAGCTGGTTAGGCTGTTCACAATGTTAACCAGAGCGTTGGTGACTTAACTGTGCTGCTGGCGACAGTTTAATGAAGCAAACCCCCCCACTATATTTTACAGTAGATATGGATTTTTTTTCTGTATATGGGCATGGTGTGCGTGGCCAAAGAGCTCTATTTTCATGTCATCCAACAAATGCAAACACACAATGTTCCATTTTTTTTTAGCATACAATATAGCTCAGTATTTGTATTATTTATTTTATACAGCCTTTAAAAAAAAATGTTTTATCAAGGGTGCCAATAATTTTGGTTGTGACTTAATGGTTCAAAAGCTTTCCCAAGTCATAACCAATAAGCAAGCCTTAGAAACTGTCTTAACTGAAAAGGAACTTATCTTACCCACTGTGAGGTCCAACTGATTTCTTTCCCCCAAAGCTCGTAACCTGTATAAGCAGCCACTTTGGTAGTAATATTGAAGAAACTGCACAAAGCCTGAAAAACACAGCGATGAATTTCAACAAATGAATCAAATACTTTTACAATCAATCATATGAGTAATGACATGGACTTACATTGTGCGACTTTTTTTCAAAAAACTCAACACATGTGAAGATAAAATGAGAAAGTAGATGCTTACTCTGATAAATGGAGAAGGCAAGGAATTGACTTCTGAACATCTGATACATGGACCCCTCTGGCCTTTGAGAAGAAAGAGGAACCAATCAATACAGGCAATCAAATAACATTTATCAATCAAACTGCTCATCAAGCAACCTTTGAGGATAACTGCCAATCGATTTTGACCGACAGCAATTCATGAAAGTGTTCAAAGTTGAAAATAAATAAAAAGGACTTACCAGGTAAGCATTACACCTGATAGGAAGGTAGAGACGTAATGATGGGAGACCCACCACCCTTTGATCCTGAAAGGACACATTGAGTGGAATTAGAATAAAGCAGCAGAACTAGGTCAACATGCTAGTCTATTATTTGAATCTCACGGAGTAAATAAATAATTTGGTCACATAAAAAGCTTAGTAGCTCACCGGAGCAGCAGAACTAGGTCAACATGCTAGTCTATTATTTGAATCTCACGGAGTAAATAAATAATTCGGTCACATAAAAAGCTTAGTAGCTCACCGGGACCCATTGCTCATGAGGATGCTTTCCCTTATGGTCAAAGTGCAATAGTACCAAACCAGCAAGAAGTTGAAGATTTCATCTGTGACACTGAAACAAAAACAGACATTTACAACTACCTTGCTTTGAAGAAACATTAAAAGATGCTACGAGGAAACATCAAAATGTATAATATAACCAACTCACCGGTAATTGAACAAGAAGAGACAGGTTATGGCAGCAAACATCAAGATTATTGTCATGCAAAGCTTGAACTTCTCATATTCATCTTTGTAGGCAAATCTGCTCGAGCGAAAAGATACAACAAGGAATTAGATGCAGCAACCAAACAGATGTGACTGAATACAGATATTTTGTAAAGCTGAAGCAACACACTTACTTAGCCTGGTTGCTGAGGAGTGTGACATTCACATTGCCAAGGACCAAATTTAAGTACAATCTGAAAAGAGACACATACTTTTACACCCTCTAACGACAAACTGCGTCAAATCTGTAACCAACCAAAAAATAACCATGTCCTCAAATACACTGACCCATTCTTCTTTGGCAAATAGGCTTCCATATCAAAGAAGAAATGTTCTTTGTCTTTAATTTGCATTTGGATGTCTTTGATCAGTTCTGTTTCTTTCTCATCGCTTGTTTTTGTACATCTGTAAGAGAACAACACACTAAATGCTCAGGTCCTAATTATGAGAACCTTTGGTACAGGAAAACAAGACTGGATGGACCATTCTTTGTCAATAACTGCAAGCTGCCAGCACTAATAATAGGCTACTTACTTGCGCAGACTGTGCCGGAGGTCTTTTAGACCCTTCCTCTGTTTACTAATGGCACTGCTGCATGTTGCCTGGAGGTTGGTGAGCTCATCGAGCTTCTGTCTGTACACTTTGTGAGTTTCCTAGAAATAAGAATAGAAAGCAAATGACTGCACATTGCTCACCAGTACTCAAATATGTTGATAACTGTCAGGCAATTATTTTCAAAGTCCAAATTTAGACAAGCCGTGATGGATAAGGTCTAGGACAGATCCCCTCTTTTATTCTTGCAGTTTGAGGCTCTCAGTGGCTTACTTTCTTTCTTTCCTCTCTCTATGGTCCTTGATCTAGCAGTATATGACAGGTGGATGGAAGGCAATATTACAATATCATTGAAACCTATCCAGTCGTTTCAAATGGTAGCAATTAAGAAGGAAATAACGTTAAGAGGGGAGGAAGACACGACTACAACCGGAGTTAAGTGACATGTATTTGCTACTTATCCGCATTGGTTGACTGATTTAATTGCGCCGAAGTGAAAACTTGGTGGATTTCACTTAAACACAACTAACGTTACCTAATCATTGTTATTAATCGGAGTTGGCTTGCTAGCTTGCTGGTTATAAGGACTATAACAGGCGAACGTTATTATTGCTAGATATTTAACGTTAGCTAACATTCGCCATTCATTGTTCAAATGTGCGGATATTAAAAGCTAGCTGTACCACTTTAAGTGAATTTGACTTGCAGATACCGCAGTATACGAATTAGTTATATTGGAAAGTTCCTAAATACAACATATTGTGTACAAAAATACCTGATGTTGTGTACAAAAATACCCTTTATCAAGTTAGTATGCTAGCTAGCTTCTAGCCATGTTGGCTGGGTTAGCCAAACTAGCTAGAAAGCTAGCTGAGCTGACAATAGTAACATTATATCAGTTATCATCCTCCAACCTCTCTTTCTGAACTGGCAGTAGTCCACGTCATTCCACGCACCTAGCTAGTTTTCAAACTGGCTTCACATAGGCCTACCTGTAACTGTTGATATTCTTGGTCAATTTCTCCCCATTCACTTTGACACCTTTGCAGTGACATTGTGTCAGTAAGCGGCACTCGCCGACTCCCACTGTACAGAACCGACAGTACAGCTGTCCACGATTATTTTCTTATTTCATTTAGAGCGCATGCGTCCGACCGCCTACTACTGAAAAATTTACATATGTGTCGTCACTTGTTCTAAAGTGCAGAAACAAACTTACTAGACAGGAACCCCTACTACAGTAACATTTTCATAAACAGAACTGTATTTGTATGAATGTTTTGAATAATGATTTTGAGGGCAATATAATGACACATTTACAAAAACTGAGAAAGTTTCTCAGCCCGAACGAAATCTAGTATTTGTACATCTATGCAAGTTGGTTGCTATGGGGATAGGACGCTTGGTCATTGTTGCCTCGCTTGTCTTTTACCACCTAGCTAGCTAACCAGCTATGTTGACCTAATGTTAAATTTGACTTCACTTTGAAAATTTAAAAGACAAGTGGATTGAGCTAATAGGAGTCGTTCGCTTGGACACATACGAGGTACAATTTGAGTTAATCAATTATTTTTAGCTGTAAAAGTAATGTATAAAAATGTCACATTTGCTAGCTAGCTAACTTTGTTGGCATAATCTGCGAAATGTTCTTATTTTGTTTCAGTTTTGGTTGTCATTTGATCAGTCATTGTAAACAAACAATGAAGCTTCAAATGATAAACTATTTTCAACTACCTGTTCCATGAATGGACTGTCAAGTCTTTGCATCCATAACTGTAGTCTAGTGGTTACCAGATACATTTATTTCTACAGCATCCTCCAAACCAGTTGGTGGTGGGGCTGCAGTTATGCTGTAAATTGATTAAGGATTATGCCTTTAAATTAATAAACAATGTTTGAAAATCATGTATGTTCTGCTTACAGCCATGCCTCATCTGAAGAAACCTCGAAAAGTGGAGCCCCTGTCAAAATTATGGGACAGAAAGGCACAAAAGTGTGGACTGCGACACACTGTTTATTCAGTCAATGGAGATGAATACACCGGGGATTGGCTGGACAGCAAGAAGCATGGTACTACTGTAGCATGACATAGATTTTCCACACACCAAGTATTAGGCCTAGGCTTACTGTGTCACCGTTCAGACACATGGGCTGTGATTGGTTCTCTCCAATTTAAAAATAATAATCTTTCAACAGATTCTAAGAACATACAGTACCAGTCAAAGGTTTGGACACATCTACTCATTCAAGTGTTTGTCTTTATTTTTTTCTATATTGTAGAATAATAAACTCTTGGCATTTTCTCAACCAGCTTCACCTGAATGCTTTTCCAACAGTCTTGGAGTTCCCACATATGCTGATCACTTGTTGGCTGCTTTTCCTTCACTCTGCGGTCCAACTCATCCCAAACCATCTCAATTTGGTTGAGGTCAGGTGATTTTTGAGGCCAGGTCATCTGATGCAGCACTCCGTCACTCTCCTTCTTGGTCAAATAGCCTTAATACAGCCTGGAGGTGTGTTAGGTCATTGTCCTGTTGAAAAACAAATGATAGTCCCACTAAGCGCAAACCAGATGGGATGGCATATTGCTGCAGAATTCTGTGGTAGCCATGCTGGTTAAGTGCCTTGAATTCTAAATAAATCACAGACAGTGTCACCAGCAAAGCACCCCCACACCATCTCACCTCCTCCTCCATGCTTCAGGGTGGGAACCACAAGTGGAGATCATCTGTTCACCTACTCTGCATCTCACAAAGACACAGCGGTTGGAACCAAGAATCTCAAATTTAGACTCCTCAGACCAAAGGACAGATTTCCACCAGTCTAATGTCCATTGCTCGTGTTTCTTGGCCCAAGCAAGTCTCTTCTTATTGGTGTCCTTGGTAGTGGTTTCATTGCAGAAATTTGACCATGAAGGCATGATTCACGCAGTCTCCTCTGAACAGTTGATGTTGAGATGTGTCTGTTACTTGAACTCTGTGAAGCATTTATTCTGGCTGCAATTTCTGAGGCTGGTAACTCCAATGAACTTATCCTCTGCAGCAGAGGTAATTCTAGGTCTTCCTTTCCTGATCTGTAAATGATGGGCAAATTAACATTCATGGATATAGTTTACTTAGAAGGGACAGAAATAGGAATGGTGGGGGTGTAGCACTGTACATTCAGAATCATATACCTTTTGAGAGGAGCGATGACCTTAATGTAATGTCAAATAGAGGCACTATGGGCTCAAGTACATCTGCCTCACCAGGCACCCATATTGGTAGGTTGTGTGTATAGGCCTAGCTCTAAGGTGTCCTATCTGGATGACTTATGCACTGGGTTTGACCAGGCCACAGATAGTAACAGAGATGTATTTATCTTGGGTGATTTTAATATAAATTGGAAGGATCATAATAATTAAAATATAACTAAATTGATGAGATATGCTGAGAACTGAGGTTTGAAACAAATGGTTAATGATACTACTAGATCATCAACTAAGTTGGGTCATCGTTCAGATACATGCATTGATCTGATCTTCTGTAATATACCATTGCAATGCTTAAAAGCCAGATCAATGCTAGTGGGCTGGACAGACCATAATATTGTGGCCATTACCATGAACACCAATGTTCCAAAGAAACCCCAAAGGATTGTGGTCATGATACATTTAAAAAAATGTAATCATGAGCTATTTCAAAATGATTTGGCTGCTGTACCCTGGGCGCTGATTTATCTAGAGGATGATTTAAATCACGCTACTGAATGCTTATTGATTTGCTCACTGAGGTAATGGACCATCATGCACCAGTAAGAAAGAGTACAGTTGAGGTTCGTCAATCTCCATGGATTGATGAGGAACTGGGTGCGGCTTTTTCTCAAAGAAATATGGCAAAATTCTTAGCAGCCAAATCTGAACTAGAAATTGATGAACAGAATTATAGAACATTACGTAATTATGCAGTTAAATTAAATCGTAAGAAAAAAACGTTATTTTACAAAAATGCTTTTAGTGGTTGTAAAAAGGTATGGAATACAGTGAAGGGCTTACTTGATAAATCTATTTCATCATACCCATCTAGCGTGGAGATTGACGGGAGAACAATAACAAAACCAGCTGATATTGCCAATAATTTAGCAGGTTTTTTACAAAGAAAATGTATTTACTGAGTGATAATGTAAACACCCATTCTTCCAAACAAGCTATTGTCCAATGGATTGATGATCATATTATGAGCAAAACAACATGCTCTTTTAGTCTACAAATGGTGTCAGTAGAGGTGTTAAACCTATTGAAGTCATTACCCAATGGTAAATCTACAGGTTATGATCTTATGGACAATGTTTTACTTCGCTATGCTGCTCCCCAGATAGCAGCTCCACTGAAATACATATTTAATTGGTCACTGGAAAAGGGGACATTTGCAAATGTATGGAAGCATGTTAAACTGTGTTCTATCCTGAAAGACAGCAAAAAAACAAAACAATTACTCCTCCCAGTAGTCGACCAATCAGTCTGCTCCCTTCACTCAGTAAGATATTGGAGGGTATTGTGAGTCGACAAATATGGGAGTACATGGAAAAGAATGATCTGATTACAGCCAATCAGCATGCTTATCGCAAAAACCATTCCACTACCACTGCATTGGTTGACATGACTGACCATTGGCTCAATGCTATGGATAATGGCAGCTTTGTGGAGTACTATTTTTAGATTTTAGTGAAGCATTTGATTTAGTGGATCATTAAATAATTTGGACAAAAGATAATGTTGGTAAGAGACAGACATTCAGTAAATAATAGGAATAATAATAGGAATAGATTGTGTTATCCAGACAGAAAAGAGAAATAGGCAAAATAACATTTAGATTTAGACCAATAAAGAAATTGAATAATTTAGCTGAGCAAACCAGAAACCTTTCAATATATAAATTCAAACAATACTTTAAAACCATTTAAATATAATACATAGGAAAGTTGTGCTGGACTATGGTCGATGAAGAATCAATCTATCTTGTTATTAATCGGGTCAATATGTTAGTGTATTATGTCTGTTTGTAGCAGTGTGTTATATGTGAAAATGTGATCGTATTATAAATTGTATTTTAATGTTTAAGGACTCTTGGAAGATTAGTCCAAATGAGGACTAAAATAGATCCTAATCAAATCAAATCAATCATGTGGCAGTCCTCATGAGAGCCAATTTCATCATAGCGCTTGATGGTTTTGGTGACTACCTCATGAAGCTGGTTGAGAGAATACCAAGAGTGTGCAAAGCTGTCATCAAGGTGGCTACTTTGAAGAATCTCAAATATAAAATATTTTGATTTGTTTAACGCTTTTTTGCTTACTACATGATTCCATATCTGTTATTTCATAGTTTTGATGTCTTCACTATTATTCTACAATGTAGAAAAGAGTAAAAAATAAAGAAACACCTTGGATTGAGTAGGTGTGTTCAAAGTTGTCAGGTACTGTAGATAACTTTTTTTCTTTCCCACTATAACTTCAATAGTATTGGTCATCACTTAATTTGTTACCAGCTAGACCTATTTTTTTTTTTAATCTGCAATGAATATGTGGGTGGCTTTTCTCACTGTTCCTTTAATTTTTCTAGGCAAAGGAACTCAAATTTGGAAGAAGGCCGGGGCCATTTATGATGGAGACTGGAAATATGGCAAACGTTATGGATATGGGACCTACAGCAAACTCCTATCTGTAACCAATGAGTATTCAAGGGAATACTCAGGTGGATGGGAAAATGACAAAAAGCATGTATGTACACAGGACAATGTTTGTTTTGTTAGGCTAAGAATGTAAATAATGTAAACCTAGGCCTATTCTATTTCTTCATGTATTAGAAGACACCTGGCCTCAGTGAAACAAGGGCAGGTTTCTATGTCTTCTCATCTACCTTAGGGGTTTGGGACCTACTTCTACAGTGACACTGCCTGCTATGAGGGAGAATGGAGTGAGGATCAGAGGAGTGGCTGGGGCAGGATGTATTATGACAATGGGGACATATATGAGGGAGAATGGCTGAAAAACAAACATCACGGACAGGGCATGCTTCGTCTCGGTAAGGGCACATTATTTTACATTTAAGACTATCTCATGACTGGGGCGGCAGGTAGTCTAGTTGTTAGAGCGTTGGGCCAGTAACCGAAAGGTTGCCGGATTGAATCCTCGAGCTGACAAGAAATCTGTCGTTCTGCCCCTGAACAAGGCAGTTAACCCACTGTTCCCCGGTAGGCCGTCATTGTAAATAAGAATATGTTCTGACTTGCCTAGTTAAAAAGGTTACATTTGAAAAAAATAACCATTTAAAAAAAAAAAAAAGTAATGACTGTTGTCAGGGGTGTGTGGAAGACAAAACAAAAGTTGATTTCCAGAGTGTGCAGTGGATGGGTGAGAAAGATGAAGTAATTGTAGACTACATTTTATTGCATCTTCATTAGTGTACTTTGACAATATGGATGTAATTCAATGAAACACTAAGACATCAATATTGCACACAAGTCTTACTACTGTGCCAACAGTGATTCGGTAATACAATGGGTTTTTTTTGTGAAAAAAAGTTGTAATTTGGTTTTAATTAATTCTGTGTGGGTTTGAATGGATTTAGCCGTAGACTATATACAGTATGTCAGGTTGCGACTTCTCTCATTTGTTTTGAAGCAAATGAAAACAGGTATGAAGGCAACTGGAAGTATGGGAAGAAGAATGGGCATGGAAAGTTCTTTTACCTGGACAAAGGTCAGCTTTATGAGGGCTTCTGGGTGGATGGAGTGGCCAAATGTGGAACAGTCTCTGACTTTGGAAGAGCTGAGGCACCAACACCAACAATATACCCAATTCCTAAGGTACATACGTTGTCTTTTGAAGTGTTTTAAGAGGTTTGTCTTTACCGGGTGTTGCAAGTGTTGAGCCAAGCCACGTTACCTGCTTATGTGAATATCAATTCACTGTATGGTGAGGTCTCCCCCTTTTCTCTATTTAAAGGTACATCTGTTGGATGTGAGATCAGTTTTAATGGAAACACAATCAACATACCACAGTGAATAGGACAAGCCAAAGAAGAACATCAGAACACCCTAAAGTGCTCCATCTCTGCTGATCTCTGGACACCATGCTCACTTACCATGCTGTTAAATGCCATCATGTAACAAATAAAGAGAGCACATCATCATGAGGAAGATTTGAGTAATTTTACTTCTATGAAACGGGACCACTGAACATGATTTGACTTGTAATGAGATCATGGCGCCATCTGGATATCATTCCCCAGTGGCAACTCGAGGTATTACAAACACATTCCTAGAAGCAAAACTAAAAGTAAACAGTTACATTTGCCAAGACCAACCCACTCAGTGTACAAACAAACAAGTCACAAAGGGTGCACTTTGAACAGAAAATGAAAGCAACAGATAACACTTTTACAAAGCCAATTGTGTTTAGAAAGAATATGTGCAGTTAATCTCTGTATTCACTGTTTAAGCAGCAGTGAAAATAACTTGACGCTTTTCTAGTCACAAATTCATATTTTCCGACCAAATAATCATGGTACAAAATGCTATTTCAATACCACAGGTTACAACTATGAAAACACTTTTTGTAGAGTTTATGCAGCAACATTTGGCCAACCGATTAGACTAAAAATAACTTAAACAGGCTGATTACATTTAATCTCTCAAACATGAATTGAAACCTGAACCTTAGGTTGAATACAGAACTGACAGAAGTAAGACAATGGTCGCGTTCCGCTGGTCAGACGTTGCATGCATCAACCAATGGTTGCGTGCCACATCGTCGACTGCGCCTTCGGACACCAGATTGTTATAACATATGTGGTTAGCTGGTACTTAAAATACCTATCCAGGCATTGTAAGATCTGGCATGCATCAGCAACGCCTGGGCAGAGGTACGTGCCCATTCATTGGTGCTCATAGAATACAATGAGGCAAGCCACCGTGTCACAATATAGTAGTTAAAGGGATAGTTTACCCAAATTACAGAATGACATATTGGTTTCCTTACCCTTTAAGCAGTCTATGGACAAGGTATGACAGCAATCCAGTCTTTGGTTTAATTTCCCTGGAACTGTTTCCACAAGCTAACGTTTTAGCATGAGGCACAAATCCCATTCAAGTCATTTTTTGCACATCATGTTCAAAACTTCTAAGTGACTTTTGAGCTTTACTACCAATTTTAGATACTTTCTTATGATTTGGACACGATGCGCGAAAATTGCTAATATCGACCCATCAATGTGATTTGTGCCACAAATGCAAAAAAGTTAACATGTGGAAACAGTGCCAGGGACACCAAAGCATAGATTGTTTTCATACCTTGTCCTTGGGCTGCTTAGAGGGTAAGGAAAACAGCGTCATTTTGTAATTTGGGTGAACTATCCTTTTAATGAGAGGCCTCTTTAGCCCCCTCCTACCATTACCTGTAAGGTAAAAAAATAAAAACTGGCCTAAATGCTCCAAGTGCCAGTGAAAGATGCATTCTCAAACATTTGTATAACTTCAGCCAGTAGTTTTGAAAGTGCTGGTCACGAGACAAAAGTGCTACCCGTTTTTTGTGTACGACTTCATCCAATTGTGTGCTATGTCATCCATTTTGTGTGATATGTTACAAATATAGCAATTTGTATGATTTCATAAGATTGAGCAATTTGTGTGGTATGTTACGAATCCAAATGACCCTTTGCTAAGCCCCCGGCCCCCTTGGTTACTGTTGCAACCTTGGACCACGTTTTCCCAGGAAGCCCAATTCCCCCTTCGAACCACTGGCATAATCCCCTCACAATGACAAACTGTGTTTTTAATACACAATGAAATTAAACACAGACTACCCCGTGCAAGTCAGGAGACTCTCGGGTATGTTGTGGTTGACTGTCATTGCAATTGCTTCATGGGAACCTGGTCAAATGAAGGTTGTAGTGTGGCTAGCCACTGGACGGCTCTGAATGCACCATCAGCATGCAGCCAAAGTTACTAACCACTTTTGGAGCTAACTAGTGCTCTTAAATCGTATCCTGATGTCGACAGCAGATGAGAGTTGTATTCTAGCATGGCTAATTTAGCTTCTTTTTTTTTTATTAAAAAAAAAGTTAATAACTGCAATATTGGGTGGTCAATAAGACAGAACTAGTTAAGCAGCTGAGTTAGCAAACAATGTAACTAAAGTATAATTTTGAATTAGAAAAATAATTAAACAGGCTCTGCATTTCAGGAATCACAGTAGCAAGTACCTGCGCACTTTTCAATTGTAAAGTCATTTAAAACTATTTGTTTTTGGATAGAAATTCTGTTTTTGTAATGGCTTTCATGTGTTTCAAATATGAGCTTATCCGTGGTGTTGGAATTGCACTGCGATTGGTTAGAGTGCATCTTTAAGACTGTTAACTGGTATAGTTTCACAGTTAAAAAGTAACACTGTCTGGAATCATTCTTTGAAAAATAATTTTAAAAAATCTCTAGAAATGTGAATATTTGGAAACAGTGAGTAACATCTCAAATGTTTTGAAATTATGAGCAGATTATGTAGCGTTTTAATAGAAATGTATAACTATTGGCAACAAAGGATTGGCTTGAAATATACATTATCAACGAGAGGTCAGTCTTTATGGGAAATGAGAGCTGGGGGATTGCAAGTGGGACTCTCCTCTACCGTCCAGCTCATTCTGCAGCCTGGTCAGGTTGGATAACTCCTCCAGCTCCTGGAACTGCCTGTCTGTCTTGTGGCTGACAAGGGAACGGTAGAAATGTACAGCGAAGACTATAAATATCAGGCCAAAAGGCACCATGATGGAGGTGGAGGTGATGGCAGCAGCCACACCTGCAGATATGGTCCCATTGTTGGGGTTGTGGTTCTTAGGCCTAATGGGTAAAAATTTGACCCAGCAGAGGAGCACCACCTCAGCCAGGAAGAGCAGGGTGCCAATGACTGTCGAGAAGGCCCAGGCCAGCTCTATGTGGTGGTGCATTCTCTCATGTGGAGACTCCTTCACCGAGTTGAGGTTGTGAACATTACTGACTGCCTCGATGTTAGGCAGGATGCAGGTACTAACCATCAGGGCAAAGAGGTGAACAGCCACCAACACTGTGGTGCAGGCACTGAAGGCAATGAGGAGACCAGGTGGGTATGGATAGCTTGTGTCCAACTGAACCTCCACCATTGCTACCTGAGAGAAGGGGGGAAGAACATTGTGGAATAAGCATACAAGACAGGCTGTCTGGAACATGACCTTCCAAAATGAAGCAGAACTCATTTTTTTTTTAAACTAGGGAGTGCAAGAAATCCATACATGATTAATACATAACGTTTCTGGTTTTGGATGATGCTGGTCCTCATGCTATGCACATCACATAATTGCCACTGCTGCTATGCATCTGACTTTGGGCCAGTTTATTCCTTACCATAGCGAACCCAGACAGTAGAGCAGACGTTCGACTGGAAGCCTTCAGTTTTGCTCGACTCAAGTAAAGCTTCCTCCACGACAGTGCTTGTAACGAATGTTCGTTCAGACTCATTGCACTGCTGAATTGATTGTTGTTTGACTCGTAGCCTATGTGGCTGTTCAACAATTGGCATTAGCTAGCCCAGATAGTAACATCCTCGGTGTCCACGGACATCGATGTAGAAAAATTATCGGTTGAGGTCCATTCTATCGATTCTCGCTAGTATTGCTGTTTACCTTTAACGTCCACCTCTTCCGCACCGCCGTTTCGATCGAGCTGGATGGCTGGCTGCACCCCCGGATTACCCATAAACCATTGCGGTAAAGATACATAAACTTGGAACAAGTCTGCCTATGTAAAATAAGTGAGTTATTGCTATAGTTGATCATACAAACAAGGTAGTTACCTAATTCACCACAAAACTCTTTCTAGTTCGTACAATGATTAGATTACGGTCATTGTTTTTCATGTAGGGCCACTTGTGCAAAATGTCACCAAGCTTACTTGACCCCATGATGAAGGAAGATTTTGAAGATGATCACCCAGGAGGTGTTTTCTCTGGCCTCTCGAAGGGGTCTTCGTGGTTTAGAGAGAACATGTCAGAAGTGGTAGACGCACGTCGACTGACCCGAATGATAGATCGAAAGAAAAGAGTGAAGTCTATCGGTTTTATTGTAATTTGATCAAGACAAAAGTTTTTCCCGACTCATGCAACACTTGGGTATATGAGATATGCACTGAGACAATGAGGCCAAGTGAGCCGACACTTGCAAAACGCAGTCAATCCATCAATCTGTGTCCTCCTGAATTTGAGTGCGCAAACATTTTACGGTATCGCGTGTTTTCGGATGCACTCTCATGCAAAGATTGAGACGATAGCTACAAATCATTCCAAGCAAACAGTCTGACACACGCTTACTCAATCTTCCCCAATAAAAATGATACCAATTCGTATTTGTTTTAAATAGCACGCTTTTTTTCATGTTATTACTTTAACGTCACGGGTAGAGTGAGATTGCAGTAGCCTCCCTGGGGTGCTGTTCCGCCAATGTTCAAATCAAATTTATTTATATAGCCCTTCGTACATCAGCTGATATCTCAAAGTGCTGTACAGAAACCCAGCCTAAAACCCCAAACAGCAAGCAATGCAGGTGTAGAAGCATGTTAAATTGTGAAAGCAACATGTGTTTAGTTATAGGGTGCGTTCGTAAATTCGCTCTGGCTATCTATTCCGATTTTAGAGCACTCGCGTCTAGAGTGTGCCAGAGCACAGAATACTGATGAATTTAAGAACGGTCAACGCCGGTTTTAGCACAGTTACCAATACTCTAGGAAACATGAAAACAGTCTAACCAGTTCTGCTAGGGGGAGTAAATGGTCAAAGTGAGGTGTTCAATTCAATTGAATTCAAATAGTTAAAGTAAACATGGAAAATAAATCAACATAAATATGTGTTGTATTTACAATGGTGTTTGTTATTCACTGGTTGCCGTTTAATTGTGGCAACAGGTCACAAATCTTGCTGCTGTGATAGTACACTGTGGTATTTCACCCAATAGCTATGGTAGTTTATCAAAATTTGATTAGTTTTTTTTCGAATTCTTTGTGGGTCTGTGTAATCTGAAGGAAATGTGTGTCTCTAATATGGTCATACATTTGGTAGGAGGTTAGGAAGTGCAGCTCAGCTTCCACCTCGTTTTGTGTGCAGTGTGCACATAGCCTGTCTTCTCTTGAGAGCCACATCTGCCTACGGCAATCTTTTTCAATAGCAAGGCTATGCTCACTGAGTCTGTACATAGCCAAAGCTTTCCTTGATTTTGGGTCAGTCACTGTGGTCATGTATTCTGCCACTGTGTACTCTCTGTTTAGGGCCAAATAGCATTCTAGTTTGCTCTGTTTCTTTGTTAATTCTTTCCAATGTGTCAAGTAATTATCTTTTTGTTTCTTATGATTTGGTTGGGTCTAACTGTGTTTCTGTCCTGGGGCTCTGTGGGGTCTGTTTATGTTTGTGAACAGAGACCCAGGACCAACTTGTTTAGGGGACTCTTCTCCAGGTTCATCTCTCTGTAAGTGCTGGCTTGTTATGGAAGGTTTGGGAATCACTTCCTTTTAGGTGGTTGTAGAATTTAACAGTTACAGTGCCTTGCGAAAGTATTCGGCCCCCTGGAACTTTGCGACCTTTTGCCACATTTCAGGCTTCAAACATAAAGATATAAAACTGTATTTTTTTGTGAAGAATCAACAACAAGTGGGACACAATCATAAAGTGGAACGACATTTATTGGATATTTCAAACTTTTTTAACAAATCAAAAACTGAAAAATTGGGCGTGCAAAATTATTCAGCCCCTTTACTTTCAGTGCAGCAAACTCTCTCCAGAAGTTCAGTGAGGATCTCTGAATGATCCAATGTTGACCTAAATTACTAATGATGATAAATACAATCCACCTGTGTGTAATCAAGTCTCCGTATAAATGCACCTGCACTGTGATAGTCTCAGAGGTCTGTTAAATCATGAACTTCCGGCGCCGACAGAGAAGCATTTCGCTACACTCGCATTAACATCTGCTAACCATGTGTATGTGACAAATAAAATTTGATTTGATTTTAAAAGCGCAGAGAGCATCATGAAGAACAAGGAACACACCAGGCAGGTCCGAGATACTGTTGTGAAGAAGTTTAAAGCCCGATTTAGATACAAAAATATTTCCCAAGTTTTAAACATCCCAAGGAGCACTGTGCAAGCGATAATATTGAAATGGAAGGAGTATCAGACCACTGCAAATCTACCAAGACCTGGCTGTCCCCTCTAAACTTTCAGCTCATACAAGGAGAAGACTGATCAGAGATGCAGCCAAGAGGCCCATGATCACTCTGGATGAACTGCAGAGATCTACAGCTGAGGTGGGAGACTCTGTCCATAGGACAACAATCAGTTGCATATTGCACAAATCTGGCCTTTATGGAAGAGTGGCAAGAAGAAAGCCATTTCTTAAAGATATCCATAAAAAGTGTTGTTTAAAGTTTGCCACAAGCCACCTGGGAGACACACCAAACATGTGGAAGAAGGTGCTCTGGTCAGATGAAACCAAAATTGAACTTTTTGGCAACAATGCAAAACGTTATGTTTGGCGTAAAAGCAACACAGCTCATCACCCTGAACACACCATCCCCACTGTCAAACATGGTGGTGGCAGCATCATGGTTTGGGCCTGCTTTTCTTCAGCAGGGACAGGGAAGATGGTTAAAATTGATGGGAAGATGGATGGAGCCTAAATACAGGACCATTCTGGAAGAAAACCTGATGGAGTCTGCAAAAGACCTGAGACTGGGACGGAGAGTTGTCTTCCAACAAGACAATGATCCAAAACACAAAGCAAAATCTACAATGGAATGGTTCAAAAATAAACATATCCAGGTGTTAGAATGGCCAAGTCAAAGTCCAGACCTGAATCCAATCGAGAATCTGTGGAAAGAACTGAAAACTGCTGTTCACAAATGCTCTCCATCCAACCTCACTGAGCTCGAGCTGTTTTGCAAGGAGGAATGGGAAAAAATGTCAGTCTCTCGATGTGCAAAACTGATAGAGACATACCCCAAGCGACTTACAGCTGTAATCGCAGCAAAAGGTGGCGCTACAAAGTATTAACTTAAGGGGGCTGAATAATTTTGCACGCCCAATTTTTCAGTTTTTGATTTGTTAAAAAAGTTTGAAATATCCAATAAATGTCGTTCCACTTCATGATTGTGTCCCCCTTGTTGTTGATTCTTCACAAAAAAATACAGTTTTATATCTTTATGTTTGAAGCCTGAAATGTGGCAAAAGGTCGCAAAGTTCAAGGGGGCCGAATACTTTCGCAAGGCACTGTATTTTCAGGATTTTGATCATTAGCGGGTATCAGCCTAATTCTTCTCTGCTTGCATTATTTGGTGTTTTACGTTGTACACGGGAGGATATTTTTTCAGAATTCTGCATGCAGTGTCTGAATTTGGTGTTTGTCCCATTTGGTTGATGAGTGGACCCAAGACAATGAATGGCAATGGGTTCTATAACTGATTCAAGTATTTTTAGCCAGATCCTAATTGGTATGTCAAATTTTATGTTCCTTTTGATGGCATAGAAGGCTCTTCTTGCCTTGTCTCTAAGATCTTTCACAGCTTTGTGGAAGTTACTTGTGGGGCTTATTGTTTAGGCCGAGGTAGGTATAGTTTTTTGTGTGCTCTGGGGCAACGGTGTCTAGATGGAATTTCTATTTGTGGTCCTGGCAACTGGATCTTTTTTGGAACACCATTATTTTTGTCTTACTGAGATTTACTGTCAGGGACCAGGTCTGACAGAATCTGTACAGAAGATCTAGGTGCTGCTGTAGGCCCTATTTGGTTGGGGACAGAAGCACCAGATCATCAGCAAACAGCAGACATTTGACTTCAGATTCTAGTAGGGTGAGACCGGGTGCTGCAGACTGTTCTAGTGCCCTCGCCAATTTGTTTATATACACTACCGGTCAAGGGTTTTTCTTTATTTTTACTGTTTTCTACATTGTAGAATAATAGTGAAGACATCAAAACTATGAAATAACACATGGAGTAATGTAGTAACCAAAACAGTGTAAAACAAATCAAAATATATTTTAGATTTTAGATTCTTCAAAAAGCCACCCCTTGCCTTGATGACAGCTTTGCACACTCTCAGCATTCTCTCAATCAGCTTCACATGGAATGCTTTTCCAACAGAAAGACTTCCCACATATGCTGAGCACTTGTTGGCTGTTTTTCCTTCACTCTGCGGTCCGACTCATACAAACCATCTCAATTTAGTTGAGGTCAGGGGATTGTTGAGACCAGGTCATCTGATGCAGCACTCTATCACTCTCCTTCTTGGTAAAATAGCCCTTACACAGTCTGGAGGTGTGTTGGGTTATTGGCCTGTTGAAAAACGAATGATAGTCCCACTAAGCCCAAACCAGATGGGATGTCGTATTGCTGCAGAATGCTGTGGTAGCCATGCTGGTTAAGTGTGCCTTGAATTCTAAATAAATCACAGACAGTGTCACCAGCAAAGCACCCCCACACCATAACACCTCCTACTCCGTGCTTTATGGTGGGAAATACACATGCAGAGATATCAATTCACCCACACTGCATCTCACAAAGACACGCTATCTTCTGTATATCCCTCTACCTTGTCACAACACAACTGATTGGCTCAAACACATTAAGGAGGAAATAAATTCCACAAGTTAACTTTTTAAGAAGGCACACCTGTTAATTGAAATGCATTCCAGGTGACTACCTCATGAAGCTGGTTGAGAGAATGCCACGAGTGTACAAAGCTGTCATCAAGGCAAAGGGTGGCTATTTGTAGAATCTCAAATGTAAAATATATTTTGATTTGCTTAACACTTTTTTGGTTACTACATGATTCCATATCTATTATTTAATAGTTTTGATGTCTTCACTATTATTCTACAATGTAGAATGTTTTAAAAATAAAGAAAAACCTTGAATGAGTAGGTGTTCTAAACCTTTTGACCGGTAGTGTATATGTTGAAGAGAGTGGTGCTTGAGCTGTAGCCCTGTCTCACCCCACGGCCATGTGAAAGACATCTGTGTGTTTTTTGCCAATTGTAACCTCACACTTGTTGTTTGTGTACATGGATTTCATAATGTCATATGTTTTTCCCCAACACCACTTTCCCCCAATTTGAATAGCAGACCCTCATGCCAAATTGAGTCAAAAGCTTTTTTGAACTCAACAAAGCATGAGAAGAGTTTGCCTTTGTTTTGTTTGTTTGTCAATTAGGGTGTGCAGTGTGAATATGTGGTCTGTTGTACGGTAATTTGGTAAAAATCCAATTTGACATTTGCTCAGTACAGCACTGAGGAAATGTACACGTCTGCTGTTAATGATAATGCAGAAGATTTTCCCAAGGTTGCTGTTGACGCATATCCTACGGAAGTTATTGGTGTCAAATTTGCCTCAACCCCAATCCACAAAAGTGATCAGTCCTTGGTTCCAAATATTAGGGAAGATGCCAGAGTTGAGGATGATGTTAAAGAGTTTAAGTATCCAATTGGAATTTGTGGTATGTACAGTGCCTTGCGAAAGTATTCGGCACCCTTGAACTTTGCGACCTTTTGCCACATTTCAGGCTTCAAACATAAAGATATAAAACTTTATTTTTTTGTGAAGAATCAACAACAAGTGGGACACAATCATGAAGTGGAACGACATTTATTGGATATTTCAAACTTTTTTAACAAATCAAAAACTGAAAAATTGGGCGTGCAAAATTATTCAGCCCCCTTAAGTTAATACTTTGAAGCGCCATCTTTTGTTGCGATTACAGCTGTAAGTCGCTTGGGGTATGTCTCTATCAGTTTTGCACATCGAGAGACTGACATTTTTTCCCATTCCTCCTTGCAAAACAGCTCGAGCTCAGTGAGGTTGGATGGAGAGCATTTGTGAACAGCAGTTTTCAGTTCTTTCCACAGATTCTCGATTGGATTCAAGTCTGGACTTTGACTTGGCCATTCTAACACCTGGATATGTTTATTTTTGAACCATTCCATTGTAGATTTTGCTTTATGTTTTGGATCATTGTCTTGTTGGAAGAAAAATCTCCGTCCCAGTCTCAGGTCTTTTGCAGACTCCATCAGGTTTTCTTCCAGAATGGTCCTGTATTTGGCTCCATCCATCTTCCCATCAATTTTAACCATCTTCCCTGTCCCTGCTGAAGAAAAGCAGGCCCAAACCATGATGCTGCCACCACCATGTTTGACAGTGGGGATGGTGTGTTCAGGGTGATGAGCTGTGTTGCTTTTACGCCAAACATAACATTTTGCATTGTTGCCAAAAAGTTCCATTTTGGTTTCATCTGACCAGAGCACCTTCTTCCACATCTTTGGTGTGTCTCCCAGGTGGCTTGTGGCAAACTTTAAACGACACTTTTTATGGATATCTTTAAGAAATGGCTTTCTTCTTGCCACTCTTCCATAAAGGCCAGATTTGTGCAATATACGACTGATTGTTGTCCTATGGACAGAGTCTCCCACCTCAGCTGTAGATCTCTGCAGTTCATCCAGAGTGATTATGGGCCTCTTGGCTGCATCTCTGATCAGTCTTCTCCTTGTATGAGCTGAAAGTTTAGAGGGGACGGCCAGGTCTTGGTAGATTTGCAGTGGTCTGATACTCCTTCCATTTCAATATTATCGCTTGCACAGTGCTCCTTGGGATGTTTAAAGCTTGGGAAATATTTTTGTATCCAAATCCGGCTTTAAACTTCTTCACAACAGTATCTCGGACCTGCCTGGTGTGTTCCTTGTTCTTCATGATGCTCTCTGCGCTTTTAACGGACCTCTGAGACTATCACAGTGCAGGTGCATTTATACGGAGACTTGATTACACACAGGTGGATTGTATTTATCATCATTAGTCATTTAGGTCAACATTGGATCATTCAGAGATCCTCACTGAACTTCTGGAGAGAGTTTTCTGCACTGAAAGTAAAGGGGCTGAATAATTTTGCACGCCAAATTTTTCAGTTTTTGATTTGTTAAAAAAGTTTGAAATATCCAATAAATGTCGTTCCACTTCATGATTGTGTCCCACTTGTTGTTGATTCTTCACAAAAAAATACAGTTTTATATCTTTATGTTTGAAGCCTGAAATGTGGCAAAAGGTCGCAAAGTTCAAGGGGGCCGAATACTTTCGCAAGGCACTGCATATTTTGTCATTTTATGTAGGACACCATCAACACCACAGGCCTTTTTGGATTGGAAGGTTTGTAATTTGTCCTGTAGTTCATTCAATGTAATTGGAGAATCCAGTGGGTTCTGGTAGTCTTTAATAGCTGATTCTAAGATTTGTAAAGTTTTCGCAGTTTGTTTTTTGTTAAAGAGCCAAAAAGATTGGAGAAGGGGTTTAGATAACTCTTCGTGTTGTTTGTTTAGTGTGTTCCAATTTTCCTAAAGTGGTTAGAGTCTTCTGCTTTTAAATTCTAGTAAAACTAAATGCTGCCCGCACCCACCCGCCCGACTAGCATCACTACTCTGGACGGTTCTGACTTAGAATATGTTGACAACTACAAATACCTAGGTGTCTGGTTAGACTGTAAATTCTCCTTCCAGACTCACATTAAGCATCTCCAATCCAAAATTAAATATAGAATTGACTTCCTATTTCGCAACAAAGCCTCCTTCACTCATGCTGCCAAACATACCGTCATAAAACAAACTATCCTACTGATCCTTGACTTGTCATTTACAAAATGGCGATGTCATTTACAAAGTAGCCTCCAACACTCTACTCAGCAAACTGGATGTAGTCTATCACAGTGCCATCCGTTTTGTCACCAAAGCCCCATATACTACCCACCACTGTGACCTTTATGCTCTCGTTGGCTGGCCCTCGATACATAGTCGTCGCCAAACCCACTGGCTCCAGGTCATCTATAAGTCTTTGCTAGGTAAAGCCCCGCCTTATCTCAGTTCACTGGTCACCATAGCAACACCCACCCGTAGCACGCGCTCCAGCAGGTATATTTCACTGGTCACCCCCAAAGCCAACAGCCCCTTTGGCCGCCTTTCCTTCCAGTTCTCTGCTGCCAATGATTGGAACGAACTGCAAAAATCACTGAAGCTGGAGACATATATCCCTCTCTAATTTTAAGCATCAGCTGTCAGAGCAGCTTACTGATCACTGTACCTGTACACAGCCAATCTGTAAATAGCACATCCAACTACCTCATCCCCATATGTTATTTATCTTTTTGCTCTTTTGCACCACAGTATCTCTACATGCACATCATCATCTGCACATCTATCATTCCAGTGTTAATGCTAAATTGTAATTATTTCGCCTCTAGGGCCTATTTATTGCCTTACCTCCCTAATCTTCTACATTTGCACACACTGTACATAGATTATTCTATTGTGTTATTGACTGTACGTTTGTTTGTGTAACTCTGTGTTGTTGTTTTTGTCGCACTGTTTTGCTTTATCTTCGCCAGGTAGCAGTTGTAAATGAGAACTTGTTCTCAACTGGCCTACCTGGTTAAAAAAAGGTGAAATAATAATCATAACAATTTTTTAAAAGTCTATCGATTCTTCAATTACATTAAGCTGATTTCTGACATGATGCTCCTTCTTTTTCCGTAGTGTATGTATGTATTGTTTTAGTGATTCACCATAGTGAAGGCGTAGACTCAGGTTTCCTGGGTCTTTATGTTTTTGGCTGGATAGACCTCAATTTCTTTCTTCGGTTTTGGCTTCCTTCATCAAACCATTTGTCATTGTTGTTATTTTTTTTAGGCTCTCTGATTTTATTTTTGATTTGATAGGGAAGCTCAGAGGTCAAATATACTGTTTAGACTTTCTACTGTTCCCTCATTTGCGTCTGGAAGTAGCTAGCAAGCTAGCCAAGATTAGCCTGTTAGCTTGGTTGCTTGACTGACATTGTGAGGTTAGAACGCTCGCATCAACTACTCCTCGGCTAGAGTGTCCAGTATGCGCTCTGAATGCTCCGAGTGCGAAACACTCTGAATTTACCAAAGGACAATCGGACAATGTTCTGAATTTACGAACACCCTGAGCGCACTCTGAGCGTTCTCTGGCACTCCAGATAGAATTTAGGAACACACCCATAGTCATAAGTCATGATAAACACTATAGACATACACACACACACACACACACACACACAGCAATATCTAAGTGTGCTTGATATTTTTCTCTATGTATGTCATTAAAAAAGTGTACAATAAATAAATAAAAATGGTTAAATAACTAAATTTACTTGGTCCCCCACATTCTTTATCATTTGTTTAAGTTGTTATATTACAGTGAACTTTGATGACCCCAATGTAATAAAAAAAACACTTTCAAAATGGCTGGTAGAATTTTTTTTTAACGTGTGCCACAAGTAGTTCATTAATCCAGTGTGATGACCATTGCATACCATGGCCATATTATGCCAGCTTAAAACCGAATGAAACCAGTTTGATGTTTATGCTTTTATTCAAGATAACATAAGAGCTTTGTGTGTGCAATAGTTTGAAGTGAAATCTTGATTACATCGAGACCAATTCCAAAATTAAACTTGAATTATAATGTCTAATTATTTAATGATATGTTTCATATTGATGTACACACCACATATCAGTCATGCAACTACATAAAGTGTATATAGTGCATAACACATCCCCAAAGTGCAGTGAGAGTATACGTGCCCGTCCCAAAATAATGTTAACATCAATATCATATATGGCCTATTACAAAGTCACACACCCAGTGCACTTGACTTGTGTAATATAAGATATGCCCAGTTCCAAACCAAACCCTTCTGTAGAAAGTGTTTTATGACATTGGAGAACACATTAGGAGCAATATTAGACTACTCCTCCATACAGGATCTTTCCAGATCTTTGATATCCATTGTCTGCACTTATGGAATACCCTCTTCAATTCATATCACATGTTATTGGTCACATACACATATTTATCAGATGTTACTGCGGGTGTAGCGAAATGTTTGTGTTCCTAGCTGCAACAGTGCAGTAATATCTAATAATTCACATCAATACACAGAAATCTAAAAGTAAAATAATGGAATTAAGAATTATATAAATATTAAGACGAGCAATGTCGGAGTGGCATTGACTAAAATACAGTAGGATAGAATACAGTATATACATATGAGATGAGTAAAGCAGTATGTAAACATTATTAAAGTGACTAGTGTTCCATTATTTAAGTAACCAGTGATTCCATGTCTATGTATATAGGGCAGCAGCCTCTAAGGTGCAAGGTTGGGTAACCGGGTGGTAGCCGGCTAGTGATGACTATTTAACAGTCTGATGGCCTTGAGATTGCTGTTTCAGTCTCTCGGTCCCAGCTTTGATGCACCTGTACTGACCTCGCCTTCACAGCAAATTTGAAAGTGTTTATTTAACACCATGCGTGTTCATTTTAACATTCGTCCAGTGTTTATATAGGTCCACTCAGTGTTAACACTTTTTGTAGTGTTAGTATTGAAACACCCTTGAGTGTTAAGATACAACACTTCAGGTGTTGTTCAAATGACCCATCGGTGTGACCCACCCTCAGTATTAAGCAGCAACACCTTTCAGTGTTGAGGATCAACTCTAGAGAATGCATCCTGTAGCTGAATTAACACCAGGAAGTGCTAAATATTCACACTAGGAAATATATATTTTTTTTGTCTGGTTCTCACCCACTCATCACTCAAGCCTGCAAGTTGTAGGTGAGTTAAACAGGAGCAATAAAGGATTTGTTACAAGAGTAGTGACTCTGCTTTGTATCATTTATTTAGGCCACAAAGAGAGGGTGGATCACAATATAATCAGTGCATCACAGGCACATAAAAAATAAATCGGTGCATCACAGGCGCATCACAGTGAAAACAGTGCATCACAGGCGCATCACAGTGAAAACAGTGCATCACAGGCACATCACAGTGAAAACAGTGCATCACAGGCGCATCAGAATGAAATCAGTGCATCACAAGCGCATCAGTACATGTACTATATGAGAGCAAGAGTATTTGCAGAGTTGCTATTTAACACGAGGAAGTTCTCCTAAGACTAGGTATGCTATTTTCTTGACATATTTGCCAATAATATGACTATTACTCAATCATGTCAAACAAAGGAACATAAATGCGCTCATCAGCACTTTGAAGACAAAAGGCTTATACATCAACTTTGACAATTTTGTCATCAACACCATCAAACACTGGGAATGCATAGTAATGTTCAATGAAATTATCAGCATGGAACTTGTCCAGCAATAAGTATACAATATTGTTAACAACAATGATCTTAGTTATTTTTACACAAGACTGGAATTTCATGCTTCATCTTAATGCAAACTAACAGTCCCTCTCTGTACTCCATGCCATCCATCTTAACCCAGCTGGCAGAGTAAATGGCTTTCTGCATAGTGACCTGAACTGACGCTGCAAACTCCTCACCAGCAGTAAAATCACTCAGGGAAAACACTTTCATCGGTCCATACTCCGTATGTCGCAATGGTGATGTCTCCCAGTGATGACCTATACGAAATTGGTGTTTTTGGTAAGGGACTTAGTAATGTTCTTGAAGTTTTTGAGGGTGTTCTAAAGAGTTTGTGCTTTGCCTCAAACCTCATATGTATTAAAATACTGATTTGTCTTATGCATGCTGGGTGTTTTCATAAAGTGATGTGTGGGTATTAAGTTATGTAGGAACAACTGTTTGAAAAGTGTGTGATGTTCAGTTATCAAATGCTTCAGATACAGTCATGCCCTGGCTAAGAAAAAAAACGGATTATTGCAGAAAGATGAGCAGCAAATTCCAATTCTCATTTTCTGGTGGAAAAACATCCCCCAAAATCAAGGGAACGTTTCTCACAAGACAGTTTGAAAATAATTAAGTGCTATGCCAGTTCCACTGTTCTCTAGGTTGACTTTAGTTGGATGGTTTTTGCGTTCCAATTACCCATAGTCAAATGAGTAGATTCTAGAGAGAAGTGCACGTTTCTAAAGAACATCTTCAGAGACATATTCAAACAACAATTTTAACTCAAACTGAGCAACCCTTACTAGAATGTCATGCATTATGTCCACAGAACAATGACTACAAACATGTAAGTGCTGCAAACTGTTCAGTTTAGAATTTCTTTACACCATTCACAGACGGGATCTGTGGGTCTGACTGCAACGGATTCAAATGCATTTCAAATTGATATTTACCACACAAAGGTCATCCTCACTGTAAACCGTCTGAGCCTTAGACTTTTCTATCAAACAGAACCGGCAAAAGTAATGACCACTGAAGGACCCTGAAACCAAGGACTGCATTCACCCCCAAATTGTCTCCGGTTATTTGGCAGATAGTGCCATAAACTCTATCAGTTGAAAGTAATTTACACCATCACCATCAATTTAACATCATTAACCAAGGGCTCTAGAATGGCATAAAATACATATTTCTTTAGATCTTGATAATGAAATAATGAAAATAAATGAATATTCATCACAGCAGAGTTAAACTTGGTGGGGATTCCTGAGGACAAAATAAACGTTGCCTATCTGGTAAACACCACGCTTGGATCCAAGCAGGTTGGCAGCTTCAAAGTCATCATAGTACAATTGGATCTGTAAAGCATTTCTAGGTTTTGAGAACAAGGGATGAGTCTCAAAGAAACTTCCAACACAAAAGTCTTCATATGTGTCCACAGATCTATCCCTAGGTGCATTTTCCAATAACTTACAGATTTCAGAATTGTCGACACATGAACGTCAATATTTCCAGTGTAGGAATACAAATGTATCTTTGACTGGGACTTGATCATACATGCCTGTTTGTTTATTTTGCCTGCTGTCATATCTAACTCTCAACACTACTTCTACTGACTCCACAACATCTCTTGGTTTCTGTGTTAAAACTGGCAAATGGGTTTTCAAAGTTCTCCAAACTATAATTTACAGCAGATGTAGAGGGGTTATCCATAGGCATAACTGACAGAACATCTTGTTCAATTTGGGAGTGCAGCCCAGTAGTAAGCTCTTCTAAATCACAAACTACTGTTGACACAACACTATTTGCAACACCGCTAGCTTGCAACATGGCAATGAAGGAGGCACACATATCTTTAGCAAGACTGTCCATTCTTCTCAAAACAATCACTGAGTGTTATCGTGTGGGACACCAATGTTGCCACCCATTTGTGGAGCTTCTGACTGGACTGGAGAATCAGCAACATGAGAGGGCACTTTTAAGATTAATGCATTAACTACTTTACCAATATCCTTATGAATACTATTCAAATCTTTTCTGAAACCGGAGTATGTTGAAAACTGCCATCTACAATTATCTTGAGCACCGACCAATCTAAACTTGTTGGAGGGATAGAAACTATGCTTAATTCTCAAATGAGATATCAATGACTGGCTGTTTCTGTGCAACGCTTGACAGCAAAAGCACCGTAACCTGCATTTATCTAGTTAAGAAGTTTTTTCCTCAACTCTATCATGTTAGGGGCCTCTCTTGTTTTGTCTATATCAATGTTGTAGATGGTTGTCTGCACAAATGTGTAGAAGTTGACAAGTGCATCGTCATACGTCAGGTTAAAGACAAAGTGGGCATTGAACAGTTCATCAAACGCACACAGACCACTAGTTGCCTGGCAGGGAACAAGCCTTATGTCCACCATGATGTAGTAGTTGTCTATCTTGCTCTGTCTTCTTCCGACGGCAAGGAGGTATGTCTGTCGACCATGGCTCCCATCAAGATGGTCTACAATGCTGCAACACACAAAGGGTCTTTCTAAGTCACTCTCCACATGTTAAGACAATGAAGAGACAACCCCCAAAAATAAGCCTACCTGGTTAAATAAAGGTGAAATATATATATATATATATATATATACATATATATATATATATATATATATATATATATATATATATATATATATATTTTTTTTTAAATAAATAGCCTCCTTGCAAGCTTCACCAACAAGGTCCAGGACAGTCTTCCTCCAATGGGTTGTGCCTCCCGACTGGGGTGAAATACTCTTCTTGATGGGTCGAAGTGAGGTCTTCCTTGATACCGTCTTCAGCTGATAGGCAAAGGATATCTGAATTGTGGAACATAGAAGTGTTCCTTAGATGTGGGAAAAGGTGACCAACATGGTAGTCAAATAGTTATTTTTAGACTTGATTCTATGACTGTTTGATGCCCCTTTCAGTCCACAGAACACGTGTCAACATATTAAAGCATACACATGCCAAATATGTTTAAGCAAAGTTTTGTTGATGAAGGTACTGTATCGCTCTAGTTTCATAATGAGGCCAAAAAGCATTCATGTATAGTTTGATTGTTTTGATCCAGTGTTTGTGTCCAGATTGGCGAATGAGAAGCTTACCAACGCATCTCTTTCATTAAATGTTTTATATTTTTTTATTGGACCTTTATTTAACTAGGCAAGTCAGTTAAGAACAAATTCTTATTTACAATGATGGCCTACTCCGGTCAAACCCGGACGACACTGGGCCAATTGTGCGCCACCCTATGGGACTCCCACTAACGGCCGGATGTGATAAAGCCTGGATGTGGCTGACTAAGATAGCAATCATCTCTCCTGGTTCTGTGGTCCAATGTTTTGGTTGTCTGGTATTCTTCTAATACGTCTTGCCCACCAGGTCTACTAGTCAGGGCATCTTGGACCATCTATTAAGACAAGATAAAAGTGAAACAATTTAGGGTTGTAGGCAGCTGCTGCCTCAATATACCCGTGATATCAAATACATTTTTGATAAGGCGTGAGAATTATATAAAAGGTTTGGTATAATTGTTTATGTGGAAGATTAAGTAAGTGTGTGTCAAACTGTTTGCTTTGAATGATTTCTAGCTATTGTCTCTATCTGGGCATCCAACTCATTTACCCTACCAGAAAACACGAAAAAACGGAAATTGTGTTGTATTTGCGCACCCAAATTCAGGAGGAAACGGACGTGTGGATCCTTGACTTTTGGACTTTTTTTTTGGGGGGGGGGGGGGGGGGGGGGGGTACTTTTGAATATAAGAAATATTGTTTCACCCTTCCCTTCTCCCTACTACTTTGCGTTAAAGTGATACATTTTCACCCCATCCAGTAGGTGGCGGCACACACCACAAACGTCGTTTACGGACCGCCATAATACCATAGAAGATGATTTATTGTGAAATTTAGCCCCGACTACATCGATTCGCCCAAGGTCAATACTTCTAAACATGTAAATTGTTGAAATCTTACCCTGTACCAATGTTTAACCTCTGTAGTTGTGCCCCTTTATTTGTTTGCTCAAATCCATACTTTTTAACAAAACGTTCGTCAAATACAACCTCGGTTTCCTCGTTTCTGTCTCCAAAATGGCATATCAGGAAGAATACGCTAATTCAATCGCAGATTACGTTAAGTAATGTGCATTAAGTCATTTTAGAGCAACACAAAATTAGTCAACGGTCGGTGGTTATATTTGAATGTTTTGTTAAATTTGGATTTCAGTTAACAAATAAAGGCAATACAGAGGACAAACAGGTACAACGATTTTTGAACGAAAATCGTTTACCACTTTAAGAAGAAAATGGAAGAAAAATGAGTTTATATTAGACAAATTAAGGTAGGTTCCTCCCGGTTTCGTTCTGTTTAAGAAACGTTTTGCAGCCGGATCGTTCTAGTGAATATGTCCCTGCTCAGTTCTGTTGCAGTTCATCAGAAACTTCCTTCACCATGTGGGGTTGAGTTTAGTTTGCTAATCTGAAACATATACTGGAGAATGCGCACCAAGCCAATTGCACATTATTTGAATGGTAGCGGGTGATTATAACGAAGCCATGCGTGTCACACGTTGTAGTTACACTAACAAATTGTTATAATAGATTGTCTAAATAATTCAATGTCTCCGCTGCGGATATCGCGCATGTATGCCATGCCGTTCATGAAATTGCAGATCTGTGACGGACAGTGTGGAATGGTCGCAGAAAGAAATTGTAGTGTTTTTTATAAACGTTTACAACTATTTGAGTTGACATGAATAAGTAGTGTTGGAAATCAGCCACTACGGATGACGTTGTCCAACAATGTTTTGATTCAATCGGTGACGTAATCCAGAACACAACAAATATGGTTCCCACTTAGTTTTGTGTCGAAACGTAAAGTGATAATTACTTTCAATGTGATTATTTGTTTTTTTTAAATTAAGGTTTAAACGGATATACTAGGCAAGGGCTCAGATCATGGAAGCGAGTGCAGAATCTGGACGCAAACTGGTGTGTAGCATTACCCTATTATAGCTAGCCTTGTTTGACTACTGTGTACGCGTTAGCTGAGCTATCATCAATAGCTAGCTAGCGTTACAGTGATCCTCATTAGTCAGAAGAAGTGCCATGTTAAAATGTTGACAAAGTTCAACTTTATGTAGTTACTTACATTTGACTTGTTTGGTAAATTATATAGCTAGGTAGTTGGCTACATTACATTATTCACAAGCCCACTCAGCGCAACGTTGTGGCAAGTGCAGCAGTTCCAACGTTGTTGTTATTGTTTTGCATCTATCTTAGCACGTTATGTCAATGTTGATCCGGGACATGATATCAGCGATTGATGTATTTTACGAACATTGTCTAATCATCTGTAAAGGTGTTTGCAGCAGAAGGCCCATCTACAACCACACATTCAGAGGTTTAGCCTAGCCATGTGCACGTGCACCACTGTTTTATTGTGAATTATTTCGAGCCTACACAACAATGCACTGACTGGCCTACTCTTTTCTAATTTGAAAAGACAGCTCTTATTCCAAGCCATGCATACATATTCATTATATGCAATTTTTAAAAACACGTTTAGTGAGATGTGATAAATTAATATATTGATATTGATATATACTTTTATAACAGTTATTTTCATTCCTCTAGCGCTCCATCTGCCGGACAATGTATGACGAAAACGAGGACTTCTCTGACGTTGAAGAAATTGCAAATGTCAGGGGTTTCAATCTGGAGGAGAAACTTGTTAGTGACTCATACAACACACATTTCGTTCAGTTGATGGATGGCAAAGGTACACATCTGTTTCATTCATAAAATATTACCACACACTCACAGTCCCCCATGCAGACTCATAACTGACTGGACATGCACCATTTCTACCCTTTTATGGATTCACACATGATAAGGAAAAGTTCCTGTTGGGTAATTAATTTTTGTGCAGGATGTCCTCACAAATCCATGACATACACACACATCACACATTGCTCTACCTGAATATATATGCAGAAGTTATGGCCCACTGACTACACTTTTTTCTTCTCAGATTTCACTTATGAGTATGTTCAGAGAGAGGCACTTCAGACCCCTCTGATTTTCAAAGCCAAAGATGGACTGGGAATCAGGTGAGACATGAGTCAAATATGATGACCTGTGATCAATACAATCAATTTGTTTTTACACTACTGCTACTCACTGTTTATTATCTATGCATAGTCACTTTACCCCTATCTACATGTACAAAATAACTTGACTAACCTGGATCTCCGCACATTGACTCTTACAGTTACTTTTTACTTTAGTTTATTTAGTAAATATTTTCTTAACTCTTTCTTGAACTGCGTTGTTGGTTAAGGGCTTGTAAGTAAGCATTTCACAGTAAGGTCTACACCTGTTGTATTCGGAGCATGTGACAAATACAATTTGATTTGATCATGTTTATCCTATTACATGCTCATTTTCTGCCTTGGTTAAATATTGGGCTTTATGGAATGGTTTGACGTTAATATGCTTATCTTGACTATATTCTTTAAAAAAAACAAAAACAGAATGCCAGACCCGGAGTTCACCGTCAGTGAGATTAAAGGTTTGGTTGGTAAGTCTATCTGTTTTTAAATAGCAGGCAAAAAAGTTGCTAAATGCTTCCTTTCCCTCCATCAATTCTTATCTTAGTCAGCAGTGCTGATGTACTCCACAATACCCTGCATTTCTTGATGAATGAAAAGCATGCTACTGGAAAAGGTGTTATGTCAAAAAGTATGTGGGTGTTGATGTAAACTTCTATAAGCCTGTAATGCAAAAATGAGATGACTCACTGTACCAAGACAATTTCTATACATTTGCATTACAGACAAAAATAGATATAGGCCTAGTCATATAGATTCTATATTTTAATCAGACTGACATCAGTTAAATGGCACTTTTTACTTTACTGCTAAATGACCACTTATTAGATTTCGGCAGGGTTCTTCAGTGCGACGATTTTACTCGCATAAGCACTTAAATATTTTTCTGTGCAACCTAGAATTTTAATTAAGGACTACCAGTGCCCAGACAAATGTAGCATTCTAGCTTTACTACCTCAAAGATTTTTAATTGTGCCTCTACATTTCTTTGTAAGCGCCTACATTTTCAACTTAGTGCACACATGTTTGGTATTTTATTAGGATCCCCATTAGCTGTTGCAAAAGCAGGAGCTATTCCTCCTGGGGTTAACACAAAACATGAAACATAAATACAGAATGACATAATACAGAACATCATTAGACAAGGACAGCTACATACCTTTGTCTATCTGCCCGGCGTAGGCTAGCTCTGCTCATGTCAGATGATGAAAGTGTTCAGGACAGGGTGTACTTTTTTTTTTTTGTATGGTACATAATGTATGTGTGCTGTGGTTCAGAAACTCCACCTATTGGTAAAGGTTATGAACAAAGCGCATACAAATTGTACAGTTGTACCCAGGTTTACCGTAAGACTGCTGTGTTGGTGTTTGCAGGTAGCCGTCGTGCCGTTGATGTGATGGATGTGAGCACCCAGAAAGGCTCTGAGATGAGCATGGCCCAGTTTGTCCGCTACTATGAGACGCCTGAGGAAGAGAGGGACAAACTCTTCAATGTTATCAGCCTAGAGTTCAGCCACACCAAACTGGAGAACCTCATCAAGAGGCCCACTGTGGTGAGATGACGCTGGCAGTTTTTATTTCATCTGTTCATTATGAACGAGAGCAAATTTGATAGTGAATGCCAGCCAACTGTCAACTCTCTTATAGGTGGATTTAGTGGACTGGGTGGACAACATGTGGCCCCTAAAACTGAAACGAAGACAAACCGAAGCCACTAATGTCATCTCAGAGATGAAGTACCCCAAAGTACAGAAGTAAGTATTTTAGAAATGTCCTTAGTTATTGCATAGTATTTGCCATGCAATGTCAGAAAGTTTCTTTGGATGTTTTAACCTGTTTTCAAAACGTAGTGGATTGTACCTAACAGGAAAATGCTCAAGCACAGGGCAAATTTTATTTTTAAAAGCTGCTTTGCTGGGAGGAAATATTAGCCTACTCCTCCTCCCTTTTCCAAAGTCCCTCTGCCCGCTGCGCACTGCTGTTGTTCACTTCCTCTTATGGCTCTAGATGGTTGCTAGGCAGCGGGGCTCTTTCATGGTGGAGGGCGGTTCTTCACAGAGTGCAGAAGTGACTGGATCCTCCTCAGCCAATCAGTTGCCAGCATTAGGGCATAACCCGCACTCCAGAGCCAATTGCGCCCTCCCTTTCATCCTCATTCTTCCCCTCTCTCTCACACTCTATCTTGCTCTCTCTCTTTCACTATAATATTCTCTCTCCTCCCAGTTTCTCACTCTTTCTCTTTACTAAATGGAGCCCTCCGCAGATGGAGAGGCAGGGAAATAAAAGACAGAAATAAAAGCTATAGCAGTTCTCTCCTGTCCGGTCGGTGAAAAGCTTGTGGGGGGGGGGGGGGCTGGTCCTGAGCGAACCGGCTCAGAGAGAGAGGAATAGCTATCGGGTACGTCTCTGTCTTTCATTGGGAAAAGCTGCTGGGGTTTAGAGATGTCGGGAGTACTCTACCATGTCATTTGACTTCGATTTATTTACCCCCTCTTTAATGGAGACGCTTATGGGGTGCTGAGATTGATTGTGAGTGGTGTTTGTAGTGGGATGTTGGGCTCTTAGCCCAGGGTCTGGTCACTCTCTGTCCATAGGGGAAACTGCTGTGCAGCCAATAGGATGGGGATCTATGTGTGTGATTATGTTGTGTCTCACAGGTTCAGCAGATGGGCCCTCAGTTTATGATTATTGCAACAGACGTGGGTGAAGATAGTTCTATCATAAACATCTGTGAATGTGTAGGAGGCCTATATGTGCTTCTTTGAAAATTATTTGTCTTTGTTTGCAAGTATGGTATTCATAATATAAAGAGAGTGAATGTGAAGTATGTAAGCCATACAGTATTATGCGTCTCTACATGTTCCGTTGAGTGTAGGTGATATTTGTGTCTAGTTATACAAAATGTGGTCTAATCCTGGATACTGATTGTTTAAAACCGCATTCCAACTGGTGTCTATTCAACAAGTTACCACCGGCTAAAGCTATGACGTTGAAATGCATATTTACTCTGATCCATCTCACTGCGCAATTCACTGTCTCATCAACCCAGCCAGGCAATTTATAAACTTGATCTCCACTATAAAAAGCATCTAGACATTATATCCCATTTTTTTTTTTTAGACAAGCAGTTGGTTTTCCACAGCTGAGATTTTTATAAACCTCGGATATTTGCAACATTATTTCAATATTGAAATTCTTTCTCCACCTGTCCCATAGTAAGGAATGTGTCGGGACGAGACAGACCACTTTTCTCAGCCAGTTAAATTCATGAATCAGCTGGCACCATTTTTATGGATATATACAAAGAAATGTCAAGAAAACAGGTAATGTCAGAAAACAGGTAAAACAAAACGAAATGCAGCTTGTTTGAAGTCTTTCCAGCTTCAGTTTGTTGTGATTGTGTTAGCTGTGTTGTTGGCTAGCTCCTCTGAACAACAGTGTCCTGACGAGAGAACACATTTTCTATGCCAGGCGAAATCGCGCCCCATTAGCTCATTGTTATGGATGATTCCAAATAAATGTCACTAGAAAACAGCTTAAACAAACGCAAACGCAGCTAGTTTGCTGTTATTCTGGCTGCACTGTTTGACGTGACTGTAATTTAGCCATAACTGGCTAGCAAGCAAGCAAGGAATAAGAACGTTGCCAGCCAGTATGGTAATGGAACATTTAGAATGAGTGACTGGGTCGCGTCCATAGATAGAGAACAGAAATGACGGATGGGTCACATCTCTTGCAACCGAACCGATAGAACGAATGACCAGTCGGCTTGGCTGGCAACCTTAGATTTGTGTCGGGACTATATCTTGTGGAAGGATGAAATAGTATGAATAAATTCATAGAAAATGTTTTTTTTATGAAAATATGTCAATCATTATTTGAATATGTTGGTAACCCTTTGTATAAAAATGATAATGCCCATGATGCCAGTGTTTGAAGGACATATTGGCACGGTTTGCCGGCCCTCTACGACACTCGTGGCAATATATCCTCCAAACACCGGCTTCTTGGGCATTATCACTTATATGGATGAGGTGTCCTTCTCCCTGAGTATTTATGTGCTTAAACTGGCAGTTTAACCCATTACCTCAGTCAAGGTCATACTCCTGTAAACCCTTTCCTCAGGTCTCTCTGTGGGAGGGAGCAGATACACTGCTGTAGGATGGATGACAAGCCTGTATCTTTCTGACTAGCGTCATACAGTAGGAGCCAGCGGAGGCTGGAGAACTATATCTTAGCCCCCGACTTATGTAATAGACCAAATTAAATATGTATGGCTGAAATTAGCCGCGTTGACAGGATGGGAAGTGGTCTGTATTTTATGAGCTCTTGCAACTGACTGGATCAGAGGAGGCAAACAAGCTTGTATTGATCAACTGGTGTTATGGAGGCTCCCTGGTGGACTCGTGCTGCCAAGAGAGGTCATTTGTCCTACAACAGGAACAGGGGCTGTGTCGATCAGTGTTTGGTATAGATTTGGTGTATTGTTTGTTCATCATTCATGATGGATGTCCCATGGCATGAATAGTGGAATTACAACCCTGTGAAAGGCTTTGAATTAGAAATGTCATAACCTTTTTCATCAAACACTCAGTGTATGTATGGACCTGTATCTAGATTTGTTGTTGTTGCCTGATTTACTGTAGGGTATAGATCTGAGAAACCTGGCGAGTAGAATACCTGTGCTGACTTTAAAATGATACCAGGATAATGGATGTACCATTTTGCAGTAGCCTACATACAAATCAAACCATCTTACAACAATCATGACTGTGGCTTTAACCATAATTTGCATTGTTTTCCCTATATTAATTTAGCAGCCTGCTGCTAGAATGTTTGATTCACTCCGCTGCATAAGAACACTACATAAGCCTCGGCAAAATGTGTAGAATTGCAGGAAAGGAGCTTAAAACGTTAACATTTTCTCCCCTCCGAAGGAAAAATTTGCAGGAAGTCTCTGCGGCCAAGAGAACAGCATTTAAAAATGTTCCTTCAGAGACTGCGCCATTGGCCACGACCACAGATTTATAAGTAGATTTCAGTCAAAACTGTAACTCGGCCACAAAGGAACTTAGTCTTGGTAAGCAATTCCAGTAGATTTGGCCTTGTGTTTTAGGTTATTGTCTTGCTGGAAGGTGAATTAATCTCCCAGTGTTTGGTGGAATGCAGACTGAACCAGGTTTTCCTTTTGCCTGAGTTTAGCTCCATTTATTTTTTTATCCTGAAAAACTCCCCAGTCCTTAATGATTACAAGCATACCCATAACATGATGCAGCCACTACTGTGCTTGAAAATATGGAGAGTAGTACTCCATAATGTGTTGTATTGGATCTGTCCCAAACATAAGACTTCATATTCAGGACAAAACTTTTGCAGTTGTACTTTAGTGCCTTCTTGCAAATAGGATGCATGCTTTGTAATATTTTCATTCTGTACAGGCTTCCTTTTCACTCTGTCAATTAGTTTAGTATTGTGGAGTAACTACAATGTTGTTGATCCATCCTCAGTTTTCTCCTTTCACAGCCATTAAACTCTGTAACTGTTTTAAAGTCACCATTGTCGTCATGGTGAAACCCCTGAGCGGTTTCTTTCCTCTCCGGCAACTGAGTTAGGAAGGACGCTCGTATCTTTGTAGTGACTGGGTGTATTGATTAGAGGTCGACCGATTATGATTTTTCAACGCCGATACCGATTATTGGAGGACCAAAAAAAGCTGATACCGATTAATCATCCGATTAAATTATTATTATTTTTAAACATTTTTTTTAACATTTATTTATTTGTAATAATGACAATTACAACAATACTGAATGACCACTTTTATTTTAACTTAATATAATACATCAATAAAATCAATTTAGCCTCAAATAAATAATGAAACTTGTTCAATTTGGTTTAAATAATGCAAAAACAAAGTGTTGGAGAAGAAAGTAAAAGTGCAATATGTGCCATGTAAAAAAGCTAACGTTTAAGTTCCTTGCTCAGAACATGAGAACATATGAAAGCTGGTGGTTTCTTTTAAAATGAGTCTACAATATTCCCAGGTAAGAAGTTTTAGGTTGTAGTTATTATAGGACTATTTCTCTCTATACCATTTATATTTCATATACCTTTGACTATTAGATGTTCTTATAGGCACTTTAGTATTGCCAGTGTAACAGTATAGCTTCTGTCCCTTTCCTCGCTCCTTCCTGGGCTCGAACCAGCAACACAACGACAACAGCCAGTTACCCATCGCTCAACAAAAGCCAAGGCCCTTTTGAACAAATACTTGAACAACTACTTCAAGGTCTCAGAGCGAGTTATGTCACCGATTGAAATGCTATTAGCACGCACCCCGCTCACTAGCTAGCCATTTCACATCGGTTACACCAGCCTAATCTCGGGAGTTGATAGGCTTGAAGTCATAAACAGCTCAATGCTTGGAGCACAGGGAAAAGCTGCTGGCAAATGCACGAATTTGCTGTTTGAATGAATGCTTACGAGCCTGCTGTTGCCTACCACTGCTCAGTCAGACTGCTCTATCAAATATCAAATCAGAGACTTAATTATAATATAATAACACACAGAAATACAAGCTTTATGTCATTAATATGGTAAATTCTGGAAACTATCATTTTGAAAACAAAACATTTATTCTTTCAGTGAAATACGGAACCGTTCCGTATTTTATCTAACGGGTGGCATCCATAAGTCTAAATATTCCTGTTACATTGCACAACCTACAATGTTATGTCATAATTACGTAAAATTCAGGCAAATTCTCAACGAGCTCTCAACTAGTTCTCAACGAGCCAGGCGACCCAAACTGTTGCATATTCCCTGACTCTGCGTGCAATAAACGCAAGAGAAGTAACACAATTTCTCTAGTTTAATATTGCCAGCTAACCTGGATTTCTTTTAACTAAATATGCAGGTTTAAAAAAATATACCTCGTGTGTATTGATTTTAAGAAAGGCATTGATGTTTATGGTTAGGTACATTCGTGCAACGATTGTGCTTTTTTTGCAAATGCGTTGTTATTAAGTCATCCCCCGTTTGGCTAAGTTGGTCTTCACACAGTTCGCAACGAGCCAGGCGGCCCAAACTGCTGCATATAGCCTGACTCTGTTGCACGGAACGCAAGAGAAGTGACACAATTTCCCTAGTTAAAAGAAATTCATGTTAGCAGGTAATATTAACTAAATATGCAGGTAAAGGCGTTGATGTTTATGGTTAGGTACACATTGGTGCAACGACAGTGTTTCTTTTCACGAATGCACTTGTTAAATAACCATTTGGTGAAGTAGGCTATGATTCAATGATAAATTAACAGGCACCGCATCGATAATATGCAACTCAGGACAAGCTAGATAAACTAGTAATATCATCAACCATGTGTAGTTAACTAGTGATTATGTGAAGATTGATTGTTTTTATAAGGTATGTTTAATGCTAGCTAGCACCTTACCTTGGCTCCTTGCGGCACCCGCATAACAGGTAGTCAGTTTGCCACTCAGTCTCCTCGTGGAGTGCAATGTAATCGGCCGTGATCGGTGTCCAAAAATGGCGATTACCGATTGTTATGAAAACTTGAAATCGGCCCTAATTAATCGGCCATTCCGGTTAATTGGTCAACCACTAGTATTGATACACCATCCAAAATATAATTAATAACTTCATCATGCTCAAAGGGATATTCAACGTCTTTAAAACATTTAAAAAACGATCTATCCAATAGGTGCCCTTCTTTGCGAGGGCCCTTCTCTGGTCTTTGTGGTTGAATCTGTGTTTGAAATGTACTGCTCGACTGAGGGACCTTACAGATAATTGTCCATGCAACTTATATTACTTGCTAAACAACATATTTACTCTTGAACTTTAGGCTTACCATAAGAAAGGAGTTGAATACTTATGGACTCAAGACATTTCATCTTTTCTTTCTTAATTAATTAGTAAAAACTGCAAATAACCATCCACTGACATTATGGGGTATTGTGTGTGTGTGTCCACACATTTGTGGTTATTGATTTTTTTGATGTTGGTCGGAATAGAGTATTGGTAGATGTAGAAGATTTCAACCAGGTATTGGGGCTATTCCAAATTGGTTGAACTGCTTGTTTTGAAGGAATAAATAGACATTTTCGGCCAAATAGCTTCCATACTCAAGCTCCATTCCATGTACTGGAATGTTGCAATGCTACACTTTCTGGATAGTTTCTGGGGTAAGAACAGTGAACAAAAGTTTGCTCACTGAGCGCTTCTTTGACAAAGTTGGTGACCATACTGCACATGTTTTATTTACCCATTTCTGATGTTCATTCAGCTCAGTATCTAACCCACTGTCTGATCCCTCAGGTTCATCATAACTATGCAGATGCGGGGTCTCATCATCCATCCCTCTCATCCCTCCTCTGTAGGTACTGTTTGATGAGCGTGAAGGGCTGCTATACTGACTTCCACATTGATTTCGGGGGCACGTCTGTGTGGTATCACGTTTTCAAGGGAGGGAAGGTAAGTTCATTTATTTGTATTATTATTTGTATTAATTTTTCTTTAACAGTATGTGGATAACAGCAGTGCATCCACCTGAGGCTCTGATGTACCCTCCTCCAATGCCGGTACTGTTAATGTATCAGATTTCTGCAGAGGCGCTACAAACGAACCTGCCCCCTGTTTTTCTCAGCGACGGCTGCAGAAATCACAGGACTGTTGCTAGGTAGTCCGTTGAGGGATCTCATTATATAAACGTGCACATTTCAAGCTAGAGGAAGAGAAATGTTGCGGTAGGATAGTCAAATCTAAGAAATGTCCCGGCTTCTCTAGTATAAGATGTAACATTGAGTGCTGTTAAAATAGAAATATCACCCTTGTTTTAGATGACTACCAAAGCTACATTCACAGCTTTTCATACCCTGTCCCGTCCCCAGGTGTTCTGGCTGGTGCCTCCGACGCCTCATAACCTTGCCCTGTATGAGGACTGGGTTCTGTCAGGCAAGCAGAGTGACATCTTCCTGGGAGACCGTGCAGATGGCTGCCAGAGGGTGGAGCTGAAACAGGGCTACACCTTCTTCATCCCCTCTGGTGAACTGCCTAGCATTTAATTTTGATGTATTCCTATCATATTGACGTTAATATTATTGTAGCAAACCATACATTACATGCTCTGCTTTATTCAAGCATGTGTTTGAGGACATGTTTGGGCATGCTATCTGTTTTGAGTGGGTCAGCCGGTTCTCATGATGTTTGGCTGGCTGTCCTGTTTCAGGCTGGATTCATGCAGTCTACACCCCTGAGGACACGCTGGTGTTTGGAGGCAACATTCTGCACAGCTTTAACATTCCCATGCAACTCTCCATCTATGAGATAGAGAATAGGACTAAGGTAGGCTGTCATACAGGTGTCCCACTACTGACGCTTCACTCCACCTATGACCATTAGTTAAACTAAACTGTGTCTCTACAATGAAGATGGATGAGGAAACAGCCTCACCTCATGCAAACAAGTCAAGGTCACTTAGTTTGCTGCGTCAATGAGTGTGAGAATGTCAAACCAACCTTGTGATGTCATCAGAGTGCGCAGCTGAACACTGTATGCTGGAAACACTCGGCTTGTTATTTTTGATTAAAACATAACTGATATTCGTTAAATATAAATACCAAACTTGTTTTTGCGTGGATTCCGTGACGTGGTTAGCTTTTAACAGCTAGGACCGCTATTTCTTGTCCCAGAATTCTGCTTAACAGACAGGTTGAAGCCTGCTTGACAGAGCCGCTAAGCTGCTTGCCACCAAGCTAACGAAGTTAGTCCCAGATGAGTTTTGCAATGGAGCCCTCTTTGTCTGGAGAAATAATTGTAGTGTTCCAGTGCTGTAGGAGCTGTGTCTACTACGCTTTGCTTCAGGACAAACCGGATCACGCAGAGTTCCAATGCGGCAATTGTTTGCTTGCCCGGGATTATAGGCTTGAGGTGGCTTCCTTGATCACGCAGGTTGCCAGCCTACCTAAGAAACTAGTTAAAACGCAGAGTGGAATTTTTACCTTTTCTACGCCAGTGGCTGGACGGTGTACGCGCTTGTTGGCTGCATCTCCGCCTTGTCTTTTGTCATTATCCGACTGGCCTGTGTTGCCTGGAGCTCCCCCATCTGATAGCAGATTCGAAGGGGCACAGCAAGAGGAGCAAGGCAATCAAAGATGGTCACATGTCATGAGCCGTGGAAGGCAAAGACAGCGGCCTCCCGCAAAGCAGTCTACACTCACAACAAATAGTTTTGGCGTCCTGGAGCCTGATCTTCCTGCACCTTATGTCTGCGGCCGCAGTGCCTACTCCTACGATTTCGAAGTTGACGTCGGCAACCTTCCGTCCCTGCTCTGGATCGAACAGGGATTCTCCATATGTCGGAGGCCTGTGCCGGGAGCAACAGGCTCAAGTTATCCTACCTCTCGCCCGCCCATAAAGTGTTCTCCGAGGCATGGGAGTGGGAGGTGTCCTCGTCCTTCTCGCCAGCCGTGATTTTGTGCTGCTCCATGGTAAGAAATGTGAATGTTCCTGGTGCAAAAACAATGTCCTATCCCAGAGCTTGAGCAAATGACATTACTTAACTGCTACCGAATGTGCTACTTCAGGACATGGAAATCGATTCTATCGTAGTTCATGTGCGTTTTAATAACATTATGAAGGGCAACTCTGAACTGTTGAAACTGGATTTTAAAGAGGTCATTGACTCTCTGCTAGACGCTAATTAAATACCCATCATATTTGGCTCTGTGCCCTCTGAATAGTGGCATTAAATGCTTTTGCAGGATTCTTTCTTTTCACTACTGGCTACGTGATTATTGCAGCTCAATTGGTGTAACTTTTTGTTGACAATTTCAATAACTTTTTGGAAACAAAACACATTTTATAAGGAGGATGTGATCCATCCAAATCATTTGGGTTCCTGGATACTTTTACAACATTAAGGCTGCATTGAGACAATGACTTATCAATGACTCAAGCCCAGCTCAGCTAATCCCTACCATTGTGATGCTGAGTTGTCATAATTCTTCAGCAAATGTACATTATACCAGGGGAGTTGGTAGACACAATGTAAGTAACCTGATGTTCTGAAAGAACTGCAAAATCTGGATCCCTACAAATCAGCTGGGCTAGACAATCTGGACCCTCTCTTTCTAAAATTATCCTCAAATTGTTGCAACCCCTACTACTAGTATATTCAACCTCTCTTTCGTATCGTCTGAGATCCCCAAAGATTGAAAGCTGCCGCGGTCATCCCCCTCTTCAAAGGGGGAGACTCTAGACCCAAACCTACATCCATCCAGCCCTGCCTTTCTAAAATCTTTGAACGCCAAGTTAATAAACAGATCACCGACCATTTTGAATTCCACCGTACTTTCTCCACTATGCAATCTGGTTTCCGAGCTGGTCATGGGTGCACCTCAGCCACGCTCAAGGTCCTAAACAATATCATAACCGCCATCGATAAAAGACAGTACTGTGCAGCTGTCTTCATCGACCTGGCCAAGGCTTTCGACTCTGTCAATCACCGCGTTCTTATCGGCAGACTCAACAGCATTGGCTTCTCAAATGACTGCCTCGCCTGGTTCACTTCTCAGATAGAGTTTAGTGTGTCAAATCGGAGGGTCTGTTGTCCGAACCTCTGGCAGTCTCTATGGGGGTGCCACAGGGTTAAATTCTTGGGACGACTCTTTTCTCTTTATATATCAATGATGTCGCTCTTGCTGCTGGTGATTCTCTGATCCACCTCTACGCAGACGACACCATTCTGTATACATCTGGCCCTTCTTTGAACACTGTGCTAACAAACCTCCAAACGAGCTTCAACGCCATACAACACTCCTTCCGTGGCCTCCAACTGCTTTTAAATGCTAGTAAAACTAAGTGCATGCTCTTTAACCGATTGCTGCCTGCACCCTCCCGCCCGACTAGCATCACTACTCTGGATGGTTCTGACCCAGAATATGTGGACAACACCTAGGTGTCTGGTTAGACTGTAAACTCTCCTTCCAGACCCACATTAAGCATCTCCAATACAAAATTAAATCTAGTATCAGCATTCTATTTCGCAACAAAGCCTCCTTCACTCATGCTGCCAAACTTGCCCTCAAAAAACGGATTATCCTACCTTTCCTTGGCTTTGGCTATGTCATTTACAAAATAGCCTCCAACACTTTACTAAGCAAACTGGATGTAGTCTATCACAGTGCCGTCCGTTTTATCACCAAAGCCCCATATACTACCCACCACTGTGACCTTTATGCTCTCGTTGGCTGGCTCTCGCTACATATCCGTCGCCAAACCCACTGGCTCCAGGTGATCTATAAGTCTTTGCTAGGTAAAGCCCCGCCTCAGCTCACTGGTCACCATAGCTACATCCACCCGTAGCACGCGCTCAAGCAAGTATATTTCACTGGTCATCCCCAAAGCCAACACTTCCTTTGGCCGCCTTTCCTTCCAGTTTTCTGCTGCCAATGACATGAACGAATTGCAAAAATCTGCAAGAAGCTGGAGACTTATATCTCCTTCACTAACTTTAAGCGTCAGCTGTCTGAGCAGCTTACCCATCACTGTACCTGTACACAGCCAATCTGTAAATAGCACATCCGACTACCTCATCCCCATATTATTACTTACCCTCTTGCTCTTTTTCACCCCAGTATCTTTACTTGCACATCATCATCCACACATCTATCATTCCAGTATTAATGCTAAATTGTATTTGTTTTTCTTCGCTTCTAGGGCCTATTTATGGCCTACCTCCTTACTCTTCTACATTTGCATACACTGTACATAGATTCTATTTGTCTTTTCTTTTGTGTTATTGTTTATTGTTTGTGTTATTGTTATCCATTGTTTATGTGTAACTCTGTGTTGTTGTTTTTGTCGCACTGCTTTGCTTTATCTTGGCCAGGTCGCAGTTGTAAATGAGAACTTGTTCTCAACTGGCTTACCTGGTTAAATAAAGGTGAACTAATTCATTCAAAAACAGTGTAATTTTGTCCCTCTAGCTGTCCTGAATCCCTTGCTGATCCTTCAGCTATTGTGTGCAGTAATCATGTGCATATGAACCAGATGTATACTGTTAGCACCGAGGCAGTGTTCCCTAGTAGGAAGTTCACTGTGTGCAGCTCACCATGCACAAACATAAATAACATGAGCATATCTACTTCTGCTAAGCTTCACCGTAAAGCAATGAAAACAAGTAAGCATCCCGGAAGAAAAGTGCTCAAAATAGCCAACGTTAACATATTTTTCAACCTCTCCCTGTCCGAGTCTGTAATACCAACATGTTTTAAGCAGACCACCATAGTGCCTGTGCCCAAGAACACTAAGGTAACCTACCTAAATGACTACCCGTAGCACTCACGTCTAAAGCCATGAAGGGCTTTGAAAGGCTGGTTATGGCTCACATCAACACCATTATCCCAGAAACCCTAGACCCACTCTAATTTGCATACTGCCTCAAAAGATCCACAGATGATACAATCTCTTTTGCACTCCACACTGCCCTTTCCCACCTGGACAAAAATAACACCTATGTGAGAATGTTATTCATTGACTACAGCTCAGTGCCCTCAAAGCTCATCAATAAGCTAAGGAACCTGGGACTAAACAGGTTACTCTGCAACTGAATTGTGGACTTCCTGATGGGCCGTCCCCAGGTGGTAAGGGTAGGTAACAACACATTCGCCATGCTGATCCTCAACACGGGCCTGTCGGGTGCGTGCTCAGTCCCCTCCTGTACTCCCTGTTCACTCATGACTGTACGGCCAGGCACGACTCCAACACCATTATTAAGTTTGCCGATGACACAGTGGTAGGCCTGATCAACAACGAGACAGCCTATAGGGAGGAGGTACGAGACCTGGCCGTGTGGTGCCAGGACAACAACCTCTCCCTCAACGTGATCAAGACAAAGGAGATGATTGTGGACTACAGGAAAAAGAGGACCGAGCACACCCCCATTCTCATCGACGGGGCTGCAGTGGAACAGGTTGAGAGCTTCAAGTTCCTTGGTGTCCACATCATTAACCTGTTGAGTGTAGGGGGCAGTATTTTGATGTTTGGATGAAAAACGTACCCAAATGAAACTGCCTATTTCTCAGGCCCAGACTTTAGAATATTCATATAAATGTCAGATTAGGATAGAAAACACTCTAAAGTTTCCAAAATGTCAAAATATTGTCTGTGAGTATAACAGAACTGATATTGCAGGCGAAAACCTGAGGAAACCCCAACTCAGAAGTGCTGTTTTTCCTGAAAGCTCTCTGTTCCATTGCCTGCCTTCAATCCATTTAAAGGGATATCAACCAGATTCCTTTTCCTATGGCTTCCACATGTTGTGAACAGTCTTTAGATGACATAGTTTCAGGCTTTTATTTTGAAAAATGAGCAAGAAAGATCACATCGCGTCATTGGATGGCTGGGTGCCAAGCAGCATTTTTTTATGCGCTGCTGGCACAGCTTGGAGCAGACATTTTCTCTCTCCTATTGAAGAAGCTATTGTCCGGTTGAAATAGTATCGATTAGGATTGATTATAAAAAATGTTTGACATGTTTCTACAAACTTTACGGATACTATTTGGAATTTTCGTCTGCCCGGTTGTGACCGCTCGAGCCTGTGTATTTCTGAACATAACGCGCCAACCAAATGGAGGTATTTTGGATATAAAAATAATCTTTATGGAACAAAAGGAACATTTATTGTGTAACTGTGAGTCTCGTGAGTGCAAACATCCGAAGATCATCAAAGGTAAGCAGTTCATTTTATTGCTTTTCTGACTTTCGTGACCAATCTACTCGGCTGCTAGCTGTTTGTAATGTTTTGTCTGCTGAGAGAGATGTCCTTACATAAACGCTTGGTATGCTTTCGCCAAAAAGCTAAGTTGTGTTTTGCTATATTGCACTTGTGATTTCATGAAAATTAAATATTTTTTGTAATTTAATTTGAATTTGGCGCTCTGCAATTCAGCGAATGTTGACTAAAATGATCCCGCTAACGGGATGGGTGCATCAAGAAGTTAACTAACTAACATGGTCCAAGCACACCAACACAGTCTTAAAGAGTGCACGACAAAACCTATTCTCCCTCGGGAGACTGAAAAGATTTGGCATGGGTCCTCAGATCCTCAAAAGGTTCTTCAGCTGCACCATCGAGAGCATCCTGGCTGGTTGCATCACTCCTTGGTACGGCAACTGCTCGGCCTCCGACCGCAAGGAAATACAAACGGCCCAGTACATCACTGGGGCTAAGCTTCCTGCAATCCAGGACCTCTACACCAGGTGGTGTCAGAGTAAGGCCCTAAAAATTGTCAGACTCCAGCCACCCTAGTCATAGACTGTTCTCTCTGGTACCGCACAGCAAGCTGTACCGGAGCGCCAAGTCTAGGTCCAAAAGGCTTCTTAACAGCTTCTACCCCCAAGCCATAAGACTCCTGAACACCTAATCAAATGGCTACCCAGACAATTTGCATTGCCCCCCACCCCTCTTTTACACCACTGCTACTCTATGTTGTTATCATCTATGCATAGTCACTTTAATTACTCTACCTACATGTACATATTACCTCAACTAACCGGTGCCCCTGCACATTGACTCTGTACCGGTACCCTCCCTGTATATAGTCTCGCTATTATTGTTTTACTGCTGCTCTTTAATTACTTGTTACTTTTATTTCTTATTCTTATCTATATATTTTTTTTTAAATCATTGTTGTTTAGGGGCTCGTAAGTAAGCATTTCATTGTACGGTTTACACCTGTTGTATTCGGCGCATGTGACTAATTTTATTTGATTTTATATGTAGCTTAAGAAACAAGGTTCATGAAATCAATAGTTTGCTAGTAACAGATGACATTCATATTCTGCCTATTTCTGAAATCAGTTAGATAATACCTTTTGATACAGTGGTAGCAATACAAGGTTAGAACATTTACAGAAATGCCAATGGTGGAGGTGTTGCTGTTTTATATTCAGAACCACATTCCTGTAAAGCTTAGAGAGAATCTCATGTTAAATACTGTTCAAGTAATATATCTATAGGTTCATCTGCCTCACCTAAAGCCCATTATTGTGGGAAGCTGCTATAGACCACCAAGTGCTAACAGTCAGAATCTGGATAACGTGTAAAATGCTTGATAATGTATGTGATATCAACAGCGGTATATTTTCTGGGTGATTTAAATATTGACTGGCTTTCATCAAGCTGCCCACTCAAGAAAAAGCTTCAAACTGTAACCAGTGCCTGCAACCTGGTCCAGGTTATCAGTCAACCTACCAGGGTAGTTAAAAACAGCCCAGGAATGAAATAATCAACATGTATTGATCACAGCTTTACTAACGCTGCAGAAATGAGCTTGAAAGCAGTATCCAGATCCATCGAATGTAGTGATCACAATATTGTTGCTATATCTAGGAAAACAAAAGTTTCAAAGGCTGGGCCTAATATAGTGTATAAGAGGTCATACAATACGTTTTTTAGTGATTCATATGTTGTTGATGTAAAGAATATTTGTTGGACTGTGGTGTTTAATGAGGAGCAAACAAATCCTGCACTTGACACATTTATGAAATTGCCTTTTCCAGTTACTAATAAGCCTGCACCCATTTAAGAAAATGACTGTTAAATCTCAGTGGAATGATGAGGAATTGAAAAAATGTATGGTTGAGGGATGAGGCAAAAGGAATGGCAAATAAGTCTGGCTGCACAACTGATTGGCAAACGTATTGAAAATTGAGGAATCATGTGACTAACTGAATAATAAAGAAGAAGAAACTACACTATGAAACAAAGATAAATGACAAAGAATGATAGTAAAAGGTCTTGGAGCACCTTAAATTACATTTGGGGAAAAAAGGCAAACTCGGCTTCATCATTCATTGAATCAGATTGGTCATTAATCACAAAACCGACTGATATTGCCAACTACTTTTAATTATTTTTTTCATTGGCAAGATTAGCAAACATAGGCATGACATGCCAGCAACAAAAGCTGACACTACACATCCAAGTATATCTGACCAAATTATGAAGGTGAGAATTGTCATTTTGAATTCTGTAAAGTATGTGTGTGGAAGAAGTTAAAAAATGATTGTTGTATATCAACAATGACAAGCCACTGGGTCTGACAATTGGATGGAATATTACTGAGGATAATAGCGGACAATATTGCCACTCCTATTTGCTATATCTTCAATTTAAGCCTACTAGAAAGTGTGTGCCCCCAGGCCTGGAGGGAAGTAAAAGTAATTCCTCTACCTAATAATAGTAAAGCACCCTTTACTGGCTCAAATAGCCAACCAATCAATCAATAGCCAACTTGTGGGAAAAAAATTGTGTTCGACCAGATACAATGCTATTTTACAGTAAACAAATTGACAACAGACTTCCAGCACGCTTATAGGGAAGGACATTCAACAAGCATAGCACTTACACAGCCAGAAGAGGACTGGCCACCCCTCGTAGCCTGGTTCCTTTCTACGTTTCTTTCTAGGTTCTGGCCTTTCTAGGTAGTTTTTCCTAGGGGTTTTAGGCTGGGTTTCTGTACAGCACTTTGTGACATCAGCTGATGTAAGACAGGGCTTTATAAATAAATTTGATTGATTGATTACACAAATGACTTATGATTGGCTGAGAGAAATTGAGGATAAAAAAGATTGGGGGGGCTGTTTTGTTGAGACTTCAGTGCGGCTTTTGACATTATCGATCATATTCTTCTGCTGGAAAAACTTATGTGTTATGGCTTTACACCCACTGCTATATTGTGGATATAGTTACTTGTCTAACAGAACTCAGAGGGTGTCCTTTAATGGAAGCCTCTCCAACATAATCTATGTAGAATCAGGAATTTCCCAGGGCAGTTGTCTAGGCCCCTTACTTATTTCAATCTTTACTAATAAATTGCCACTTGTCTATGTATGCGGATGACTTATCACTATACACGTTAGCAACTGAAATGACTGCAACACTTTACGAAGCGCTGCAGTTAGTTTCAGAGTAGATGGCAAGGAATAAGTTAGTACTAAATATTTCTAAAACTGAAAGCATTGTAATTGGAACAAATCATTCACTAAACAATTAAATCATGTAGTAAATAATGTGGAAATTGAGCAAGTTGACTAAACTGCTTGGAGTAATTCTGGATGTTAATTGTCATGCTCAAAACATATTGATACAACAGTAGATAAGATGGGGAGAAGTCTGTCCACAATAAAGCGCTGCTCTACCTTCTTAACAGCACTATCAACAAGGCAGTTCCTACAGGCCCTAGTTGTTGCAACTGGGCTGCTGTTCAGTTGTGTGGTCAGGTGCCACAAAAATGGACTTAGGAAAATTGCAATTGGCTCTGAACAGGGCAGCACAGCTGGCCCTTGGATGTACACAGAGAGCTAACATTAATAATATGTATGTCAATCTTTCCTGGCTCAAAGTGGAGGAGAGATTTTCATCACTACATGTATTTATGAGAGGTATTGACATGTTGAATGCACCGAGTTGTCTGTCTGAACTACTGGCGCACAACTCGGACACCCATGCCTACCCCACAAGATATGCCACGAGGTCTCTTCACAGTCCCCAAGTCCAGAACAGACTATGGAAGACCCACAGTACTACATAGAGCCATGATGACATGGAACTCTATTCCATATCAAGTAACTCATGCAAGCAGTAAAATTAGATTTAAAAACATAAAAATACACCTTATGGAACAGCGGGCACTGTGAAGAGACACAAACACATGCACACACACGATAACATACTCACTATACACACGTACACATGGATTTTGTATTGTAGATATGTGGTAGCGATGGAGTAGGTGCCTGAGTGCACACAGTGTGTTTGTGAAATCTGTCAATGTATTGCAATGTTTTAAAAATTGTATAACTGCGTAGCTGCTGCCTTGTCAGCAGATAATGGGGATCCATAATTAATAGAAATACAATTAGGCCCTTCCTCAGCCAGACCTCCTTGGTTTTCACAGATATGATCAGGATAGGTTTAAGTAATATGAAATAAACTGTTGGGAAGCTAGGGATTTGAATGGAACTGTGCAGGAATGTGACACCGTAAGGCACACAAGTGCTGAAAGTGCAGTCATTTCCATTACCGTCCAATTGAGAAGCAGACTGATGCTAATGGTGGTGCCGATGAGGATGAGGGCTTTGCCCCCCTGCTTTTATAAAAAAAAAATGCCATCCATATTCATGTGGAAATGGAGTCAGTGACAGGAGTGCATGTTGAATCAGGCTGAAAATAATCATGGCGCTTGTTTCATATTATCAGCCAGAGACGGACTTCAAGGAAAGAGGGTCAAGCCTGTAGGCCTATTTGTTTATCTCTTCTTTTCACACAAACTCCCAAGGGCTTCTTATGGTGATCAGATATCGTGTAGGATTGGTTTTGTGTGTATGCGTTTGTTTGTACTGTATGACCTATATAGAGGAATTCCTAGACAGATTTCACTCGTCTTATTCGGATATTCTTTACAATAATATGATCAGAGTAGTTATTGTAATAATATGGATGCTAGTCCTGCAGGCTTTGCGATTTATGTGGATACTTGGCTAAATGTGGCTTTCTCAGAAATGATGGATAGATTGTAGGAAGAGTCAGCTTTGCAGGAAGTACCGTACTATTTTTGTTTCTGCTGGAAAAGAGGCATGAGTGTAACAACGGCGACAGTTTCATATGCTCCCCAGGGCTCGACACGTTGTGCTCGCTCTATTTTTACACCTCGAGATAGAAATGTAGCTAAAGAAAGGAAAGGATCATCACTTTGACAAGTGTTGATCTGTGTGAAATTGTCTTTGGGAGATAAATATAGCTGTGTTTCTAAGAGGAGAGTGGGAATCAGATCATGCTGCTGTGTCTATGAGAGGGCAAGCTCTGCCTGGAGAAGTGAATGAATGGAAGAGCTTGGCCTTCAGAAGAGCCTCTGGTTTGCCAGTGTGTCTTACATTTGTGTCACTTAACTTAAAGGTCCTGAACAGTCATTTTGAAAGTACTTTTTCTCAAATGGCTAACTACTGGGAAGTTTGAAAAGACTGGCTGAGTGGGCGGGGAGCTTATATTCAGGAGCTCGCCTTGACTGACCAGTCATTGAAACGCCTATGTCAAAAGCAACTTGGATGCAGTGTCGCAGTAAAATCATCTCAAGCAAATTTGGTGATACACAAAGCAACTCAAACAACGTTGAAATTGCATCAGTTCTATCACATTTTTCATACAGCTCTAGGTTTGTATGTATCTTGTGATGTGGTCCACAGCAGCACTGACGGATGTGTTGACTTGACAGCTGCGTCTGAGTTTTGGAACCCCCACCCCCATTTGTTCCATGCTGGCTGAAGACCTAATACCAGACACAGATGTAAGGGCAAACGTATAAGTATCTTTGCCATAGATGAATAGGGTAAAATTATATTTGCTGACACCCTACAGTCACATTTTTGGCACCAGAAGAGTAGCTATATAAACTACGCTCCTCTGCCAACACTTCTTCTCCGATGTTTGTTAAAAGACAGTACTTATTTATATTAGGTAAGAGAATATCATGCTGTATTAAAATGAGAGTTAAGGTGATGTCACCTTGTCCCCTTTTATAGTGAATCCAAGTGGTTGACATGGGGGAGGGGACCAGTAACTTTATGATCAAACTTTCAATCAATGTACAAGCAAGTCAGTTTTCATACTTGGGTCATCATACTTTGATCTGGTTCCTTAAAATATCATCCAATTTCTTGAAAAACATGATATTTACTGTTCATAACCTTTTAACGTTGGTCTTTTATCCATGTTGTTTTTAAGTTGGATTTTTTATTTATTTTTATTATTATTTTTTTTTACAATACTTGACAGTCACGGTAGATCTACTGTCTGGGTATTATAAGACAGTGAATGCATCACTAGACTCACATTAAAGATAAGGTATCAACTCTTGTTAATCATAAAGAAATGGTAGTAGATTAAACATGGTAATGAAACCCCCATTGTCTTTTTTTTAAGCTTTTTGTTCTCTCAGACTGTGAAAGTTTCTCCAAACTCGTTTCAGGTTCATTCCAAGTTCCGCTACCCATTCTACCATGAGATGTGCTGGTATGTCCTGGAGAGGTACGTGCACTGCCTGACCAAGCGCTCCCATCTCACTCCGGAGTTCCGCAGAGAGCCTCTGCTAATCGGTGAGTGAGCCCAGCTAATGCCGCTATTTAACCAATACCCAGAGTGTGTCTATGAATACCGGTTCTATCCTGATAATTCTTATGGGGAGCCTTGCCTTGCACTCTTGTTGTAATTACCACTCACAAGTGGGTAATGCTTTGGAAAGAGCCAATTATATAACTCATGTGTTTAATCAGTTAGTTTGCCTTCTCACATAAATGATAGCATGATGAAAGTGACTGAAATTATAATCTGACCGGAATGGTTACACATGGAGCACAGCAGATTCGTCCCCTCGTCTTCTCTCATCCTTGTCTTCCTCAGACTTGGAAACTAAGCTGAGCACAGAGAGCCCCTCCTCTGACTCCCGGAGTCAGGACATGGACGAGGAGGACTCCTGCGAGACGCAGCAGGGACGGGATGAACAGGGTGACAGGTCAGCATTTGATGATCCCTGCTCTCCTGATAACAGGAAGGGTAAATCCAGCGGCCTTCGACACCTCAAAGCTGCCTTGTCCAATGATTCTGAGGACAGCTGCATCCCCACCTCCACCCAGCCTCCAGAGTTCCCCAAAACCCCCTTTGGCTCGCCAGTCTCAGAGTCTCCGAGTAAATGGACTCATCTGACTGAGTTTGAACTGAAGGGCCTCAAGGCCCTTGTGGAGAAACTGGAAGCCCTCCCTGAAAATAAGAAGGGTGTTCCAGATGGCATCAAGGACCCCCAGGCCCTGCTGGAGGACATGAAGGTATGTGCCTCATCCAGCTTAGTTCTCGTGTATTTTTTTGTCTTATGTATATATCTGGATGAACCATTACAAAACACAGGAACATACTTTACTCTTCTACCCGTTCCCCAGGTTGTCTTGAAGGAACATGAAGATGATGACCCCAAAATGGCTGCCACTGGAGTACCTGTGGTGTTCTGGCCCAAGAAGTCTGCCAAGGTGAGAATGCATGCATGTTTCCTTAGAATTGTTATTCATTTTTCATCTGATATCCTGCCCATCCTGATTCTCTCTGTCTTGGACCAGTGAAGTAGTGAGCATGTCCTAGGGGAGAGTGGGGTAAGTTGAGCCACCATTGTTTATTGGAAACTATACAGAAAAATAACCATTTGACCAAATATTTAGGAAGAGGTCATCATTTCATGGAGTCTGTGAAGGAAGACATTTCCTGGGGAAAAGTAGTAACAAGTTTGGTCCAAAAAATAGATTTTCACCAAGTCAAATGAATTTGTTAGAGGTTTCATGATGCTTCTATCTAAACCAAGGTAGATCATGTTTAATATTGTTCTATACATCAGTTGGGGTCTCTATAAGCGTCAACATGAGGTCCTAAACCTAGCATGAAAGTGCATCCTTTTTTTTGCCTCGGGTGTCATTGAGCCAATGGCAAGTTCTCAAAGGCATTATCGCTGGGATATGAGGTAACAGCAAGGCCTTGCCTATGTTAAAGTACAAAATGTTTGTTAGGTGTTAAGCGCTGTTAAAATATACTTACAATTATTAAAAGACAAGAAAGTGATTGTGATTGTATGGAATTGTGTTTGGGAAATAAAGATGGTTTTGAAAAGGTAGTGGAAATATTTAGTGACCGTAATTACATTTTTGGCCGATACCGATATCCGATATTTTCCTTGCCCCCCAAAAAACGAAACCGATATTTAAAATTTTAGTGGCCTTTTAAGCATTCTAGTAGAGTTAGAGTTAACACACACATTGACCGAGCGGTCTAAGGCACTGCATCTCAGTGCAAGAGGCTTCACTACAGACCCTGGTTCGAATCCAGGATGTATCACATCTGGCCCGTGATTGGTAGTCACATAGGGCGGCACACAATTAGCCAAGAGTCGCCCGAGTTTGGCCGGATTAGGCCGTCATTGTAAATAAGAATTTGTTCTTAACCGACTTACCTAGTTAAATAAAGGTTACACATACACTAACTATATATAGCTAGGTGTCATCATCTAAAAGAACCCTAATTTCTAAGACAGTTCTTATTTGATTAATAGTGGTCGGACCCATCTATGTGAAGCTAAACAGAATAAGGATTTGCCACAATAGTGGTCTTTGCAGTTAGCCTTCAAAATAAAAGTATGTCATTAACAGTGATGTAAATTAATACAAATAGTACAATGCCATACTTTTATTTTGAAGGCTAACCGCAAGGCCCACTATTGTGACAAATCCTTATTGTGGCTAGCTTCACATAGATGGGCCTGAACACCATTAATGTGAAGCTAGCCACAATAAGGATTTGCCACAATAGTGGACTTTGCGGTTAGCCTTCAAAATAAAAGTCCGGTCGAGCCTCTCTAGCCAGATGACGCTATCTGGCTGCTTATAACGTTAGCTTTGGGCAACAGGGTTAAGTAGCTGGCTAGCTATTTATTTTCATGAACTGAAGTTCAATTTCAATAGGCAAACAAGTGGCAACCTAGCTAATACACTCACAAGGATTCCTAAATCATTGCTAAGAATAATGACAATTACTGCAGTTTCTACTGGGCATTGTTTTCATTCTGGTTGTATTGGTGCTAGCTAGGTACAAAGCTAAAGGTAGCTACCCCAGAAGTTGCGGTTGAAAAATTATGCTTTATTACCAACGCGGTATTGTAAACACATCATTCGTGGCCGGTGTTTGCTTGTTTGCAGACTTTTTTGTACTGCTTTGACAGTGCTACTGTATCTATTTTGACACGCATAGACCCAAATGGCATTCCATAGTATGTCTGTATGTATGTATGTATGTATGTATGTATGTATGTATGTATGTATGTTGTCAAGCTAATAGCAGTGTAGCTAATACTGTGCAACTCCGGTAGGGCAACATCTGAAAGAAAGCACACTTTGTAGTGTGTACCGGTGCTCGACCAGTCGGCGAAAGCCAACATCACCCACGACAGAGAGCGGATGATTGTCAAGGGCAATGAATTCCATTATCTTGGCTTTAATCGATTTCGCCTTTGAGTTGTCTCGCGGAAATGTTCTTAGTCTTTCAAATGACTGCTCGACTTGACTGCTCGATTCACACAGCAGACATTGTGTGCTAGGTTAGGAAGCTCAAAATGTTACGTGCCGTCATTATGTCATGTACTTGCATAATATAGGTATGCAAGTCAGCTTTGACATCGGGACCGATTTTTGGCATTTTTAGCTAATATCGTCCGATTCCGATATGTTCACCGATATATCGTGCATCCCTAGTAATATTTCATTCAGTACAGAAATTTGAAAGTGGCAAATTACCCAGGGTAAGTTGTGCCAAGAGACCATTTTTTGGACAAGCTATGTTTTCAAAACGAATGTTGACATGAATTCTGATTATTTCCAGGGATACACAACATCTGGAAACATATGCAGATATCTTTGTTAGAAAGAATATTTTCTATATTTAAAATATATTTATTTGACGGAGTGATGCTGAATGTAAAAAATGGTTCAACTTACCCCTCTCCCCTATTTCTGGTGCTTGTGTGTCACTCTCTCACTTCATTGTCTCCTTCCCTAGAACAGAGGCTTTACTTATTTCCATAATTTTGACTTAGCGGGCTGCAGGGTTGCCTAACGAGGAACACAATGAGATTCTCTATTTGTTGCTCTTCATCTTCATGTCACAGCTGGGTCTCCTCATCAGTGTTTGTTGGATAATTAACACTGTTTTGAAGTGTTCTTGTTTACCAAGCAAGAGCTTTGCGCTAAGTGATAAATGGTTTCCTTTCAGTCAGTCAGTCACTCGGTATAACATACTATGGGGAGTCAACTATTTTGTATTTTTACATTTTTAGTTTCACCTTTATTTAACTAGGCTAGTCAGTTAAGAACCAATTCTTATTTACAAACCCGTACGACGCTGGGACAATTGTGCGCCGCCATATGGGACAATCACGGCCGGATGTGATACAGCATGGATTCGAACCAGGGACTGTAGTGACACCTCTTGCACTGAGATGCAGTGCCTTCGATGTGGCGCAGCGTTCTATCAATCCTGCTCACCTGAAGCAAACTGAAATCACGCCCAACGGGCAAATAGATGGCGCAACCATTTCCTTAATTCTTCGCTCTTCAGGTCGCCTGAAGGAAGAACATGTCACGCAATTTGCGCACTTTCCAAGCACACGAAGGCTACGAGATTCGCTTCCGAATTAGGTGTCTGTTAGCGGGGAGAGAGTACTCGTCCCCCTAGATGTTGCAAATTTTGGGCCTGGGGCCTTGGTATGGCTTTTGTGTTTGCTAAAAGCTAACTACTTTCTGCTCTGCTTGTGTAGCCAGTGCTTCCTTGCTTGAGTAAGATGGCCAGTGGTGAGAGGAAGTTCAAAAAGGCTAACTAGTTGGGTTTGAACCTCCGACCGTGCTGTAGGGCATGTAGTTCCACAATGAAAAGGAAAGATACTCATCACTGAACAATGATGTGACATCATTTAACTGAAGTTTTCTGACGGTTGCTTTTTTGCTTGTGTGCCATTATTGCTGGCTAGACTACCCTAGACTTTACTTAGATGGCAGACATGTTCTGATTAGTCTGTCAGTATTTGTTCAGGCTTGTGATTGCATTTCAGATGGGTTTATGCAGATAGATCTTCACAGATATACTGTATGAAGAACCATCTGAAGCTCTGTTATATGTAACTAACTCATTTGACAAGGTCAACCTTGTAGTCCCAAGGTCACGATTTGTAGTTGAACAAGTCATTGCATGTGTAGATTTAATTATTATTACATTTTTTTACTTGAATTGAAAAAACGTTACATGCTCTTAGGATGCATGACTTGGACTGTGTGTCCATAGTATGACGTGATTGTGTGTCCCATAGTACGTTATACAGAGTCACCGACTGAAAGGGAACGTACAGTTATGATTATAATTACTGTTCCCTGAAAGAGGGAACAAGGTATATAACATGTTTGGCCCCACGCCGTCAGGGGTTTTGGGCTCGCTGAAGAGCGGTACTGAATTGAGAAAATGGATGCAAGCCCCGGTATTATAGGCAGGAAGGCTGTGTGTGATTTCAGCTTGATTCAAGTGAATAGGATTGGTTGTTGACTCTTCATGGTATGTTGTACCTTGTTCCCTCCTTTAGGGAACATTAGTTATATTCATAACTGTACATTATGGATGACCTAGGCATACTGACCAGCTTGACAAAAAGTCTGATTTATCCTTTTGTAGCAGGTCCAAAAATGCGAAATTGTGTCACAGCATCTGTGCCTTTTTGTAAAAAGAAATATATTCATGTAGTTCTGTCCTTGAGCTGTTCTGTATTATGTCATGTTTTATGTGGACCCCAGGAAGAGTAGCTGCTGTGTTTGCAACAGCTAATGGGGATCCTAATAAAATACCAAATAACACATTTCCACTGCTGTGTTAAGACAGAATGGGGAAGGAATGCAGCATAACAGAACATGGTCTGTGTAGAGCTCTTTGATCTTCTCTAACTTCCTGTGTTGCATGTTAAGTTCCAAGCTACTGGAAATATAGTAGATGCCATAGCAGAGCCATCAAATCCAGATCCACTGATACAGCGGGCAGCGAGGAAAGCAACAGACTAGATGAATCACTCACAGAGCAGTGTGATTGAGACACAATAGCAGAGCTCTGCATTGTGCTAGAATTTTGAGAATAGAAATCTGTGGTCTGCTGCTCCTCACCGTCGGTCCCTTTAAATGCCAGCCGGTGATTCTGTGTGCACCTTTGGTGATTAAACCCCATCTGTCTCTCTATTGGCTGGACTGGTCTGGTCTGGTTTTCCTTCCCAGTGATCCTGCTCATGAATATCCCCCAATTGGTTTTGCGTTCTCTCTCCTGACTGGAAGAAGTGGGGCTCCCTTGCACATATTCAAATACATTATCTGCATATGGTCTTCCAATTGGCTGCACTGTCTTCCTGTACTCCCTCCCAGACCTAGCTTTTCTCTACTCATGAGCTAGCCTGATCTGTGGTGCGGTGCTGTGTGCCTTGCCTTTGCTGGTGATTGTGGAGCAGGAGGGAGGGCTGTGGGGTAGACAGCAGTAGGAGGAGGAGGCTTTAGGCTGGGGCTGCCTTCAGCCATGTCAGTTTGCTGTGAGCTGGTCGGGGTATGAAAACCGGCCATGGCCATGTCGCTGAGCGCTGACGATGAGGATTACGACTCAGAGGCTGAGCAGGTTGGTTAGCGCACTGAACCCAACCCCTCGGGACAAAGAAAAGGATAGGAATGTGTATGTGTGTGAGGCACGGTGAATTGAGCTGAGCATTGGTAGATGTTGTGTGGAACTGGAGCCACCTAAAGAGATGCCGTTTCTCCTTTCTCTTGTTTCTTTTCTCCCCTGTACTTTTCATTGACAGGTTGTGTGCGTGTGTGTACCTGGTAAGTGCAGGAAGAAGGCACTGAGTGTTCAGACAGCAGTGTTAGTCCACAGGGCAGCTACTGGTTGTTCCAGAACAGGAAAGAAAAATGAGATAAACAACAAGAATGTTGTGTGTGTGATCAGACAGAAAGATGCAGATTAGAGATGAATATTTAAATGGCTCGTATGGGCTTGTGTAAGCATGTATGAAGAGGGAAGAATAAATCAGATGCATTTTAATAGATTTACTGTGCCTGCGATTGTGTATGGTAAAGAGAGAAAATGAAGTTCATGTGTATCGTATGAATTGGGTTTGGCACAGCCTGCAAATTGTGCATGTAAACAGTGAGGGAGATATTGTGTTTGTGTATAGGCTCTTCAGCCACACAGTCATATCACTGACTGCATTCCACACCCCCTTCCAATTATACACAGGCTGGGTTGTGATATCATTGGATACAGTTGAATTCTTTTCCATCCTTCCACAGATGAGATGGCGGAAGATCCCCCCCCCCCCCCCCCCCGTTATTGCTGTAGATATTTACACAACCAGTTTGTATGTGGTGTTCCTGTGCAAGTTTGCAGATGTTCAATGTCAGATGAAAACATATCACCATTTCAAGGGTCTGGTTGCAGATGTTTTTACAGTGCTATGAGATATGGATAGATTGATCTGAAATAAATTACAATAAGTTGTTCAGTCAGTCACTTGTGAATTCCTTGTCCTTTTTGAGTTTTTGTTGTATCAAGAGCAAGTTTCATAGGCTTGTAAATCCAGAAGATTACAATAGAAAGTGCCAGTGCAGTCAATGTTTGGACAGCAGTTGGCAACAAGCCTTTTTGATCCCCGTTAACATGAATATTCAGGAAGTAGCCTAAAATAAATATGGTGACGTGATAACGATTAATCTTTTTCTGACCGTGCCCCTGGGCGATCACAGTGCCTCAGGTTCTGAGAGCTCTGCATCTATTATTCCTCGCTCGCTTTTTCCTCTTGAGGTTTTCCAGCAGTATTTTATCTAAGATCCAGACGTCTGTTTGTACTGTATGACTGGGAGTGCGTGGGTATGGCCAATGCACATTGAGTAGGTCCTCCTGTGCTTAGCTGTAGTGCAGTAGATTATTATGCTGTGGCATCTGCTTCTACTCCTCTGCTGAACCTCAGCTTTGCTGAGCTAAGGAATAAGCCTGCTTAGTATCGCACATCTTCATACCTTACATAATATGCGTCTGTGGTCTGGGAATGCATTACATAGTTTACAGATAACAAACCTGTTGTCAAACTACTAGGCATTAAAGGCTTTGTTGCTGATGAGATGGAGAGGCTACACTTCTGATGTCATTGCATGTCCTTGCAAGGAGATGGCATGCTCCCTATACAATCTCAATTGGAATATGATGAGGAACATCTGTCACTGAAAGTGATCCTAGCTTCCTGTGACTGTGATTATGGTAACTGAGACTCTCTTCCTCTATGTCGAGGGAGATTTAACCCCTTCTGTCACTGCTCTACAGGAATCTCATTGTGCGTTTATCCCTTCAAGGGGTGTTGCATCCAGACATGGTGGGAGACCAAGGTGATTATGGAGACAATGTGGTGGGCTGTCTGGAAAATCTTTTCTCATGAGAGGTCTGTGGTCCTTTGGCCTCCTGGCCCGAGGTATGATCTGACAGTGATAGAGCTACTCTTTTAAGGCAGGTTAACTTCAAGATCACTAAATGATGTCAGGTAATCAGTTACATAAGGGAATCTGATGGATGATACATCAGTGTCTTGTTGCTTGTGACGTACACTACATGACCAAAAGTATGTGGACACCTGCTCGTCGAACATCTCATTCCAAAATCTTGAACATTAATAGGGAGTTGGTCCCACCCTTTGCTGCTATAGCAGACTCCACTCTTCTGAGCTCTCTACTAGATGTTTGAACATTTATGCGGGGACTTGCTTCCATTCAGCCACGAGCGTTAGTGAGGTCGGGCACTGATGTTGGGCGATTAAACCCGGCTTGCAGTCTGCGTTCCAATTCATCCCAAAGGTGTTCGATGGGGTTGAGTTCAGGGCTCTGTGCAGGCCAGTCAAGTTCTTCCACACCGATCTCGACCTCGCTTTGTGGCTACAAAGTTGGAAGCACGGAATCATCTAAAATGTCATTGTATGCTGTAGAGTTAAGATTTCCCTTCACTGAAACTAAGGGGCCTAGCCCGAACCATGAAAAACAGCTCCAGGCCATTATTCCTCCTCCACCAAACTTTACAGTTGGAACTGTACATTGGGGCAGGTAGTGTTCTCCTGGCATCGGCCAATCCCAGATGGTGAATCGTCATTCATCACTGCAGAGAAAGTGTTTTTCCACTGCTCCAGACTCCAATGGCGACGAGCTTTACACCACTCCAGCCGACGCTTGGCATAGCACCTTGTGATCTTAGGCTTGTGTGCGACTGCTGGGCCATGGAAACGCATTTCATGAAGCTCCCCTACGAACAGTTCTTGTGCTGATGTTTCTTCCAGAGGCAAGTTTTGCAACCGATGACAGACGATGTTTACGTGCTTCAGCACTCAACAGTCCTGTTTTGTGAGCTTGTGTGGCCTACCACTTCGCGGCTGAGATGTTGTTTATCCTAGACATTTCCACCTCACAATAACAGTACTTACAGTTGACCGGGACAGCTATAGCAGGGCTGACAAACTGACTTGTTGGAAAGCTGGCATCGTATGACGGTGCCATGTTGAAAGTCACTGAGCTCTTCAGTCCAATTCTACTGCCAATGTTTGTCTATGGAGATTGCATGTCAGTGTGCTTGATTTTTATAGATCTGTCAGCAATGGGTGTGGCTGAAATAGGGGTGTCCACATACTTTTGTGTATATATGGTGTTAGCCAAGGAGGTGACCGGTGACACAGGACAGGTCATGGAGCACTGTACATGTCCATGCTTTGTTTAGTTTTAGCAGTTCCTTGGATCAGTCAGACCCCCATTCTATAGTACTAACAGAGTCCCTCGGATTCCACCACTGATTTAGATTTCCCCCAATATCCAAAATAATCCTCTCTGGCTGTTTCCTGGATCTCTGATCACCCCAGCCTGGACACTCTGCTTAGTGTCCACTTGTTTGAGGATAAGTCTAAAACAAGGCAAGGATCTATCCTCGGACCCTGCTGTTCATTTGTGTTTTCTCTGTAGTAGCTGGGCTTGTTACTGAACCTGATTTCTTTGTGTATGACAGTAAAACATTCTTCTGATGACTATAACATTTGTTGGCACCTTCAATTCTTGCACATTTTCCCGTAAAAAGTATATTTCAACACTGTTTGCTCAGGTAAATTTGCTGAACTGCTAAACTTGGACCCAATCAGAACTCCTGTACATACCCCTCGTGATGAAGGCAGCCAATGGCCTGCTTCTATGTAGGATGTAAACGCATGTTCACGTGAAAACTGTGATAAAGAGGATCATCTAGCTAGCCCCCAAAGACTGAAATAAGATGCATATCTGTTTTTGATTTTTGACCTGAATTCATGTTTCACTTTTTCAGCATCTCCTTTCAGGAAAGCAAACTTCCTTTCATTAAGGCACATGTCCAAGTCATTAGACACCCAGGGCTTGTAGTTGGGAAATACTCTTAACAGTTTTTGTGTTAATGACGGTGTACTCACAGAACTGGATGTATGATGTGATGCTGTCTGTCGACTCATGGGGATTCCTGCACGAATCAAAGAACACCTCCCAGTCTGTGACATCAAAGCTCCTCCCTGCCCCCTTCTGTCTATACCTGAATGGATTTCTCCACAGGTGTTTAGTGTTTCACCTACTGCCTATATCTCGGATGCGCTGCACACTGCCTTCTATGTGTCATCTACATTGCCATAACAATGTAGTTGAGTGATGAAACCGGTGACGTACTGTTGCAGACTGGGGAGGTGTGCGGAGAGGGAGAGCGAATTTAAAATCCTCAAGCACAGTCAGGTCAGCCGATGGTGAAAGAGCTGCATTGAAGCATTGAAACAGTCCTGGCAACAGCTTGCTTATTGTTAAGTCCAGGCACATAGACCAGAGTAATGGTAACCTGTCCAAACTCGCGGGGTAGTTAGAATGGCCTGAATGATACAACGAGATTCTCAGTCTCTGGTGAACAATTGTTCAATGACATTACACTGCGTGGACAAGCATTTCGCTACACTCGCGCATTAACATCTACTAACCATGTGTGTGTGCCCAATAAAATGTGGTTTGTATTATCTACAAAGATGCATAGCCCCCCCGGCTATTGATTTATGTGTTGTTTTGTCTCAATCTGTTCTAATAACATTGTATCCATCTATGTTCACATCAATATTGTCCTGCGTGAGCCACGTTTCTGTAAAGCAGATTTTTAGATATCTTCTCCTAAAGGATTTAGCCGCTAACTCATCCAGGTTATGATGTAGTGACTGCACGTTTGACAGGGTGATCACCGGGGAGCGGGTGATGGCTTCCCTACCTCCGTAGTCTGTTGCTAATACCACCTCTTGAGCCTCGCTGCTGCTTCTTCTTCTTTACGTTTTGACAAGGCCAGGCTGCTTTCGAGCAGGAACTCACAGGAATAGATGATGATGGTTGATTTATTGATTTACTCACTGACTATAGTGGTTGCTCCGCTAAATATTTAGCGATTATGCTGCGGGACTTAGAGGTAATTTGTGGTTTAGTACAGTACCCTGCGTCACCAATTCATTGCTCCAGACCAGCGCAAGGGGGAGTTAGAGCACTGATTATGCTTTTGGGTCCTACTGTGTCTCTAACTGACAATGAATGGGCGACCATAAACCTACATAGAAACTGCTAATTGTGCACAACTTCAGTATTACTTACTGAAACTGTTGTTATACTGAGGATTTTATTATTTTATTTTTTTACGATTATTTTGCTCTTACTGTAGTACTGTAGCCCACTCCCGACCGGTCACATTGTACAGTGCCTGAGTGGTGCAATTGTCTAAGACACTGCATAGCAGTGCAAGCTGTGTTGTTACCAATGCTGGTTCAATACCCGTGCCGGCCTTGACTGGGAGACCCATGAGATGACTGTAGGTTTCTGTTTTCTCTCCCTCTAAAAACAGAAATAAATAATTCTGAATAACAAACTGGCTTTATTTACAAATTAGTAACAATGTCTCACCCCATGGCCTTTTTCTCACTCATTTTACGTTATTTGAAAACAAAATCATCTCCAAAATATTGTATTTTTTAAACAAAGTGATTATTATTAATTTAGAATTATATAAAATCCCCATGGATATTCTCACAGGTACATTATTAACCCTGTTATTAGCAGGACAATATATCATGGCTCCCGAGTGGCACACAATGGTTTTGCCTTGCAGTTCTCCAGCTGTATCCACTGAAAGCGCACAAGGTTCAAGGCACAAGGGCAGGGGGCACGGGATGGGCCACAGAGCCGCGCACAGAAGACAGACTAGCCCATGGGGAAGGGAGGAGGAGGAAGGGGGAGGGAGGGTGGACCGCCACACTGGGTAGCACAGAGCAACACTTTAAGGGGCATTGCACTAATAATGGCACTGACTAGGGAAACATTTCCACTGTGCTTAGTGTCAGTCTGCACATTCAAACTAAAACAATGTAACTAATAATGGCATCTTTATGCTTTCGCTAATAAAATTTATGATAAGAAATACTCTTTCAAAATGCTGATGTTTATTTGGTTATGGATCCATAACGAATTACTATGGGAATAAATATCACTGAAATATCCTCCAATCCTCTATATGTAATTATTGGCGGAGAGTCTTTCATATTTTTCGAAACACTGTAGCCCTACTGTAGTTGTAGCTCTTATTTAAAGAGCATAAAGTTCGAAGCAATAGGATTTGAAACAATAGCCTACAACTATTTTAGCACCATTTAGCGCTGCTCTGAGACAAGCATGGGGTCTGGTCTTGATAAATCAAAGAGATTTTTATTTTCACTGAATCTCCTTTTGAGTATTGGTTAGATTACAATTAGGGTGTATAAATGTTATGCTCTTAGAATAATCTTTATTTAACTTGGCAAGTCAGTTAAAACCTCTTACTTCTACCCCCTCCTTTTTTGAAAATTCTGTTAAAAATCGCGCAACTTTTCAGCGTCCTGCTACTCATGCCAGGAATATAGTATATGCATATGATTAGTATGTGTGGATAGAAAACACTCTGAAGTTTATAAAACTGGTTAAATCACGGCTGTGACTATAACAGATCGTGTGTTTCATTGAAAAACGCAAGAAAAACTGCTCTCTGAAAGCAAAAAAAAAATTTCCATAAGTCACTTCCACCAGTTGTTAAAAGAGAACAGAATTTAATGGGAATCTGCCTGCAATTCATACAAATTCCGCACGATGGCGCCATTGTCCTAATTTTCAATTGAATTAATTGTTGGAAAATCCATCCATCTGACCTCCATTTTCCCAGTCTTCACCCGGATGCAGTTGTGGGAGATATCAGATGGCATTGTTTTTGCAAGTGAAGACCTATTGAAGAGACATCGCCCTGTAATCATTTTGATAGATTATAAACGTTTACTAATACCTAAAGTTGGATTACAAAAGGATTTCGAAGTGTTTTGTGAAAGTTTATCGTCGACTTTTTTAATTTTAAAAAATTACGCAGCGTTTAAAAACGATGATTTTTTCTGAATGACACAACTTCCATACAAAGCTATTTTGGGTATATATGGACCGATTTAAACGAAAAAAAGACCCAATAGTGATGTTTATGGGGCATATAGGAGTGCCAAGAAAGAAGCTCGTCTAAGGTAATGAATGTTTTATATTTTATTTCTGCGTTTTGGGTAGCGCCGGCTATCGCAAAATCTGTTGTTTACGTGTCGAGCTGGCATTTTGGGGGGTGCATGCTATCAGATAATAGCTTCTGATGCTTTCGCCGAAAAGCATTTTAAAAATCTGACTTGCTGGCTAGGTTCACAACGAGTGTAGCTTTAATTCAATACCCTGCTTGTGAATTTTGATCAAAGATTGAGTTGTAACGAGTACATTTAGCATTTAGCGTAGCGCATTTGCATTTCCAGGGGCATACTTGAGACGTCTGCGTCTCAAGTATGGTCAAGAAGTTAAGAACAAATTCTTATTTACAAGGACAGCCTACTCCTTCCTCCCGGTCGGGGAATTGAACCACGGTCTCCCGCGTGCCCGCACGACACTGGGATTCTTTAGCTAAATAGCCCAGTACTGTAGCCTACTCCCGACCGTCACGTTGTACAGCGCCATATTTTCCGTTCCATCTTAATGGAAACCTAGAGGTTTTTTTTTTGGGGGGGGGGGGGGGGGGGGGGAGAGAAACACCATAATATTAATCTAATTAATTAAGCAACATTTCTTAAAATCAGTCCCATATACTAGGTTTTAAATTCTCTAGTACAGCCAATGTTGAAGGCCATCAAATGCTTCTCAAAGATGCCCTCTGGTGGTGAAACTAGCATTAATGGTACCAGTGGTTGGCACTTAAATAACGTGCCATAGAATTCTGCGGCACCTGTGCCGCAGTACGATGCAACTTTTAAAGGATGAACCACTGTACATACAACCTCCGGTAGTGATTGTAAAGTTTTTTGCATATCACAGCAATTGAGATTAAGAGGGTCACACATGCCACGTACAATCCACTTTCAAATTTGCAATGCACTTGGACTTAGACAAAACAAAATTCAGCGATATCACTATGAACAAACCAACAATTGACGCAGGTGAGCTCAGGGTCTGGCAGCAGTGCATATGCTACACGTATAGCGTACCTTGCCATACAATCTTCTCTAAAAAACAGCAGGGAGAAATGTTTACACTGTGCTCTGCAATAAGATGATCAGTGTTTGATTTCTAATCCAGTTGAGTTATCAAATGTCAGCAGCTGCCTAATTCCATTGTGGGCATGCAGCATGTTTGATGCATTGGAATATAGACTATGCTATGGAGAATGATAGTCTCCAGGATTATAGAAAAGGCAGTTGTGAAATTGAGTTTCAAATACTTAAATGTTGACAGTGCCAAATTCTTGCCACATATTATTTTACCAACTATTACTGAGTATGAGGCATGTTTTCCATAATGTACGTTTCATGCGTATACATTTGTCACTATATATCGTGTATATCGTGCCCCCCCCTTCTCACAAATCAGGTTTTTACAACGGTCATAAATACCTGGTAGAAACTGCCATGTAGTATTGAGGGAGAGAGTCTATGGAGAACAAAGAGCTTCTCTTTAGAAACTCCTAATCCCCAAAATGGGAGAATTAAACAGTATTTATATTTTTGAGAATGTGGGAATGGTCCGTAGACAGTTAAGGGACAGTCATGTCGAGTGTGTTTCATTTGGTGATCTCATGAAGGACAGGAAACGAAACACACAACTATTTCTCTTAATGTGTACATATTCCAGCTGTTAGGTTTACATCTGAAGGTTGTATAAGATGAATAAGTATAAGAATACTTTTGAAAAGATAACAATGTGATTTATTCTTCTAAATAAGAATTTGTTGTTTTATGGTAACTTATGCACTGTCAGTAGCCACGCCCAGGTGGGCACAAATATGACAAGATGGCCCTTTTCTACCCAAGTGTAAAAGCCCTCGTGACGCAATTCACACCAGACCACCAAACCACGGTGTAAGCTAAGGTTGCAAATAGTTGAATTTCCAAGACTAGAAAACATGCAGCTGACGCAACATGTGAAATGGTTAAGAACTACAGCTCTATAGGCCCTGGAGGCCATACAGCGTGTAGCATTGGCTACACGGCTGGAAATTGTTCAACTCTGAGACTATCGATCACTACAGAATAAGAGCAAATCCTAGGTGTAGAATTACTAGTCTGCAGCTGGAAATTAAGTCTAGTACAAGAATACTGACAACCACGGAAGCATCTATTCTATACAACGACCATCTGTATGCCTGACGTATCCATTACAACAGACACTATCCAGAGCCGCTGCGAAAGCGACAACCATGAAAGACATTGTGACTTCTGGGGAAGTTAATCAGAGGCTCTCTGATGAACTGACTCTCCAGCAGTCAGACCGGCGATTCCAACAGAGAAGACAACAACGACATATGAACGTAAATATATACATACAACTTTTCTCGAATGAGCTGCCGTTCATGTGCAAAGGATTAGCATTTCAATTAATATAATTATCAGCTGTATGTAGTGAATCCATTTTGTCTTTCCTGCTCTTTTATCTGTCCCCACCCCTTTCCATTGTCTACCAAGCCGTCATGCCTGTTTAGCCCACTTGAGACTTATCAATGCATTGTGTTAGTAACCAATATCAACTGTTTATGTATTTCTGTGATTTATTTAGTTAGTAAATAAATAATTAAGCCAATTTGTATATTGCTGATTCATCATTTAGGCTAAGGTTCGAGAAGGTAATGAGAACTCAGGTAATAATGCTACATTAATAGAAGACTAATCAATAAGATATGATAATACTGAAGAGTCGATTCGGGAAAGAGAGACTCCTGTGGTGAAGTGCTTCGACTTCCTAGTTAATTAAAGTTTACATGATTAGTTTAATCACATAATAATAATTACACAGAAAAAATTTCTTTGATAATACAACAGTCTTCACATTAATGAATAGTCAGACACAACACATTTGAACAAGGAACACAATCAATTTGAGTGTTTCACCATGTATTTCGTATGGACAAAACTGCTCTCTGATGCCGCTGTTCTTATAAGCCGAGTCGTTGCGCAATTGCATGTGAAAACAGATTTTTGACTGGCCACCATTCAAAAGATAATACCAGCTTTTTTGTGCTGCTAAATTCTTAAAATGAAGCACGTCAACCTGCATTCCAACCGGTGTAGCCTACCAGGCATACATAGGCGCGGTGCATGAGTTTCAAGTTTGGGGGAAGATAATTTTCACCATAAATGCACCTTTTATAATGAAGCATTCCATTCCATGTTTCATCACATTTGCAGACTTGTGTAAGGTAGCCCACTATTTTGCAATGTGATGAGTAGATTGAATAGTCATAATTTAGGCTAATAATGTAACTCAATCACTGTTTGCAAAAAAGACCGTTCAATGCATGGCTGAGCGTGTAGAGTAGGCCTGGGCTATATCAGATGCGTCTCTTCTTCCTGCTGGAGGAATAAATTATTGTCCAAAAACAAACTTAAGTAGCACTGACCCAACATTGATAAATAGTGAATATGTGCAGTGCGCACTCACCAGGGATATTGCCTATGCTCTCCACTATTCGCTCAATTAAGTTGATCATTTTGATAACTGAAAGAGCTATTAGTCTTTATTCTTCCCTGCAATAACCATTTGCTTTCCAAACTGTTTTCCCGCGATTTGTATTTTACATTTTTGAAATATGCCTGGCTTGGCCTCTAGCCTACTTTTCAGACAGTCGCAACACAACAATAATCCTTTCCTTACGACTGTAGGCAATGCGATTTAAAACAATACACAACCACATTTAAAAAATAAAAAAAAGATAATGATCGTCTGTGGTCAAATCTGATCCTCTGCGGTACCCTGTTTTGAATGATTTTATTTACTTATTTATGGACAGGAGTAGGCTAATTCGGCTATTTAATTTTGGCATTTTAATTGTATTTACTTTAGAGAAAGCTTAGTTTCCCCTCGCCTTATGAACTTGCCGCCTATGCTTGCATATTAAAAACGGAACCGCACGTAACCTACATTAGCTATTCGAGTGCAGGCTACAGATTTTTATAATTTTCTGTGGGCCATTATCAATCAAAAAATTATTCCACACCTACAGTACCAGTCAAAAGTTGACACACCTATTCATTCAAGGGTTTTTCTTTATTTTTACTATTTGCTACATTGTAGAATAATAGTGAAGACATCAAAACTATAGCAACCAATTTTTTAAACAAATCTAAATATATTTTATTTTTGAGATTCTTCAAAGTTTCCACAGCTTTGCATGCTCTTGGCATTAACTCAACCAGCTTCATGAGGTAGTCACCTGGAATGCATTTCAATTAACAGGTGTGCCTGGTTAAAAGTTCATCTGTGCAATTCCTTTCCTCCTTAATGCATTTGAGGCAATCAGTTGTGTTGTGACAAGGTAGGATTGGTATACAGAATATAGCCCTATTTAGTAATGATCAAGTCCATATTATGGCAAAAGCAGCTCAAATAAGCAAAGCGAAACGACAGTCTACCATTACTTTAAGACATGAAGGTCAGTCAATCCGGGAACATTTCAAGAACATTGAAAGTATCTTCCAAATAAAATAAAATCAAATCAAATTTTATTTGTCACATACACATGGTTAGCAGATGTTAATGTGAGTGTAGCGAAATGCTTGTGCTTCTAGTTCCGACAATGCAGTAATAACCAACAAGTAATCTAGCTAACAATTCCAAAACTACTACCTTATAGACACAAGTGTAAGGGGATAAAGAATATGTACATAAAGATATATGAATGAGTGATGGTACAGAGCGGCATAGGCAAGATACAGTAGATGGTATTGAGTGCAGTATATACATATGAGATGAGTATGTAAACAAAGTGGCATAGTTAAAGTGGCTAGTGATACATGTATTACATAAAGATGCAGTAGATGATATAGAGTACAGTATATGCATATACATATGAGATGAATAATGTAGGGTGTGTAAACATTATATTAGGTAGCATTGTTTAAAGTGGCTAGTGATATATTTTACATAATTTCCCATCAATTCCCATTATTAAAGTGGCTGGAGTTGAGTCAGTGTGTTGGCAGCAGTCACACAATGTTAGTGGTGGCTGTTTAACAGTCTGATAGCCTTGAGATAGAAGCTGTTTGTCAGTCTCTCGGTCCCAGCTTTGATGCACCTGTACTGACCTCGCCTTCTGGATGATAGCGGGGTGAACAGGCAGTGGCTCGGGTGGTTGTTGTCCTTGATGATCTTTATGGCCTTCCTGTGACATCGGGTGGTGTAGGTGTCCTGGAGGGCAGGTAGTTTGCCCCCGGTGATGCGTTGTGCAGACCTCACTACCCTCTGGAGAGCCTTACGGTTGTGGGCGGAGCAGTTGCCGTACCAGGCGGTGATACAGCCCGGCAGGATGCTCTCGATTGTGCATCTGTAGAAGTTTGTGAGTGCTTTTGGTGACAAGCCAAATTTCTTCAGCCTCCTGAGGTTGATGAGGCGCTGCTGCGCCTTCTTCACGATGCTGTCTGTGTGGGTGGACCAATTCAGTTTGTCTGTGATGTGTACACCGAGGAACTTAAAACTTACTACCCTCTCCACTACTGTTCCATCAATGTGGATAGGGGGGTGTTCCCTCTGCTGTTTCCTGAAGTCCACAATTATCTCCTTAGTTTTGTTGACGTTGAGTGTGAGGTTATTTTCCTGACACCACACTCCGAGGGCCCTCACCTCCTCCCTGTAGGCCGTCTCGTCGTTGTTGGTAATCAAGCCTACCACTGTTGTGTCGTCCGCAAACTTGATGATTGAGTTGGAGGCGTGCGTGGCCACGCAGTCGTGGGTGAACAGGGAGTACAGGAGAGGGCTCAGAACTCACCCTTGTGGGGCCCCAGTGTTGAGGATCAGCGGGGTGGAAATGTTGTTGCCTACCCTCACCACCTGGGGGCGGCCGGTCAGGAAGTCCAGTACCCAGTTGCACAGGGCGGGGTCGAGACCCAGGGTCTCGAGCTTGATGACGAGCTTGGAGGGCACTATGGTGTTAAATGCCGAGCTGTAGTCGATGAACAGCATTCTCACATAGGCATTCCTCTTGTCCAGATGGGTTAGGGCAGTGTGCAGTGTGGTTGAGATTGCATCGTCTGTGGACCTATTTGGGCGGTAAGCAAATTGGAGTGGGTCTAGGGTGTCAGGTAGGGTGGAGGTGATATGGTCCTTGACTAGTCTCTCAAAGCACTTCATGATGACGGAAGTGAGTGCTACGGGGCGGTAGTCGTTCCGCTCAGTTACCTTAGCTTTCTTGGGAACAGGAACAATGGTGGCCCTCTTGAAGTATGTGGGAACAACAGACTGGGATAGGGATTGATTGAATATGTCCGTAAACACACCATCCAGCTGGTCTGTGCATGCTCTGAGGGCGCGGCTGGGGATGCCGTCTGGGCCTGCAGCCTTGCGAGGGTTGACACGTTTAAATGTTTTCCTCACGTCGGCTGCAGTGAAGGAGAGTCCGCATGTTTTAGTTGCGGGCCGTGTCAGTGGCACTGTATTGTCCTCAAAGCAGGCAAAAAAGTTATTTAGTCTGTCTGGGAGCAAGACATCCTGGTCCGTGACGGGGCTGGTTTTCTTTTTGTAATCCGTGATTGACTGTAGACCCTGCCACATACCTCTTGTGTCTGAGCCGTTGAATTGAGATTCTACTTTGTCTCTATACTGACGCTTAGCTTGTTTGATTGCCTTGCGGAGGGAATAGTTACACTGTTTGTATTCGGTCATGTTTCCGGTCACCTTTCCCTGATTAAAAGCAGTGGTTCGGGCTTTCAGTTTCACGCGAATGCTGCCATCAATCCACGTTTTCTGGTTTGGGAATGTTTTAATCGTTGCTATGGGAACAACATCTTCAACGCACGTTCTAATGAACTCGCTCACCGAATCAGCGTATTCGTCAATGATGTTGTCTGACGCAATACGAAACATATCCCAGTCCACGTGATGGAAGCAGTCTTGGAGTGTGGAATCAGATTGGTCGGACCAGTGTTGAACAGACCTCAGCGCGGGAGCTTCTTGTTTTAGTTTCTGTCTGTAGGCAGGGATCAACAAAATGGAGTCGTGGTCAGCTTTTCCGAAAGGAGGGCGGGGCAGGGCCTTATATGCGTCGTGGAAGTTAGTCGCAAAAACCATCAAGCACTATGATGAAACTGGTTCTCATGTTGACCGAAACAGGAAAGGAAGAACCAGAGTTAACTCTGATGCAGAGCACAAGTTCATTAGAGTTACCAGCCTCAGAAATGGCAGCCCATATAAATGCATTCCAGAGTTAAAGTAACAGAAACATCAACTGTTCAGAGGACACTGCGTGAATCAGGCCTTCATGGTCAAATTGCTGTAAAGAAACCAGTACTTCAGGACACCAATAAGAAGAAGAGACTTGCTTGGGCCAAGAAACACGAGCAATGAACATTAGACCAATGGAAATCTGTCCTTTGTTCTGTTAAGTCCACATTTGTTTTTTTAAATTCCAACCGCTGTCTTTGTGAGACGCAGGGTAGGTGAACGGAGGATCTCCGCATGTGAGGTTCCCACCGTGAAGCATGGAGGAGTAGGTGTAATGGTGCGGGCGTGCTTTTTCTGGTGACGCTGTCAGTGATTTAATTTAGAATTCAAGGCACACTTAACCAGCATGGCTACCACCACATTCTGCAGCGATACGCCATCCCATCTGGTTTGCTCTTAGTGGGACAATCATTTGTTTTTCAACAGGACAATGACCGCAAACACACCTCCAAACTGTTAAGGCTATTTAACCAAGAAGGAGAGTGATGGAGTGCTGCATCAGATGACCTGGCTTCTGCAATCACCCGACCTCAACCCAATTGAGATGGTTTGGGATGAGTTGGACCGCAGAGTGAAGGAAAAGCAGCCAACAAGTGCTCAGCATATATGGGAACTCCTTCAAGACTGTTGGAAAAGCATTCTAAGTAAATTTGGTTGAGAGAATGCCAAGAGTGTACAAAGCTGTCAAGGCAAAGGGTGGCTACTTTGAAGAATCTCAAATATATAAAATATATTTTGATTGATTGTTTAACACTTTGGTTACTACATGATTCCATATGTATTTCATCGTTTTGATGTCTTCACTATTATTCTACAATTGAAAAAATAAATAAAGAAAAACCCTTGAATGAGTAGGTGTCCAAACTTTTGACTGATACTGTATATTAGTAGGCTATACAGTGCATTCGGAAAGTATTCAGACCCCTTGACTTTAAAAAAAATAAAAATGTTACAGCCTTACTCTAAAATGGATAAAACATTTAAAAATCCTCATCAATCTACACACAATACCCGATAATGACAAAGGGAATACAGGTTTTTAGAAATGTACATTATAAATAAACAGAAATACCTTATTTAAATAAGTATTCAGACCCTTTGCTATGAGAGTTGAAATTGAGCTCTGGTGCATCCTGTTCCCATTGATCATCCTTGAGATGTTTCTACAACTTGATTGGAGTTCACCTGTGGTAAATTCAATTGATTTAACATGATTTGGAAAGGGACCTGTCTATTCAGGTCCCACAGCTGACAGTGCATGTCAGAGCAAAAACCAAGCCATGAGGTCGAAGGAATTGTCCGTAGAGCTCCGCGACAGGATTGTGCACAGGTCTGAGGAAGGGCACCAAAAACATTCGGCAGCATTGAAGGTCACCAAGAACGTAATGGCCTCCATAATTTTTAAATGGAGGCGTTTGGAATAACTAAGACTCTTCCTAGAGCTGGCCTACCGCCAAACTGTGCATTCGGGGGAGAAGGGCCTTGGTCAGGGAGGTGACCAAGAACCCGATGGTCACTCTGACAGAACTCCAGAGTTCCTCTGTGGAGATGGGAGAACCTTCCAGAAGGGCAGCCATCTCTGCAGCACTCCACCAATCAGGCCAGACGGAAGCCACTCAGAAGTAAAAGGCACATGACTAAAGGACTCTCAGACCATGAGAAACAAGATTCTCTGGTCTGATGAAACCAAGAGTGTCTTTGGCCTGAATTCCAAGTGTCACGTTTGGAGGAAACCTGGCACCTTCCCTACAGTGAAGCATGGTAGTGGCAGCATCATGCTGTGGGGATGTTTTCAGTGGCAGAGACTGGGAGACTAGTCAGGATTGAGGGAAAGATTAATGGAGCAAAGTACAGCGAGATCCTTGATGAAAAGCTGCTCCAGAGCGCTCAGGACCTCAGACTGCGTCGAAGGTTCATCTTCCAACAGGACAACGACCCTAAGCACACAGCCAAGACAACGCAGGAGTGGCTTCTGGACAAGTCTCTGAATTTCCTTGAGTGGCCCAGCCAGAACCCGATCTAAAATCTCTGGAGAGACCTGAAAATAGCTGTGCAGTGATGCTACCCATCCAACCTGACAGAGCTTGAGAGGATCTGCAGAGAAGATTGGGAGAAAGTCCGCAAATTCAGGTGCCAAGCTTGTACTGTAGCGGCATACCCAAGAAGACTCGAGGCGGTAATTGCTGCCAAAGGTGCTTCCATAAGGTACTGAGTAAAGGGTCTGAATACTTGCGTAAATGTGATATTTCAGTTTTTTTTAATGTTGAATACATTAGCAAAAAAATGTAAACTATTTTTGCTTTGGCATTATGGGGGGTATGTAACTTGATGAGAAGGAAAAAAACAATTTAATCAATTTTAGAATAAGGCTGTAATGTAACACAATGTGGAAAGAGTCTAATGGTCTATATACTTTCAGAATGCACTGTATGTAAAGACCAGATTCAATTTGACAATAGTCTGATGGGTGAAACACATGTATTCTTCTGTGGGTTGCTGTGGAAACAAGTGCCTGTTGGATTCTTGCCACTTGCCAATGACATTACCATAATTTCCTCTTGTGTACAGCCCTCTTAAAGTGGGTATTGGTCATGCCATAACCATACATCAGTATGTTCCGTTTGGTACAGTACAAGTACAGTATGTCCCTGTGATCTATACTATGAGTAAAGGGTGGTTATGATTGCAGCATATTTTTTACAACCTCCAGTAGTCTGCCTATATAGATGAGATCACAAGTACCCTCAGTAGCTAATATCTCCTGGCCAGGCACAGCCTGTGTGTTCTTGTTTTCGTACAGTACATCTATATAACGTGTGTGTGTGTTTGTGTGTGTTTATGAGCAGCATGTACAGTATTGTCTCAGTGTTGGCTCAGCCAGTAATAACAGGAGAACATAAACTCAATAATGGAAAGTGCTTCACATCAAAGCAGTCCCCCTCCTCATCTCTCACTGTCTTCAATTGAATTTAAACTTATGCCCTCTCCCTGTTTTATTTAACACTTTGTTAAAAAAATAACAAAATGTCATGTTCTCACTTGAGTGCGGTCGGATGATGGCTTCTTCCCTGGTCCTGTGTTTTCCATAGAAAGTGGAAGTAGCTAGTTAGACCATACAGCCGAGTACAACCGGTCATAATAAAGGCTCTGCTGCTTATGACTCGGCACTTAATTGGTAACCGCTAGCATTGATTAGATGAGTAAATTCACCTGGTTTCCCTAATCAGCTGCTTATTCAGGGGTCAATACTGCAGACACTGCAGCCCACCGTAGACCTGATCCATCTGTCTCTGTACCTTTTTAGTGTTGCGCTATAAAGACACCTCTCCCTCCACTTCAGCAGCAGCGGCCTCCCAACAGACCCAAACCCAAAATGGCGGCCTCGTCTCCTGCGGCGGCGGTCAAGCTGTCGGCCAGCCGGAGCACGTCTGGCGCCAGGAGGAGAAGGACGCGTTGTCGGAAGTGCGAGGCGTGCCTGAGGACAGAGTGTGGAGAATGCCACTTCTGTAAAGACATGAAGAAGTTCGGAGGGCCAGGTCGCATGAAACAGTCCTGCATCATGAGGCAGTGTATAGCGGTAGGTCTCCGACTAATCTTAACTACAGTAAGTCTGTTTGGCTTTTTATTGTGGTATGTTTTAAATGGTCAAACTAAAACTATCCTGCAAGGGCCATTATGTGTGTGGACGTTTTAGAGTGAGTTCCTAATATGATGTTTGTGGTCTCCAGCCTGTACTGCCCCACACAGCGGTGTGTCTGGTGTGTGGAGAGGCAGGGAAGGAGGACACAGTGGAGGAAGAGGAGGACAAGTTTAACCGCATGCTCATGGAGTGCTCCATCTGCAATGAGATAGTCCATCCTCTCTGCCTCAAGGTAAACGGCTCAATGCGGTGTGTGGATGCTGTCACTGAGCCTCTCATATCTCTCTGTACGTGATCGATCGAATCAGTGTGAGCACTTATGTTACTGCAGTGTATTTGTTTATGGTTGCCCTTCCTCCTATAGAGGACTCCTATGCTGCAAATGATAAATGATAGCTCTGCTTCTTACTGTCTCACTTTTACTTGTGCTTCCTATCACCTTCACCCACTCACTACTTTGTGTTCTTTTGTTCAGGTGAAAGATTCTGGTGGAGTTGTAAATGACGAGTTGCCAAACTGCTGGGAGTGTCCAAAATGCAACCATTCAGGGAAGACAGGGAAAGTAAGCATCTATGTGGGTGTGGAACCGGAATACTCTGAATATCTAGCCTCTGTTCAAGACATCAAATGTATCGTAAAAATACTTTAGAATTAAAAGTGTCCGGAAACAAATAGGCAAAAGATATAAAGTAGTCTTCTCTTGTTTCTCACCTTTTGGCCGTCAAGCAAAAAAGAGGACCAGGGTTCAAGTACGCGTCCAACCTTCCCGGGTCGCTGCTGAAGGACTCACGATTGAACCGTGACATCAAGGAAGAGCCCGACCCGCCCAGTCTGCCAACATCACCCACTGGGACCACGGCAACCGTGGCCACAGTGAAGAGGAAGGCGGAGCGTGATGACACCCCCAAAACGAAAGCAGAGGAGTCTCCTCCTCTGAAGAAACGTTCTCCCATGCTGTCTCTGGGCGGGCTGCCCCGACCCAGGCCTGAGGACAACCCTCTGAGAAAGAAGAGGATGCTGTTCGACATCAAAGATGAGGACGAGCCTCCTGTTGTCAAGAAAAAGGTGATTTATCCAACAGACTGATCAGCCTGATCACAGATAATTACGTTTATAATGAAGTATCTGTACTGAGCATTCCTCTTGATTTAAGAAAAATTGACAAGTTTATTTAGTCAAGATTCAATTACCAAACCGTAACCCTTGCCATTTGAGAATGGTAAACCCCTTACTTGTGAAACACTACTTGGAGAAAAATGTAGAAAATTATAGGTATAAGGCCACTTCAAACTGTAAAGTGGATTGTAAGAAATGAATGTCAGAGTAACTGATCTGCTGCCTATGTTCCTTTACAGAAGAAGCCCCCAAAACCTGATGACCTTTTGATCCCCAAGCTGTTAAAGACCATCAAGCAAGAGCAAGTAGATGAGGACGACGAACACAAAGACCATGAAGATGAAGAGGAGGACAGATGCACAGGGGACAGGGTTGTAACTAAAGGGAGAAGAGACGAGGAGGAAGAGGATGGAGATGAGGAGGAGGAGAAAGATGGTGGTGTAGAGGACAGTAAAGACGGTACAGTAAAGACTATGCTGAGTCCACTGCTACGGATGTCTAGAGCCAGAGAGAGTGACCAGTCCTGCTCCAGCTCTCCCCGGGCAGGGCCCAGCAGTGTAGGGTGCGATGCCTCAGAGAAGACACCTGGCCAGCTGAAGGCACGCAAGCGCCGCCGCCTCCCCAACAAAGAGCTGAGCAAGGAGCTGAGCAAAGAGCTCAATCTGGAGATTCAGAAGACCGAGGACTGCCTGGCCAATCAGAACCGCAGACCACTGAAGAGGGAGGACAGCCCAGCCAATAACATCCGTCGACCCTTGAAAACTGAGGACTCCTTGACCAATCCGAACCGCAGACCACCAAAAACAGAGGACTCTCCTGCCAATCATAACCGCAGGCCAATTAAGACTGAGGATAGCCTATCCAATCACAACCGCCGGCCATTGAGGACCGAGGACCGCTTAGTCAATCAGAACCACAGGCCAATGAAGACAGAGCCTGAGAGCGACGGGGAGGAGCCTAAGCCCAAGCGGCCACTCAACAACTGCACCAGTGACCTTGGAGACTGGCTCCACTCCAGGGGGCGGGAATTAAACGGGACGCCCCGCCAGCTCTCGCCCCTGGGGTGGAATCGCAGCCCTCCGATCACACCCATTTGCCCACGCCCCCCTCCCTGCCGCTCACCACCCAAGTGTGTCCAGATGGAGCGTCACGTGATCCGGCCACCTCCCATCAGCCCCCCGCCAGACAGACTGCCCCTGGAAGACGGACAGACCCACATGATGCACAGGGAGGTGTGGATGGCCGTGTTCGGGCACCTCGCACACAGAGACCTTTGTGTCTGCATGCGCGTCTGCAAAACCTGGAACAGATGGTGAGTTTTCAGCTGTGGCTATCAGATAGAGCAAGGGGTCTGATACCAAGTTAAACCAGTCAGTCTTGTGAATTAGTGGGTTGTGCTTCTCATAATGGACCTTGTTCATTGGAACTACATTATGAACACTAAGCTGTAAGGCTCTCTAGCCTAGAGCTCTCACCTCAGTGTAGTCCTTCCACAGCCTTAGCTATGGCGGCTGTGTGATCGTGTGCTGACCTTCGCCCCTGCCTCCCCAGGTGCTGTGATAAGAGGCTGTGGACGCGGATCAATCTGAACCGCTGTAAGTCCATCACTCCCCTCATGCTGAGTGGCATCATCCGCAGACAGCCTGTGGCTCTGGACCTCAGCTGGACCAACATCTCCAAGAAGCAGCTCAGCTGGCTCATCAACAGGCTGCCAGGTAAACACCAGCCAGCAGTGTTGTAACTGAGGCAATGTGCAAATCCCTCTGTGCCTTTATAACAGAATGGTCTGAACTGTCGTGTGTGTGTGTGTGTGTATACAGTGAGCTGTTACACTGTATCTCTGTCCATGGTTCTGGGTACACACTGGAAACCTGATGTCACCACTACTGTCTATTACAGTGCTTCTCTGTACTGAGGGCATTGACAGGAACATATTTAATGTGACTAGTTGTGATGGGTTTATGTTTGGCAATACTGTAATGCCGTCTTTGTTTCCATGGCTGGGCGAGCTGCTCCGGCATGTCTGACGCTTGCATCTCCAGGGTTTCCTTAAGTGTTTCAGCCCATTTGCTTTGTTTCTTATTAATTTATGCGGCGACTATAATTACATTTGCATAGTGATTGTTTTTGTTTCCTTGTTTTTGAAGCCTCAGGTTAACGAGCTGCTGGAGACAAATATGATTCCTTAATGGAAAATCACAATTAGTCCCCCCCCCCAACGATTGAAAATAGCAGCAGAGAATGTTACACGTTAGCTGGGACTGGCCTAGTTGGAGGGAGGGAGCCCTAATGATGTATTATTCGGGGGGGGGGGGGGGGGGGGGAATTGTGACAGTGCTAGGGTGTGTTAGCAAGAGAGAGAGTGATGTTGAGTTTTGACCCCTTGTTAACCCCTAACTGTTGTCCCTGCAGGTCTGCGGATGCTGCTGCTCTCAGGCTGCTCCTGGGTGGCTGTGTCTGCCCTCTGCACCGCCAGCTGCCCGCTGCTGAGGACCCTAGATGTCCAGTGGGTAGAGGGGCTCAAAGACGCCCAGATGAGGGACCTACTCTCACCCCCCACAGACAACAGACCAGGTATATTCCCACCATCCTCCAGTGTGTTAGAATGACCGTCTGGACACGTGGCGGGGAGTTTTGAACAGCATGTCCATGTGTTTTGCGATCCAGTCTGCTGCAGCCCATCCATGTCAGGTTTTGCTGTGCTCTCTGGTGCCCCTATGTGGCTGTCTTTACAGGCCACACAGCTGGAAACACTTGGACCTGATTGTGCTCCGAGTAAGGAAGCTTAAAAACAACTTGACACATTCAATCTCTCCGTCTCTTTCTGTCTCTCCTTCTCTAGGTCAGCTGGACAACAGGAGTAAGCTGCGGAATGTGGTGGACCTGCGTCTGGCCGGGCTGGACATCACAGACACCTCCCTGCGCCTCCTCATCCGCTACACGCCCCAGCTGACCAGGCTGGACTTGAGCTACTGCAACCACGTCACTGACCAGTCGGTCAACATCCTGACCGCGGCTGGGACCACCACCAGAGACTCGCTCACTGACATCAACCTCTCTGGTAGGAGGATACAAGGCCGTGTTACAATGCCTACTATCACTACGGACAATGACTATGTCAGAATGTCCCTACATCCTAATGTTTACTGAAAGTATTTACGACTAACAGTAACAGTACTAGTCACCAGTTAGAACATATTGGTTAGAATCCAGACACAGCCATTGACTGTCCGTTGCAACGTTCATTCGTTGCTTCATGGCATAGGTCTTGGCATGTTTCCTATTCATTGGTTCATGGCATAGGTCATGGCATGTTCCCCACTGAGAGGAATGCACCCCCCCCCCCCCCCCATAAAGACATGTAACGAGCCCATGGATGCCAATATGAATATAGGGCTGGGCGATATGGCCTTAAAATCATGTCTTGATTTTTTTTCTAACTTATGGGGCGGTTCACGATATATCTTTCTAGAACGTTTTCTCACAAACAGTCAGGAATGATCTAATGAATTCAGGGCTTGTTAAGCTAAACCTAGGCTAAATAGAATCCTTCCACAACCGTAAGACCCACTAATAATGTAATTGTTTTATTAAAATAGTTGAACCTACTTTTGTGGTGTTGCAATAATCACTGATCTGGCTTTCAAGTCTGTTAATGACAAAGCCCTTTTTGTTATAAAATTACCCAGAACCATGTGTAATGCAAATCCACTAATGATGACGAACTTATTCAGGCGGACATTATAGAAAACGAACACAGGTCTCATAAACAATATCTCAAACACAAGCCCACATGCTAGCGAGGAGCCAGCTAATATTCATATTTCAAGTATAGCCAACTTGGATCTATTTTCTTGCTAAAAAGGCAGAACAGTTGAACTGTTATGAACACACCCTCCTGTCTGTCTCCAACTGTGTGAACAGCATAACGATTCTGTTGGACCAAACCTCAAATTCAAACCGATTGTTGTCAGAGAGGAAGAAGCTCTTTTGTCATGAGTGGCAAGGGGAGGGACTTGGGGTTTGTGTGCGACTAGAAATGTGCACGCAGCACAGAAGGACACAAGACCAAAAAGACAGACATTTGGAACACCGCGCTAAAACATACATTCAAATAAATGTTATAGATTGCGCAGCCCTATATAAATAGCTTTAATTGTGCCTATTTGTGATGCTCTATTGGAGCCAATGGGGCGGAGTAAAACTAGGGCTCACAGTCTCCCCGGAGTGAAGCTCCACTACAAACCATAACTGAAACACCCCCCTCATGTTTCTCCACTCTTGAGTAGTGCCCTTAAAGGTTGGATCAATGAGAGATAGACATTCCCATTATGAGACAGTCGGGGGGAACCGTGTGGCAGTCAGACTAATGAGGTCTCTGGCACCACTGATGTCAGTCACTCACTGACGGAACCGCTTGAAAGCTTGTTAATGGAGCACTTGAAATCCCCATGCACATGACTACGGTGAGATTTTGGTTAGAATCTTATATCCTAGAAAACAAACGAGCGGTAGGTGTATAGGAGGAGCCTATCTGTCTGTATACGCACTGAAGATACTGAATGGTCTCCTATTACATCAACCTATCTTCCTCCTCCCTCCCCTCTGCAGTGTGCAACAGAGTCACGGACCAGTCGCTGGCCTACTTCAAGCGCTGTGGAAGCATCTGTCATATTGACTTGCGCTACTGCAAGCAGGTGACCAAGGAGGGCTGTGAGCGGTTCGTTGCTGAGATGTCAGTGAGTGTACAGTTTGGACTTGTAGAGGAGAAACTACTGCAGAAACTCTGCTAGCGGTTGAGAGAGAGACTGCGCTGTATACACTCCGCTAGTTAGGACACTCTTCAGAATAAGGAACCGTCAAGGGTGGCGTCATCACCATGGAGAAAGTGTTGCATTTGACATAGGACATTTTACAAGTGACTGTGGCTCTGATACTCATTGAATGCCTCTTGTGCTGCTGAAACAAGCATGTTTTCCAAAACAGGATTTTCAACATGTAAAAGGCCACCTGGCATTACTGGACATTTGACAAAGCATGTCCCCCCCCCCACCCTGTTTTGTCTATGCCAAGATATGTAAGTTCTTTTTTTATTTCTGCTAATGAACAGGCAGTGTATGTTCACAATGGTGAAGTTTGACTTCGTTTGTTTAGTATGTGCTGTTGTTGCAGTGCACAGTTTATTCATTACACATCAATATTTTTGTATCAGAAAGTGTTTCATACTTTTATGTGCAGGGTTGAATGCACTGATTTACAGTACCATTTTTGATGGACAGTATTCAATCTGTCTCTTGTTTTTTTTTATTCTTTAGACTGTAGATTTATGCCAAGAGCAGTAGCTTGTTTTCTGTACGGCTGTTTTCTAGGTCATTTATTTAAGTGCTGAGGTTCATCTTTATGCGTGTAATTGTCTGTACAGTACACAGATACGTTCTCCTTTTCATGTTTTACTCAACTTAAATTTCGAAAATATCTAGAAAAAAAAATCTATTTGTACTGTTTGACAAATAAATATTACTGTCCTTTCCAAGGTTTATCAAGTCCGTATGAGTAGGCACCAGTGACTGTTTGCAAGAGGAAGCATCATAAGGCTGATTTAAAGTCTACTACTGCATACCAAGAATCTGTCCGTCTTCATATACCAGGCCGGTGTGACATTGTCATGGTCTGTGTTGTTTTTTCACAAGGGATTCTCACACCTATGGATGCAAGTTTTAAGTAGACACTTGCTTTTGAATAAAACCAATACAGTATGTACACTGAGTGTACAAAACATTAGGAACAGCCTCAGAACAGCCTCAGTTTGTCAGGCCATGGACTCTACGAGCTGTCGATAGCGTTTCACAGGGGTGCTGGCCTATGTTTTCTCTCCAATGCTCCCCACATGCTCCCCACAGTGGCTGGATGTTCTTTGGCTGGTGGACCATTCTTGATACACACTGGAAACTGTTGTGTGAAAAACCCAGCGCCGTTGCAGTTCTTGACACTCGAACCGGTGCGCCTGACACCGACTACAATACCCCGTTAAAAGTATAGGTGGCTGGCGGCACTTTAATTGGGGAGGACGGGGCTCATAGTAACGGCTGGAACGGAATACATGGAATGGTATCCAACATGATTCCCATGTGTTTGATACCATTCCATTGACTCCTTTCCAGCCATTATTATGAGCCGTCCTCCCCGCCCAAGCCTCCTGTGGTTCAAAGGCACTAAATCTTTTGTCTTGCCCATTCACCCTCTGAATGGCATACACACACGTGTCGATTGTTTCAAGGCTTAAAAATCCTTCTTTAACCTGTCTCCTCCCTTCATCTACACTAATTGAAGTGGATTTAATAAGTGGCATCAATAAGGGATCATAGCTTTCACCTGGATTCACCTGGTCAGTCTGTTTTGGAGAAGAGCAGGAGTTACTAATGTTTTGTACATTCAGTGTATATGATCTACTGGGGTACTGTACGGTCAGTGTCTGACAGGTAACTAACTACTTTATATTATACCTTAATTACACTGGTTGTAAGTAGTGGCTTTTTTTTGTGTATGCAGGCTATTATTAGACTATATACACTGAGTGTATTAAAAAAAGGCTATGTACAGGAAATGACAAAAGTATGACTACTAGGGGCTCCTAATCAATGTTTTGATAAATCTCCTTTTTGTATGTGGACAGGTCTAACTACCAATCACCATGTCTTCCCTGTGTGGTTGGGAAATGTATTAGTATATAATTGGTTCAACTGTATATACTGTAAATCTTCCGCTTAGAGAAACTAGTTTGTGACTTTTGAGTTATTAAAAACTCATCCTAAATACCGAGCTCTCTATTTTTGGTCACTTTTTTCCCCCCACAATCGTCTTAATTTATATTTTTGTTCATAACCAGTCTGTGCAATATGTAAACAAAACATGTGTGAAATATGTTTAAAATGTCATACATTGGAGTATCTATGAATGTTTTTTAGGTTCTGAAATAAATACCTTAAATATCAAATCTAGAGTAGTATGCCATTCTGTCAACATTGCATTCATTAAACCGGGAATAAACAATTCATTGATGGTAGCCAGTCGGATACAGCAAGAAGTGTGTTAAAAAAATTACAGGATCTTTGCTTATTATTTTATGGTATAATCTTGTAATTACCAAAATAAGAAGTTCAAAGATCCAGGATTCCATTGAATGCCCATATAACTCATTATACTTTAATATCATATAGCTGCCTACAAGTGGCATCTTTTTGAGAAGTAGCAGGATTATAATGAACAAACATGTAAACACAGTGACAGAGTTCGCTACCGTGCGTGATGTATAAATGGATCCCAGCAGGTAAAAACAAGAAATTCTCCAAAGGAAAAGGAGAGAACTTTAATTGTGAGCTGTCACATGATCAGTATGTGCTCTGTTTTTGATTGGCAGAACATCATATTCATCTGATCAAATTAAGTGCATTTACATTCTGAAAAAAATTGCAGTTCAACCTCTCAAAAATATCAATTAATGCTAATAAATTATATAAGACTTCCAAAGCAAATGGAAAAATATATTTATCTATAGATTACATATCAGTAAACAACAATATTAGATATCATATGCAATACATTTGACAGCAATAAGCTTTTCTGCTATAACGTACCACAGGCATTAGTAGCTACTTTTTTAAAGTAATTCAAAAAATCTGAAAGAACAGAAGCTGTATTTTATTAACTGATTAATGTAGAATAGACTTAAGTTATGCTTCCTTTTAATTCTCTTAAAAAAATATTAGAGATATCACAAGACACACCCACAACATGATAAAAGATATGTTTAAGTATAGGCACCGATTACCTACTTCTCGAGTTGAGCACGGCCAATGGACAACACAAGCGGACAAAACACCTATGGAAAAATAAATGGCATGATATTGCTTAATTAAATGGCAGAGACACATTGCAAGTCATGCCTGACTTTAATAAAAGCGACACAGAGCACAGGAATATAAAGCACGGGATGACCCAGCCACAGTGTATGGCATGTTACCACAGTAGACAGCGTGCAGTAGACGGGAGCCTTATCCAAGCCAAACAAGATCATCAACATAGTACATATTGATCATAATGGGATTTCACTTGTGACTGACTAAACACATGCAAGAAGAGATGGGTGGAACAACTCTGAACTGAAGCCCCTTACTAACCCATAGCATGTGGCTCAAGTGTTTCCCTACAATCTAACCAATCACAGAGCTTGAACACATTTGATTCATTTGAGTTTGGGTTGGATGCTGCTCCAATCTACAATGCATGGCCTGAAGTGAGGAGTGGCACTTGGCATAGAAACCGCAATCAGACATCAGTAATGTACTGTAGTTGTGGTGTGAAGTTTGGCACCTAAAACACCCTACGATGTGTGTGTAGAACGAAACAGCACAGAAACATTCAGACTGGTTTATAGACAGACAGTCCCTCACTCACACATAGAAGTCTCTTTTTTTAAATATTGCACATACTAAAGAACAGTGAAGGAGATACGTACAGTATAGCCTGGTGTGACAGGAGTGTGTAAACCATATCGACTCTAACCCTGGATTATCGTCATCATTTCCACCTTGATCACCTCAGCCACTCACCATGAACGATCACATCCAATTCAAGCATCCATGGGACCAACTCCGCTCCATGGTTAATTATACGTTTTTTTTTTTTAAATGCTACAAACTGAAATGAAGCACTGTAAAATAAGATATTGTAGTTATTTTTGGAACGGTTCAGTGTGTGTTACACTAGAGACCTGTAGAAGGTCAGTCAGTGCAGCCAGTGGGGTCCAGACCATCACTGGGGGGGAGTAGGACTTGTAGTTCTAGTAATAGAAGTTAGGCTGTGTGAAGCTGTCTGCTCTGCATGTCATTTCAACTGGAGGATGTGCACGTCTGTTGCATCCTTGGAAACGTGCACAGCCCATTCACACTCCCTCACTACAGATTCAGGTTTTCGAGCATGTGCACACACTGCCACAGGTTCAATGTCCTCGGCTGAAATGCTCGCCCACGGCAGAGTTAAGACTTGAAGACGTGCACGGCCCGCACCACGTACTGCCTGCAGATGGGGCACTCGCTCATCCTCATCCCACATTTGGTACAGGTGACCATGTGGCCGCACTCCAGCAGCACACAGTCGATCACAGCGTCCATGCAGATGCGACACAGGTGATCATCAGAGGCCAGCTGAGCCTTCATACTATCTGTGGAGAGAAACAAGGTATGAGGAAACAGCATTACCCTACGCAGTACGCAGCCTGAGGATGGCCGTCATCTCTGGTTCAATTAACATACCCTACATCAGTAGCAGTGGAGCCCTCAGAAAACGGACTCATTGTAATGGCTGGAATGGAATAATTGCAACAGTCACGTGGTTTCCATATATTTGATCTGTTTGATACCGTTCCATTCATTCCATTCCAGCCATTACAATGAGCCCATCCTCTTATAGCTCCTCCCACCAGCCTCCTCTGATCAGTAGCTACATGATGTATGTAGTGCGTCAATAGTCAGTTTAAACTGGTCTCTCTCCAGAACAACACTTAGTGTGTTAAACAGCAGGGTTAACTGGTCTCTCTCCAGAACAACACTTAGTGTGTTAAACAGCAGGGTTAACTGGTCTCTCTTCAGAACAACACTTAGTGTGTTAAACAGCAGAGTTAACTGGTCTCTCTTCAGAACAACACTTAGTGTGTTAAACAGCAGGGTTAACTGGTCTCTCTCCAGAACAACACTTAGTGTGTTAAACAGCAGGGTTAACTGGTCTCTCTTCAGAACAACACTTAGTGTGTTAAACAGCAGGGTTAGCTGGTCTCTCTTCAGAACAACACTTAGTGTGTTAAACAGCAGGGTTAACTGGTCTCTCTCCAGAACAACACTTAGTGTGTTAAACAGCAGGGTTAACTGGTCTCTCTCCAGAACAACACTTAGTGTGTTAAACAGCAGGGTTAACTGGTCTCTCTCCAGAACAACACTTAGTGTGTTAAACAGCAGGGTTAACTGGTCTCTGTTCAGAACAACACTTAGTGTGTTAAACAGCAGGGTTAACTGGTCTCTCTCCAGAACAACACTTAGTGTGTTAAACAGCAGGGTTAACTGGTCTCTCTCCAGAACAACACTTAGTGTGTTAAACAGCAGGGTTAACTGGTCTCTCTCCAGAACAACACTTAGTGTGTTAAACAGCAGGGTTAACTGGTCTCTCTCCAGAACAACACTTAGTGTGTTAAACAGCAGGGTTAACTGGTCTCTCTCCAGAACAACACTTAGTGTGTTAAACAGCAGGGTTAACTGGTCTCTCTCCAGAACAACACTTAGTGTGTTAAACAGCAGGGTATAATGCAACCCTCAAGCCCTTTATATTATTAGGAAGGGTGTCTCAAAGACCTGCACTACAATGAAACCTGATGAAGATGGTGGGATTCAAATAATATGACGGGTCGTAACGAGGTAAGAGTTGTTAGGGACCGCGTTATTGACAGGATGAACGACAGGCCTTCAGTACTAATGAGATGATGGAAATGAGAACAACATGGAACCATGCCGGGAAATATGATCAGGATCCGACGGAAATTAGACTTCAGCATGCATCAATATGGAGAGTTGTATTTTAAGACAGTGCTGAGCACTCTGTGGTTTTGCAGGTGGGATGATGGTGGAGTTAGACATGCTTTACACAATAATGCCTTACCTCCCACTGCACCATTGCATATAGGTGGAGGATATGCCACCACTTAGAATGAAAGCACATACCAAAAGAGCCATTAGTGATTCTAACAGGATTCAAGCTCTTACTCCAATTCTTCCACCTCACGTAGTACTGAGAACAACTCCTGTACACAGTCATCTGATCCAGCAGTGAATGAGAAGTCACACTTTCACACAAATATGTGCATGTTATATTCAACCCAACGATAGAGTGTTGAATGCTCACCTGCGGTCATGCTGTTGATGTTACTGACATTTTCCACTAAAATAAAATTGAGAAATGCATTTTTAATACTGTGCTGTATCTGGAACTGTAAATAACACCAATCAAAAAAAGATGTTTTAACTTTCTTAAGTTTCTATATGGTTGAAACCATTTAACTGGAGATTGATAAGCTACAATGGTCATTATTAACAGGATCACTATGGGTTCTAGCTGAGGTTAAGGTTGGTTGGTAAAGGAGGAAATGATTCAACGTGGTGCTTACTGGACTTCCTGTTCTGCTCGTTCTCCCTGTAGAGCCGATGTACCCGCTCGATCAGCTCCCACTTCTCACAGCAGCCAGAGTAGTTGACAAAGTTACGGGCCAGAATCTCTTTGAGCTGCCGAACAGACAGGCTCTCAATGTCCCCCTCATTATCCAGGTCAGACAAAGAGGCCCGCATCCTCCTCTGCGTCACCGGACTGACCTACCAGAGAGAGAAGAGGAGGCCCTTCAGAAAACATGTGCAAGCCAACAAGTTCAACTACGACTAGGTTTTTGTAGTGAACGCCATGGTCATTGAAGCAATAGCACAGAGTGAATCCTCTCACAAGAGTGGGTCAGTGAGTTCTCTTCAGTTAAACACATGCGGGGGAGACAGAGGCAGAGCTGGTTGTCTCACCTCTATGATAGGTTCCCTGGCAGGTTCCAGGTGCAGGAGGGGGATGGTTGGAGCTTCTCCATGCGGCTGGGGTTTCCACAGAAAACAAAACATAGATCAAAAAGATGGTCAGATTCAGTTTTTGAAATGGTATGAAAGCAGATAAGCAGCTTTGAAATACTTGTTTTTCCCGACAGGATGCTCCTCACTCTTTCGCCCACAAATCAGAATGTCTATAAAACACCACAGGGTGGGCTCTAATCACGAGACTTCCACTTGCAGTTAATCACATTGATATTTGATGGCTCTCTTAAAATGTCTGATAAGGAAATTCGGTATGGAGGCGTGTCCTCTAAAAGGTCGTCCGTGTTACACTTAGTATTCAGCTCTAATCTTCAAATCAGTGGTTAACTATTCCCTTTTTTGAAGGCGATGGCTTTATTAGGAGTTTGCCTGCGACCAGAATCCAATGGTCTTGGCAGGGAGTGAGTCTGGTGAGAATGCGTTTGGCTTGCGGCATATTGCCCTGCATTAACTTAGCCCTTTATGTGAAATGAAGAGAGTAGCCTAGACTCCCCTCGTCTCTGTCTCCACTGGACCATAGCACATAAAGCAGTTAGCTAATGGTGCAGGCGCCGGGCATTCTTCTGGTGTGACATCACAATGAGGGATGGGTGTGTAGGGGTCGGGGGACGCTGACGTCCCTGGTCGTACATGCACACACACGCGCTCCCTCCGTCACATTCCGCTGGACCAATAAGCCAGCAGGCTCCCAGCATGCACCTGCATTAATAATGCATCAGCAGTCCTGTTGGTGGCGTGCTAGCCTCCCCAGCCCAGATGTCACGCTCGAACGATCGAACCGCTGTGCAAGCACCGGGCACCAGCGATGCCCATAACCAGCCGAGGGCGTTACAGTTAGTGCATTCATCTTAAGATAGTTGGTGAGACAACCACACATCACTGTCCGAGTACATCTCTCCTCGATAGCAGCAAAGACAGTGCTAGCGGTATCACAATAGGAGGATGTTGATGTTTGGGACGCCGAAGATGACCCCAGGGACAGAGATGTGAGAAGTACTGTTGTCTTTCTCTTTCTCTCTGTCTTCTCAGTTACAGCTGTGCGGTTGAGAGGAATCAGAAGCCAGCCTGTGTGCGACTGAGCGTGACATAACCGACTCAGCTTAACAGGCAAAAGGTTTAAGCCTTGACTGTTGCTGACTGGCTCCAGCTCCCAGGGTGACACTGTAAACGCAGCTGTTTCCAACAGTCAGTCAAGTGGACGTCAGCTCACTGCAGTAGCGCTGGGCTTTTCCCTGTGTGAGTGAGGCACCTCATTCATGTCAAACACACACAGCACCAGACTGTATCAAACTGTTTTTTTTTCTGGCTGCAAAGAACAGGGCCTGACTGCAATACTACACTGCAATTACTAGACTGCTTGGAAGCTTTTCATGCTCCTATATTTAGCCTATATGGTTTTCCCAGGGGGTTACTTTCAGTAGGACTGGGGACAATCATAGCCCTACAAACCAGCACTAGAGATCTAGAACAGATTGCACGTTGCTGATTGTTATGCTTAGCTGTGACTTCACACTGACAAATATGCTTCCCACATCCGTGACATGTGCTCTTCAAGCTTCACATTAATTAGCTTTGAAACAAGTAGGACAGATGTCAAAAGAGTAGGGAAGGCAGTAACAGAGGGGGGCAGACGTGAGGGAATGGTACCAAGTTTTGTGTGTGTGTGTGTGTGTGTCCGCGTGCGTGTGTGAGTGTGCATGCGTGTGTGAGTGTGTGGGTGTGTGAGTGTGTTGTGTGTGAGTGTGTTGTGTGTTGTGTGTCGTCACACCTGGCTCTGAGCGGTCCCTGAGCTGTCACTCCGGCTGAGAGGAGCGTCTCCCTGGGAGGCAGAGAGCACCGACTGCTCCGAGGCGGAGCGTCGTGTGGCTGAGGGGGGCGAGGCGTGGAGGGAGTGGGGGAGGGAGTGCAGGCTGTCTGTGTCCTCCTCCTCCTCCTCCTCCTCTACAGCTCCTTGTGTGGAGGTGTTTTCCCCTGCTTCCAGGTGGCAGAGCACCAGGTCCACCAGGTCCTCCTTCTCCCTGCAGGTGTCTGTGGGGATGTTGCGCAGCAGCAGGTACTGGCGCAGGTCTTTAACGCGCAGCGCCATGAGCTGTGGTCTCTGGAAGGCTGTGCCACGCAGGAGGTGACAGGTGGTGCAGCAGCGGAGGTTCTCCTGCAGCACCGAGCACAGGGCACAGAAACTCTTCTTACAGTCCGAGCAAATGTGCTGAGAAAGAGAGGGAGAGAGAGAGGGAGTAGAGAGAGGGAGTAGAGAGGGAGAGAGAGTAGAGAGAGAGCGAGGGAGGGAATAGAGAGAGAGAGGGAGTAGGGAGAGGGAGGGAGTAGGGAGAGGGAGAGAGGGAGTAGAGAGAGGGAGAGAGGGAGTAGAGAGAGGGAGAGAGCGAGGGAGAGAGGGAATAGAGAGAGGGAGAGAGTGAGGGAATAGAGAGAGGGAGAGAGGGAATAGAGAGAGAGGGAGTAGAGAGAGGAAGAGTAGAGCGAGAGAGAGGGAGTAGAGAGAGGGAGAGAGGGAGTAGAGAGAGAGTTAGTAGAGAGTAGAGAGAGAGGGAGTAGAGAGAGGGAGGGAGTAGAGAGAGGGAGAGGGAGTAGAGAGAGGGAGTAGAGAGAGGGAGTAGATAGAGGGAGAGGGAGTAGAGAGGGGGAGTAGAGAGAGGGAGAGGGAGTAGAGAGAGAGAGGGAGTAGAGAGAGGGAGGGAGTAGGGAGAGGGAGGGAGTAGGGAGAGGGAGAGAGTAGGGAGAGAGAGGGAGTAGGGAGAGAGAGAGGGAGTAGAGAGAGAGAGGGAGTAGGGAGAGAGAGGGAGTAGGGAGAGAGAAAGGGAGTAGAGAGAGAGAGAGGGAGTAGGGAGAGGGAGGGAGTAGGGAGAGAGAGAGGGAGTAGAGAGAGAGAGGGAGAGAGGGAGTAGAGAGAGGAAGAGTCACCACACACATTTAGAAGACAGGCGATCCCATCAGCCAGTCATGTCCATTCCTCCTGATCAATTAATTACTAGATTTAATTAATTATTTGGCATCATGGAGTCATTTAACTTTCCTGTTTTTGGAAATATATTAATTACAGCTAATGAGAGGGATTTGCCAAATTTGCTAGACAACAGCTTTCCAAAACAAGGACTCATTTGTGAAGGTGGTAAATTACCTTTTAATGGTGTCAGACCGATCTTTCCTCATGCGCCGAGATCTTAGTGCTGCTTTGATACCATCGATCACCACATTCTTTTGGAGATATTGGAAACCCAAATTGATCTACACGGACAAGTTCTGTCCTGGTTTGGATCTTATCTGTTGGAAAGATATCTGTTTGTCTCTGTGGATGGTTTGTCCTCTGACAAATCAACTGTAAATTTCGGTGTTCCTCAAGGTTCCGTTTTGGGACCACTATTGTTTCCACTATATATTTTACCTCTTGGGGATGTCATTCGGAAACATAATGTTAACTTTCACTGCTATGCGGATGACACACAGCTGTACATTTCGATGAAACATGGTGAAGCCCCAAAACTGCCCTCGCTGGAAGCCTGTGTTTCAGACATAAGGAAGTGGATGGCTGCTTGTTCTAGGTCCCAAGAAACAAAGATATCTTCTGTTGAATCTGACAATTAGTCTTGATGGTTGTACAGTCGTCTCAAATAAAACTGTGAAGGACCTCGGCGTTACTCTGGACTCTGATCTCTCTTTGAACGAACATATCAAGACTGTTTCAAGGACAGCTTTTTTCCATCTACGTAACATTGCAAAAATCAGAAACATTCTGTTCAAAAATGATGCAGAAAAATTAATCCATGCTTTTGTCACTTCTAGGTTAGACTAGTGCAATGCTCTACTTTCCGTCTACCTGGATAAAGCAATAAATAAACTTCAGTTAGTGCTAAACACAACTGCTAGAATCTTGACTAGATCCAAAACATTTGATCATATTACTCCAGTGCTAGCCTCTCTACACTGGCTTCCTGTTAAGGCAAGGGCTAATTTGTGGGTGGGGTTATATCCTGCTTGCTTGGCCCTGTCCGGGGGTATCGTCAGATGGGGCTACAGTGTCTCCTGACCCCTCCTGTCTCAGCCTCCAGTATTTATGCTGCAGTAGTTTATGTGTTGGGGGGCTAGAGTCAGTCTGTTATATCTGGAGTCTTATCCGGTGTCCTGTGTGAATTTAAGTATGCTCTCTCTAATTCTTTCTCTCTTTCTTTCTTTCTTTTTTCCTTCCTTCCTTCCTTTCTTTCTTTCTTTCTTTCTTTCTCTCTCTCTCTCTCTCTCTCTCCCTCTCCCTCTCGGAGGACCTGAGCCCTAGGACCATGCCTCAGGACTACCTGGCCTGATGACTCCTTGCTGTCCCCAGTACACCTGGCCGTGCTGCTGCTCCAGTTTCAACTGTTCTGCCTGCGGCTATGGAATCCTGACCTGTTCACCGGACGTGCTACCTGTCCCAGACCTGCTGTTTTCAACTCTCTAGAGACAGCAGGAGCGGTAGAGATACTCTGAATGATCGGCACAGCCAGAAGAGGACTGGCCACCCCTCATAGCCTGGTTACTCTCTAGGTTTCTTCCTAGGTTCTGGCCGTTCTAGGGAGTTTTTCCTAGCCACCGTGCTTCTACACCTGCATTGCTTGCTGTTTGGGGTTTTAGGCTGGGTTTCTGTACAGCACTTTGAGATATCAGCTGATGTAAGAAGGGCTTTATAAATCAATTTGCTTTGATTTGATTCCATATGACATCACCATGTTCTAGGACAGAGGAGGACTTTATCTCATTTCTTGGCACATAAAATCTAAATAATACTATATGGCAAATTGCCCAGATATTCCTGACATTCACAAGCTTATCTTGGTTTACTGAGGCAATTCAGATGAATCGACTGACAGACAGCCAGTTTGAATGGAGATTTTTCCATGTCATTGGTGTGTAAATGAGCAGCGGACCACTCTGACAGATCTATTCTTCAATCATCAGTGTTAATCCCCCTGAACCTCTGCTTTCATGACACAAATATCAAGCTGAGCCACACACACACACACGTGTGGTTATAATATAACCCGGGACTGAATCTGCCATCGGCATAGCAACAGGTGTGAGCGGGCTGATAGAGCAGACTGAGCCTGGAAGCTCAGAGAACGCTCCAGGGGCTTCCATCGCTGTCCCAGCATGCCACACTGTCAGACAACGCCTAGAGACACTCTGCCATTTACCTGTCTGCAGTCTAAGCTGGTGCCCTGGTGTGGCCATTATGATTGAGTACTTCATATGGAAGTTAGTTGTATTTGTTTATTTTTAAGGGGCGCATTCTTCCTCCTCCTCCTCTTCTTCTTACACACTGTCCGCATCAGCTTTCTCATCATAAACAACATCATCATCGTCATTGTTTTACACACTAAAAACATCATCCCCCTCACCACTTACCTTGCGCCTGAAGACAGAGAAGGCCAGCCCACAGGCCTTGCAGAGCTGACCTACACTCCCTGCGCTGGTGGGGGGGTAGGTGGAGTACCCGGCGCTGGGGGCAAAGCGGAAGGGTCCCGCCCCGGCCCCGAACCCTGGCTGCTGCCCGCGCACCGTCCCGGTGCCCATCACCTCGTTCAGCAGCCCGCAGCATGATGCCCACATGGACGATGCCCCTGCCTACGACACAAACATACACAGCATGCACGTCTGTTCTCCAAGTTTGAATGCCTAGTTTAGAGTCCTATTATCCATCCCAGTAGGTTCATAAACAATATGCCTTTGGCAGTACTGAAATCATAGTAGCCTGCAATGCAATCAATACAGTGCCCCAATTTCATCCCTTTTTTACAACTTTTGTTGCAGGTCACATCACTAAGGGAAAGGATCTCAGACTTCGCACTTTATTTGTCATTTGTCCCTGAATCCCACAATGCCTCAGTGTGATCTTCCGCTGCTCAACAACCTTTCCCCTCAATGAACTACATGCCTTTGTGGCTCCTGAGTTCCTCTACAAAAGGCATTGAAATATTGTAATACAGTCTCCGGGATCCTAGTTCATTGAAAATTGTGTAGCAGTGCATGGCGGCAGCCGGCGTATTCAGAACAGAACGTATTCAGAGGCCTGTGAACAGTGGTGCAGCAGAGGCGGATGTTACGGTTTATAGAGCTTCAGAAGAAAGACTTAATAGTCTCTCAGACTGGAACGAACAGGGTGAAAGACACAAAAAAAGACAGGACGCGGGCTGCAAATACATTATTATGAGAACTCTTTGGGTCTGTTTGAGGTTGAAAATGACTCAAGCACCAGAGTAGAGGTCGACCGTTTAATCGGACGATTTCAAGTTTTCATAACAATTGGAAATCGGTAATTTTGGACGCCGATTTTGCAGATATTTTTTTTTTTTACACCTTTATTTAACCTTTATTTAACTAGGCAAGTCGGTAAAGAACGCATTCTTATTTTCAATGACGGCCTAGGAACGGTGGGTTATCTGCCTTGTTCAGGGGCAGAACGACAGATTTTTACCTTGTCAGCTCAGGGATTCAATCTTGCAACCTTACAGTTAACTAGTCCAACGCTCTAACCACCTGCCTCACGAGGAGCCCGCCTGTTACGCAAATGCAGTAAGAAGCCAAGGTAAGTTGCTAGCTAGCATTAAACTTATCTTATAAAAATCAATCATAATCACTAGTTATAACTACACATGGTTGATGATATTACTAGTTTATCTAGCGTGTCCTGCATTGCATATAATAGATGCAGTGCGCATTCGCGAAAAAGGACTGTCGTTGCTCCAATGTGTCCCTAACCATAAACATCAATGCCTTTCTTTAAATCAATACACAGAAGTATATATTTCTAAACCTGCATATTTAGCTAAAATAAATCCAGGTTCACAGGCAATATTAACCAGGTGAAATTGTGTCACTTCTCTTGCGTTCATTGCACGCAGAGTCAGGGTATATGCAACAGTTTGGGCAGCCTGACTCATTGCGAACTAATTTGCCAGAATTTTACGTAATTATGACATAACATTGAAGGTTGTGCAATGTAACATGAATATTTAGACTTAGGGATGCCACCCGTTAGATAAAATACAGAACGGTTCCGTATTTCATTGAAAGAATAAATGTCTTGTTTTCGAGATGATAGTTTCCGAATTCGACCATATTAATGACCTAAGGCTCGCATTTCGGTGTGTTATTATGTTATAATTAAGTCTATGATTTGATAGAGCAGTCTGACTGAGCGATAGTAGGCACCAGCAGGCTCATAAGCATTCATTCACTTTCATGCGTTTTGCCAGCAGCTCTGCTGTTTATGACTTCAAGCCTATCAACTCCCGAGATAAGGCTGGTGTAATGATGTGATGTGAAATGGCTAGCTAGTTAGCGGGGTGTGCGCTGATAGCGTTTCAAAAGTCACTCGCTCTGAGACTTGGAGTAGTTGTTCCCCTTGCTCTGCATGGGTAACGCTGCTTCGAGGGTGGCTGTTGTTGATGTGTCCCTGGTTCGAGCCCAGGTAGGAGCGAGGAGAGGGACGGAAGCTATACTGTTACACTGGCAATACTAAAGTGCCTATAAGATATTCCAATAGTCAAAGGTATATGAAATACAAATGGTATAGAGAGAAATAGTCCTATAATTCCTATAATAACTACAACCTAAAACTTCTTACATGGGAATATTGAAGACTCATGTTAAAAGGAACCACCAGCTTTCATATGTTCTCATGTTCTGAGCAAGGAACTTAAATGTTAGCTTTCTTACATGGCACATATTGCACTTTTACTTTCTTCTCCAACACTTTGTTTTTGCATTATTTAAACCAAATTTAACAAGTTTCATTATTTATTTGAGGCTAAATTGATTTTATTGATATATTATATTAAGTGCAAATAAGTGTTCATTCAGTATTGTTGTAATTGTCATTATTACAAATACATTTTATTTTTATTATTTTTAAATCGGCCGATAAATCGTTATCTGCTTTTTTTATCCTCCAATAATCGATATCGACATTGAAAAATCATAATCGGTCGACCTCTACACCAGAGCCCAAACAGCCTGTCCTAATGAGCTAGTCCAAAGGGGATGTTGCAATTAATCAATACATTTCTGTCCATTATCTAATGAATAACAACATTGCAGCAGGAAAGTGACCACAGCTCTTATAGACAAAAATCACCAGATGAGAGGAAGGTGAAAACATCTTCTCTACGTAAAGACTTCTATGGTTACTGTGGGAGCAGTGGGGTAATTTCTCAGTTATGACAGCCTTATGACCTGGTAGAGTAGGTGCACTTAGGGATATTAGTGTGGTCAAGGACCATAAGAGGACCGTACAGTGCATGTGACATGTTTGCCTGATCAATGTTTTACTGACAGCAAGACTGTCCACTCCAGAGCCTGAGACCCAAGATGGTGTGATCTCAGGCGCAGCTCCTTGGAGCATACTGATGAGAGGATGAGGGAGGGGCTGGGAGAGAGAGAATATGTATTCTGTTCCACGGTCTGGGGAATCAAGAGCTGACATGATCATACAGTATGTGGCTCTGTCGGAGTTCAGAAGAGAAGCCAGTGTATATTTTACGAGCAGGGGTCGCCGCTGTCCACAAATAAAGCTCTGCTCAGCCATGACCTGCCACAATACTCAGGCCTGCCCTGTGCTCTGTGATCTCACCTCAATTACATAAGTGCATGTCAGATGGCTAGATGGAATATGTAGAACTGACTGCACTGAGAAAGAGAAGGTCTTCTCGGAAATACATTACAGCAATAAGCTTATTGTGAAACTGAACAGAAAGGACCACAGCAGCTCACTTTCTAGTTCCAGTTTTCCTGATAACATTTTGCTCTGTTGCCTTCAGGAACTATTCATACACCTTGACTTATTGCAAAATGTGTTGTGTTACAGGCAGAATTCACAATGGGTTCAATAAAATTAAACTTCTCACCCATCTCCACACAATATCCCATAATGGCAAAGTGAAAACATGTTTTTAGAAATCGAAGCCACTCCTGGGTTGTCTTGGCTGTGTGCTTAGGGATGTTGTCCTGTTGGAAGGTGAACCTTTGCCCCAGTCTGACGTCCTGAGCGCTCTGGAGCAGTTTTTTTGATCAAGGATCTTTCTGTAAGTTGCTCCGTTCATCTTTCTCTCGATCTTGACTAGTCTCCCAGTCCCTGCCATTGAAAAACACCCCACAGCATGATGCTGTCACCACCATTCTTCACTGTAGGGATGTGCCAGGTTTCCTCCAAACGTGACGCTTGGCCTTTAGGCCAAAGAGTTCAATCTTGGTTTCATCAGACCAGATAATCTTGTTTCTCATGGTCTGAAAGTCTTTAGATGCCTTTTGGCAAATTCCAAGCAGGCTGTGATGTGCCTTTTACTGAGGAATGACTTCCATCTGGCCAATCTACCATAAAGGCCTGATTGGATTGATGCAGAGATGGTTGTCCTTCTGGAAGGTCCTCCCATCTCCACAGAGGAACTCTGGAGCTTTGTCAGAGTAACCATCGGGTTCTTGGTCACCTCTCTGACCAAGGCCCTTCTCCTCCCCGATTGATCAGTTTGGCCGGGTGGCCAGCTCTAGGAAGAGTCTTGGTGGTTCCAAACTTCTTCCATTTAAGAATGATGGAGGCCACTGTGTTCTTGGGACCTTCAATAATGCAGACATTTTTTGGTACCCTTCCCCAGATCTGTGCCTCGACACAATCCTCTCAGAGCTCTACGGACAATTCCTTCACCCACATGGCTTAGTTTTTGCTCTGAGATGCACTGTCAACTCTGGGACCTTATATAGACAAGTGTTTGCCTTTCCAAATCATGTCCAATCAATTGAATTTACCACAGGTGGACCCCAATCAAGGTGTAGAAACATCTCAGGGATGATAAATAGAAACAAGATGCACCTGAGCTCAATTTCAACTCATAGCAAAGGGCTGAATACTTATGTAAATGAGGTGTTTCTGTTTTTTATTTGTAATACATTTCCCAAAATTTCTAAAAACCTGTTTTCCCTTTGTCATTGATGAGGGGGAAAAACAATTGTTTAATCAATTTTAAAATAAGGCTGTAATGTAACAAAATGTGGAAAAAGTCAAGGGGTCCGATTACTTTCCGAATGCACTGTATGTCAATGCTACAGTATTCACACCCCTCGACTTTAAAATGTAAATGAGCCACCATGACTCAGATGCGCCCCTTCCCTTTGGACAGTCACTCAGTGGGCCATTACTACACCCTTCCTCCTCTTTTCTGCTAGATTTACCAAGATAAGGCACAGCGGTCTGGCCATAAAATCACTCATATCTGGCCCAGTGCCAGAGGCAGAGCTTTCCCCTGTCACCTCAATTAGCACCCAGTAAGCTCTGCAGGGAGGGACTGCCAAAGCATACAAGAGATACCTGCAAACAAGAGTTACACTACAGTGCACTACTCTGTTACCAATATCTACACTTTCTTTGCGCTTATTAATATCTCATCTACTGATCATGAAGATTAAATATTAATTACTATAACATGCCTGGTTGTGGGCAGTTTTATCTGATGGGGGGGGGAGGGAGGGGGGGGGCCTTAACCCCACCTGTCATGTTTGACTGTTTTCTACACTGTTAAAATGTCTATCTCATGATGTGCTGGACCTGCTGATGAGCATTGTGATATTAAATGCTTCTGACCTTTGACTTCTATCATCCTTTTTTTGCAGACTATATGACAGTGTAAGACATTCCCTAAAGAACAAAGACCAGACAAGGTTGACAAACTGTGCAAATAATTTACGTTTTCTTCCTAAACGCAAAATCCACCAATTCTTCACGTTTTTTCACTAGAAATGATTGCTTATGGGTACCTTAATGTGTGTGTAAAATATTACTGTTCTCCTCTACTGTTTTTTTATTCATAGATTTTAGAAAAAATAACGCTATTTATCCATTCTTTAGATGGAATGGAATGTTCGTATCTTATATATTTGACCGTGACATGCCGTTGTCTCACCAAGCTATCTTAAGCCCAACGGACTAACTGTAGGTCATTATGGATAAGAGCATCTACTAAATTACAAAAATGTCTAACCTACAGATTAACTTACATTTTACTGTACTGTTTATACTGATGTCACAAATGTACAGTTCTTTATTCAAAATGTTGTTTCTGTTACATTTGACTGTGTATAACGTATCAGTACTACTTATTTCTCCGAGAGTGAGGGGGATATTGTTCAGCAAAATAAAATGATTATTTATCTCTGAAATGAAACCATCAAGTGATAGATTTCAAACAAATGCATGTCTGTCATTGAACAACCCCATACCACGATTAGATAGTGAAAAAACACACCAATCTCTTTCATAAATTCTTCATACAATAAAAGTGAATATATCAACATTTAAAAAATATATATTATATAGCGTTTTGTAGTGGTGGAAAAAGTACCCAATTTTCATACTTGAGTAAAAGTAAAGATACCGTAATAGAAAATGAGTCAAGTAAAAGTGAAAGTCCACCAGTAAAATACTACTTGAGTTAAAAGTCTAAAAGTATTTGGTTTTAAATATACTAAGTATCAAAATCAAATGTAATTGCTAAAAAAAAAAGAATTAATCATTTTCAAATTCCTTATACATATACAGTACCAGTCAACAGTTTGGACACACCAACTCATTCAAGGGGTGTTCTTTATTTTGACTATTTTCTACATTATAGAACAATAGTGAAGACTATGAAGTAGCACATATGGAATCATGTAGAAACCAAAAAAGTGTTGAACAAATCAAATATATTTGAGATTCTTCAAAGGTGCCACCCTTTGCCTTGATGACAGCTTTGCACACTCTTGGCATTCTCTCAACCAGCTTCACCTGGAATGCTTTTCCAACAGTCTTGAAGGAGTTCCCACATATGCTGAGCACTTGTTGGCTGCTTTTCCTTCATACTGTGGCCCAACTCATCCCAAACCATCTCAATTGGGTTGAGGTCGGGTGATTGTGGAGGCCAGGTAACCCCCATACTCTAATTCAATTCCCACTCTCCCCACTACATATGGCAGAAAGGTAGGCCTCACTTGAAGCCTGATCAGGAGTTAATGTGCTTTTGAGTGACATCGGCAGAAGCGTTGAGCCAAAATGTGGAGACGAAGTGTGGGTTAAGGTTAGAGTTAGGGACAGGGTTACAGATAAGGTTGAGCTGGGAGTTTATATGAAGTTAGGGTTGAGGCTAGGTTTAGGGTTGAGCCGGGAGTTGATATTAAGTTAGGGTTAGGATTGAGGCTAGGTTTAGGGTTGAGCTGCAATGTGGACATGAAGCTAGGGTTAATGCCTCAACCCTAGACACACTGGCCACCCCTCAGAGTCTGGTTCCTCTCTAGGTTTCTTCCTAGGTTCCTGTCTTTCTATGGAGCTTTTCCTAGCCACCGTGCTTCTACATCTGCATTGCATGCTCTTCTGGGTTTTAGGCTGGGTTTCTGTACAAACATCTGCTGATGTAAAAATGACTTTATAAATAAATGTGACAGATTGCCATAACCCTAACCTTATTCCAATTAACAATTAATTAATTTGCCCCTCTTCCCACTACATGGCAGAAAGTTAGGCCTCGCTTGAAGCCTGAACTAGATTTAATGTGCTTTTGAGTGACATTGGCAGAATGGTTGAGGCTAGAAAGAGAAATCACGCATGGGGTCGTTCAACAGACACTACCAATGAACCCAAGCCTATATCTGACCATGTGAAATGAACTCTTCACATTGAATACTTGGTCCTACAGAGAACAAGGCATTTCTCTCCATAGAAATTACCTATACCCCTCACATAATCATAAAGCTCCGTTAACTGCGATTGAGATAGCTAATCGTCCTTGCACGCAGCCAATTGTGACCTTATAGGGATGCCCTGTGTTGTGGTTCAGCTTCCTGTGGCAAAAGGAAGTGTCTTAATTCATCCTCAACATGGTCCTTCATTCTCTCCCTGTAGTTACACAAAAACACTGTCTTCCATCCTCTGTAGAACGGTCAATTCTTAACGTAAAGACTTGAAACTCAGGGCATCATTAAAGAGGGTCCCCAGGAGGCTGTACATTTAATCCTATGATTACAGAAAGTGACTTAATAGGGGTCATATAGGCAGTTTCAAAGGGTTAAAAAGGTTGAATCTTCCCAAATTGTACATATTTGTGACTGGGGGACCTGGCATATGAAAGTCAATCGACCCAAAATAATGTTTCACCACCATTGGACACAATGGTCTTGCAAGTCAGAAACTAAGAGCATTGTTATGAATTCCTGAATGAATTCAGAAGAGGATATTGGTCTTTTTTTCTTTCTTTTTTTGGACTTGAAACTGTCTGTCTGTCTGTCTGTCTGTCTGTCTGTATGTCTGTATGTCTGTCTGTCTGTCTGTCTGTCTAACTGCTGGCCTGCCTGCCTGCCTGTCTGTCTGTCAGTCTATCGGCCTGTCTGTGGGAGAGTAGAGGGAGAGATAAGAGGAGGGAGAGGCAGGAAAAGAAGGAGGGAGAGAGAATGAAGGGGGAGGAGAGAGAGAAAAAGAGAGAGAGGGAGGGTGAGAGTGGGAGGATTTTTAAAGAAGGGGGAGGGAGTGAAAAGAGAATGAGGGGGTGATAAAGAGGAAGTAAATAGCGAGAGGCAGACATTAAATAAACGAGAAAAACATTAACCTTGTTACATTCATCTTTTCCCAATGACTACAATGTATTGAGAAAAATATCAACCCTGTGACGCTCATCTTTTCCCATTGACTGCAATGTATTAAGAAAAACATTAGCTAATTCGACATTTTACCTTTTTGCAAAAATGTGCCAGGATGACGTTTTCCTATGATATCATGTTGCAAAGCCTGAATACTCATAAACTGCAAACCAGGTCTAACCCTGCACCTCAGTTCCAGTAATAACCAGGTCTACACCTTTGACTGAGTCCCAATACTAATATAACCCAGATCTACACCTGTATATCTCAGCCCAAATAGCCAATTATCTTGGTTCGTATGGGTATGTCCCAGTACTCTGATAAACCAGGTCAACCCTTGTGACTATTCAGCAAAACTCACATAAACCAGGTCTACCATTGTGTAAGAGACACTAAAGACAACTTTTGACATTAAATATTTGTTACGTTATTACACTAATTCAGTTTATGGGTCCATACATGGCCAATTCCCCCTGATTTAAACATGTTGGCGCTAATGGAAAAACCATCTGTAAAATAATCTTGATCAAGTATATCCATTACCCAACTCAACTTCAATCTACTGAAAAAAGCAATCATCTGCTATGATAAAATATATATATTAAATTAGATCACACATGTGACCACTAAGATATGTATATGCCACAAGCATCATGGATTCAATGCATTGAACATGAAGGCACATATGTAAACTAGACCCTTTAAACATTAGATTTACAGAAGACAATATTTAAAAATATATATATTTTTTAAATTAATGTATTTGAAGAGTTTATTCCCAAAACACTGTATTCACCAATTTTTCACATTTGTGTTTTTACATCAGCAATTATTTCTTATGGGTCCCTTCATGTGTGTTTAAAATATTACTGTTCTCAGATGTTGTTTTTATTTTTGGTATGCAAAATGCTATGTATCCTTTGTTTAGCTGTAATGGAATGTTGGTATCCTGTATATTTGACTGTGACAGGTGGTTGTCTCACCTAGCTCTATCTTTAGATGAATGCACTTACTGTAAATCCCTCTGAATAAGAGCATCTGCTAAATGACTCAAATGTCCAATGTATAGACCTCATATTACTGTATTGAATTATTATTTTCTTTTTTAGAAATGTAGTTATTTGTTACATTTGACTGTGTAAAACCTAGTAGTACTACTTCTTCCTCTCAGAGTGAGGTGGATATTTAAAAACAAAAAAAAAACAGGATTATTTGTCTCTCTGAAATGAAACCGTCAAGTGATAGATTGTGAACATACTGATTAGATTGTGGAAAAAAAACACACCAATGAATTTCAGAATTTCTTTAAACAATAAAAGCAAATTTTACAGACAAATTTGGAATGAAACTCTCTTAGTTTTTAAGCTGTTGAATACAGACTTCTGGTGCCAAATTCGTCAGGAAAAGGACACCTTGGAGATTTCTGCTTGTGGTCTTGTGACCATTTTGAGAAATCATATGAAACTTCTCTGAATCATACTAGACACCCTAATATATTGCTTATTTGCTGATAAGTACAACTTTAACTTCTCTAAAACCTTTAAAGTACCAAAATATTTTTCTCACTGTTGTGACTGATGAGATTAAATGGGTTAAAGGCTGTTGGCACATCTAGAAATAAGACCTCATTCTTACGCAGTCAAAAAAAGAAAGAAGTGAAGAACAACTGCTTTAAACACTTACTCTTGGGGTGGAAGAGGACAGCTCCTACTAATAAAAAATAGTGATTTGGATCAGGGAATATTTTGTTTGCAGGACATAAAAACGAAGTGGTGTGTCTGCTCCTGTGATATTAAATACAGTATGACTGCTGTATTTAATAAACGGATACCTTTCTGAGTATGTATCACATTTCATTCCAACAGACCATAGCTCATCTCACAGGTCCAAATCCATTTTGGACTTCAGAACTGTGTCATGGCAGTCAACCTATCCTGAGTGAATTCTCTTGCACAATTAAACAATATGCCCCAATGAGCAACAGACCTGTCTCGAACAAGTCCCCATGACAATTCAATGGAACTCAAGAGAAGTCATGTTGAATAACAGAATGCAGTTTCATTTCATTACCTGAAAAACACACGATACACCGACTGCAACAACAACAACAACAAAAAACGGTTCATGTGTGTTTCTGCACGTACTGTATTTCAGCTATCATCCTCAATTTCTCATGAACTGAAAATCTCATTTTCAATATAAACCAGATTAGTCAACAAAACATCACGGCGTTCTCTCTGGGACAGATTATGGTTTGTCATGATCCGAAAGAAGACCAGGTGACCTTTCACCTGCACTGAGACAACAAGGACAATATGGAATACCTGAAGATTTAGATGTTACACAAACATGCAATAATACACATGTGTTTATGATAGGCCTTTGAACAATCATAGCCAGCATTTGTATCGACACTTGTCTAACATCAATGTGTTCCTTCATTGCATATACAAGGAAGGTACAGTACGTCTTCACTGCAAAGTATTCACCTCCCTACAATGGGTGGGGATAAACTCCTTATGTTTACTTTGCAAAGCGCCTTGTGATACTATTGCAATTTCAAAGACAACTGCCTGCTGCATAACATAACACTGATATGCTGGATCGGAGCCAAACATTACCATTGGAAATAATTGCTCAATTTAGAAAATCTTTACTCCAAATTCTATACTCTGATACTCATTAGTGTTGCAAGAAGCAGGACTTTTAAAAAGGCGGTAGAGGTGGTTAATTAAAACGAGGTAAATAACTTTCCCGCAAGTTGGATACTCTCACTGACAAAGTGCAAGGGGGTTATTTTTCATAATCATCCATCCTCCACCTCACCATCACCATTGTTATTGTTCTCGCCTGTTGTAGCACTACCGGTCAGTGAGTTGTAGAGATTACTGAGTCCAAAGGCTAACTAAGTACGGGTATTTATCAACAGACCAGAAATCTCACAAATATTTCCTCACTCATTGACTGCAGTATACTGATCTCATTATAGCAGATTAACGCTGGGAAATGGAATAGACATCGCACTGTGGTCCCAGTCTGACACTGGTGCACAGTGGTACAGTCCACTAGTGTTAGACTGAGGGTCAGAAAGCGCTCATGACCATCAACATATAATATCATATATGGATGCCATTATAAATAGAACGCAACATAAATATTTCAACCCTGAGAAAATATTCCAACCGGTAAAAACATGAATGTTACTCACCTTATACATGCATCCGTATAATCAGAGTTTGCAACCCTTTAAAGCAAACGACAACACAATTCATGTATTGTAATTTTATAACATTGCATGGGTTTGACTGCATATGAAATTGACATTTTGTTTAAATATTTGTCGACAACCGTAATTGAAAGTTGTAAAATAGATAGAATGCAAGCCGGTTGTGCAAAAATATAATAACACAGATACTTTGACATTGCAATAGGCTTACCATACCTTCATTCCGACTCCCGGTTCTGGAATTTGTCGAGTAATATTAGAATGATGACCATTGCAAGGGCACAAGGAATCACACCATTACGTCTTCCCTCTCAGAAGCTCTCTGTGTATTTGCAGAATGAGCATAACGCAACGTACAAGTCACCCTGGACCAATCAGCAAATAACCTGAGGTACGGTTATCTTTACCAGCCAATCGCCTTTTCAATTGCCGCATAGTAGGCGTTCTAAACTATCCTTAGACACGCGCACGTCTTGATACGGGCAACCCGCCGTGCACTATCGATATTTAATTTAGATATTGGGAATTTATGAAACGCTGTTTCAGCATTTTTTATTAAGATGTTAACTTGATTATGTTGCAACATGTTTAGGGGTGAACATGAAACTAGTGCACAGTGCACAGGTGAGTTATATCTCAGTAGGCTATGATTTCATTTTAGCCAAACACAGAGCCATCGAACACACCTGTGGCTTCATATCTGCGGATCACTTCACTGCACTAGAAGTCTATAACAAATTATAGAGCCTAGTGAAGCTCTGAATGGTCATTTGATTCGCCTATGATTATCAGTAATGCATACACAAAACATACTTCTTTGGGAAACAGTATCTACTATATTTTGCATGATTTTCATCTGATGTCTTGAATAAGTATTATTTCACAAAACTCTTAAACAGATCACTTAATCTCTAAAACCAATGTCAAATAAATGTGAGGCTATGCATCTGGCTCTACAAACTTCAAAGTAGGAGGGGAAACAAGTGTGTGTTTGTGTGTGTGTCAGGGTGATCAGAAATGCAAATGGACCCTAGGCTTGCAGATGCTGAGAGAGAGAGAGAGAGAGAGAGAGAGAGAGAGAGAGAGAGAGAGAGAGAGAGAGAGAGAGAGAGAGAGAGAGAGAGAGAGAGAGAGAGAGAGATGCTGCAATGGAGAGATTACAGCACAACAAAACATTAGGCCTACACAAAAGAGAACAAGTAAATAAACAAACCTATGCAGACAGCATTAGTCATACAAAGAATAATCCATGCACAGAAAGGTGCATATGTACACTATAACCCACAACCTGCAAAAATCACATACTTCAGAAGTTGCTTTTTTTTTAAACTTCTTATGGGTAGACAGTAAGCCTGTCCAAAATCAATTTAGCCTGTTCCAAATATTAGGGACATTTGTACCATAAATTGTCCCTACAACAAAAAGCTATTTATACAGTGCCTTCAGAAAGTATTCATACACTATCTCTTCACGTATTCTACATTTTGTTGTGTTACAGCCTGATTTCAAAATGGATTAAATAGATTTTTTTCTCTCTCATCCATCTAAACACAATATCCCATGACAAAGTGAAAAGATGTTTTGAGAAATCTTAGCAAATGTATTGAAATGAAATAGATAAATATCTAATTTACAAACACATTCACAGCCCTGAGTCAATACTTTGTAGACGCACCTTTGGCAGCGATTACAGCTGTGAATCTTTCTGGGTAAGTCTCTAAGAGCTTTCCACACCTGCATTGTGCAACATTTGCCCATTATTCTTTAAAAAATTATTCAAGCTCTGTCAAATTGGTTGTTGATCATCACTAGACAACCATTTTGAGGCCTTGCCATGGAATTTCAAGTAGATTTAAGTCAAAACTATAACTAGGCTACTCAGGAACATTCAATGTGGTCTTGGTAAGCAACTCCAGTGTATACTTGGCCTTGTGTTAATTTCTTTGCCACATTTTTTGCAGTTTTACGTTAGTGCCTTATTGCAAACAGGATGCATGTCTTGGAATATTTGTATTCTGTACAGGCTTCCTTCTTTTCACTCTGTCAATTACATTAGTATTGTGGAGTAACTACAATGTTGTGAAACTATCCTCAGTTTTCTTCTATTGCAGCCATTACACTCTGTATATGTTTTAAAGTCACCATTGGCCTCATGATACAATCCCTGAGTGGTTTCCTTCCTCTACGGCAACTGAGTTTGGAAGGACGCCTGTATCTTTGTACAGTTGTGGCCAAAAGTTTTGAGAATGACACAAATATTAATTTTCACAAAGTTTGCTGCTTTAGTGTCTTTAGATATTTTTGTCAGATGTTACTATGGAATACTGAAGTATAATTACAAGCATTTCATAAGTGTCAACGGCTTCTATTGACAATAACATGAAGTTGATGCAAAGAGTCAGTATTTGCAGTGTTGACCCTTCTTTTTCAAGACCTCTGCAATCCGCCCTGGCATGCTGTCAATCAACTTCTAGATATCATTTTTGCCTTATGTTCCTGGATGGTTGGGAGAAGTTGCTCTCAGGGGATGTATTGGTACCATTCTTTATTCATGGCTGTGTTCTTGGGCAAAATTGTGAGTGAGCCCACTCCCTTGGCTGAGAAGCAACCCCACACATGAATGGTCTCAGGATGCTTTACTGTTGGCATGACACAGGACTGATGGTAGCGCTCACCTTGTCTTCTCTGGACAAGCTTTTTTCCGGATGCCCCAAACAATCGGAAAGGGGATTCATCAGAGAAAAGGACTTTACCCCAGTCCTCAGCAGTCCAATCCCTGTACTTTCAGCATAATACCAGTCTGTCCCTGATGTTTTTCCTGGAGAGAAGTGGCTTCTTTGCTGCCCTTCTTGACACCAGGCCATCCTCCAAAAGTCTTCACCTCACTGTGCGTGCAGATGCACTCACACCTGCCTGCTGCCATTCCTGAGCAAGCTCTGTACTGGTGGTGCCCCAATCCCGCAGCAGAATCAACTTTAGGAGACGGTCCTGGCGCTTGCTGAATTTTCTTGGGTGCCCTGAAGCCTTCTTCACAACAATTAAACCGCTCTCCTTGAAGTTCTTGATGATCCGATAAATGGTTGATTTAGGTGCAATCTTACTGGCAGCAATATCCTTGCTTGTGAAGCTTTTTTTGTGCAAAGCAAAGATGACGGCACGTGTTTCTTTGCAGGTAACCATGATTGACAGAGGAAGAACAATGGTTCCAAGCACCACCCTCTTTTTGAAGCTTCCAGTCTGTTATTCGAACTCAATCAGCATGACAGAGTGATCTCCAGCCTTGTCCTCGTCAACACTCACACCTGTGTTAAGGAGAGAATCACTGACATGATGTCAGCTGGTCCTTTTGTGGCAGGGCTGAAATGCGGTGGAAATGTTTATTTGGGCATTCAGTTCATTTGCATGGTAAAGAGGGACATTGCAATTAATTGCAATTCATCTGATCACTCTTCAGAATGTTCTGGAGCATATGCAAATTGCCATCATACAAACTGAGGCAGCAGACTGTGAAAATTAATATTTGTGTAATTCTCAAAACTTTTGGCCACGACTGTAGTGACTGGGTGTATTGATACACCATCTAAAGTGTAGTTAATAACTTTACCATGCTCAAAGGGATATCCATCTTCTAATAGGTGCCCTTCTTTGCGAGGCATTGGAAAACTTCCCTGGTCTTTGTGGTTGAATCTGTTTTTGAAATTCACTGCTCGACTGAGGGACGTTAAAGATACAGTAATTATATATATATATATATATATATATATACAGTGCCTAGCGAAAGTATTCGGCCCCCTTGAACTTTGCGACCTTTTGCCACATTTCAGGCTTCAAACATAAAGATATAAAACTGTATTTTTTTGTGAAGAATCAACAACAAGTGGGACACAATCATGAAGTGGAACGACATTTATTGGATATTTCAAACTTTTTTAACAAATCAAAAACTGAAAAATTGGGCGTGCAAAATTATTCAGCCCCCTTAAGTTAATACTTTGTAGCGCCACCTTTTGCTGCGATTACAGCTGTAAGTCGCTTGGGGTATGTCTCTATCAGTTTTGCACATCGAGAGACTGACATTTTTTCCCATTCCTCCTTGCAAAACAGCTCGAGCTCAGTGAGGTTGGATGGAGAGCATTTGTGAACAGCAGTTTTCAGTTCTTTCCACAGATTCTCGATTGGATTCAGGTCTGGACTTTGACTTGGCCATTCTAACACCTGGATATGTTTATTTTTGAACCATTCCATTGTAGATTTTGCTTTATGTTTTGGATCATTGTCTTGTTGGAAGACAAATCTCTGTCCCAGTCTCAGGTCTTTTGCAGACTCCATCAGGTTTTCTTCCAGAATGGTCCTGTATTTGGCTCCATCCATCTTCCCATCAATTTGAACCATCTTCCCTGTCCCTGCTGAAGAAAAGCAGACCCAAACCATGATGCTGCCACCACCATGTTTGACAGTGGGGATGGTGTGTTCAGGGTGATGAGCTGTTGCTTTTACGCCAAACATTGTTGCCAAAAAGTTCAATTTTGGTTTCATCTGACCAGATCACCTTCTTCCACATGTTTGGTGTGTCTCCCAGGTGGCCTGTGGCAAACTTTAAATTAAACTTTTAATGGATATCTTTAAGAAATGGCTTTCTTCTTGCCACTCTTCCATAAAGGCCAGATTTGTGCAATATACGACTGATTGTTGTCCTATGGACAGAGTCTCCCACCTCAGCTGTAGATCTCTGCAGTTCATCCAGAGTGATCATGGGCCTCTTGGCTGCATCTCTGATCAGTCTTCTCCTTGTATGAGCTGAACGTTTAGAGGGATGGCCAGGTCTTGGTAGATTTGCAGTGGTCTGATACTCCTTTCATTTCAATATTATCGCTTGCACAGTGCTCCTTGGGATGTTTAAAGCTTGGGAAATATTTTTGTATCCAAATCCGGCTTTAAACTTCTTCACAACAGTATCTCGGACCTGCCTGGTGTGTTCCTTGTTCTTCATGATGCTGTCTGCGCTTTTAACGGACCTCTGAGACTATCACAGTGCAGGTGCATTTATACGGAGACTTGATTACACACAGGTGGATTGTATTTATCATCATTAGTCATTTAGGTCAACATTGGATCATTCAGAGATCCTCACTGAACTTCTGGAGAGAGTTTGCTGCACTGAAAGTAAAGGGGCTGAATAATTTTGCACGCCCAATTTTTCAGTTTTTGATTTGTTAAAAAAGTTTGAAATATCCAATAAATGTCGTTCCACTTCATGATTGTGTCCCACTTGTTGTTGATTCTTCACAAAAAAATACAGTTTTATATCTTTATGTTTGAAGCCTGAAATGTGGCAAAAGGTCGCAACGTTCAAGGGGGCCGAATACTTTCGCAAGGCACTGTATATACATATATACAATTATATATATATATATATACAATTACTCTATCTTTAACATCATTCGAGCAGTGAATTTCAAAACAGATTCAACCATATATATATATATTTATATATATATATATATTTACATATATATCTTCCTCCCCCATGTCCCATTGCTGCAACTCCCGTACGGACTCGGGAAAGGCGAAGGTCGAGAGCCACACAACCCTTCTTGACACACTGCTCGCTTAACCTGGAAGCAAGCCGCACCAATGTGTCGGAGGAAACATCGTACAACTGCCGACTGAAGTCAGCGTGCCTATGCCCGGCCCTCCACAAGGAGTCGCTAGAGCGCAATGGAACAAGGACATCTTGGCCGGCAAACCCTCTCCTAACCCAGACAATTTAGATTTTTTAAAAAATCAAAAATTATCTCCAGCATCATGACAAAATGTAATTTAATTATAAAACGACACATTGTCTCTCGGCCCCGTGGCAAAATGTGTTGAAATGCAGGAAGTTAGCTGTTTTCCTTTTTTAAAAAAAAATCTGTTTTCCTAAAAGGGTGTTATCCCTGGGGTGGAGCTAAAAGTAAATACAAAGGATACAACTGAAGAAACAGAGTGATTGGTGCATGCCAACTGACCCATATAGGTCAACTGTCCCTATTGTTCTTTGAAGAAAACTCTTTCCCTTCTCACTTAGCCTATTTTGGGGTAATGCAAGATACCCTGTAAGAGCCTTCGTTCCCAAAGTCATGCAGTGTGATAAATGCTAAAATATTTGGACATGTGTCAAGTGTATGTAGAATGAGGACTTCTGTACCAGTTGAGATTCAAATAGGATGTATCAAATTACATGGCAACAGAAGTACTGAAAAAGACAGAATTGGGAAAATAAAATCTTACCCTAACCCTAACCTTAACCCTACCTTCATGTCCACATTCCGGTTCAACACCAACCCCAACCCCAGCCTCAACCTAAACGCCTTGCCCTAGCCCCATCCCTAACCCTACACAGTGAACGTGAATGCTGAGGAAAAGACCCATGTAAGATATGGCTCACAATACAGTACACTCTAACGGCCATACGGTGGCACTGTATGCATGGTAAATGCTGTGAGAATGCCTTTGGTGCTGATAAAGTATACCGAAAACATAGCAGTTTGTTGAGTGTTTGTTGAGTGTAGGTCTCCATGGGGCTGTTTTGGACCAAGACTTTCAAATCTCAGCCAAAGACCTGACCCGTGGCTATTGTGGCAAATAAATACTCAACTACTCCCCCTCACTGCCTCCCAAGTGGATCACTCTGACCTCCTGAGGGGTCTGTAAAGAGTACAGCAACACTGTAGTAGGCCAAAACATCGGCTAACAAACACAAATCAAAAGTGAGAGTGGGGTTTCTTTGTTCCTGGCCCTCATAGAGGTTTACTGTGAAGTGAGAAACAACTCCAACTAGATACAGCTTACCTTAAAGATGATCTTGTTATTCTGATGCGTATAAAAAGCTATTCAGGAGACTTTCAGATGCCATTGGCATATCTCTGTGTTATTACTGGCCCCAATATGGAAAGCGTTTTGATTTGAACATGGGACAGAGTTATGCTAAGTGGGATCACCACCTCAAGTCTAAACCAGAAACCCCCAAACACATATCCAGGGCCTGGCACCATGGTTATTATAGTTTTGTGTTTTTACATTTGTTTTAATTTATATCAGTGTAAAGATTTTTATTTGATATTCATTTTAGTTTCAGTTTACTACAATAACCTTGCATGACGCCACTATCTCGCAGAGTTTACTGGAAGCAGAGCACTCTGTTAACAGGAAAGGACACATGGGTTATCGTAAAACAAACTCCAAAGTGTTGACATCCTTTTTATTTATTTTTTATTTTTATTTTTTTAGGGGGTTGGATCAGCTTTAATATTGCAGATAGAGTGTGGCTTCCATCAATGTAATTGTCTGCATAATTTCCAATCCCCCATATATTTTTTGTGGGAAATACATATATATATACACACTTATATACAGTACCAGTCAAAAGTTTGGACATACCTACTTATTTCAGGGGTATTCTTTATTTTTTACTATTGTCTACGTTGTAGTATAATAGTGAAGACATCAAACTATGAAATAACACATATGGTATCATGTAGTAACCAAAAACGTGTTAAACCAATACAAATATATTTTGCATTTGAAATTCTTCAAAGTAGCCACCTTTTGCCTTGATGACAGCTTTGCACACTCTTGGCATTCTCTCATCCAACTTCATGTGGAATGCTTTTCCAAAAGTCTTGAAGGAATTGCTACATGTGCTGAGCACTTGTTGGATGCTTTTCCTTCACTCTGCGGTCCAACTCATCCCAAACCATCTCAATCAGGTTGAGGTCGGGTGATTGTGGAGGCCAGGTCATCTGATGCAGCACTGCATCACTCTCCTTGGTCAAATAGCCCTTACACAGCATGGAGGTGTTTTGGGTCATTGTCCTGTTGAAAACAAATGATAGTCCCACTAAGCGCAAACCAGATGGCGTTTTGCTGCAGAATTCTGTGGTAGCCATGCTGGTTAAGTGTGCCTTGAATTCTAAATAAATCACAGACAGTGTCACCAGCAAAGCACCCCCACACATCACACCTCCTCCTCCATGCTTCACGGTGGGAACCTCACATGCGGAGATCATCAGTTCACCTACTCTGCATCTCATAAAGACACTGCGGTTGGAACCAAAAATCTCACATTTTGACTCATCAGACCAAAGAACAGATTTCCACCAGTCTAATGTCCATTACTTGTGTTTCTTGGCCCAAGCAAGTCTCTTCTTATTATTGGGGTCCTTTAGTAGTGTTTTTATTGCAGCAATTCAACCATGAAGACCTGATTCACGCAGTCTCCTCTGAACAGTTGATGTTGAGACGTGTCTGTTACTTGAGCTCTGTGAAGCATTTATTTGGGCTGCAATTTCTGAGGCTGGTAACTCTAATGAACTTATCCTCTGCAGCAGAGGACTCTACAAATTGATTGGAGTCCACCTGTGATACATTCAATTAATTGTACATGATTTAGAAAGGCAAACACCTGTCTCTATAAGGTTCCAGAGTTGACAGTGCATGTCAGAGCAAAAACCAAGCCATGAGGTTGAAGGAATTGTACGTAGAGTTCCGAGACAGGATTGTATCGAGGCACAGAACTTGGGAAGGGTACCAAAAACTGTCTGCAGCATTGAAGGGCCCCAAGAACACAGTGGCCTCCACCATTCTTAAATGGAAGAAGTTTGTAACCATCAAAACTCTTCCTATAGTTGGCCACCCGGACAAACTGATCAATCGGGGAGAAGGGCCTTGGTCAGGAAAGTTAACAAGAACCCGATGGTCACTCTGACAGAGCTCCAGAGTTCCTCTGTGGGGAAGGGATAGCTTTCCAGAAGGACAACCATCTCTGCATCACTCTACCAATCAGGCCTTTATGATAGAGTGGCCAGATGGAAACCACTCCTCAGTAAAAGGCACATGACAGCCCGCTTGGAGTTTTCCAAAGGCACATTCCCTGCGGTGAAGCATGGTGGTGGCAGCATCATGCTGTGGGGATGTTTTTCAGCAGTAGGGACTGGGAGACTAGTCAGGATCAAGGAAAAGATGAATGAAGCAAAGTACAGAGAGATTCTCGATGAACACCTGCTCCAGAGCGCTCAGGACCTCAGACTTGGGCGAAGGTTCACGTTCCAACAGGACAACGACCCTAAACACACAGCCAAGACATTGCAGGAGTGGCTTCGGAACTCTGAATGTCCTTGAGTGGCCCAGCCAGAGCCCGGACTTGAACCCGATCAAAAACCCCTGGAGAGACCTGAAAATAACTGTGCAACGACTCTCCCAATCCAACCTGACAGAGCTTGAGAGGATCTACAGAGAAGAATGGGAGAAGCTCTCCAAATACAAGTGTGCCAAGCTTGTAGTGTCATACCCAAGAAGCCTCAAGACTGTAATCGCTGCTAAAGGTGCTTCAACAAAGTGCTGAGTAAAGGGTCTGAATACTTACGTAAATGTGATATTTAATTTTTGTTTTGTGCAAATATAAAAAATGTACATTTCTTGCTTCGTCATTATGGGGTATTGATGTGGAAAAAAACGATTGAATACATTTTAGAATAAGGCTGCAACCTAACAAAATGTTGAAAACGTCAAATACTTTCCTAATGCACTGTATGTATTTTCAAAGAAGCGTGGATCTTCATTGTTTGGACCGTATAGATTAATCAGCCAAATCTGTTTATGGTCCAATAACATATTTAAAATAAACCATCTACGTTTGCAAATCTGTTTGAGCAATTTGCAGTCGGATCAATTAATCATCACCCCTTTTGAGTTTCTTTGCCTATCCGAGAAGTACATTTCGCACCCCCAGTACTTTCTCCACACAACTTCATCTAAAATATTTGAATGAGTTCCCTGTAAACAATAGATACTAGATTCCTTCTTTTTTAGCAAGGTAAATACTGATCGTCTTTTCTTATTATCTGCTAAGCCATTACAATTTTATCTGGCTATACTTATTTCACCATTTGCCATAATGAGACACAAGTTTCAATTATTTTTATCATAATATATGTTTGTGAACTTACCATTAAAAAGTACCATAATGATTGACTGTCCATGGTATTTGCACTGCTACTGAGTAAACCTTAAATTGTTCTTCACCATTCCACCCGCTAAAACCTCCATCCCAAATTGAATTGTCGTCCAAGAGACTGGCAGACCACCCCTGTTCACTTGTATTCTAGGGCCTTTGAGAGATTGGGACCCATCATTTAAAAAGAGCACACAGTGCCACCCACAGAACAGAAGCGGATTAACTGCCAAAATAATTTCCTATGCACTCACCTCCATTGTACTGTATACAGCTAATAAAAAATATACACGCTGTATATAAAAAATATTGCATATTTTAATTTATTTCCACAATTAACGAATAATATGCGTCATAATGTTGGCTGTTTTATTTTATTTCACCTTTATTTAACCAGGTAGGCTAGTTGAGAACAAGTTCTCATTTACAACTGGCCAAGATAAAGCATAGCAGTGTGAACAGATAACAACACAGAGTTACACATGGAGTAAACAATAAACAAGGCAATAACACAGTAGAAAAAAAAGAAAGAGTCTATATACATTGTGTGCAAAAGGCATGAGGAGGTAGGCAAATAATTACAATTTAGCAGATTAACACTGGAGTGATAAATGATCAGATGGTCATGTGCAGGTAGAGATACTGGTGTGCAAAAGAGCAGAAAAGTAAATAAATAAAAACATTATGGGGATGAGGTAGGTGAATTGGGTCGGCAATTTACCGATGGACTATGTACAGCTGCAGCGATCGGTTAGTTGCTCAGATAGCAGATGTTTAAAGTTGGTGAGGGAGATATGAAGGATTGTTACTTTTAACCAGGATTGGCATTACAAAAATTACATTTTTGGCAAACAATTATTGTGGTTCATCCTGTATTATCCCTAATATCACTACCCCATTAGAAGAGTTGTGGGATAAACACACACACACACACACACACACACACACACACACACACACACACACACACACACACACACACACACACACACACACACACACACACACACACACACACACACACACTCCCCACACTTCCCCCCATAAACAACCACAAGCTCAGATGTTCAACTGTTGTTCCATCCCCGAGCCCAACTCAAGAGAAGACTTGATGTGCGAATGCATACAGTTGTAGCTGTTTGAGAAGGCTGACCACATTTATCTTTCTGTCTTGGCTGCGTATAGGCTACTTTCAATAGGACTATAAAACAGATAAGGATTTTTCCTTAGTGTGTGGGTCGCTCAAGTGGGTGTCTAGGGTAAAGGGTTGGGGACTGCTCCATCATGATAAGACAATAAATAAATAAACTATATGTATAATCTATTTTAAAATGTATATCCCATATCAAATCAAATCAAAGTTTATTTGTCACGTGAGCTGAATAGAACATTTTCCGTTTTGACCTGACAGTGAAATGCTTACTTACAGGCTCTAACCAATAGTGCAAAAAAGTTATTAGGTGAACAATAGGTAGGTATAGAAATAAAACAACAGTAAAAAGACAGGCTATATACAGTAGCGAGGCTATAAAAGTAGCGAGGCTTCATACAGATACCGGTTAGTCAGGCTGATTGAGGTAGTATGTACATGTAGATATGGTTAAAGTGACTATGCATATATGATGAACAGAGAGTAGCAGTAGCGTAAAAGAGGGAGGGGGGCACACAATGCAAATAGTCCAGGTAGCCATTTGATTACCTGTTCAGGTGTCTTATGGCTTGCGGGTAAAAACAGTTGAAAAGCCTTTTTGTCCTAGACTTGGCACTCCGGTACCGCTTGCCATGCGTAGTAGAGAGAACAGTCTATGACTGGGTAGGCTGGGGTCTTTGACCATTTTTAGGGCCTTCCTCTGACATCGCCTGGTGTAGAGGTCCTGGATGGTAGGCAGTTTAGCCCCAGTGATGTACTGCGCCGTACACACTACCCTCTGTAGTGCCTTGCGGTCAGAGGCCGAGCAATTGCCGAATCAGGCAGTTAAATTGAAAGCTCTCTCTCTCTCACAACTCCAAGTCGCAGACACACATAGGCTCTGGCATTTGCAACCATTTTCCGTTTTGACTCACTTAACTCCAGACTTTTCCAAACACAAAAACACACACCGCACCTTCCATCACAATACACCCGCCCATACCCACATACAGTGCCTTCTATATCCTCTGTTCGCTGTGCTTTTATCCTTACCATGTTGATTCCTACCTAAATTCGGGCCCCTAAGTATTTTTGTGTTCCAGATGTATTATTTCAATAATTATCCTTTCTTCTGAGGCTGTCTTTTATCTATTTCTAAATATTATGAATAGAAAGTCGAATACTAATTATTTTACAACATTCCCTATCTTGAATGGTGTAGTGTATTTTTAGTTTATTTCTTTATCAATTGTTGTATTTGATTGTTTTTATATAAATTATTACAATCCCTACCATGGATAGTATTGAGTGTTCCATTATTCAACTCTTCTATGGGATTTTTTAGAATAGCCATGGAGTATTCTTGGAGTCTCGGGAACAGTTGGTTCCCAGCTAGCACAGTGGATCTGGGCCAATTCCGGCTGAGAGTCAGACTCGGCCGATGTTATGTGGCCCTAGTCTGGGCCGCCTTCAGCAGTATTACTTATGGCCACGATGCGGGGATTGAGCTCAGGCCGATTCCGGTGTGAGTTATCTGGCCCAAATGTATAACTTGGGGCTCGGGCCGTTGGGTGCTACTCTCTGGCAGATGATTACACGGGCTGCTTTACATAACATTTCATTATTTATTTATTGTTTCGTATTTTCTCATTGTTTCTGTGATTTAAAAATACAATTAACATTTAAATTAAATTCTTTAAAAGTCCTGTTTAAGTAGTATTTTAGTATTTTGATACTTTGTGCAAGGCAATTGATAAGCTTTAAAAACTTTGTGGCTGGAGCCCCGGTCTAAGACACTGCACCGCAGTACAAACTGCGTTGCTACAGATGCTAGTTTGATACCCATGCCGGCCGCGACCGGGAGACCCATAGGGTGATGCACAATTGGAGTTAGGGGAGGGTTTGGCAGGTCGGGATGTCCTTGTCCCATCGTGCTGTAACGACTCCTGTGGTGGGCCAGGCGCATGCATGCTGACATGGTCACCAGGTGTTTCCTCCGACATAATTTTTTGGGAGGGTGGATGGGAATAATTTGTATGCATGAAATGTACAATAGTAATATTTAAAATGACTAAATTGAGCAATTTTGCATACGTTTATTTAAATTTGCATATGGATGCTTCTGGGGGAATTTTCGTAAGACGCCGGCAAAGTTCGGCTGAATTCCGGTAGACGGAAACGGCCAGATGTACTTGGGCCAATTCTGGGCAGTGATTCATTTTGATTCTGGGCCGAGTCCGACACCCGATTCCGGGCCGATTCAATCAGTTCCTGCCCCCGGAAGACGGCCGCTTCAGGGCCGATTCCTCATTGCTAGCTGGGTTATCAATAAAAAGTTTATTGACTACGAGAGCTACACGTTTTCCTTTAAGTTTATTCACCTTGAAGAGTGGTTACAGAAATGTGTGCCGTTCTGCAATTTACTTGGGGAACTGATCATTAATTCCTATTTTCATGCAAGAATAGAATAGGATTTTATCAGGTCTTGGAATTTCAGTCTTTTTCTGGCTTTGTTTCATGCCCTGTTGGTTTAACATGCTGCTAAACCCCTCGATAAGAGGCTTTCTTCTCCCCCAAAGTAAGCCTGATTGGTTTGAATCAAAAAACACTGGAGCTGTGCAGGGCAACCTTGGTGAACAACCCCATCATCCATCTCTCTTGTTCCTTCCTGTCAGAATTGTGAAACTGGGGCCATGGGAAACCGAGATTGAGTAATTAGGTGCAACTAACAAAACACTCTCACATACACAGACATAAACACACATAACTACATACACATGCAGGCACTCACAAGCTGTGTTGTTATGAATATGTTTTTTTTGGAACTGTTTGTCTCTTAGTTTTACTGGTAATGTTTATCTTGTCATAGTGTCATGTGTTTATGAGATTGAATAAACAGCTTGCGTTGCACCAGGGTAAATCAACAGACTTTTCCTGTCTCGTTAATAGTGAACCAGTCCTGCCTCTCTGGATTTCAGGTCAGCGAGGGGTTGCATTGTAGCGATGGTTTCTGACCATCCATATTTATTTTACTAGGAAAGTCAGTTAAGAACAAATTCTTATTTACAATGACAGCCTAGGAACGGTGGGTTAACTGCCTTATTCATGGGCAAAATGACAAACTGACACCATTACATTGCAACATTAGAGCAAAGATAACACATAAACAGAAAAGAGTAAAGTGAAACAACACATTGTTTTATTTATACCACCAGACATTAATACATGTGAATATGTTCATATACCCAAAGACAGTGTGAAGTAAAAAAAATACAAATAAAGTATGAAGTGCTTTTCACATTGCGATTACTCCTTGACATGACAAGTTATTTCCCTTTGCTTATCCACAGTCAAAGAGGAGTGCAATTGCATTGCATTAAACATATTTTTAGACTGCAGGGCTAGAATTCCATGAACTGCTTCTTCCAGTAACTCTTCCTTGACAGGGAGAGTGCCCCCGCATTACTATGTTCACTACTAAATGAGGAAGTATGGGTACAATTAGTGTGAGGTTGACCTGTTAAACCCCGGTGCAAAGCCCATTCTGTTCACTGACCTCTGGCCCCTAACTGTACACATCCAAGGGATGGAGAATAATAGGTCTGTGGGGGCTTGACTGACCATAAACAACAAGTGGTGTGTTGTGTCCTCTCAGAATAATTAGAAAGGCTCACATAGGACACTTTAAAATGGACATTGTGCTGAATTATGTGACAAATGAAAACATCTTACGAATGGGCAGAGGTGACCTAAAATATCACTAATGTCATATTGTGTGTTATTTTGTGACGTCATTAAAAATGTTATAAAGGAAATACTGTAACTTGAAGAGTACACACACTATATGTGTGAAGTGTTCATCCGATGCATTGTGTATTAAATATGAAAAATTATGAAAGTGTTTTTTTTTTAAGAGAGGGACATAATTTGAGGAGCCATAAGAGATAATAGATAATAGATAAAAGTCTAGCCCCTGAGTGATGTCAGAGAGCATGTCAGCCTGATGGAACCTCCCTTTTGAATGAACTGTATAAAATGATGGGTTAAGAATTAACATATCAGACCACGTTTAACCTCTCTTGGGTAGGGGGCAGTATTTTCACGTCCGGATGAAAAGCGTGCCCAAAGTACTCAGCCTGTTAGGCCCAGAAGCTAGGATATGCATATAATAGATTTGGATCGAAAACATTCCACAGTTTCTAAAACTGTTAAAATTATGTCTGTGAGTATAACAGAACTGACATGGCAGGCGAAACGCCGAGGACAAACCACCCCAAAAAAAGCTAAATTCAGCCTACCTCTATTTTCAATGGCTATCACTTTAATTATAAGGCCAAGTCCTCCCAGATTGCAGTTCCTAGGGCAGTTCCTTCCACTAGATGTCAACAGTCTTTAGAGAAAGAGTCTCAGGCTGTTTTTTTGAAAAAATGAGCCAAAAATTGTAGTTTTTCTAGGTGGCTCCCTTTTTGACTGTAGTGTTTCCAAGCGTGTGGAAGTTCTTTGGTATTTTTCTCCGGTAAAGACAATAACGATTCTCCGTCTTAAATTGTATCGTTTATTTGCTTATTAGGGTACCGAAGGTTTGAGTATAAACGTAGTTTGACTTGTTTTGAAAAGTTTGTTAGTAACATTTGGGATTCATTTTGTATGCATTTTGATGGAGGGAAACTGTATGGATTATTGACTGAAGCGCACCAGCTAAACTGAGTTTTTATGGATATAAAGAAGGACATTATCGAACAAAAGGACCCTTTGTGATGTAGCTGGGACCGTTTGGAGTGCCAACAGAAGAAGATCATCAAAGGAAAGGCATTTTTTATGTTGCTATTTCTGACTTTCGTGTCTCACCTGCCTGGTTGAAATATGTTTTTCATGTGTTTGTATGCAGGGCGCTGTCCTCAGATAATCGCATGGTTTGCTTTCCCTGTGAAGCCTTTTTGAAATCTGACACCGCGGCTGGACTAAGAAGAAGTTAAGCTTTATTTTGATGTATTACACTTGTGATTTTATGAAAGTTAAATATTTATAATACTGTGGTTTGAATTTCACGCTCTGCAATTTCACCGGATGTTGGCCAGGTGGGACGCTATCATCCCACCTGACCATAAGAAGCTTTAGGGTACCTGAGGATTGATTAGAAATGTTGTTTGACTTGTTTGGACGAAGTTTATTGGTAACTTTTGGGATTCATTTGTATGCATTTTGAACGAGGGAAACAGGTGGATTACTGAATCAAGCACGCCAACTAAACTTACTTTTTTGGGATATAAAGAAGAACTTTATCGAACAGAACAACCATTTGATGTGTAGCTGGGACCCTTGGGATTGCAAACAGAGGAAGATCTTCAAAGGTAAGTGATTTATTTTAGCGCTATTTCTGACTTTCGTGACGCCTCTGCTTGTTTGGAAAATGTTTGGAATGCTTTTGTACGCGGGGAGCTGCCCTCAGATAATTTCCCGGGCTCCGATTTGTTGTTGAATTTGATCCCGTTAACGGGATTTCCGCACTAAGAGGTTAAAGAGTTACCATCTCCTGAATTAAACTCTATAATTAAACTCTTAAACTCTATAACCCCAGCCTTACTCATTATTCAGTACTACACAAATTGGTTTAATTATTTATTGACTAGCTAATTAAATAATATCCCAGAATACGCACACACACTTAGTACATGAGACAAAGGCCCTAGCGGACTGACACAATATGGCATTTTACCCAACGACATGGAGAGAGAGAGAGAGATAGAGAGAGAGAGAGAGAGAGAGAGAGAGAGAGAGAGAAAAAAGTACATTTATCGTGGATACATTCTATTACTATTCTCACGATCATATAGTTTGTAAACAAACCTCCGCCCGTTTGGAATGAGAAGTCATGAATGTATTTTACCTTTGAGTGCCCTTGTTTGCCGTCTATCTCTGTCGGAACCAAGCCTTCTTAGGAAGGAAGGAGGAAGTTTGGCCTTTCAACGGCACGTTGTAAGGTTCAGGACGTATCTCTTCTACTATTGTTCACTTTGGAAGACAGCCAGCTGTGTCGACGATTCCCCTTGGTGAAGATAGTCAGAGAATATGGGGATTTGGGGATTTGAATGGGGCCATGGGGCCATACTTATTTTCCACCATAATTTGCAAATTAATTAATTAAAAATCCTGCAATGTGATTTTCTGGATTTTTTCCCCCCTCATTTTGTCTGTCATAGTTGCAGTGTACCTATGATGAAAATTACAGGCCTCTCTCATATTTTTTAAGTGGGAGAACTTGCACAATTGGTGGCTGACTAAATACTTTTTTGCCCCACTGTATATATACAGTTTTGTAACAATGTGCAAATGGTTAAAGTACAAAGGGGAAAATAAACATAAATATGGGTTGTATTTAAAATGGTGTTTGTTCTTCACTGGTTGCACTTTTCTTGTGGCAACAGGTCACAAATATTGCTGCTGTGACGGCACACTGTGGTATTTCACCCAGTAGATATGGGAGTTTACAAAATCGGGTTTGTTTTCAAATTCTTCTTTTTTGAATATCTTTAAAAAAATATTATTTATTACAAAAAACAAAAGGAAGGGGTAACATTAAAGTATTAGAACATGAAGGACAAACAATACAGCATCAGTACACTATCAAACATGCATCAGTCTTTCCACAACAGAGCCATCCTTATGTGTGAGGGTGCGTGTGCATGAAAGTGATATAAAATCTATGTCATAGTTTCCTTTTACATGATCACAATCTTGTGAAACCTGAACCCTCCAAGATCCCCCCACAGTTCCCCAATAGCTGTCCCTCAACCATTCGAGACCCCTCCCACAGTCCCCCCCCCCCCCCGAAGAAAAAATAAATAATAATAATTCCATTCCCCACCCCCAAGAACCCCCCAATGCACCAACAACCAAGAGAATGAACTAAAGAGAAACAAGAAAAGACAGAAGAAAACAGCAAACAACAATGCAAAACAATAAACAATAATAATACATGTGAAACAAAGGACAATGTATATGTTTGTGTGCATGTCTGGCATTAGTACATGTATGTGTGTGTTCTTGTATGTGTTTATTTGAATGAGAGTGTGTGTATATGTAACAGTTTAACTTTAGTCCGTCCCCTCGCCGGGCTCGAACCAGGGACCCTCTGCACACATCAACAACTGCCTGCCACGAAGCATCGTTACCCATCGCTCCACAAAAGCCATGGCCCTTGCAGAGCAAGGGGAACCATTACTTTTAAGGTCTCAGAGCGAGTGACGTCACCGATCAAAACGCTATTAGCGCGCACCACCGCTAACCAGCTAGCCATTTCAAAGTGGAACGTTTTGTCCAGGAAGTTATCTAAAAGGGATTTAATTTGTTGTTGCCTTTTTTGGTAGGTTTCCACACTACATTCCTTCCAGCTACAGCATTTCTTAATATTATTCAATTCCTTTGGCTTTGATGCCTCATGATTGAGTATTGCTCTGTTCAAGTAGACTGTGATTTTGCTGTGGTCTGATAGGGGTGTCAGTGGGCTGACTGTGAACGCTCTGAGAGACTCTGGGTTGAGGTCAGTGATAAAGTAGTCTACGGTACTACTGCCAAGAGATGAGCTATGGGTGTACCTACCATAGGAGTCCCCTCGAAGTCTACTATTGACTATTGTCATGACGTTGCCCTCTTTGGGTACAGCAAGCCCCATCCCCCTCTCCCTGCCTCCTACACACAGGCTGCTGTGGTCAGAGAGAGGTCGTAAATTCCCGAGGAGATGATCTCCTCATGGCCACACTATAGAGACAGAGTGAAGTTTCATAGAGAACAAAGGAATTTCTTCCACCTCACAGAACTTGAGGTCCGAACAACATTTATGTTCCGGAGAAGGTATAAAAGATTGGTGAAGAATCCGTTTGGTACAAGTTTGTAAAACTCATGAGAGACGGTGCGACCACATTACCATAACACTGTTTATATAATAGCCTCAGATATGAGGTTTACATCTAATTGTTGTATAAGATGAATGAGTCAGAATGATACTGTTTGTAAAATTGTGTAATGTAATTTTGGACTGTTTAATGAAGGAAACTCCAATTCCCTTTTGAGTTTAACTAAATCAGAGGACCGCCCATGAGCCCAGTTAGGGTCGGACAACTTGCCTAGTTAAATAAAGGTAAAATAAAAATTTAAAAACCAGAGAGGTGATGGTGGAGGAGTTTCCTACCAAGTTGTTGTGCTTAGCTTATCTGTACAAAGATGAAAGTGAAAGCTCTCTCTCTTCAGTACAGGCTTGAGGGGCAGATTGTTCTGTAAAAAATGTGTAGATATGTGTATAGGACATTCTTGTGTACAATATGTTTGGTGAATTTTACAGCATGGTTATGGATTTAAAACAACAAGACCAGTAAAGGTAATAGGAGATCTCAGTATATTTCACTTTCCAAACTAGACACAACACTCCTGTTTTAAAACAATGAGGACTGGAGAAAGAGGAAGTGATGTTTGTATCTGTGTGATTGAGAAAAAGAGAGATTTTTATGAATAGATGGTGTAATTATGTAAATATAAAGTTTTTATATTATATTAGTCCAAAGTTCATAGTAAGTCACCATGCTATAATTGTGTATCTGGGACAACAGTACAGGCAACTATTGAAAATGAAATGTGTTTGTGGTTTTATTTTTCTTTATGTGTAAATGTGTGTCATTGGAATAAATGTGTTAGGAACATGAGGAGTTGTAGCTGAGTTTGTGTCTGTGAGAAAAAGCTCTACTGCTCCACAGTGACCTCTCCCTCTAAACATCTCCTTTCATTATATAACCCATTTAACCTAATCAATCACAATGCTGAAGAAAAAAACACTTTTTTACTTCACAGGCTTCCAGAGAAATTAAAGTTGTACTTATCCACAAATAAGTTACATGATTTATCCAGAGTGACTTACCGTACAGGAGCAATTAGGGTTAAGTGCCTTGCTCAATGGCACATCGACAGGTGTTTTACTTAGTTGGCTCAGTGATTCAAACCAGCAGCCTTTTGGTTACTGGCCCAATGTTCTTAACCACTAGGCTACCTGCCACACATTTGTGACCAATGGGAAAATACAGGGGCCCTAATTTATTATATATATTTAATTATAGCAGATTATTTATTTTTTCTGAAGATTTAAGTTGAGTTGGGTAATGGATATACTTGATCAAGATGATCTTACAGAATATTTTACCATTGCCTTTACACATGTTTAAATCAATGATTTTTACTGTAGAATGCCATGTGTAGACCGATAAACTGAATTAGTATAATTGAACAACTATTTAATGTCAATAGGTGTGTTTAGTATTTATTTCACAAGGATAGACCTGGTTTATCAGAGTACTGGGACATAGCCACAGGTGTACACCTGGCTTTTATGGGTATTTGGGCGGAGATATGGAGGTGTAGATCTGGTTTAAATTAGTATTGGGACTCAGTCAAAGGTGTAGACCTGGTTTGTACTGGAACTGAGGTGCAGGGGTAGACCTGGTTTACAGTTTCTGAGTAATCAGGTGTCAACATATTTAGACTTGGCTTTGTTGATTAATTGGGTTCAAGCACACAAATAGGATCTGAAGTATAGGTGTAGGCCTGGTTTGTATGAATATTGGGGATGAAATGCAGCAGTAGATCTCTATATTGGGTTAGACGTGCAGGTGTACACCTGGTTTGTATGAATATTGGGGATGAAATGCAGCAGTAGATCTCTATATTGGGTTAGACGTGCAGGTGTACACCTGGTCTGTATGAATATTGGGGCTGAAGTACAAGTGTGGACCTGGTTTGTATAAATGTTGAGGCTTGGGTACTGGGGTTGACCTGTTTTATATGAGTATGCCCATGGATTTACCTGGTTTAAATGAGTAATGGGGTGTAGAGATACACAAAGCTCATACAGGTAATGGTGCTGGATGGACGTCTATTGCCCATTCAAATACTTTTAGGCAACAACTTTAGTGGTAGGGGGAAAAAAGTGAATGGGGCTGGGGCACATGTCTTATACCACTGAACTATGAGCCCATCTATGAAATGATTAGTGTATACAGGTCAGAGGTCACAAGACTAAGAAATGCAAATAACAGTGTTGGGGTGTAAATCGAATAGATGGAAATAGGTTACTGTTGGTCAATTGGATAATACGGGCCTAAGGAAAGTGGCTAACAGCGCTGAGGTGAATTGACAAAGGAACTGGGGTCTTAAGTAGCAAATAGGGCATTTAGGGCTAAGATATGGGTGTAACGGTACTTAATTGTACACATGTGGGTGTTAGGGTTAGGTCATGGGGGTAACAGGGCTGGGGTGTGTGGGTAATTGGGTGTACTGTAGGTGTGTGGGTAAGTGGGCTGAGGTACTGTATACACAGTGCCTTGCGTAAGTATTCGGCCCCCTTGAACTTTGCGACCTTTTGCCACATTTCAGGCTTCAAACATAAAGATATAAAACTGTATTTTTTTGTGAAGAATCAACAACAAGTGGGACACAATCATGAAGTGGAACGACATTTATTGGATATTTCAAACTTTTTTAACAAATCAAAAACTGAAAAATTGGGCGTGCAAAATTATTCAGCCCCTTTACTTTCAGTGCAGCAAACTCTCTCCAGAAGTTCAGTGAGGATCTCTGAATGATCCAATGTTGACCTAAATGACTAATGATGATAAATACAATCCACCTGTGTGTAATCAAGTCTCCGTATAAATGCACCTGCACTGTGATAGTCTCAGAGGTCCGTTAAAAGCGCAGAGAGCATCATGAAGAACAAGGAACACACCAGGCAGGTCCGAGATACTGTTGTGAAGAAGTTTAAAGCCGGATTTGGATACAAAAATATTTCCCAAGCTTTAAACATCCCAAGGAGCACTGTGCAAGCGATAATATTGAAATGGAAGGAGTATCAGACCACTGCAAATCTACCAAGACCTGGCCATCCCTCTAAACGTTCAGCTCATACAAGGAGAAGACTGATCAGAGATGCAGCCAAGAGGCCCATGATCACTCTGGATGAACTGCAGAGATCTACAGCTGAGGTGGGAGACTCTGTCCATAGGACAACAATCAGTCGTTTATTGCACAAATCTGGCCTTTATGGAAGAGTGGCAAGAAGAAAGCCATTTCTTAAAGACATCCATAAAAAGTGTTGTTTAAAGTTTGCCACAAGCCACCTGGGAGACACACCAAACATGTGGAAGAAGGTGCTCTGGTCAGATGAAACCAAAATTGAACTTTTTGGCAACAATGCAAAACGTTATGTTTGGCGTAAAAGCAACACAGCTCATCACCCTGAACACACTATCCCCACTGTCAAACATGGTGGTGGAAGCATCATGGTTTGGGCCTGCTTTTCTTCAGCAGGGACAGGGAAGATGGTTAAAATTGATGGGAAGATGGATGGAGCCAAATACAGGACCATTCTGGAAGAAAACCTGATGGAGTCTGCAAAAGACCTGAGACTGGGACGGAGATTTGTCTTCCAACAAGACAATGATCCAAAACATAAAGCAAAATCTACAATGGAATGGTTAAAAAATAAACATATCCAGGTGTTAGAATGGCCAAGTCAAAGTCCAGACCTGAATCCAATCGAGAATCTGTGGAAAGAACTGAAAACTGCTGTTCACAAATGCTCTCCATCCAACCTCACTGAGCTCGAGCTGTTTTGCAAGGAGGAATGGGAAAAAATGTCAGTCTCTCGATGTGCAAAACTGATAGACTGATAGAGACATACCCCAAGCGACTTTCAGCTGTAATCGCAGCAAAAGGTGGCGCTACAAAGTATTAACTTAAGGGGGCTGAATAATTTTGCACGCCTAATTTTCAGTTTTGATTTGTTAAAAAAGTTTTAAATATCCAATTAATGTCGTTCCACTTCATGATTGTGTCCCACTTGTTGTTGATTCTTCACAAAAAAATACAGTTTTATATCTTTATGTTTGAAGCCTGAAATGTGGCAAAAGGTCGCAAAGTTCAAGGGGGCCGAATACTTTCGCAAGGCACTGTAGACATTGCGGCTGAGGAATAGGGGTGAATGTATTTTCATCTTATTATAAGCAGAGCATTGTATGTCACAATTGTGACCGAGAATAAAACATACTTTTTTACCTACTTTTCAATAAATAAAAAATAAGCAAAATGGATTACATGTTAGGGTTACTGGTGACATAAGATTTGCATAGTGGCATGCCTGGGAAAGATTTGGGAACAAATGGGATAATATCACTCTAGATAGTAGCATTCCCATTCTTCTAAGACATATTCATGTATATATACTTTTCTCCAAATGAATATGTCTGTCTGGAATTGTGTGTGTTGCATTTCAGAATTGACATGGTCCTGGTATGTACTGTTGTATGTATATTGTAGTTTTTATTCAGCTGTGTTTATAAATGTACTGAGAGGATTCATGTTCCTGACAAAGGGCAGAGTGAGTCTGAACACCCAGAATCTGGAGAGAGGCGACGTGTCTCTGGGGCTGAGAGACATCAGGTGGTCAGACAGAGGAGTCTACATCTGTCAGGTCATCTATGGAGAACAGGAGGAGGAGGCTGCAGTGGGTTTAAGGGTCAGAGGAAGTAAGTGTTCTGTAACTCCAGTAATGTTTATAAACACCTAAACAACAACAATAGCAACCAGCGTCTTTCCCTGTACAGAACACTCCTACTTTATCATGTAGGTAGGAGTTCAAAGTCGGAGTTACAGATGAATAGACTAGATGAATTCTGAATATCAACTAGTTAGAATGCATATTACAATCATTTGAGCTTTGTCCTAAAAGCATTTGAACCAGTTTAACATTACTGGTCACATCCCTTGATTGTCATTAGTAATGAATGTGATGAACACTCACACCCCTCTGATGTATATCACATCACTGTGGTATTTGATTGGATAATGTGACAGATGGGGATTTGAAGGTAATGAGAATAACTAACACATTATGTTTCACATGATCATTATTCATGACTCTCCATCTTGGATAATCAGCACTAGGTTAGTAATAACTTATTTGTCTTTTTTGTTGATTGACAACCAATAACACAAGACAAGGAACAGACCAGCGTGTTAATCTGATACTCTAAAGAACAGCAGTGTGTCTTCTTCAAGATTTCTAAGTAAATATGGTTGTTTACATGTTTCGGCACTTGTCCCAATTGTTTCAATGGTAGCTTTTATTATGATGAATATCTAGAAAATATTCTCCTGAATTGACATACTGCAGCCTTCCCACAATATGTCTGCCATAGAGCTCAACATTTCACAGTCCAACATTAAAATGGAATCAGCTTGAATTAAGTTTGATGTTCTATTATGAAGCACTCAGTCATTCTCAGACTGCTCACAGCACTGCTGACACCCCTTTCCATTGATGCACATCAGTAAGGAATGTGACAGTCATTCTCAGACTGCTCACAGCACTGCTGACACCCCTTTCCATTGATGTACATCAGTAAGGAATGTGACAAACAGCCATTCCAATATGTTGTATGGTATTTGACTAAATTATGTAATAAGACAGAAATTGGATTGAATGTAACTATAATTATATGAATACATTTTGTTTTTCATGACCATGATTCATGACTCTCCATCTTGGATAATGGATGATCAGCACAGAGAGCAGGTGAGTAATTACTTATTTGTCTGTTTTGTTTATTGACAACAAATAACACAAGACAAAGAACAAGACCAGAGTGTTAATCTGATGCTGTAAAGAAGCACAGGCCTTGTGAACAGCAGTGTGTCTTCTTCAAGGCTACAAATTACATCAGTTTCTTTACATTTATTAATACTCTCCCCAAATGTTCTCAAGGTAGGTTGAATTATGATGATGCAAAGACATTCTTCAAATTATACTGAATGTACAGTACATACCATAGAACCCTGCCTCCTGCCACAATAAACAGTATCTGCCATCGAGCCCAATGCTGGTCTTCACAAAAAATGAAAATAATTCATTTGAACAGAAATAGGCCAATAAAAATAATAACATTATTAATGAAATTAACCAGACCTCATTGGTGCCCACAAGGGAGGGTTGAGTGACAGGAGAAATCTGATTGGTCCTGTTTGTTCTGTATATAGTGATGTAGTCTACCACACAGAACTCACCTCTCTGTTTTACACAATCGACTCAGGTACAGTGTATTTACAACGTGAGACCCAGGAGGACAAGTTGAAAAGTGAGGGATCAGCTGGCGAACTTGGTAAGTATGAGAGAGTCTGGAAGAGGGAGGATTGGTTCAGGGAACATGAGGGATGCCATTTCGATTTTCAGACGTATTCATTTGGAAATGTATCAAATAGTCAATAGATCAGCCGATGATTGGTTCAACTGAGATAACTGTTGACTGTAGAACAAAATAATTGTACCACCTCCATCAAATGATAATGTGCCTTTATAGGCATACTATTGAATGAATGAATTCATGAATCAAACAACCAATCCAATATGTTAAATGCTCTCTCAGAGTTGACAATGGAAAAATAATGAAAAGAGATATTAAGACAGGAGATGAGGAAACCACTAGAGGAGAAAGACACACACCTGGATGATAGGACCCAGGAAGTGAGAGAGACGGAGAGACTCCTGGAGGGGAAGAACCAGATAATGGGACAGAGGGAGAAACTATTAGAAGAGAGAAGCAACTAAATGATAGAGAGATTCAACTAGAGGCAGTTAGAAAGAACCTGCAGAACAAGAACAGCCAAGTAGAGGAATTTAGAGTTCTATTGCAGGAAAAAGACCTTCACCTAGAGGGCAGGAACCACAGACTGGGAGAGAAGGACAAACTACTACAGGAGAGACAAACGACTACAGGAGAGACAAACTACTACAGGAGAGACAAAAGCAGTTAAAGGAAAGAGACAAACAGGTGGAGGATGTCAACAATGAAAATACTGAACTGGGTATGATTATTCCAACCATTAATACATTTAGCCGACTGTAATTTCCTCAATTCTCAGGTTATTGTAGACACTCCGCTGTCTAAAGTCTTTAACATAGAATTCAGATCTTAGTCCTCCTTTGTTATTTCAGCTCAACAGATATGTGATGTGAAGACTGAGGTAGAGAGACTGAGAAGACAGACCTCGGCCCAGATGACTGGTAGGTGAGATGCACAATATGTGATACTTAGCATTAACATTTCACAAGAAACGCAGACCTACCCTTAAGTACTGTAGGTATATGTGCCTTCATGTGTCACTGAGGTAAATTTTCCCATTCTAAATGGTTGTTATTAGATTTTTTAGAACATGGGGAGACACCTCAGATACAGGTTCCATACTCCCAATCAGGAAGAGACAGAGCATGGATTGTCCTCCACTCAGAGAGTTATCAATATTGTCCTGCTTTCTCCTACTGTTTCCAGTCTATAGTGGACTATCCTTCACTTAGTGAGTTATCAATGTTGTCTCAAATTAACATCAATCTTGATTTTCACGATATTCTCCAATAATTTATATTTTACTATGATGTGTAATGTATTTGTAGCTGTTCTGTCCTATGTTTTTTAATGTGTCTCTGATGTGAGTGTCATGGTGACCATGGGGGAAGACAGGTCAAAATAATGTCTGGTCCTGTCTACTGTGTCAAGAGAAGGAGGGGAGCGAGGTCTGTAAAGATCTTGATGAGACTTATGCCAGAATCCATAACCAATGTAGATTATTGAATGTGTGTTATGATTTGTATGAATAATGACTAAATGATTTATACATTTAATGTAGAACTAGAACTAACAGAATTCTACCGTGTCTTTCTATAATGATAAATAATGTTTGTTCATAAGAAAGGAATGTGTGTGTGTGTCGAAAGAGAACGAAGAGGAACGTTAACCCATGTTTGAACCGACCCAGCTATAACTCTGGGAGATAGGACAGGGAGAGCCCCTCCAGGTTTCTCCTGTCAGCTGAGTGGTAATAAACTGTGGTGGGACTTCGGGAGAAAAAGAGAGAATCCAAAAGTTACTGTGTATGTACTGTATATCACAAAGGTGAGTACACACCTCACATTTTTTTTTAAATATTTTAGTATATCTTTACATGTGACAACACTGAAGAATTTACACTTTGCTACAATGTAAAGTAGTGAGTGTACAGCTTGTATAACAGTGTAAATTTGCTGTCCCCTCAAAATAACTCAACACACAGCCATTAAAACCTCTTACAGCTACCCCCCGACTTTTTTCAATTTCCGCCTGAAGACATACCCAAATCTAATATTCTGCATATTCTTGGTTTCATTTGAATGTGAATTGAATGTAGGAGAATATAACACAATAGATCTGGTTTAGATAATACAATGAAAAAACCATACGTTTCTTCATTTTTATTGTTGTATCATTATCTTTAAAATGAACAAGACAAAACAAACATTCAGATAGGATGATGGGGACAATTTCAGTGAAAAACATAAGATGGCAACATAACTTCCAAAATGAGTGTGCTACATGACATTTATCATGAAGTCACCCAGGTGTCCCACACAAGTAGCCCAAATGTACCCAAGTGGCCAAATTGGTGAAGTTATACATTTTGAATGGAATAACTATATACAAAATACCAAAATGGTATTCTAACACCCCCCCCCCCCCCCCCAAAAAAATGGAGAAAAAAACATGAAAAAAATGTATATACATTTACAAAATAACAGTTTCAATATTTGGAAGACCCTCAGTCTTGTGCTGAGGGACACAATATTGTGCTGCTGATGCCAGGTGCCATAGCAGTCTCTTTCTGCTGTATAGCAGAGGGTCACCAAGCATGTGGTGCAGGTGATGGGGGACTTCATTTTGCAAAGAACACAGCGACGCCTCTATGCTGTGCCCTTTTGGCCGTGAGGCACATCCATGCTTGCAGAAATACATTTGGGCAGATGAACACCACTTTTGGCAGGAGCTGGATAAACCAGCTTCAGTGGGGGATGGACACCTTGGCACTGGGGGCTCCCATTCGGAGTTAGTGTCACTGTGAAAGAAAATGTTCAGTTAAAATAGTTTCACATATGAGCACTGTATCAACAGGTATAATAAACAGATATACAGTGGGGCAAAAAAGTATTTAGTCAGCCACCAATTGTGCAAGTGACCCTCTTTACGCCGGAGTATACTACATGGGTTGGTCTTCCAACACATAACCATTACATATTGCCGTTTACCTCAGCTCATTGGCTATCCACCCAGCTAGATTTCAAGACTATCAGTGGTCATTGGGTTAAAATACAGTCAATCAACGAAACAGAGGTCATATCACTGGTGCACAGTGATGTCATTACTTGTTGTCTTCAAATCAGTTTATTTTAGTCAATATGTCCCGCGAAATGACCCATCAAGTTTGGTTGTGTTACAAACAAACCAGTTGATTGCAATGAAACCAAACATGACTGGAAAAGTCACGATTAGTGTTTGTATTTACATCGAATGTGTCTGCGAAAATTGAATGAGACGGAATTCACGACACAAGCAGTTCACAAAAATGTTTCGTGTTAGGCTATAAAAATGGATTTTATCAAACAAAAGACCATTCATTGTGTAACAGTGAGCATTGGGATTGCAAACAGAGGAAGATCGTCAAAGGAAAACAATTTATTTTATTGCAGTTTGTGATGTTGTTACGCCTGTGCTGGTTGAAATAGCTTTTTTTATGGGGCTCTGTCCTCAGATATTTGCATCGTATTCTTTCGCAGTAAATCCTTATTTAAATCTGACAACGCAGTTGGATTAGCAAGATTCTAGGCTTTCGAAACAGGAGACACTTGTATTTTCATGAATTCTTAATGACTATTTATGTAGCGATCACCGTATGTTGTCGAATTTAATCCCGCTAACGGGTTCGGTGCGCAGAGAGGTTAATGTCTAAACCGCTGGCAACAAAAGTGAGTACACCCCTAAGTGAAAATGTCCAAATTGGGCCCAATGTCTCAGGCCTGCCACATCTGTTGACTCATCCAGCTGTAACGCATATAATCCAGCTGTAACGCAGACCAAAGCACAGCATGGAATCGGTTCAACATTTTTTTATTTTAAGGAGAACCGAACAACAAAATAATAAAGAATAAACAATACGTGACGTTCTGTAGAGCTCACAGGCATCAACACAAAAACAAGATCCCACAAAAACAAAGTGGGAAAAGGCTGCCTAAATATGATCCCCAATCAGAGACAACGATAGACAGCTGCCGCTGATTAGGAACCATACCAGGCCAACATAGAAATACAAAAACTAGAGTACCCACCCTAGTCACACCCCGACCTAACCAAAGTAGAGAATAAAAGGCTCTAAGGTCAGGGTGTGACAGCAGTAATTGTTTCAAAATATCTCCTGCCATGTCACTGATACATCCTGAAACAGTGTTGTTTGATGAAGATATTGTCTGTATGTGTTTTTGGGCCTTTTCCCCCAGCATTGTCCCAGCCATATCCATGGCAGCAGGAAGAATTAAGTCCTCCAAAATAGTATGGGGCTTGCCTGTCCCAGCCACTCGGTAGCTCACCATATAAGAGCTTCTAGCCCCTTCTTATTAATGGTATCTGTTGCTTTTATTCATGTCTTACTACTCAAAAGTTGTGTTTATTCAAGCTCAAAAAACTTCCATGGCTTATTTTTTAAATTGTCATGGTTAGTTTCATAATGTCTACCCATGAGTGAAGGGTTCCCTTTAGAGAGTAACGGTTAATGTGATTGGATGTTAATTATTTAACTAGACTACCTGTATTTGACATTGTGTTGTTATTTCGCTGAACACTAGATTGTTTAATTTTATTTTTGGCAGTGAATCAAGTCTATTCAGGCGAGACAAAAACCTCACCCAAATGGAAAATATAAATGTACTGTTTGAAAATGTGAAGATTTTTATGTACCCATGGGTACAGTACTCACTCATGGACAGACAGTTCAAGATTCAGAGATCACAATGCATGACTGATGAGTAATACATATGTTATTATGGTCTGTTAGTTGATCCCATTACCCAGTGGGTAGTAATCAGTGTTTTGGATATTCAGTGCCTTGCAAAAATATTTGTCCCCCTTGGCGTTTTTCCTATTTTGTTTCATTACAACCTGTAATTTAAATTGATTTTTATTTGGATTTCATTTTCATGTCAAAATAGTCCAAATTGGTGAAGTAGAAAAAAAAAAACGTGTTTCAAAAAATAAATAAAACATTTTACCATATATTTTCACCTTTTGCTATGAATCCCCTAAATAAGATCTGGTGCAACAAATTACCTTCAGAAGTCACATAATTAGTTAAATAAAGTCCACCTGTGTGCAATCTAAGTGTCACATGATCTCAGTATACAGTGGGGCAAAAAAGTAGTTAGTCAGCCACCAATTGTGCAAGTTCTCCCACTTAAAAAGATGAGAGAGGCCTATAATTCTCATCATAGGTACACTTCAACTATGACAGACAAAATGAGAAAAAAAATCCAGAAAATCACATTGTAGGATTTTTTATGAATTTATTTGCAAATTATGGTGGAAAATAAGTATTTGGTCACCTACAAACAAGCAAGATTTCTGTCTCTCACAGACCTGTAACTTCTTCTTTAAGAAGCTCCTCTGTCCTCCACTCGTTACATGTATTAATGGCACCTGTTTGAATTTGTTATCAGTATAAAAGACACCTGTCCACAACCTCAAAAAGTCACACTCCAAACTCCACTATGGCCAAGACCAAAGAGCTGTCAAAGGACACCAGAAACAAAATTGTAGACCTGCACCAGGCTGGGAAGACTGAATCTGCAATAGATAAGCAACTTGGTTTGAAGAAATCAACTGTGGGAGCCATTATTAGGAAATGGAAGACATACAAAACCACTGATAATCTCCCTCGATCTGGGGCTCCACGCAAGATCTCACCCCGTGGGGTCAAAATGATCACAACAACGGTGAGCAAAAATCCCAGAACCACACGGGGGGACCTAGTGAATGACCTGCAGAGAGCTGGGACCAAAGTAACAAAGCCTACCATCAGTAACACACTACGCCGCAAGGGACTCAAATCCTGCAGTGCCAGACGTGTCCCCCTGCTTAAGCCAGTACATATCCAGGCCCGTCGGAAGTTTGCTAGAGAGCATTTGGATGATCCAGAAGAAGATTGAGAGAATATCATATGGTCAGATGAAACCAAAATATAACTTTTTGGTAAAAACTCAACTCGTCGTGTTTGGAGGACAAAGAATGCTGAGTTGCATCCAAAGAACACCATACCTACTGTGAAGCATGGGGGTGGAAACATCATGCAATGGGGCTGTTTTTCTGCAAAGGGACCAGGACGACTGATCCGTGTAAAGGAAAGAATGAATGGGGCCGTGTATCGTGAGATTTTGAGTGAAAACCTCCTTCCATCAGCAAGGAAATTGAAGATGAAACGTGGCTGGGTCTTTCAGCATGACAATGATCCCAAACACACCGCCCGGGCAACGAAGGAGTGGCTTCGTAAGAAGCATTTCAAGGTCCTGGAGTGGCCTAGCCAGTCTCCAGATCTCAACCCTATAGAAAATCTTTGGAGGGAGTTGAAAGTCCGTGTTGCCCAGCAACAGCCCCAAAACATCACTGCTCTAGAGGAGATCTGCATTGAGGAATGGGCCAAAATACCAGCAACAGTGTGTGAAAACCTTGTGAAGACTGTCATTGCCAACAAAGGGTATATAACAAAGTATTGAGTTAAACTTTTGTTATTGACCAAATACTTATTTTCCACCATAATTTGCAAATAAATTCATTACAAATCCTACAATGTGACTTTCTGGATTTTTTTTTCTCATTTTGTCTGTCATAGTTGAAGAGTACCTATGATGAAAATCACAGGCCTCTCTCATCTTTTAAAGTGGTAGAACTTGCACAATTGGTGGCTGACTAAATACTTTTTTGCCCCACTGTATATACTGTATTCTATAATATTCTACTGTATCTTAGTCTATGCCGCTCTGACATTGCTCATCCATATATTTATATATTCTTAATTCCATTCCTTTACTTAGATTTATGTGTATTGTGTATATGTTGTGAAATTGTTAGATGTTACCTGCTAGATATTACTGCACTGTCTGAGGTATAAACACAATCATTTCGCTAAACCCGCAATAACATCTGCTAAACACGTGTATGTGACCAATATAATTTGATTTGAACAGTGAGCTGGTCTCTCTCTTTACCTGCCACGCAAGCACTCACGCACACCTACTAATACTCTAGGACAGCAGTTTAAGAAGACCAGAGGAAGTGATGGAGCCTCAATCTGAATGGAGATGTCCAAATGACTGACAGGTGAGGATTAAAAGAGACATGCAGTAACCTTCTCTGACCAGAAGATGTCTCTGTTACAACACCAGAGGGGCAGGAGGAACCATGAGGAGCATAAGAGTAGCAGTAGACCATTCAACCTGATTCCAACCCTTTTTGATTTGGTAACCAAACAGACAGAGAGAAATACAAGTATTATGTTGCTTGTTTTACTATATAGAAAGTATATATATATGTTACTTCAGTCAATATTTTATTAAATCAGTATCAATAAATTCCATGTCACTGGTTATGTTGTACAGTAGTAAGCACACTTCGGATTACTTTTCTGTCTGAAAAAAATACCTTGATTCTCCCAATAATGCATGAATAATGTTGTAACTTTTCTTTTACAATGTATCTAGGATGTCCCCTTTCAAATGTTATGGTTATTTAGTGGAGCTTTGTGCTTTGAGAGGGCTGTTTTTTCATCAGGAACTGTGGCCCTTAGCATTCAGGGAGGGAACAGTCAAAGATTGGCTATGGAAAAGTTAACCCTGTATTGTTTGGCACTACAACAGTTGGAAATGGTATCACACAGGAGGATGATATAGTTAAACACACTGTAAACCAATCAAATCAAAATCACTTATTGTGATCTTTACATCCAAATACTGTCAGACACACGGCCACTAAAGCCTTGTTTATAGCTGGTGCTAGCATGTGTGTCACGCCCTGACCTGTGTATTCCTTGTTTTCTTTATATATTTTGGTTAGGTCAGGGTGTGACATGGGTGATGGGTATGTGTTTTTGTGTTTTTGTACTTTCTAGGGGTTTTGTAGGTTTATGGGGTTGTTATGATGGATGTTAAACATTTATGTACATAAAAGTGTCTTATTGAAAGTTGAAAGCGTACATTATTCTTAATCTAACTGTACTGTTCAATGTACAGTAGGCTTTACAGCGAAAGCATGCCATGCGATTCTTTGAGGACGGCGCCCCACATCTAAATATTTTTCCACCAGCACAGGTTTCATAAATTCACAAATAGCGATGAAAAATTCACTTACTTTGAAAATCTTCCTCTGATTTGTCATCCAAAGGGTCCCAGCTATAACATGCAGTGTAGTTTTGTTAGATACAATCATTCTTTATATCTCAAAAAGTCTGTTTAGTTGGTGCCATCAATTTGAGTAATCCACTCGTTCAACATGCCAAGACAGGAATCCGAAAATCTACCCTTAAACTTTGTTTCAACAAGTCAAAAGACGTTTCTATTTAACCGTCACATACCCTGAAATGTAATTAAACTATAATATTTAATAGGGAAAGAAGTATGTTCAATAGGAAGGTGATATTAGCAGGTGCGCGTCCTCTTCATCACGCACGCATACACAAATTTCCAAGTCTCTGTCCCTGTAGTAAAACTGATATTTCTTACTTGTTTTGAAAGAAACAAGCCTGAAACATTAAACAAAGACTGCTGACGATGAAGGGCAGGAGACAGGTTAAAGAAGGATTTTTTAAGTCTTGAGACAATTGAGACATGGATTGTCTCTGTGTACCATTCTGAGGGTGAAGGGGCAAGACAAAAGTTTGAAGTGCCATTGAACGATTCCAGGTTCCAGGCGCACCGGTTTGTAATGCTTTCAGCACCTTGTAGACTCCATGCCCCGACGAATTAAGGCTGTTCTGAGGGGAAAAGGGGGTGTGCAACTCAGTAGTAAGAAGGTGTTCTTAATGTGTTGCACAAATTTCAATCAAAAGTTTACTGAAGATGTGATGTCAGAGAAACAATTACTTCTGGTTATTGATTACAGAAGTTTAAGCCTCAGCTGTGTTACTTTAAATCGATAGATGATAGTATTATGATTAGGTTGTTATAATAATGTTATAAAAATGAATAATTTATTAATCAGGAACAATAGTCAACTACTAAAAACACATGTTGAAACTGTGGAAGCTGAACAACTAAAGGTCCTTGATTCCTGTTTTTGAAAAGTTGGACAAGCTGTTGCTAAAACATATCCTGGGGAACACACACACACACACACACACACACACACTCACTCCAATATTTGTTTAACCACCTGTTTCCTCCATGTCAATGCTTTTAACTACATAAAAGTGTGCCCTGTGTGTGTGTGTGTGTGTGTGTGTGTGTGTGTCTGGAGCCTGCTTTCCCAAAAATAATATTCTGTCACTACAGCAGGTCAACAGTGAGGGCCACAGACCCTGGCCATAGTGGAGCCACTCAGTCTCACATCAGAGAAACACACACTGAGAGAGGCTGTTGGACTAACAGCTATACACACACATTCTCTCGCTTCCTCCCCTTATTCACTGGAATCCTCAGCCACTCTGCTGGTTGAACACAATTATGACAAGCTGTTCCAGGATCAACCAGCTACAGATAGAGAGACAGTGATTGAGCAACTCCATATGGAGAAACAGAAACATGCATTCAGTCACCCAACCTATCTGATATCCACTCAAACGAATGTCAGACACTGGTTGTTGTTTTGATACGGTCTCATTCCATCTCACTACACATCATGGAGATTGAAGCCAAAACGCAGGAATCCTCTCAGAGAGAGACATGGGGAAAGAACAGTCCTGTTCCTCTCAGCCTCAGAGAGAGACATGGGGAAAGAACAGTCCTATTCCTCTCAGCCTCAGAGAGAAACATGGGGAAAGAACAGTCCCATTCCTCTCAGAAAGAGACATGGGGAAAGAACAGTCCTATTCCTCTCAGCCTCAGAGAGAGACATGGGGAAAGAACAGTCCTATTCCTCTCAGCCTCAGAGAGAGACATGGGGAAAGAACAGTCCTATTCCTCTCAGCCTCAGAGAGAGACATGGGGAAAGAACAGTCCTATTCCTCTCAGAGAGAGACATGGGGAAAGAACAGTCCTATTCCTCTCAGCCTCAGAGAGAGACATGGGGAAAGAACAGTCCCATTCCTCTCAGAGAGAGACATGGGGAAAGAACAGTCCTATTCCTCTCAGCCTCAGAGAGAGACATGGGGAAAGAACAGTCCCATTCCTCTCAGAGAGAGACATGGGGAAAGAACAGTCCTATTCCTCTCAGCCTCCGAGAGAGACATGAGGAAAGAACAGTCCCATTCCTCTCAGAGAGAGACATGGGGAAAGAACAGTCCTATTCCTCTCAGCCTCAGAGAGAGACATGGGGAAAGAACAGTTCTATTCCTCTCAGCCTCAGAGAGAGACATGGGGAAAGAACAGTCCTATTCCTCTCAGCCTCAGAGAGAGACATGGGGAAAGAACAGTCCTATTCCTCTCAGCCTCAGAGAGAGACATGGGGAAAGAACAGTCCTATTCCTCTCAGCCTCCGAGAGAGACATGGGGAAAGAACAGTCCTATTCCTCTCAGCCTCCGAGAGAGACATGGGGAAAGAACAGTCCCATTCCTCTCAGAGAGAGACATGGGGAAAGAACAGTCCTGTTCCTCTCAGCGTCCAAGAGAAACATGGGGAAAGAACAGTCCTATTCCTCTCAGCCTGAGAGAGACATGGGGAAAGAACAGTCCTATTCCTCTCAGCCTCAGAGAGAGACATGGGGAAAGAACAGTCCTGTTCCTCTCAGCCTCAGAGAGAGACATGGGGAAAGAACAGTCCTATTCCTCTCAGCCTCAGAGAGAGACATGGGGAAAGAACAGTCCTGTTCCTCTCAGCCTCAGAGAGAGACATGGGGAAAGAACAGTCCTATTCCTCTCAGAGAGAGACAACAAAGACAGAGACAGATGTCATTTCCAACGAACTCAAATTGTTTGAAAGTTTTCTAATCAAGGTGGATAGAAATGTTCTTCTTTTCTTAGTAGTCTGTATGGCGCCAAGGAGGTACAAGTGTCAAAGACACATAAGCAACGATACAGTTGACAGGAGCCCAGTATTTTGTATTGACGCATATATGTTATGCGTAAAGAAATGTAGGCCTATGTGTGCACTGAGTGTCATGGAACGAGAAATGCAATTTATGATATCAAGCTTCTGACCCCATCCTAATTAGAAATATTGTTGTTTAGAATAATAACCAAGCATAGCCTCCCCTCCCCTCCCCTCAATAAAGGCAGTTTATTTTTGTCCTTCCCAATGTAATTGCCAAATAGCAGTCTCTCAATAAAGGGGTTTGCTCGTGAGACTGCTTTGAAATTAATATGAATGACCATAGCTTATTAAAAGATCAAGTTTGGGAGCAGCAACACAGTGAGCTGACATCCTCTTTTCATCAGTATTCTAGCCAGCTCCCCTTATTATTTTGGATGTGTGTAAACGCCTCCATAGTCTACCTTAATATTATATGCCCACAGGGAGCAATTATGGTGTTTGACCAGGGGCGCAACTTTCAATGAATATGGGGGGACTGTTTGGAGTGTCTATCTGATAGGATAAAATAAATAAAATAAATAAATAATAATAATTATGTCCCCCCCACTTCTAAAACCAAACTTGTGCCCCTGTGATTATTCACTCTCCCCACTGGGCACAGACATCAATTCAACTTCCATTCCACTTCGGTTCAACGTAATTTGTTTGAAATTATGTGGAAATAATGTTGACTCAACCAGTGGGTCTTTTTAAGCCTTATCAATAGTACATGTAATCCTGCTTATTGACAACCTTAGGCATGTCCATTGCATAGACATGGCAGACATAATGCAATTTAAAGTAGGCCTAGCCCTTATAACAGTTGGAATGCTATGTTTAACAAAATAATTCCATATTGAAGTCATGCAATTAGGTTTCTTATAATTTTGACTGCAAACATGTTAAACATGTTTAGCAATGATGGGATGTGCCTACATACAGTTTGTTATTTTCTTTCTGTAGGTAATTTAACAAACTAGGCTGTAACCGGCTAACATTCAAATTGGAGTTGATGACAATGCAATATAAAAGACTGTAAATACACAACGTCAAGCAACTACATATTTAGCTTTGAACCACGTTCTGATTGGCCAGTGAGAGGTCAAGTCTCACCACAACTCCAACTTGTTTATTAATCAGCTACTGTGCCCATAATTCTGGTTGTGAAATTATTTGTAAAAATTCCGACACACACTCACAGTGCTAAGATTTACCGTTGTGTTAGGTTTGTTAAAATGGAGCCCTTAAGGGCCTCCCGGGTGGCGCAGTGGTTAAGGGCGCTGTACTGCAGCGCCAGCTGTGCCACCAGAGACTCTGGGTTTGCGCCCAGGCTCTGTCGTAACAGGCCGTGACCGGGAGGTCCGTGGGACGACACACAATTGGCCTAGTGTCGTCCGGGTTAGGGAGGACTTGGCCGGTACGGATATCCTTGTCTCATCGCGCACCAGCAACTCCTGTGGCGGGCCGGGCGCAGTGCACGCTAACCAAGGTTGCCAGGTGCACGGTGTTTCCTCCAACATATTGGTGTGGCTGGCTTCCGAGTTGGAGGCGTGCTGTGTTAAGAAGCAGTGCGGCTTGGTTGGGTTGTGTATCGGAGGACGCATGACTTTCAACCTTCGTCTCTCCCGAGTCCGTATGGGAGTTGTAGCAATGAGACAAGATAGTAGCTACTAACAATTGGATACCACGAAATTGGGGAGAAAAAGGGCTTTAAAAAATATATATATAAAAAAAATAAATAGAGCCCTTAGTGTGTTGTGTCAGTACACCAATGTGGATATGTGTTAAGCTACTGTACTTGCAGCAGAGCTTTTGTCAAAATACCTTGTTGGAATGAGCTCTTTGCCTTGGAGATGCTATTAGAAGGAATGTGGTTTTCTTTACGCTAGTCTGCTTGGGTCAATAGTAAGTATTTATGCTGCAATAGTTTATGTGTCGGGGGGCTAGGGTCAGTCTGTTATATCTGGAGTATTTTTCCTGTCTTATCCGGTGTCCTGTGTGAATTTAAGTATGCTCTCTCAAATTCTCTCTCTCCTTTTCTTTCTTTCTTTCTTTCTTTCTTTCTTTCTTTCTTTCTTTCTTTCTTTCTTTCTTTCTCTCTATCTCTCTCGGAGGACCTGAGCCCTAGGACCATGACTCAGGACTACCTGGCCTGATGACTCCTTGCTGTCCCCAGTCCACCTGGTCGTGCTGCTGCTCCAGTTTAAACTGTTCTGCCTGTGGCTATGGAACCCTGACCTGTTCACCGGATGTGCTACCTGTCCCAGTCCTGCTGTTTTCAACTCTCTAGAGACAGCAGGAGCGGTAGAGATACTCTGAATGATCGGCTATGGAAAGCCAACTGACATTTTCTCCTGAGGTACTGACCTGTTGCACCCTCTGTCACACCCTCTACAACCACTGTGATTATTGTTATTTGACCCTGCTAGTCATCTATGAACATTTGAACATCTTGGCCATGTTCTGTTATAATCTCCACCCGGCACAGCCAGAAGAGGACTGGTCACCCCTCAGAGCCTGCTTTCTTTCTGGCCTTTCTAGGGAGTTTTTCCTAGCCACCATGCTTCTACAGCTGCGTTGCTTGCTGATTGCTGTTTTAGGCTATGGTTTCTGTACAGCACTTTGTGACATCAGCTGATGTAAGAAGGGCTTTATAAATACATTTGATTGATTGATTGACTGATTGATTGATAATGCCTGCGCTCCCAAGTGGCGCAGCAGTCTAAGGCACTGTGTCTCAGTGCAAGAGGTGTCACTACAGTCCCTGGTTTGACTCCAGGCTGAATCACATTAGGCCGTGATTAGGAGTTCCATAGAGCGATGCCCAGTGTCATCTGGGGTAGGCTGTAATTGTAAATAAGAATTTGTTCTTAACTGACTTGCAAATAAAGGTTACATTTTTAAAAATGCCATCTTTTTGTGGGCACTAACTCCGCCATGGTTCATTGGTTAAAGCCTATGGGGAAATGAATGGAGTTGTTGTAGGGTTTTTGTATAAACTCAAAAATATGGTCTGTGGTTAACACAGGTTTAGGAGATCCTATATGTTTTGTACTATGAGATAATCTTCATCAGCTAAAGTCACTTTTTGTGAATTTTTTTGAATTTATGTAATTTAAAAAAGCACAAAAACCACATAAAGACTTCTAATTCATAAAGGTTATGTTAACTGACTGATAATATCTCACAGAACAAAACGTATAAGATCTCCTAAACCTGTGTTAACCTCAGAACTTATTTTCATCGTTTATCCCAAAACCATATTCTTTCTCCATTAATTTCCGCCATAGGGACGGCCGAACGAACCAGAGGTAACTCATTTCCAGGTTTTAGGACAAGCTGGCGAGCTTTATGTCAGCTGCAAATTGGCCCAGAGTCTCCTGTTATTTGACACTGAGCTCCAACGTGAATTTCTACAGGCCTAATAAGAGCAGAAGATGGATGGCCCTGCATACCGGTACTATCCCTATGAACCTGGAAAGCTGCATACCCAGCAGAGCAGTGAGTCACAGTCAGCACTATAGTGATATTACTCTACCACTGGCAGGTCCATATAGGACTGGGCCTCGCCTCCATCTCGTTGCAATCTGCTCATTCACACAGAACACAAACCGTAGCTGAGAATCCAGCTGATGTATTGGAAAGCCATAGAACTATACAGAGGGATATCCTCTCTCGATGGACAGATAGGGTGACCACATTGTGAGGGAAAGTCCTGCATTTTGGCCTTTTGTCCCACGACCAAACAATTATGTCCCAACACATTCAAACACCATTAATTTACAAAAAAGGTTGATTAGTCCTGTATTTCAGTCAGACATTCCAACCTGTCTCTTTTGCAGCAGAGAGGAAGAGGTGAAGCGAGAGGTTTCACTCGCCAAAATCTGTCCAAAATAAGCCCAATGCGTTTCCGTGGGCTTATTTTGGAACTAAACTTGTCGCCTGCCTTCCCGCAGGTGACATCCGTGAGCTTCTCGTCATTATATACATATCTCTATTTGCCTTCACGCTCCGCTTTTGACAAGATATACAGTACCAGTCAAAAGTTTGGACACACCTACTCATTCAAGCGTTTTTCTTTATTTTGACTATTTTCTACATTGTAGAATAATAGTGAAGACATCACAACTATGAAATAACACATAAGAAATCATGTAGTAACCAAAAAAGTGTTAAACAAATCAAAATATATTTTATATTTCAGATTCTTCAAAGTAGCCACCCATTGCCTTGATGACAGCTTTGCACACTCTTGGCATTCTCTCAACTATCTTCATGAGGAATGCTTTTCCAACAGTCTTGAAGGAGTTCCCACATATGCTGAGCACTTGTTGGCTGCTTTTCTTTCACTCTGCAGTCCAACTCATCCCAAACCATCTCAATTGGGTTGTGGTCGGGTGATTGTGGAGACCTGGTCATCTGACGCAGCACTTCCTCACTCTCCTTCTTGGTCAAATAGCCCTTACACAGCCTGGAGGTGTGTTTTGGGTCATTGTCCTGTCGAAAAACAAATGATAGTCCCACTAAGCACAAACCAGATGGGATGGCATGTTGCTGCAGAATGCTGTGGTAGCCATGCTGGTTAAGTGTGCCTTGAATTTAAAATAAATCACAGACAGTGTCACTAGCAAAACACCCCCACACCATCACACCTCCTCCTCCATGCTTCACGGTGGGAACCACAAAGGCGGAGATCATCCGTTCACCTACTCTGCGTCTCACAAAGACATGAACCAAAAATCTCTCATTTGGACTCATCAGACCAAAGGACAGATTTCCACTGGTCTAATGTCCATTGCTATTGGTCCAAGCAAGTCCTTTAGTAGTGGTTTCTTTGCACAATGGGACAACTATGCATTGCCTCATGGGTCTCCCGGTCAGCTGTAACACAGCCTGGGATTGAACCCAGGTCTGTAATGACATTTACATTTTAGTAATTTAGCATACACTCTTATCAAGTGCAACTTAAAGTAGCAAGTGTAGACATTTTATCTCTGGTCCCCCATGGGAATCAAACCCACAACCCTGGCAATGCAAGCACCATGTTCTAACAAATGAGCTACACAGGACATCTTGTGATTGTGGTGCCTAAGACTGCTGAAGTCTTAAGGGTCTCTCTTCCAAGCTTAAAAGGATAAACATTTACATGCAACACCATGGGCCAGAAAAGGTTGAATACAGCACGAGTGAATGAGTTCTTTACATCTTTGTTAATTTACAATAAAACAGTTTTTTATCCGTGTTGACGGGCTCTTTGTTTAAAAGGGGAAACTCTTTTGTCGCACTTCCCGTGAGTGCCGCTATCAGCTGGAGTACAGGGAATAATCTACACCGGATAAAACGCAGGACAGAGGAGGTCAGCACTGCGGTGGGGTTGATTTGGATCAAATTCATTTGGTAAAAGAGGTGAGTTTGGATTTTACATTGTAGCGAGTTTTCTATAGTGTCAAATTCTCAATAATATAAGCTAAGCTAATGTTGGCGCAAGCGTCTAACGACAATAACAGAGTTATAATGGTTTGTTAGGCTAATATTATTGAATATTGTAAGAGCATTTATCATTATCTGCTTATATGCCCCCTTTATTTATCCTACAGTTCTGACTTGGTGTACAGGAAAAATACTGTAAGAACGGCCCATGTTCTGAATTCTGCCGCTCGTCATCCCCTTATGCCATAATTTGTACATTTCAATTGTCAGTAGAAACCACATTTGTTTAAGAAAGTCAGCCATATCAGCTATGTTTTTTTAAAAGGCAGTAATAAGGCTGAATGAACTGTTTCGTTGCCAGACAAGGCTCCACTGATAGGCAGGTATAGCAGCGGTAAGGATTCAGTCCATGGTACTGAAAAGAAAGCTCTGCTGTTGGGACAGCTTTATGTAGGACCTAACAGTGTGGTACACGTTTTGTCATTGTTACAGTGCAATTAATGTATTGTTTAGTGTTGTATAGTGGCTTCGCTGGCATGCATTTACAAAAAAAATGTATGTTGAGTTTGCCACACCAATATATATATTGCCACACTCCATGCTCATTAGTTGCGTCAATATATTTTCTGCTCACTCAATCTGGTTTTCAAAGTCTCCCTTCCTAACTGTTTTTCACTTGCTGAAACCAACCAAAAATGGTACCATGGCCAAGTATTCCCAGATGTTCATATAACAGCCAACATTTGGTCTCTCGTTTCTGTACGACCAAATTTTGCACGAGGCAAAGGATTAGCCTATAGGCCCCTGTCAATTATTTTCGGTGCAGCGGAAAGGGGATTTTTTGCTGCCCCAAAAAATTATGAATGAAAGGTGACACTGTCCCGCAAAATCATCCCTTTGTCCCGCATTTGGGTATTTTAAATGTGGTCACTCTATACCAGTAACAATTTTAGTATGTAAATCTTGGTGGAGCAAACTCAAGAAGATGCATGCCAGCAAAGCCACTACACAACACAACATTAAACAATACATTAATTGCACTTTAAAGGCCACAAATGGTGCCCACAAACTGTTAGGGCCTAAATAAAGCTGTCTCAACAGCAGAGCTTTCTTTCCAGCACAATACAGTGAATCTTTACCACCGCTACACCTGGCTATCAGTGGAGCCTTGTCTGGCAGCGAAACAATTCATTCAGCCTCATTTACTGCCTTTTTAAAAAACATAGCTGACATGGCTAACCATATCTCCCTGGCATATAACATAATTTATGCAGCAGCATATAAGGACTCACCTTGTGTGCGGCGGTCCTTTGTCAGCAAATTTAGTCATCAAAAAAAAGTTTACAATTGCGAGTTGGATGACCGTTCAAATCGGATTTTTCCAGTCTGGCCTCCCAGTTGCAATGCTTGCGGTTAGCCACTGTCACCGATTCCTTCCAAACAACTCATTGTTGAATGTGCGATATCCAACTTGTTGTTTATGTCCAATGGCTGATATGTATTATCTATAATTTATCTTCATTATTTATCTTCACATGACAAGGATTATAAAGGATTTGCCAGTAGATTGTCTACTTGGTTTATGATGATGATGGCTAGCTAAGATTTTGAAAGTATGATGTTCAGCCCAATCAAAGCTACTGTAGATGATTTGGAAGTGATTTTATTTTATTTGTGGCCTATGACCTTGAGCCTTCTCGGAAGGGCACTTCTAATGTAACTCTATGGCAGCCCCCAAAGGGCTCACATTCTTTATGTCTACCCTTACTAAAGGGGAGGGGGGGGGGGGGGTAATGTAGTGTCCCCATGAGTGACAGAACACTGAGCTAATCACGGTGCGATGCTGAGCCAATCATAGTGCAATGCTCTTATTTTCTGCTGGCCAGCCCCACCACAACAGAAAGCACTGAGCTAGGCTGAAACACCTGCATTTGGAGCTGCCTGTTTGCATGTGGCTTTATTAACTCAATGATCCTCCCCAAAAATGACATTTTTTTGCAAACTGATATGTGACACGCATTAATGCCAAAACAGGCAAGCCCCCCCCAATTTAAAAAAAGATGACGTCGCCACTGCCCTATGCACAGAATATGAGTGTTCAACTTCTGGGTCTATGTTCTTGCCTGGTGGGAGATGACGTCAGTTTATACAGTTCAACAACAAACAACATGCACGGAACTGTGACATGTATTTATTTTCTTACAGTAAGCAAGGACAGTCATAACATGTATTCTATAATATGTTACTGTAGAGTAGGCTGAGGTGGGAAGCAGAGACAAATGCAGTATGTTGGAAGCCATAGTGACTATAGCAGTTTGGATGAAGATCAATCCATTCTAGTGGACATTCATTTAGAGAGTTGTGACTGGATAGAGCCAGTCTAAACAGGCATTGACTTGTACTTGTATTTAAAGTGCGAACGAGTAAACAACAGTTTCTAGAGGACACCAGGTATGTCCAGAGCACTCACAAACACATACATCCACACCCACACAACTGTGCACACAGACAGACATAGACAACCACACGAGTGCACAAACAAGTACACACACACTATAAATCATTTATTTAAAACTTTATCTCTGCAGACTATTGTTGAGCTGCAGTAAACAGTCATGTCAGTTAAAAAAAATATACAAAATAATGCTAAAAATAAACACTGAACAGAACATCTAAAGAGAACAGGTGATGGACACCTGCAACATGCTTCTTCTGATCCTCATATTCACAATTCTGTCCATTTATGTGTGCAAACAGCAGTACAGAGGAAAGAAAAAACAAATTCATTCATCATCTCAATATTTTTGCCTTTCATTTGAACATGTAGGGCACATCTTATTTATTTATGGTACGATTCATAAATATAATCTTCCATATAACCAACGGTGGACGATGCACTCGAGAGATCATTCCGTTTTGCTTTGAGAAAAATGGTTAATCTCCTCAGCATCTGTCTCTGGTCACCTCTAACACGACCTGACAGAGGAGGCAATCAGTTCATCAGCTGCCCAAACCCTCCCAGACAGACAGACTGTGTGTCCTCTCCCCAGCTCCCAGCCCAGGGCAGCTCGACCCAGAACTCGCCGGCTGAGGCTCACTCAGAGTTTCACAGCCTCATCGGGGTTGCTCCACTTGGAAAATAAAAACTCTTCTTTGATGAATGGGATTCTGGTGAATTAAAACCATCTGTTCTGAAATCAGCGTTCAATGTCAATGTTGTGTGTTGTGCAATAAAACACAGCAGCATATTTATGCAAACAAACCCTCCCACTGTGTGATCCAGTCTGCATGTGCTACATGAAAGTACCTCAAATACACAAGAAAAAAGGTACTTGACATTAGAAAGCCAAAACAGTCAGGTGAAATCTAATCTGTCTTGTTCCTGTTGTTTAAGATTCCTTTGCTCATAAATAATGACATTCGGAGGACGACACAGTAACAACGTCACTGCAGTTCCTAGGATAACAATGTCTGTACCAACAAAAGAACTGTACATTTTCCTGAAACTGTCTTTAGCTCTCTGCAATCGGAACATACAAAGGGACAACACAACACAGTGTTTTCTCTTAGTGGGTGTTTTATGAAATTGGTGACCCCAAGCTTCTCCTGTCATGATGACGCATGCTGACACAGGAGGCAGCACTCAGGGCAAGGTGAGGGTACAGTAGGGTACAAAGATTTGTCAATAAACAATGCTGGCTCTGACCATTCACCTCTCACAGTAGTGCAGAGCCACATTTGTGGATACAACCTTCCCCCCAAGCTTCTCTCCAACACCCCACGCCTCCAGCTCCAGCTTATCCTCATCCTCTTCTCCTTCCTCCTCCTCCCTCTTTCCCCCCACCTCCTCTCCATACAGGCTGGGTTCTTCAATAGAGGTCTCCAGGGTATAACTACTATAGGCCTGCACCTCACTGTACTCATAGATTGTGGGCAGGCTACTCCGGAGGCCGAAGCGTCTGCGCAGGGCCACTAGGAGAGGCTGTGGCACGGTGAAGATGTCCACGTTGTTGCCCAGGTCCACCCAGGCCAGGCTGGGGAACTGCAGGGGGTTCTTCACCATCTCCGTCAGGTCCTTCAGCACGCCCACCGTCAGACGGTTGCCGTTGATGGCCAGGGTGGTGAGTTTGGGCATGGAGCCCAGGTGGGGTAGCAGCAGGCGCAGGCTCTCATCCTGCAGCTCGGTGAAGCTGAGGTCCACGGCCGACACAGAGTCGCCGTTACTTCGGAGGTAGAAGGCCACCCGGTGGATGTCTCGGCCAGACAGAGGGATGCCAGACAGGTTGACCACATCGTTGGTCAGTTTCTTCTTCAGTGTGGTTTTAAGACTGTGAAAGGAAAGACCAGAGACTGTTAGAAACTACACAGAGAATAGAATTGAAAAGCCAATATTGTTGATATACAATATACATGATAACAAAGCTGAGACCAAGCATCCTATATTGGCAGTTAGGTATCCTCTAGCGTACAAAAACAAATTATCTTAACTTAATGATCCTGTCTTTATCGATGTACAGAGAGCCCTGTTATGGGGGGCTATGGATGTTGTTTAACTTGACATGGGATCAGAGGTCCCACTGCAACCAGGCAGTAAAAACAGATTATAAGGGAACTGGGAGAATTGTTTTAAGAAGTGTTTTTGGTGAATGTTATATATTCGTGTGTGTTTCTCTCTCTCTCCCTCCCTTCTTCCTTCAGAACAGCCCAAAAAATGCCAAATGTCACTTTCCACAGGGCACGGCTGACATTGGCTATACTGTCCCTTTTCCACAGAGCTGTCAGTGGGCAAAGAGGCATCAAACTGGCACTACCGAGAACATGATTTACTCAACTCTATCTCTGCATATAGTAGAAGAGCAATCTGTTTTAAAAGAGGATGGGATCTGTGCTGATGGCAAATTAAGAATATGGCATTTAATGATCATACCAATCTTCAAATGACTGGACTAGTGAAATAAAAAATAAAAGTGTATGGAGAGTTCCAAGTGTATGGAGAGTTCCAAGTGTATGGAGAGTTCCAAGTGTATGGAGAGTTCCAAGTGTATGGAGAGTTCCAAGTGTATGGAGAGTTCCAAGTGTATGGAGAGTTCCAAGTATATGGAGAGTTCCAAGTGTGGTGCTACTGGACCTTTGACACTGTCATGGTGAATAATCACATCCCTCACTAGCTCTGAGACTAGGCAGAATAGAAGCACTAAACAAAAACCTGCTCCCTGCCATAGTCTGATTAAAAATTCATTTAAAAGCTCCGAGGCAGCTGTACCGTGCGGAGGTGGCACTGGAGTGCAGGACTCTAGATGTGCCATGGAAGAATATGTTATGGATTTGGGGAGAGGGTTGAGCTCCTTTCTCTAGCCTCCAGTAGGCCATTACAGTAGGAGGAAGTCAGGGGGAGGAAGTCTTTAAAACAATTGACAATGACAATGTGGGAATGGAGAGAGATTTACATACACACACAGCATTTCTGTAGTCCGCTGGGAGGATGTACTAGGTTACACTCCAGACGTGTATACATTAGCCCTTCTCTCTTTTTAGCCAGTCCTATTTGCCTGGGGGTTTGAACCCCCTCTCCTCTTAGTCAGTCCTGTTTGCCTGGGGTTTGAACCCCATCTCCTCTTAGTCAGTCCTGTTTGCTTGGGGGTTTGAACCCCCTCTCCTCTTAGTCAGTCCTGTTTGCCTGGGGTTTGAACCCCATCTCCTCTTAGTCAGTCCTGTTTGCCTGGGGTTTGAACCCACTCTCCTCTTAGTCAGTCCTGTTTGCCTGGGGTTTGAACCCCATCTCCTCTTAGTCAGTCCTGTTTGCTTGGGGGTTTGAACCCCCCCCCTCCTCTTAGTCAGTCCTGTTTGCCTGGGGTTTGAACCCCATCCCCTCTTAGTCAGTCCTGTTTGCTTGGGAGTTTGAACCCCCTCTCCTCTTAGTCCGTCCTGTTTGCCTGGGGTTTGAACCCCCTCTCCTCTTAGTCAGTCCTGTTTGCCTGGGGTTTGAACCCCATCTCCTCTTAGTCAGTCCTGTTTGCCTGGGGTTTGAACCCCATCTCCTCTTAGTCAGTCCTGTTTGCCTGGGGTTTGAACCCCCTCTCCTCTTAGTCAGTCCTGTTTGCCTGGGGTTTGAACCCCCTCTCCTCTTAGTCAGTCCTGCTTGCCTGGGATTTGAACCTCCTCTCCTCTCCCCTCCTGCTCCTAGGTTGTGTGGGAGCAGGAGCTTCATAAATGGGCTGCCTGTGGTCCTCACATCTGTCAGCCTCTCTGCTCTGGAGCAGCCAGGGAAAGGCCTGCAGCAGCTAACTGGAGCTCAGATTTGTGAAGTTATTGATTCCTCGAGTGGGCTATAATTCAACTCCCTCTCTCTACTTCCTACTCTCGCTTTCCCTCCTTCCCTCGATCACCATCCATCCCGCTCTCCCTTCCTCTGCAATGCCAGTCTGGGCTGTTTCAGGTTATTTTGCTCTGTATGTTGTAAGATCTATTTTTATCTTGCTACCCTTTTCTCTCTAACAACCCCTAAGGATTAGAATGGCAAGCTGATTTCCCCACAGAAATATAAGGTGTACTCTGCACCACCTCTATATGGTCATTAACGTCATTGGCATTGACTGGTTGCTCCTTCACTCTCCCCTCTAAATGCCAGGGAGCCCCATCTGTCTCTCCCTAGCTCTCCTCAGCAGAGTGGCTCTGGGGCTTTTGCTTTGTGCAAGATCTGCAAGATGTAGGCTACACTTTCTGAGCCAACAGAGCCATGCATCAACTTTCGTTTTGTGTTGTTCTGTATTTTGGCAGCTTGAGGGCTCAGAGGATGTGGGTATTTCCCAGTTCCTGCTGGAGCAGCCTGCTTTCTCTCCTCATTGTGTGGGCGGAAAGAGATAGGAAAGAGAGAAGGGGGAGTAGAGCGAAGGGGGGATAGGAAGAGAGAAAAAGAGAGTACAGAGAAAGAGCGAGAGAGCGAAAGAGTGAGAGAGAGAGATAAATAAAGAAGGAAAGAAAGAGCCTGTTCCAGTTCGACTGCGACGGGGCGTGTGGGTGGTGTAGGGCAATATTCTCTGTACTATTGTTTTAATGAGGCTGAGAAGCAGAGACGGTCTCAGACCGCCATCCAAATCCACTGCCTCCTAGCAAGGTGGGCAGAATGCCACCCACAGGCCTCCGCTTGGTTCAGACTTATGGGCACAACCAACCTTTCTCACTGCCCGTTACCATGAAAAGATAAAATAACTACAAATGTCTTCTCTCTTGTTCTAATTTAATGCACCCACTTTGCCTGTGGCCAGCAGTATCATTTTACTTGGACCTGCAGTTTCTACAACATAAACAAAGGACTTCAAAGGCAGCCAGATTCTGTCTGCATAATAAGCAAGATGCATCTCAAGAACACTGAGCTTTTCCTGTATTAGGTCTCATTTAACAGCAAATGAGCGAGGGATATCCTTCTATCCACTCCAGCAAGAGGGATTTGATTATGCAGCACAGGAACCTAAATGAGAATGGAGTCCCCTTTGTAAAGATATTAGCTGGTTAAGTCCCTTATTTAGGGGACTTTGAGCAGTTCTGAACCGGTTCCGGACAACATTTTTGTGTACAGAGCTCTCTGGTTGTCCCTCATCTCATGCCGCTCTCCGCTTTCAGCTGAGATGCAGTATGTGAAATCTGACACCTCATTTACATAGGGAGCGACACGTCACATTTTCTGGCATAGCCAGACAAATGATCGATTTCCTCTGGCTGTGAACCTTGCAGCTCCGCTTGCAATACTGCATATGAAAAGGAGCCTAGCGATTACAGATAAAGTGGTCTCATCTCGCTGTAATGTTCTCAGATGGATTTAGAGCTCACAACATGAAGAACTACCAAATAATTTAGTCAAATTGAAACAAGACCACTTTCTCTTGGTCACAGAGGGATGAAATCCCTTTGTGCTTAAAGCTAAAATTATATAGAGTCATCAGCCATTTGAATGGCGAGAGATGGTGAGATGTTAGCATGTCTTGGGGGTATGATCTTTGACCCTCTTCTCACTCATCCTTATTCACGATTCATTGAGGATTATCCATAATCATGGTAGCATTCACATTAATGTAGCAGTGTTTAGAAACATATTATATTCTTATTTACAATAAAAGTGACTACAAAATTACACAATACATTATTTACGATTCATTTCTATTGGGCACAACATAATCTGAAACACAACCAACATTTCTGCAGTTTGCTGGGAGGATGTACTACAGTGGTTTGTCCTTTAAAAGTTGCAGCGTACTGCGGCACAGCTTGCATGGTGCCGCAGAATTCTATGGCACATTATTTAAGTGCCAACTACTGGTAACATTAATGCTAGTTAGTGCTAGTTTCACCACCAGAGGGCATCTTTGAGAAGCATTTGATAGCCTTCAAATCAAATCAAATCCAATTTATTTGTCACATACACATGGTTAGTAGATGTTAATGCGAGTGTAGCGAAATGCTTGTGCTTCTAGTTCCGACAATGCAGTAATAACCAACGAGTAATCTAACCTAACAATTCCAAAACTACTACCTTATACACACAAGTGTAAAGGGATAAAGAATATGTACATAAAGATATGAATGAGTGATGGTACAGAATGGCATAGGCAAGATGCAGTAGATGGTCTTGGGTATGTAAACATTATATTAAGTAGCATTGTTTAAAGTGGCTAGTGATATATTTTACATCAATTTCCATCAATTCCCATTATTAAAGTGGCTGGAGTTGAGTCAGTGTGCTGGCAGCAGCCACTTCAATAGTGGCTGTACTAGAGAATTTAAAACCTTTTTTGTAAGAACATAGTATATGGGACTGATTTAAATAAGTTTTGCTTAATTAATTTGATTCAAATTATTTTGTTTCTAACCCTCTGGGTTTCCATTAGGATAGATCGGAAAATATGGCACTGTATAACGTGACAGTCGGGAGTAGGCTACAGTACTTGGCTATTTAGATAAAGAATTGTTGTGCGGGCATGTGGGAGGCCGGGTTTCAATTCCGTGACGCGGAGGAAGGACTAGGCTGTCCTTGTAAATAAAAATGTGTTCTTAACTGACTTGCCTAGTTAAGTAAAGGTTGCACTAAGAGCATAACATTTATACACTCTAATTTTATAATTGTAGTATAACCAATATTCAAACAGAGATTCAGTGAAAATAAAAAATCTCATTGATTTATCAAGACCAGCAGACCAAACAGTGCTAAAATAGTTGAAGGCACGGTTATCTGTAGCAACACATTTTGCATTGCGATGTGGTGACGGGGGCTCCACTCCGGAGCCCCCGTCCACAAAGTATCAAAATACAGAGAGGTGCTGGTAAAGGTATATTGTCCTGCTAATAGCCCTAAATGGGCTATTATAATACATACATGGGGTCCATAACTAAATAAACATTGTTATTTTGAAAGAGTATTTTTATCATTATTTCATTAACAAAAGCATAAAGATGCCATTATTAGTTACATTGTTTTAGTTTGAATGTGCGGACTGGCACTAAGCACAGCGGAAATGTTTCCCTAGTCAGTGCCACTATTAGTGCAATGCCCCTTAAAGTGTTGCTCTGTGCTAGCAGTGTGGCGGGGTGGGGGTCCACCCTCCCTCCCCCTCCCTTCCCCATGGGCTAGGTCTGTCTTCTGTGCGCGGCTCTGTGGCCCATCCCGTGCCCCCTGCCCTTCTGCCTTGAACCTTGCGTGCTTTCAGTGGATACAGCTGGAGAACTGCAAGGCAAAACCATTGTGCGCCACTCGGGAGCCATGATATATTGTCCTGCTAATAACAGGTGTCACGTTCTGACCTTCATTCCTTTGTTTGTCTTTATTTAGCATGGTCTGGGCGTGTGTTGGGGTGGGCAGTCTATGTTCGTTTTTCTATTTCTGTGTTTGGCCTGATATGGTTCTGAGGCAGCTGTCTATCATTGTCCCTGATTGAGAACCATATTTAGGTAGCCTGTTTTCCTTTGTGTTTTGTGGGTGGTTATTTTCTGTCTTTGTGTGTCTGCACCAGATAGAACTGTTTCAGTTTTCAATTTGTTGTTTTGTTTTTGAAGTATTCAGTTTCATTAAAAGAAAGATGAACACTTACCACGTTGTGCTTCGGTCCAATCCTTCTTTCACCTCTGAATGCCGTTACAACAGGGTTAATCATAAATCTGTGAAAATATCCAATGGGCTTTTATATAATTCTAAATTAATAATAATAATAATCGCTTTGTTTAAAAAATAACATTATTTCGGAGATGATTTTGTTTTCAAATAACGGAAAATGAGTGAGAAAAAGGCCATGCGGTGAGACATTGTTACTAGTTTGTAAATAAAGCCAGTTTGTTATTTAGAAGTATTTATGCTAACATCTCACCATTACCAATAACAGAGACGCCATTCATGTAATCATTGCGTGCTAGGAATATGGGACCAGATACTAACATTTTGTGTCAATAATTTGGAACCCCACCGTGTTTTTATTACTTCTGAAACAAATGTCTTTCTCTGAGCAATTAGTATAAACAAATATAACTAGAAAGCACTTCAATAATTTCAAGCCCTATTTTGTTGAATAGGGAGAAAAAAAATCATACGATTTTCACATTTTCACTGTGTTCTTGAGCTTCTGTCCTCAAAAGTGACTACACCTCAGCAATTCAATCTTTGTTCCTGTTCCCAAGAAAGCTAAGGTAACTGAGCTAAACGACTACCACTTCCGTCATCATGAAGTGCTTTGAGAGACTAGTCAAGGACCATATCTGGCAGTATAAGCATTACTTGGTGTTGTTTACGGCCCTCTCATGATAACAAAAGGATTGGTTATGTCTAATTATGTGGAAATATACATTTTGATATTACATTTAACAGGTTAACATTTAACAGCTGCTCTGGCTGATTGCCTTTCATAGCTGTTCTTTCCTATAGGAAATAATCCTCTTTTTAATATGGATGTCTATGGGCACTCATTCTCATTATATGACAATCTATGTTATCTATTGAGGAATAGGGCTGTAGAGTCTACGGTAAAATATCCTCAAACACTGGTGTATAAAGCTGAGATGGTAGGCCAGAACTAAAGATCTTTATCAGCTTCAAAAGCTCTGAACAAACAATCCATTCAGTGAAATAGGGCGAGGCCATCACCTGTGATTTAGTGTCAGTTTAAACAGATCTGGGTTGAGATCATACAGGCTAAGTTATGGCAACATCCATTTCAAGACCTGCCGCCACAAATCCAGAGATTTACAGAGCGGGCCGCGACAGCACAGATAGCATGACGTCAACTCATGTCTCAGCCAGAGGAGCTCTCTTCATGCAACCCCTATTCCCTATTTCAGCACACATCAGCATTCATGTGAATTTGTATTCAGGATGTTGGTTAGCATGTGTATTTGTGTACTGTGTAAGTGTTGCTTTTAAACTCTGGTGGTTGAGTTCATTCTGGTGACTTAAAACTCTTCCTGGCTGTGGTGATAGCAACTCCAGTAAAGACCTTAGCGGACCCATTGATTTATTTCTTTACCTTCACCCTTTCTCATCCTCTCCTTTAATCTCTACCACTCTACTACTGTCTGTCAGGGTAATTTTAGACCCATTGAGGCTAATGGCTATGTTCAGTGTAGCTGCTCTCCTGGTGGACAGAAGGTAAGTGGTCATAAGTGTTGGCCTTCTTTGTCCCTCCCAATTATTTCTCCCTGGGAAAACCCTGGCACCACTTAACTCTCTCAAGGTACGCAACCTATCTTGAAATGGGAAAGTTGGGGATGAACATTTCTGTCACCACTAAAAACTTGATTTGGAAAGAAATGTGGTGAACTTTTACCAGACACTTTTCGCACAACACCTAAAGCGTCTGGGGGTGGGTGGTGAGTGATAAATGCAAATGTCGAAGGAATCTTGAAATCTGTCCAACCACATAGAATACACATTCCCCTTCATCTACCCCCATAAATCAGCATAGAGAGCCTGGGAGTAAAGTTATAGTGTTTCAGTGGATATAGACTAATTCCTACTGACCAGTTTTTGTGCACTTCAATATCCAAATCTACTCTAAATGGTGGGATGACTCAGTCTCATATGGTAAATGTAAGGACTTACAGAAACTCACACTTAGTCATTTTTTTTAAACCTTTATTTAACTAGGCAAGTCAGTTAAGAACAAATTCTTATTTACAATGGCGGCCTAGGAACAGTGGGTTAACTGCCTGTTCAGGGGCAGAACGACAGATTTGTACCTTGTCAGCTCGGGGGTTTGAACTTGCAACCTTCCGGTTACTAGTCCAACGCTCTAACCACTAGGCTACCCTGCCGCCACAGACACTCTTATCCAGAGCGACTTACAGGAAAAATGTGGGTTAAGTGCCTTGTTCAAGGGCACAGACAGATTTTTCACCTAGTCGGCTCAGGGATTCAAACCTTTGACCTTTTGGTTACTGGCCCAACACTCTTAACTGTTAGGCTACCTGCCAGCGTAGCAGGTCACTCCAGCAATATGCTCGAAAAGGTGCTCAGGCATAAATAATATGCACTATGTGAGTCTCTCAGGGAACTGGGTCTAACTAGGTAATACTAATTAGAATCATCCAGGCGGTTACACTTCAGCTGAGCAACGCAAAGACACATGTCAGCCGAATTAAATAAAGGCACTTGAGAAATATTGGATGTGGATGCTATCCCAGAGGCCCGGTGGATCCAGCTGGATCAATGTCTGCTTCATCAACACTTTGGTCCTGAGTCATTTATTCAGGATATGGGTATCACATGATGGACGGTCTGGGTATCTGTATTATATATGGGTATTATTTATTTAACTAGGAACAAATTCTTATTTTCAATGATGTCCTAGAAACAGTGGGTCATCAGTGGCAGAACGACAGATTTGTACCTTGTCAGCTCAGGGGTTTGAACTTGCCAGTTACTAGTCCAACGCTCTAACCACTAGGCTACCCTGCCGCCCCATTATACATGATGGATGGTCTGGGTATCTGTATTATACATGATGGATGGTCTGGGTGTCTGTATTAAACATGATGAATGGTCTGGGTATCTGTATTATACATGATGGATGGTCTGGGTATCTGTATTATACATGATGGATTGTCTGGGTATCTGTATTAAACATGATGGATGGTCTGGGTATCTGTATTATACATGATGGATTGTCTGGGTATCTGTATTAAACATGATGGATGGTCTGGGTACCTGTATTAAACATGATGGATTGTCTGGGTATCTGTATTATGCATGATGGATTGTCTGGGTATCTGTATTAAACATGATAGATGGTCTGGGTATCTGTATTAAACATGATGAATGGTCTGGGTATCTGTATTATACATGATGGATGGTCTGGGTATCTGTATTATACATGATGGATTGTCTGGGTATCTGTATTAAACATGATGGATGGTCTGGGTATCTGTATTATGCATGATGGATTGTCTGGGTATCTGTATTAAACATGATAGATGGTCTGGGTATCTGTATTAAACATGATGAATGGTCTGGGTATCTGTTTTAAACATGATGGATGGTCTGGGTATCTGTATTAAACATGATGGATGGTCTAGGTTGGCTGAGCCTTGTGAGAACCAGGGCTTTCTGCTAACTAATCTATTCTTTCAACACCAAACCAGGTATGGAATTCTCTCGTTGTTCTGTATGTTGTTCTTTCTTTCAGTCTGTGTCATGTATATTGGCGAGATAGGGCACAGATTCCCAGGCCAGGGTGGTTTTAAAAGGGGACACCACAGAGAAGCTTTTCAGAGTGAAAATATTTGACTACATTTTAGTACTGCTGCTGGGCCCGTTGCACAAATGGATGTGCATGCAGTGATTTAAAACTTCGCCACAGGGCCTTGGAAGCTAACATTCAGCAACATGTTTGGTTTGAGCTAAGCTATCATTCCGATTGGGCACGCATATGAACATACACACACAGGCTTTCACCCCTAAACCCACCGCTAAGTAAGTCTCTTCCAACAGCCTCTGAAGGAGTCCTATCCTCCCACCAACCCTTCATGATTCAGCTCTATGAGACCCCCCAGGCTTATCCACAGGTGTATGCCAGGGTTGCTTTAATTAGCCCAGAGAAGGGCACTGAGGTCTCAGAGGGAGGGGAGGAGCAGACTGTATCAGTGCCAACCAACGCCTCCTTCCCTCCACTAATACGCCAATCAGCCACTTCTCATGGGCCCTCCTGACACCAGCACGCCACCGGGTTCCCCTAACAAAGGCTGGAGTGGCAGCTCAGCTCAGTGTGCAATGACACGCATCACAACACAACAACTTGAGGGATCAGAACACAACATGAAGGAACACACGTACAATAACACAATTCCAGGTAAAGCAAAGCCATGAACTATAAACCGTAATAACCTTTCTCCCACACTCGCTGTTTCCCTTGCTCTCCTGCCTAATAGGATATACTGTATCTGTACTAAGTTCACAAAGGTTGTTATTTCCATTGAATGTATAAAGTGAATCATTAATAAAGTGAATAATTGACAGTTGCTTACTCAGTATCTGGAGCTACAAAACCCTGGATCATTGTTATTCTAACTTCCGCGACACATATAAGGCCCTCCCCCGGGGGGATTTTTGGAAAAGCTGACCACGACTCCATTTTGTTGCTTCCAGCCTACAGACAGAAACTAAAACAAGAAGCTCCCGCGCTCAGGTCTGTTCAACGCTGGTCCGACCAATCTGATTCCACGCTTCAAGACTGCTTCGATCACGTGGATTGGGATATGTTCCGCATTGCATCCAACAACAACATTGACGAATACGCTGATGCAGTGAGCGAGTTCATTAGAAAGTGCATCGGCGATGCTACACCCACAGCAACGTTTAAAACATTCCCAAACCAGAAACTGTGGATTGATGGCAGCATTCGCGCGAAACTGAAAGCACAAACCACTGCTTTTAATCAGGGCAAGGTGACCGGAAACATGACCAAAATACAAACAGTGTAGCTATTCCCTCCTCACGGCAATCAAACAAGCTAAGTGTCAGTATAGAGACAAAGTAGAGTCACAATTCAACGGCTCAGACACAAGAGGTATGTGGCAGGGTCTACAGTCAATCACGGATTACAAAAAGAAAACCAGCCCCGTTGCAGACCAGGATGTCTTGCTCCCAGACAGACTAAATAACTTTTTTGCTCGCTTTGAGGACAATACAGTGCCACTGACATGGCCCACTACCAAAACCTGCGGGCTCTCCTTCACTGCAGCCGACGTGAGTAAAACATTTAAATGTGTTAACCCTCGCAAGGCTGCAGGCCCAGACGGCATCCCCAGCCGTGTCCTCAGAGCATGCGCAGACCAGCTTGCTGGTGTGTTTACGGACATATTCAATCAATCCTTATCCCAGTCTGCTGTTCCCACATGCTTCAAGAGGGCCACCATTGTTCCTGTTCCCAAGAAAGCTAAGGTAACTGAGCTAAACGACTACCGCCCCGTAGCACTCACTTCCGTCATCATTAAGTGCTTTGAGAGACTAATCAAGGACCATATCACCTCCACCCTACCTGACACCCTAGACCCACTCCAATTTGCTTACCGCCCCAATAGGTCCACAGACGACGCAATCGCAACCACACTGCACACTGCCCTAACCCATCTGGACAAGAGGAATACCTATGTGAGAATGCTGTTCATCGACTACAGCTCAGCATTTAACACCATAGTACCCTCCAACTCAATCATCAAGTTTGCGGACGACACTACAGTGGTAGGCTTGACTACCAACAACGACGAGACGGCCTACAGGGAGGAGGTGTGTCAGGAAAATAACCGCTCGGAGTGTGGTGTCAGGAAAATAACCTCACACTCAACGTCAACAAAACAAAGGAGATGATTGTGGACTTCAGGAAACAGCAGAAGGAGCACCCCCCTATCCACATC